>NC_139233.1:57366573-58010390 GCF_977018435.1 Lepisma saccharinum
AAACTTTTTTACTATTCTAGAAGAATTATTTAGCTTTATAGCCTTTTTCAAGGTATTTTTGAAGTATTACTGGCTTCTTTGGGTGCATCAACACTTGGGTTATTTCCATTTTGTTTATTATACGAGGTTTATTTTTTACTCTAAGATCAATATATGTCTCCGAGGACTAAAATACATTTATTGAAGCTAAAAGCTTAGGCTGTAACTAGGGACTTAGCATGTATATCGACAATTTATAGGACAACACGAACCTTACAAAGGATTATAGGTGACGTACGACCACACGCCAGAGCTTTGTTAATCTGCAAGAAGCAGTTGCAACTAATGCTATGAGGATATAATGTTCATTTTTCATTGTTTCACAAGGAGGCTATTTTTTACACAACCAATATTTGCTTTTTCAAGTAACTACATGTACCAGAAGCACACATGCCAACACTAACTAGATTTTGATTTATACTATCTCAGGTGCTAAATGTATCAAGAACACTGATTGTATATATTTTTGAGAATCCAACTATATCAGGATTTTTCTATGTAAGTATATTTTTATTGACTGGCTTATTTAACAGATCAAACAGAAAGACGGCAAAATTCACTAAATGTATGTGATTGCATGAAAATAACTAGATCAAGGGGTGACCAACAGTGAGCTGAATGTATATATAGAGGGTTGCGCTCTATTATTCTCACCTTCGCTGGATTGGCGAAGGAACGCACTTGTGGGCGGTAGAACCTGAACGGGCTCCACCATGGCATCGGAGACTCGAAGCAGATGTTTTGGAGGATGAACCCAAGTAGGGTCATAGGCGCTACGACCAATTTGGTCATTGCTTTTTATATGAGGAACCAATTTGGCCCACTCCCAAAATTAACTTAGATTGCTTATAACTTATGAAATTTGAAGTCTGCACAAGATCCGATGACAAAATCTAAAATTGTAACAACCCTGCCAGGGACTTGAACCCTGGACAGATAGGTTAAAAGCCTAGAGCTATACACATTAAGCTACCTGCATTTTTAAAAAGTTAGTTATGTTAAGAAATATATTGAAACACCTGAGAACACTCTTGGTCTGGTTCGACAGAGAAGGAGACAACATTTCCAAATTTTTACAGACTGGGTGTATTTTTCCACTATAGAGGCCTTCACTATATGTAATTCGAAACGCTAAAGTTCAGCTAGCTTCCAAAATTGAGGTAAAAATTGTGTTTGGCGAGATTAACAAGTTACTACAATTATATCCAGTTACGGACAAATAAAGCTAAAAGTCTAAGATTTGCTGTACTAGCCAAGTTTTAGTAACATTTTCTTCACTTTAGTACAAATATCAAAGAAATAGGTATATTTTATTTATAATTTGACAAAATGTACTAGTATTTAATTCACAAAGTTAGGTAAAAAACAGTATTTTTTTAAAATATTGTTACTGCCTTCAAATTTTATGTTATTTAGCCACTAACAACTGGTTTACACTGCTTGGCATTCTTTAAATAGGAAAAGAAGAAATTATTTGTTTAGTATTTTTACTACTTTATATTTATTTAAGAAAACAATTCTACACTTTAACTTAATTTTAACAAATTGTTACTAATTTATATATCAAAGTTATGTTATTTAGAGTGCATAAAGGCGTATAAAGTTAATATTTGTACTTATCAGTTCAACTAACAATTATATTTTACACACAAAAGATACAGTTAAATTACTTGAATCAGAGAATAATATTTTACAGTAATTGATTCATTCAGCACTAGTCAGTACTTTTATGCATCAGAAAGTTTTCTTAATTTTCTATTACGCATGCTATTTTGGGCTATTCTTAAAATATATTTCTAGGGCAAACTGGTTTAATTTTCTGCTTATAATGCAAAGTTGACAGTTTTCGCACAATGCATTGTACATTTGTTATATTCTCTACGTACAATCCAAATATTATGCTTATTTAATGTATAACTAACTAACTCTCTATCCTTCTTAAACCCGAAGTTTCATGGCTGCAGCAACACATGCCTTTCATCTGTCCCTGTCCTGAGCAAGATCTATATACTCCTTTCCTTCCCCACCAATTTCCTTTAGGTCCATCTCTACATTATCCCTCCATCTTTGTTTTGGTCTTCCTATTGATCTTTTACCATCAGGTTTCCCAACAAGAATCCTGTATACTCTTCTTTCCTCTCCCATTCGTACCACATGATCTACACACCTAAGTCTTTTTTATTTAATCATTGTAATAATATCTGGACATGAATACAAATTATGTACTTCTAATTTATGTAACCTTCTCCACTCATTTGTCTCCTCATCTGTTTTAGGCCCAAATATTTTCCTAAGGATCTTATTTTCAAATAGTCTCAATTTATGTTCCTTTTTCAATCTAAGGGACCAGGTTTATTTACTGTATTTAACTTTTATTTTTTGTAATTAACAAAAATTAAAAGCTTATACTGTAGTTATTATATCTTTTTCTATCAGCTTATTTTGAAATTAATATTATTAGTTATAGTCTTTGATTTATAACTATATTGCTTTTTTATCAATTTATCTAAGAGTACACGCAGACAAACACATGTGTACACACGTTTATGTAAATAGATATGCCTTTTTTCAATATTTTAGTATGAAGATTGCAGTTTAGCTATTTAAGCAAGGGTAGGAAAGGTAGGATTTCTGAGAATTTGTTGCAGGATTTTGTTGTCCAAGTATAGATGAGAACTGAGCTGGGAGACTGTTTTGAACATTTTCATGAGAGTTTGCATGTGAACTGTATGCAAATTGAGCACTATTGACTGTGCATGCTTCTAAGTTTTGCTGTTATTTCACATCAACTTTGTGAGACTGTAGACAGTTTTCCTATTTCAAGTAGTTTTTATTGATTGTATTTGTATATGTTTTGGGGACTTAGCAGTTTTATGTTATGAGGCAGTTTGTTGTAGAATATTTTTTACCGGATTGTTTTGAGATATTGAGTGTCTGCTGTTTTACATGTAATTATTTTCCTTCTTGTGTTGTGTATTTGACTATATTTTGTCCAAGTTCGTAGTATTTAGAATAATTGTTATTGACTTGTAGATGTAGGGAGTAATAATCCTTTGCAAGATGCTCTATACTTTAGTCTGAACATTATTCTTAGTGTTCACTTTCGAAGCCTTAGTATTCTGGTAGTATTATTAATGTAGAGGTAAATTAGGCTGAAATGTAGGCATTTTTCTGATACATTATACTCACTTAGTTGTTTCAGCAGGTAGAAGTTGCATGATGGTTTACTGCTGATGATGTTAATTTGCTCTTCTTATGTACTACGTATGATGTAGCTTACTTGAGTAACTGGAATTTTCTACTGAAAAAAGGATTGCTTGTCTATTTTATTCCTATGTTGTTGAGTTTGTCCATAAGCAAGCCATGTTTTTACTCTATCCTATGCCTTGGAAGAATCTAGATATATTGTGTTGGCAGTTTTATGTTTCTCTAAGGTTTCAGCTATGTAGTTTTAAACTGTGCTATGGGTGTGACTATTGATTTCTCTTTCTGGATGCCATGTTGGTTTCTGTGTATTCCTCTTGCTGCTTGAATTTGACTTAGGTTGTTTGCTTTTTTTCTTAGATCTTTATATGTTTATTTGTTCAGTATTTTTTATTTTTTTAATATTCTTTTACATAAAAAAATCAAAGTACATTGTTAAAGTCAAAGTGTGTTAAAATTCAATTTTTCAAAGTGAAAATTTTAAAAATACAATTTTCTAAAATCAAAAGTTATAATAGTATATTTTTGTTAGTAGAAGTTTTTATACTAGGGCAAATTATTTTGTTGTTAATGTAAAATTTGTTAGTTAATGTAAAATTAAAGTAATTAAACATCAATTTTTCAAAGTTAAAGTTTTAAAAATACAATTTTCTAAAATTAAAAGTTATAATAGTACATTTTTGTTAGTAGAAGTTTTTTTCTAGAGTAAATTATTTTGTTGTTAAAGTAAAATATGTTAGTTAATGTAAAATTAAAATAATTAAAATTCAAAACAATAAAAAATACTGAACAAATAAACATATAAAGATCTAAGAAAAAAAGCAAACAACCTAAGTCAAATTCAAGCAGCAAGAGGAATACACAGAAACCAACATGGCATCCAGAAAGAGAAATCAATAGTCACACCCATAGCACAGTTTAAAACTACATAGCTGAAACCTTAGAGAAACATAAAACTGCCAACACAATATATCTAGATTCTTCCAAGGCATAGGATAGAGTAAAAACATGGCTTGCTTATGGACAAACTCAACAACATAGGAATAAAATAGACAAGCAATCCTTTTTTCAGTAGAAAATTCCAGTTACTCAAGTAAGCTACATCATACGTAGTACATAAGAAGAGCAAATTAACATCATCAGCAGTAAACCATCATGCAACTTCTACCTGCTGAAACAACTAAGTGAGTATAATGTATCAGAAAAATGCCTACATTTCAGCCTAATTTACCTCTACATTAATAATACTACCAGAATACTAAGGCTTCGAAAGTGAACACTAAGAATAATGTTCAGACTAAAGTATAGAGCATCTTGCAAAGGATTATTACTCCCTACATCTACAAGTCAATAACAATTATTCTAAATACTACGAACTTGGACAAAATATAGTCAAATACACAACACAAGAAGGAAAATAATTACATGTAAAACAGCAGACACTCAATATCTCAAAACAATCCGGTAAAAAATATTCTACAACAAACTGCCTCATAACATAAAACTGCTAAGTCCCCAAAACATATACAAATACAATCAATAAAAACTACTTGAAATAGGAAAACTGTCTACAGTCTCACAAAGTTGATGTGAAATAACAGCAAAACTTAGAAGCATGCACAGTCAATAGTGCTCAATTTGCATACAGTTCACATGCAAACTCTCATGAAAATGTTCAAAACAGTCTCCCAGCTCAGTTCTCATCTATACTTGGACAACAAAATCCTGCAACAAATTCTCAGAAATCCTACCTTTCCTACCCTTGCTTAAATAGCTAAACTGCAATCTTCATACTAAAATATTGAAAAAAGGCATATCTATTTACATAAACGTGTGTACACATGTGTTTGTCTGCGTGTACTCTTAGATAAATTGATAAAAAAGCAATATAGTTATAAATCAAAGACTATAACTAATAATATTAATTTCAAAATAAGCTGATAGAAAAAGATATAATAACTACAGTATAAGCTTTTAATTTTTGTTAATTACAAAAAATAAAAGTTAAATACAGTAAATAAACCTGGTCCCTTAGATTGAAAAAGGAACATAAATTGAGACTATTTGAAAATAAGATCCTTAGGAAAATATTTGGGCCTAAAACAGATGAGGAGACAAATGAGTGGAGAAGGTTACATAAATTAGAAGTACATAATTTGTATTCATGTCCAGATATTATTACAATGATTAAATAAAAAAGACTTAGGTGTGTAGATCATGTGGTACGAATGGGAGAGGAAAGAAGAGTATACAGGATTCTTGTTGGGAAACCTGATGGTAAAAGATCAATAGGAAGACCAAAACAAAGATGGAGGGATAATGTAGAGATGGACCTAAAGGAAATTGGTGGGGAAGGAAAGGAGTATATAGATCTTGCTCAGGACAGGGACAGATGAAAGGCATGTGTTGCTGCAGCCATGAAACTTCGGGTTTAAGAAGGATAGAGAGTTAGTTAGTTATACATTAAATAAGCATAATATTTGGATTGTACGTAGAGAATATAACAAATGTACAATGCATTGTGCGAAAACTGTCAACTTTGCATTATAAGCAGAAAATTAAACCAGTTTGCCCTAGAAATATATTTTAAGAATAGCCCAAAATAGCATGCGTAATAGAAAATTAAGAAAACTTTCTGATGCATAAAAGTACTGACTAGTGCTGAATGAATCAATTACTGTAAAATATTATTCTCTGATTCAAGTAATTTAACTGTATCTTTTGTGTGTAAAATATAATTGTTAGTTGAACTGATAAGTACAAATATTAACTTTATACGCCTTTATGCACTCTAAATAACATAACTTTGATATATAAATTAGTAACAATTTGTTAAAATTAAGTTAAAGTGTAGAATTGTTTTCTTAAATAAATATAAAGTAGTAAAAATACTAAACAAATAATTTCTTCTTTTCCTATTTAAAGAATGCCAAGCAGTGTAAACCAGTTGTTAGTGGCTAAATAACATAAAATTTGAAGGCAGTAACAATATTTTAAAAAAATACTGTTTTTTACCTAACTTTGTGAATTAAATACTAGTACATTTTGTCAAATTATAAATAAAATATACCTATTTCTTTGATATTTGTACTAAAGTGAAGAAAATGTTACTAAAACTTGGCTAGTACAGCAAATCTTAGACTTTTAGCTTTATTTGTCCGTAACTGGATATAATTGTAGTAACTTGTTAATCTCGCCAAACACAATTTTTACCTCAATTTTGGAAGCTAGCTGAACTTTAGCGTTTCGAATTACATATAGTGAAGGCCTCTATAGTGGAAAAATACACCCAGTCTGTAAAAATTTGGAAATGTTGTCTCCTTCTCTGTCGAACCAGACCAAGAGTGTTCTCAGGTGTTTCAATATATTTCTTAACATAACTAACTTTTTAAAAATGCAGGTAGCTTAATGTGTATAGCTCTAGGCTTTTAACCTATCTGTCCAGGGTTCAAGTCCCTGGCAGGGTTGTTACAATTTTAGATTTTGTCATCGGATCTTGTGCAGACTTCAAATTTCATAAGTTATAAGCAATCTAAGTTAATTTTGGGAGTGGGCCAAATTGGTTCCTCATATAAAAAGCAATGACCAAATTGGTCGTAGCGCCTATGACCCTACTTGGGTTCATCCTCCAAAACATCTGCTTCGAGTCTCCGATGCCATGGTGGAGCCCGTTCAGGTTCTACCGCCCACAAGTGCGTTCCTTCGCCAATCCAGCGAAGGTGAGAATAATAGAGCGCAACCCTCTATATATACATTCAGCTCACTGTTGGTCACCCCTTGATCTAGTTATTTTCATGCAATCACATACATTTAGTGAATTTTGCCGTCTTTCTGTTTGATCTGTTAAATAAGCCAGTCAATAAAAATATACTTACATAGAAAAATCCTGATATAGTTGGATTCTCAAAAATATATACAATCAGTGTTCTTGATACATTTAGCACCTGAGATAGTATAAATCAAAATCTAGTTAGTGTTGGCATGTGTGCTTCTGGTACATGTAGTTACTTGAAAAAGCAAATATTGGTTGTGTAAAAAATAGCCTCCTTGTGAAACAATGAAAAATGAACATTATATCCTCATAGCATTAGTTGCAACTGCTTCTTGCAGATTAACAAAGCTCTGGCGTGTGGTCGTACGTCACCTATAATCCTTTGTAAGGTTCGTGTTGTCCTATAAATTGTCGATATACATGCTAAGTCCCTAGTTACAGCCTAAGCTTTTAGCTTCAATAAATGTATTTTAGTCCTCGGAGACATATATTGATCTTAGAGTAAAAAATAAACCTCGTATAATAAACAAAATGGAAATAACCCAAGTGTTGATGCACCCAAAGAAGCCAGTAATACTTCAAAAATACCTTGAAAAAGGCTATAAAGCTAAATAATTCTTCTAGAATAGTAAAAAAGTTTGGAAAGTGGACCTAGGCCCCTAAGCCGTCTGTTAACTTCGTATTGTAATTATATTGTTAAATTGTTATATGTAAGGGGAAAAAACAATATTAGTAAGCGTCCAAATATGGACCCTCGGTAAAGGGGTTTCAGACCTCATAGACACATCATAATTTTCGTTACACTAAAAAATTGCCCTCGTATAAAAGCAAATAGTTGAAATGTTAAACATTTCGTGTACTTTATCCAGTAAGCCTTAGCTAGAAATACAATAAATGCGTTACAGACATAAAAATTAAGCAAGCTTTGATATTCTAGTGGCACATAATAAGTATAAAATATCCTTTAAAATACTCTGACAAATAGTTGTGGGTTGTCTGAGATCAAAATTTTCAAGTCCTCTCTGCTCTCTCCTGCATAAATAGGCTCTAGAATTCACTAAGCCTCAAAATAATATTGGGTACATAAAATAAAAAGCAGATGGAGAGTGGTGCTGATCGCATCATCTCCAAAATAGCAAAAACAAAAGTATATAGAGCTCTATCTGGTATATTTAGAAAACTTTTACCTAGTATAGCAGTAACAAAATACTCAGCAAACTCTAAAATAAACAAACTTTCCTACGTGGCAGGCGTAACCTGCCCTAAATAAATACATATAGAAATACAGAACCAAAAATAGCATAGTGGAAATCAGTAAACCCTAATAATAATAATAATAATAATAATATATTCTGTGGCTTACATTTTAGCTAAAAGTACTTTTTTTTTTTAGTGTTTTTGAAAAAATTAAATAAATACTAAACTGTAAGTTAAAAATTTGTAAATGTATATAACAAAATAAATAAAAATTAATACATACCCTGCAAAAAATCAATAAAAAAGTTGAAAACCTCTCTTTGCGCATCCAAAATATAATAACAAATCCTTCCTGACTGGATTAAATTGTGTTATTTGAGTAATAATAAGCCTAAACTTGTAAAATAAAAGGGTAGAACTTGTCAAAACATACTTTTGCATCCAAAATATAATTCAAAACACATCTAAATTGTGTTATTTGAGTAAACTAGAGAATAATCCTGTAAACTTGGAAAAAATCTCTCTCTCTCTCTCTCTCTCTCTCTCTCTCTCTCTCTCTCTCTGTGTGTGTGTGTGTGTGTGTCTTTGAGAGTCCAAAATGTAATAAAAATGGTGCCTGAATAATATAAATAGTGTCATTTGAGTAAATATTAGGCTAAACTTGAGAAATAATACATTAAAAATTGAAAAAAATGTCTTTGTGAGTAAAATATAAGAAACAAAATGTTGCCTAAATAGATGAAATTGTGTTATTTGAGTAAAAATAAGCCTAAACTTGTAAAATAAAAGGGTAGAACTTGACAAAATATACTTTTGTATCCAAAATATAATTGAAAACTTTCTTGAATAGACTAAGCCGTCTTACTTTGGTAAAATAAACTTAAAAATGAAAGGTTAAAGTTGACAAAACACACGTCGTGTGTACAAAATCTAATTCACAACACATTTAAATTGTGTTATTTGAGTAAACTTGGAGAATAATCCTGTAAACTTGGAAAAATCTCTCTCTCTCTCTCTCTCTCTCTCTCTCTCTCTCTCTCTCTCTCTCTGTGTGTGTGTGTGTGTGTGTGTGTGTGTGTGTCCAAAATGTAATAAAAGACACGATCAAATCGTGCTATTTGAGTAAATATTAGGCTAAACTTGAGAAATAAACAAATAAAAGTTGAGAACACACACTTTGTGTGCCGAAAATGTAACTAAAAGTCTTTCCTGAATAGTGTAAATAGTGTTATTTAGGTTAAAAATAGGTATAAACTTGTAAAATAATAAGTTAAAAAGTTGTAAAAATATCTTTCTGAGTCCAAAATTTAATAAAAAAATGTTGCCTGAATAGTATAAATAATGTTATTTGAGTAATAATAAGCCTAATAAACAGATAGAAGTTGAGAACACACACTTAGTGTGTCGAAAATGTAACTAAAAGTCTTTCCTGAACAGATTGAATTGTGTTATTTGAGTAATAATAAGCCTAAACTTGTGAAATAAACAGATAGAAGTTGAGAACACACACTTTGTGTGTCGAAAATATAACTAAAAGTCTTTCCTTAATAGTATAAATAGTGTTATTTAGGTTAAAAATAAGGATAAGCTGTGAAAATGTTTGACATAAAGTCAAAGTTTGGTAAAAAATAAACTCAAAATTAAGTTAAATAGCACACAGTAACATACATTTACTACCTAAATCAATAATCAAAGGGTCCTAGGTTCGTTACCCCGTGATAAAAGCAAATGGTGAAAACTGTAGGCCCCGTCCCTAATAGCTCTCCCTTCTTCATAGTACAGATAAAAAAAACCTGCGCTAAAGCGTCCTGTGCCTTGAAGGCAAACCTGAGCAGAATATTAATTGGCGGCGGAAACCGGTTCTACAAACGACGCATAGCTTCAGAGATTTGACCCTTGCTGTGCATTTCCAGACATCCTTTGTTGTCTGGTTGAATCCCTCCCCTGCCCTATAGTATTGCATAGCTTTCCCCTGTTATTGCGTACTGGTTAACCTTGAAAAAAACCGGTTCTGAAAACCTACCGACGCGTTCTCTGATTGGTCAATCGGGTTCTTCCTTTGTTGTGACGTTCTGACGTCATTTGACCTTGAACGCACACTCCCCAAATTCCTTTCTCCTCTACCTGCGCGGAGTTCACCCTTGTCTGTCTGGCATCAGAGCGGAGTCGAGATTCGGAGACAGTATTCTGTCTAGCGTGTGAAACCATCGTCTTTCATAACATATAACATTAAAACATAGTACTAATTAATAATATTACATATCGCGGGTTCGAGTACCGGGACCGTCCCCAATCGTAATTGGACCTGTACCTACACCCATTACCACCGTTCATAGCAGGTCATAAACCATAAATTCTTATTTTCAATATTATAAACATTAATATTATCGATTTATACATTACATACTTTGCAGTAATGAATATAAAAACATATGCATAGCGTTTAGTACCTCTAATTACCTTCTATATACATATTTTTCATAAAATAAATATTTATATATTCATAAAAAGTTATAAACATGCAAATACATAAATGTAAAGTACTCTAAGTACTTGCAAATGAATTCTAAGTACGCGCAAATTAATTAAAACTCGTGCAAATTAGTTATAAGTACATACAAATGAATTGCGAATATTAAATAGCGACAGCCACTATCGCGTTCCGATACTACTCATACATTATATAAACATTATCTCATAGTGTCACTAGACACTCAGTAGAATTTCCTCCACTGGAAATTTCTTAAATACCACACTGGTGCAATGTTATTACATGCGAGTGAAATCGGACAGTGTGTTTGAAGATGTTGAATGAAAAACTGATTTTCCTCATGTTGCACGCTCTATACTATGCTCTTTCTATTTTTAGAATTGTCTATTATAAGGAAATAAACTCAGTCGTTGTGGAGAATTCTTCCATCTTCAATTTTGTAGTAAAATTTTTAAAATAATATTTCATTTAGAATAAGAGTGGTGGTAAAATCACAAACTTACATTTTACCATAAATGTAATGCTTTTGAGTTGCAATTTTTATAGTTACAACATAACTTGAAAGATCGGTGTCATATTGTATTTGAGAAAAATTTGTCAACATGTTTGAAGATTTAACATGCCTTACGAGAGCTTTAAATTATGCTAATATTTGAGGTTACATTTTCATATATTAAGAAACCCAAGTCTCAGCAACGTTAGGACATCACTTGAGCTTGAAATTTTAAATAAGAACCCTGTAATATAGTGTGTGGTTTAGGAAGGGTGTGGGAAAGTCACCGACCACGATACCTGCAGCAAATTTTAGTTTTTAAGTTGAAATTCATGTCGCAAATAGATACACCCATTTTTCATTTGCATTTGTTAAAAGCATTTCATGGATACAAAACGGACTTTCATATTTCTAAATTCTGATGACACTAAAATCTCTGCGTAAACTACATTTTTGGACATTAAGAAAGAGGGCATTACTTAAGCTATAGTTTGACAATATATACATTTTCTTTAATATAATGCATGTGTATGTTGGGCCAAATTGAGGTCACTAATGTTTCGACCATGGGAATCACTATTTTCATAGCAACCAAATATTTTGGAGGATGGATACGGTAATGCATTTGGACGAAATCAGCCAAGACAATTAAATACGTTAGACTTATAATTATGGCATGGTTACATAGAGGAGATATTTAAGCTTGAAACATCCTCAAAAATAATGGGAAACACAACTGTGATATATCTGCTATGAACAAACTATATTGAAGCAGATTTAAAAGTCTGTGTGCAGCTACCTTGTGTTGTATAGTAGGTAAAGGTAAAGTTCATGGTACCATAAAGCCACATTCAGGGGATATGGGGGTAGGGCCCCACACATTCTCGAACTCTTCCATTTTGGAGGTGATATGATGAGAACCACACTCCGGCTACATTTACCCCCCCCCCCATGGTTGCCCCCAGGTACCCATTGATTTGAGGCTGGGTGAGTCCCAGAGCTGCTTTATGCGGGGACAACACCGGAAAAATTCTGACCTTAGATCACCCACCCCGAGAATCGAACCAGAGTCTCAAGCATGACAGTCAGACACCCTACCAACTTTTATGTATATATTTTTAATAAAAGGAATATCCCTTAGCGGTAGTATTACACGTTTTCTCTGTATTTTCTTAATTTTCACACACGTCAACTTTCTCTGTATTGTCGTTTGGACAAACACAAACATCCATGTCCCCTGGCATTGCAGCACGCTGTGCTAAGCACTCCGCCACGGGAGGTGGACTAAACCATCGCAGCTCTCGAGTACAGTACAGTATTGCCGTGTCCTCCCGTTTCGCCTTATCCCGTTTCGCCTTATTGCGTTTTCACTCCCCCCCAATAGAATTTCAAATGATTTATGTGACACGAACTTTCTAAGGCGAAACGGAATATCCCGTTTCGCCTTATCCTGTTTCGCCTTACCAGCTGGGAATATTATCGACTTGAAGGGTAATTCATAATGGGAGAGCAGAGCTTGTGATGTTGCCTACCTTGGCTCCCCACCACGACCCCCAGGAGCACCGACCTCGGCCAATCTCCCTCCGTGCGGTTCTCAGTCGGACCAAGAACCCTTCTAAGGACTACCAAATGTAAACGACCAATGACGACAAATATTCTCTGTCATGTCTTGACTGGAATTCGAGCCGAGGGCTCCGACAATACAAGTAAACACAAAACCCCAACGTCGTAATAGACTTCGCCGACGATAGCAATGGCTTTATGAAATGCATTAGACAAACACACGTCTATGACTTACTCAGGGATCGGACCTAGGGCTTATGGCTCCAAAGCACCAGTCCACCAATCTCTCCACCATAGATACAGAGAGGCCCATAACATTGGGTGAGCCTCGTGCTGCCTTTTAAAGTCGCTAATTAAGTTGTAACGATAAATGCAAATTGCTTTATATATTATGTAAATGATGTATCATCTTCGTATGTGCGTGTCTACAATGTTAACAGTTCCTTTAAAGGTAATTGCGAATGATATCCTGAATGTTATTGCAAATGGAACAAAATTCTTGCTGTGTTTAAACAGAGAGTTACACATAACATGTCTATTCTTCGGTAATTACTTCCACACATGGCTGCGGTCGAAATAGACAGTAAATTGAAGCAGGTCTACATATGAGCGAGTAGGGACGGCACGAAACTTATCTTTCGACACGCGAGATGTCGTGCGCTTCTTCTCCCGCCAAGAAGTGAACGAACGCAAACACGAGCATGCATTTGTTTCTAGGACAATGTGAATTTATTTACTTGAAAAAAAAAAAGAACAGTCATGAGTTACTTCGGATTAAAATTGAAACTCTAACCCGTTCTTATTTTGTCCTAAAAATATGAACTAGTATATTTAGTAACTAATCAAATGCATCTTTAACTCGAGGTTTATTGTTCATTGTCAGAGCATAGTTAGAGAATCGGTTAATTAGTTAAATGATTGCCTATTTTGTTGTGAGTAGGTTTGTAGATACTCCGTTGCTGTTGGGCCCACATTTCTCAAAGCTCAGGGAGCAACAATGCTAGCATCCCACCCACCCCTTCCCTGTCTACAGTTTAGTTTCTTATATAATGCTTATTGAAGGTAAACCAGTTAGTTGCTTATACTTTCTAGCTTATTCATAACCTAATAGCGCACTCATCTTTAGTGCGAGCGGCCCAGAATTCGATGCCTGACTGTAAAATGTAGATAATGAGGACAATTGGAGAGATTCTTGGAAGCAATAGTACTCTACTTCAGTTTCTAAAGCCACAAAACAGTGACGATGGGACTCAGTCACCACCATGGGTCACCAAATTAAATACCACCCAAAAGGCCTTGGTCCCCCAAACGTTATTTAGCCACACGGATAGATTGGGTTTGCTCTTCCCAACAAGGATAGAACCCAGACCAAACAAGTCTCGAGATGGACTTTAGAAAATCAACCTGATAACGAGACTGTGGGTATCAACACATTTAGTTTGTTACATTTGAGTCCACTAGATGGCAGAACATAAGTAAAATATAATCGTTACTAAGCAGACAAACTATGTGGACATTAGCTTCCTTTCGCAATTTATATTTTACTACAATATATCCACTTCTTCAAATGTGACATATACGTTGTAGTGTCATATGAAATTAATTTCAATTGGAAAATGTGGAAACTATTGTAAATGTACGTGAACATTCCCTTTTTTGTACGGAAATTACGACGATAATAGTCATCAAACGTGATCTCTATTGCTATATTGTGGGTCGTTATGTGTGCAAAGAGACCAAACTGCAGAGTCTTGTCTTAGTTTTAAAACTGCTAGATACACGCCACGTTTTTCCTATCTCCTATCACGATTTCAGTTTCTTCATGAATGCCATGACCACGGAGCTCATCGTCTCTGTTCTTTCCTGTCCAAAAATAGGATTTCTTTTCGAATTCTTTTACTGTATCTCCATTTAGACTGAGTAACCAGCTACAGGAATATTCTCGAAATATATGCCCCGTCACGACATTCAGTAAGTATTTGTATAATTCCTCCAAAAAAATTCCTAGCAAGCAGATTTCATGGCATCGATACAATACTAAAATACAAATAATTTATATTGATTTACGCTTTAAAAATAAATATTGCATAACGTTTTTGATTGATTGAGTTAGTTTATTTTACTTTGCTTCTCTGCAACTTTTGATTAATAGCGAGAATGAGTGACGATATGATTAAACTCAAGAAGGGACACTTACGAAGAATATCCTTGCCTATAGGCCAGGATTACATGCCGAGCGTAACGTTTATGTATCAGTATATGTGTGTTGTATGTTTGTACTTATCCACAAAATACATAAGAAAGTGTGCATATGTATGTGAAATTTGTATTTTGTGCATAAGTACAAACATACACACACATATACTGATTCATTCATTGTTTGATTTGGTTATTTTAAGTAACTTTTTTTTCAGTTATGACTAAAAAAAAAACCGCGTTTGTTACAACCTGTCCCGGTTCCCGCGCTAGTTGCTCCCTGGCTTTTCTCGGTGCTGGGGAAAGTCAAAGCCAGGCAGCCAATTAAAATACGCAACGTCGCAACAGCGTCTACGTAAGCGCCTCTCTTCTGGCTTCCATTCGCTCCTCGCTGCCCAGCAGACGATTTTTTCCTCGTTTCTCATTGGCACCGAAACTGTCGAGCGCTCCCTAGCGCGGGAAAGGGGACAGGTTGTAACAAACGCGGTATAATCGCGACGACCCAGATCATACATTCAAAACATAATATGGACAAAACATAGATGTGGCCCACAGAAGACTACACTTACTGTGGTTCCTGACGCTAGGTCCTCGTAAGCAGGGTTGGCAAGGTAGTTTACTCGTTATGTTTTCTTACGTAAATTACGCGTAATTTACTTCGCGTATAAAACAAGTGTTTTTCACGCAGTTGTAAAAAACTAATTTTCTTTCGTAAATTAGTAATATAAGAACTACTTTAATTATATTACATTTTAAACTTTAAATTTCTTACATATCTCAACACAAAATAATTATTTTCTGGAGATTGTCTATACAGCCACCTTACACCCTCTCCTTCACTATCAGATTTTTTAAAATAGAACTGTTTTTTCCTGGGTTGGCATTTTGCCCGGTATTTTTCGATAAAACCCGAAAAAAATGTTTTGGAACATTCAATTTGTATTGTTTTAGTTCACTGAATCTAAAATAATTTAGCCTAATATTTTTTGTTAACTTAGTTAAGATTTGATAATGAAGTTCCCACACAATAAAAACATACATGACTGGGTTACGCTACTCATTCGCAGCTCCCTAATTTAATCAACATGGTGAGTGTCCACCGATCCCATACACAGGCCGAAATCTCAGTGGAGCTGTTACATTCCCCCTAGAAGACTCAAAACTGTGCGCATACTGTACCCAAAGCATGATGCCTTAGACCGCACGGCCACAAAAATATTATGTTCTAAAATATTTGACTAACAGTTTGATTCTACTCTTCCTGGAGGTGTAATAGTTCTCTGGTTATGAAATTGGTTCAGCATATTCTATGCAGATGCATAAATGATTACCAGGCGTAACATGTCCATATCAGCTGTTGCAGTGGTATTGGTTATTCTAAGCTTTAAAGTATTCATATCATTCACAGGGTTTGGTACACTGCATTTGATACATAAAAGTTCAGGGTGTAAAGTTATGTGGAAATATTATATATTCCATTACACTAGCACCTGGTATTTCTTTCTGTCATCGAAATTTTATCTTGTAACTGTAATAGTTCCCGAAAAATTAACAAACGATTGTTTAAATGAACACACAAAGAAATCGGAATAAATAGGAAAATGAAGTTGATATTTTAAGCGTCTCTCGGTACACAAAATTACAGGTAACTAACTCTGTTTGCTTTTCAGATATCGATTGTTTGACTAGCATTAACACACAAGAACTCTCTCACCGATGGTAGCGTCGTCGCCTTATAATCAAGGTGTCCCGGGTTCGATACCCGGTGGAGGCACATAGTCGTTCGGATCCCACTTTAAACTGTAGGTCCAGTCCCGATTAGCCTTACTGTGCATAAAGTGGACTTAAAGCACCAAATCAACCAACCAACCAACACAGGAACTCTCAGAGATCCAATATGTCACGTTGCGTTAGTATTAGGTAGATGTTCGTGCCTATTCAGTTTCGTATGTTTCCGTCTATAGTAGTTTCTGTGAAATTATGTTCATGGATTCTTGAGTAGAACAGACAATGGACGGCCAGATCAAGAATATGGAAACATTAAAATGAATCGATTGGTCTTTGCCAATTATTTGACAGTGAACAATCGAAATCATTTATGTCGCATTCAAAGTTTGGATCATACTTATTCGTCACATTACTTTTGATCGATTGCTACTTCTCGGGGCCAGACGAACAGGGTGATATATTGTTGCATTGAGTTCTTGTATGGTATGTGCACCAAATTTAGTTCATATTGTTTTGGCAGTTTCTAAGATAAAGACGGAGGGACGAACAGGAGAACGAACACAGTCTTCGCCTAAGGGTATTTTCTTTTGTCAATTAGTACCATAAAATGAGACTACCTTCGTGGTGGAGTGGTTAGCAAAGCGCCGCCATACCGCCTGGGGTAGCCTACCAGGTTGTAGTCCCAGCCTGGGCATGGGTGTTTTTTGTATGTCCCTTCATCACTCATCCTTATCTTCGCGATTAGTCAAAAGTGGCAATAAAACGTAATAAAATAAACCAAATAAAATAACCAAACTCTAAAATGAGCGTCCGCAATATGAAAAAATTGCATAATATAGGGTGACCAATAAAAGAAACAAAGAATTCCCTCTTGTAAAATTCCTGGGCACGGCACTGACTGAAATAATTCATAACTAAAAGTAACATAGTTAAATAAGAACTCCGTTACAAATAAAGCCCTATTTCTAAATATTTTGATTTGATTCCATTTTTGTTAACGTCGATTTTCTGCCACTGTTGGCTAATTACGACGATGAAATGGAAGGGACACTCATGCCCAGGCCGGGATTCGAACGAGGAAACGTAGGAACGTAGCACGCTGCGCAAAGCATTTATAAAGACCTCGAATACGTCTCCCATAGCGTACTCATTAACGAACCTGAGTTTTCACTCCCGCCTACTGTAGATTAGCGTTTCCATGCCTAAAAGAAGCTAGTCTTTCAGAAGACAATGAAATATTAATTAAAGATTGATTGATTTATTGATTTGGTGTTTTAAGTCCACTTTATTCACAGTAAGGCTAAAAGGGACTGGACCTACAGTTTAAAGTGGGACCCGAAACACTATGTGCCTCCACCGGGTATCGAACAAGGCGACGATGCTACCAATGCGCAATTGTGGAGGCTATGTTAATTAAAGAAGAATGGAAGCAATTGACATTTTCCGTGCTCAAAATCAGCAATTGCTTCAGTAATTGAATTTTATTCTGGAATTAGTGTGATCGTTACAGGCTTTAGCCGTTCAGCTGCTGTAAAGCACGATTATGCAGCGTCGTCAGTAATCATGCAGTAGCATGCATTAAGTTCCCAAAGTAGCTTGCGTGCAGGCTTCAACCACAATAACCCATTATTGCCGGCTGATGTTCTTTTATTTCTGGCTGTGCAGGTTGCTAACCGGCTGCTAATTGGGCAATTGTTGAACTTAAAAGCGAGGTGTGGAGGAGACTTCTGGAAGGAAGATGAAAAAAAAAAAAAGTCCTAACGTCTTAATGGGCCTTTTCCCTTCGAACCACCGAAGGGAGAAAGAGTGTCTGTGAGCTGCCTAAGCACCATTATGCTTCTGAAGGACTATTACTATATTTTAGGAAGTTTTCTCATTCTTTAACCTACGTACGTGGATGTGATCTTGATGGATGCGGAGGGGGGAGGGTGGAATTGTCTTGATTTTATCTCGAGAGATAAGCTTCTGCCGGCAAATGGGCAGGACACTCCAGTATTTAAATTGCAATTAACAATGTTGCATCAGCAGGAAGGGCAAGGTCCTGAGAATGTTGGTAGTCAGAACGGATATACATGAAGTATTCTGTGGACATTAGTCACAACTTACTCTTGCTGCGACAGACCTTGTGCTGGGTTTCTTATTCACTCTGTTCTTCCAATGACGTCATGGAAGTGCAGTACTTAACATAGTGTTAGTACTAGTTCGCTTCACTTTTTGACACTATAGGTGTAGTGCAGGTGTATCCCGTGTGAAGTTTGTGCAAGGAAATGACGTTCAACCAAGTAGACGAATAGCGGTGTTCAACTTCAACAAATGCCTGTCTGCTGCTTTAAACGTTCACTTGATTAGCTAGCACGCACCACGTGATCATACACCACACAGTACACCGTTCCATAACGTGATGCAAACGGTGCAGACACCAAATCAACGAAGTAGACGAGTCTGTAAATATCTATTCTAGGAGAATGCTAATGAATAGACTAGTGTTCCACAATTGAAACACTAAAATATAACTGTCATCTTTTGTGACGGCAGGGTCACTGTAGTGCGCTGTGTTTGAATTCTGGAAAGGCATGGATTTGTGTTTATGTTATGATGCGTTTCAGGCAGGTCACCACTAGAGTGCGCGTCAAATCTCCTGCATATGGCGATAGCCAATAGCAGCGCACTGCAGATGTGCCATGTCGAAATCTCCGAGTGCCAGGTGCACGATTGAGTAGCGAGGTGAAACAGGTTCTGAACTAGGCAACGCCGCACGTCTGTGATTCGCTGGTGCTGTTCAGCAGTTCAAGGCCATGTGCAGGAGATTTGACGGACACTCTAATACCGTAGCAATAAACCCAGAGGCAAAATAACAACGAATAAATAAATAAACACCTGGAAGCAGCATTAACTTTGTAACTGTAATGTGTTCTATGGGTAGCAATCAGAATGAAAATGGACACAACATCACGTCAATAAATTACGATTCTTTCAACTCGTAAAATTTTATAATAGTAGCAAAATTAGTGTCCGAGATAGACGGGGTAATTTTAGATGTATTGTTGTCTCTCACGGTCACGTTTGTAATGCCCTTGTACAAATATGCAGTTACAACATTATACCTGCATCTTGCTTTGTAGGGTACTTTTCATGTGACACGGAAAATGATATTCAATTTTTCTGTATCTATAAACTTAATTCACTAATCTAATTTTGCACATTGGAAAATTATTTTCTCTTTTGTAAATAAAGTACGAAGGAAGAATAGTACATAATCTCAATCTTTTAAAAAATGTACAATTCAATGAATGTACGTATAACTGAATAATTTTTATTAATGTTAGTTACGGAGATGAAAAGCGAAATGTCGACAAAATTAGTAGTTCTACCTAAAATTAACTGGTTACTCCAGAAGCCGACGGAATTTTGAAAGCACTAATGAGGAAGCAGTTTACCTGGAACTCCAGTTTAGCTCAAATGATTTTTGTGTACGGAACTCCAGTATAAGAATAATTCCGGCTGGAACTCTAGCCGAGATTGACTGTACAATAAGAAGCAGGTTTTCCTGTGTCAGTGCTGAAGTACATGAGTTCTTTTTCCCTCGCCAGTATCAAAGGAATGTAGGCTGCTTTTTTTTTCTTTCAAATAAACTGGTTACACTCTGTCCCAACTATCTGTGGAGCATGCGAACGAACACACGTCTCTGCGCAAGTAGTGACGCGGGACGGCTCCACCAATGAACAGTGAGAGGAACAGGATTGCGTAATGGAGGGGGGGAGCGACTGGAGTTAACAGCCTTCCCAACAGTGTGTACTGCTTCGCTCATGCTCTGCCCATTCGATTTCCATCTTCCTTCTCTTCCGCACGTCCCTGCTCCATATTTAGCTGGGTCAGAGTATGGGGGTTATTTCTGAATAAACAAGAAATAATCGATCAGGCAATTCGATTATCGATAGCGGGGAAAGAACTTCCGCTTTGACCAAATTCCCACTGTAAACAAGTGGGATACAGATTATCATCTTCGAGCTTATTTTGTTACAACAGATCGACTGAATCGCTTGAAATTTGAAAGCGATAGAGATAAACGAAAGCATCTGAAAAAAATGGGAAATTCCCGGATCTTTTAGATGTAGATATAAGGGACAAAATGCTAATATTTTCCAAGAAAATGTTGATCTTCTACCAACAGTTTCGTGCTAAGACTTCTGCAGGTTGAAATAACCCTTACATAAATTATGAAAACTGAAATACTTCAATTTTACAAGAGTAAAATGTATAATTTTCGACATTGTGTATTCAAACACAGCCCCTTTAATTTTATCATATGGCTTACAGAGAGCGTCGTAAGAAATTTTTGTAGGACTTGGAGGTAAAGACCTTTAATAAAAGTAGAATAGTAGTAATAATAATTACGACGGTTATAAATGTTATTGTACAATAACTAATTATATATACACATTTTATTCGAAATTTAATATTATTATTATTATTATTTATTGATGCTATTCAATCCACAAGCCGAGAAAATATCCAGCACAACTATTTTCCATAAATTCTTTTACATTTTATAGTTACAATACTGAATAAAGTTTACATTGTGTGACCTCACATAAAATTATATTTTTTTGAATTCTGAATGATTATAAACAGTTCCATTTTTTTAATTTAGTCAACGCATGTGCGTTAGACAATTATAATCTTCGAAACACGTAAAATACTTTCATTTGATTTATTCCGGTGATGTAGTGTCGACTATAGAGCCTATTCCCTCGTGTTTGTGTTCAGTCTTTTCGCTTTACTGCCTGAATCCTCTGATTTTTCCGTATCGGATCTGTATGAAAACTATGCATAGATACCCGAGAAAAGGTATTTGTTCCCAACCTCGTGTTGTAACCTAACCCCACACAATGATTGTCGCCTTTTCTTAAGACACTGCCTTTACACCTTTGAACTCCATGTTATTCTATTGAAAACCGGAAGTGAAGTTCCCGCCCGCGCCAAGGAAGCACAGAAATGTAAACATCCGGTGAATAGCCCTAGTTTGACAGTCCAGGAGGAACGTAACGAGTTAATTTATTATTTGGTGTGCTATTAATCCAAATTTGAATTTATAGCTTTGCTAATTCCTGAGCTTACTATAGTGTCATAGTAAGACATAATAAGCCATCTATCTACGTTTCGCAACAACCATTTCGTGTTTCACTCCCATCATTACCACGTGCATTTTATTACGCAAAGGCACAAAGGAAATCAACTACCTCATCGCGAACTCCTCCTGTTCCTCCTAAGGAACGCAGATTCCAGAGGAAATACCTTCCAATCGCCTTTCTGCTTGCAGGAATCAAAGGACCAAGGAATTTGCGGATCATTGTGACCGACAAAAGATGATTGACAGGAAGACTTATCTCAAACAATCAAAATTGCTTAATCACACGTTACTTGCGCCAGGTAACTCCTCGACTTGCGTAATATGAGCATTGATCGAAGTTCATTTAAAAGGCTCGGTAGGAGTTGTAGCGGGGATTCGAAAATTTGTGTACCGGAATCAGTTAAAAATCAGGTATATTTTTCAAATGTGTTGCATGTCGAATTTTGTTTTGGTTGTATGTACCATTTGTGCAACTCGCTGTCACTTCCTACTAGTGTCCTCCAATCGATATATCACGATATTGAAAAAATATCGTCAAGGTGATATCAACTAGACGATATATCGTCACGATATTTGGCGATATATATATCGTGGAAACAATATATCGTCACGATATTTTGGCCATATACTATATAGTGTCGGTGATATATCATCACGCACGATATTTGGCAATATATCGTCACGATATATGGTAATATATATCGTGGAGAAAATATATCGCCGATATCACGATACGGAAAAATTACCTTATCGTCTGTGACGATATATCGCGATATCGAATTTACTATATCGTCCATCCCTACTTCCTACCATTCTTGCCACCTCGGTCAGAAATGTCAGAAAAGCAAACCTTTATACACAAGAGTTTAATGTACGTATCTCCGAGCAGCTTGTTGTAATATAAGCAGAAAGGATGTAAGTTTCGAATGAGTGGAGGTTTACAGACTTCAGCCACATGGCGGCGCTACTATGCATGGTAACAAAGGTGGTGATTACGTCGCAACAGTGCACACAGTATGTCGTATGGTATGCGGAATTTTCGAGTATTACATGCATGCTACTGCCGTCACGCAGCTGAAGTCAGTAAACCTCCACTCATTCGAATCTTACATCCTTTCTGCTTATATTACAACAAATTGTTCACAGATGCGTAGGCTACATTAACCTCTTGTGTATAAAGGTTTACTTTCCTGACATCTCAAACGGATAACCCGGTATATCGTGACGATATTTGGCAATATATATCGTGGAGAAAATATATTGCCGATATCACGATACGGAAAAATTATCTTATCGTCTGTGACGATATATCGCGATATCAAATTTCCTATATCGTCGATCCCTACTTCCTACCATTCTTGCGACCTCGGTGGCCAAGATTTCGCCAACTTTAAAATGCGCTAATGGGATGCAATGATCGTTCTGGAGCTTCGGTATGTCGGGCGTTACAAGCCCCTTGGCTGGGAAATGCGAGTCGAGGACTATCCTCGGCTGACAATGATGGAAGCCCATCTCGGACTCTCACCCCTTCCCATCCTCACCTTCCCCGACTCCCAAGGATAACCATGGATGAAAGATGAGCGCCGGGTGGAGGCAGATGATTGAATTTATACCACAGTAAGAATCCTTTTCGACCCTCTCTTAAATGCCTCCGTGATGGATGACAGAATACGCTCCCTGCTAGAAATTCTGGTGAAATCATGGTTTCCATCCCACCCCTAACATATGAAATCGCTTAAAATTCAGGCTACATTTTTATGCATGGTTCGAAACTTGACTTTTGGCTTTACCAAACATTTTGCGACTAATGCATAGCATATGGGAGCCAAATGGGAAAACTTGGTCTCTAACATTGGGTTCAATGATGAAAAAGAGACGAAAAAATCCAATCTAGCACGTGGAAAAACTATAAGTTAGTAGCGTATGGGGAAAACAATGTAGATATGTACGGTACGCATAGCTTCAGATCGACACTTAAGGAACTTAAAACTAGTTGTGTTTTGGTCGTCCAGAACTATAGGCGCGCGCAAGGGGGCAAAGGGGAGGCGGTTGACCCTCCTAATACTCTTACTTAGAAATTTAGTGTATAGAAATCTTATTACGTTATTAAACTATATTATTCTCTTTAAAAAATACAGTATTTTCAAGCCGACGAAAGTTCCAAGCATCTACGGCGGGTTTATTTCCTATGTAATTACACTATTTCACTTCGTTCTCCAGAAAATTACTTGTTAGTAAGATTCAAGCATTTTATTCTTTAGCCTAGTTGGGGCCACCCCGATGGCGCAGTAGTAGCGTTCGTCGCCTTGTAATCAATGGGTAAAGGGTTCGATACCCGGTGGTGGCACATTGTGGTTCGGATCACACTTTAAACTGTAGGTCCAGTCCCGATTAGCCTTTCTGTGCATAAGTGGACTTAAAACAGAACCTCAAAAACTTTAGCCAAGTTGTGTTACACCTATGTGGTCGCAGAATAAAATGATCACACATTGGAAATGAATAAATTATGCGTAGTTGTTTTGAATCTGCTGCACGAAATCATTTTTATAGTAAATTAGTCTGAACCACAGAGGGGAACCATCTCTGCCAAAGAAGCTGGAATTCTTCTAATAGAGTGATTTTTGGTGCGTTCGGACACACACTACATACGCCCCTGTTTAGTTCCCATCAATACAATAAAGCAGTGAATTGGAACTTTTTTTTTATTACAAATGAACCTTTGTAAAGGCTTTGTATCCCTTTATTAGAGGGACTGCGCACACCTATGTCCCAGCGATCATCTATTTGACTTGAACGACCAGTACAGTCAACGGCAAAGATAATGGTAGGTAAACTGTCCACCACTATTTTCATTACTTCTTTATTCTACATCATGTGTTGTTTTAAAGAATGAAACTATGTTGGTTCGAAGCAAGCATTGCCCTCTGCTTATTAACGTTATTATTTCAATTCATTATCATCACATTGTGTAATGTAGACCGAATAAAAATGGTGATGGACAATTCGCCAACTGTTTCTTTTGCCGTTGGGTGTACCACCATGCTCCACAAGAACTACTGTGATCTCCACTGCAACCGTGAACTATTTCGGTGCCGTGGCGAACTGTACCAACAGTTCAAAATGTGCGTTTCCTGCTTAACTGGCGACAGCTGCTAAAACAAATTTCAATTTCAACGGTCTTTATTCTTGGACGAGGTTCAGCAAATGCTGATCTACCACAAATCATGATCCCCGACGAAAGGTCTTTAATCCACAGCTCATTTCACGCTAGGAAACTTTCCATAAATTCTCGCAACAATTACAAGAAATTAGCAGCAACAAAAGAAACGCTATGCTTCATTCTCTTCTTTATTCTTGCAAATAAAAGATGAAATAGAAACTTATATCTCACGGTAATTTCTCATTATTCATTTTCTGTGAAAGGTTAAGAATCGCAAATAACTTCCTGTCTGTTTATGTGCACGATAGAGTTCATTCGTGTGAAAGAGAAGAGTGTGTGTTGAAAGTAATTATGATTTTCTTGAAACACACCAGTAATTTGCTGTACGTTAACGCTGACAATACATCATTATACAATAAAAAATGAACACAAAAACATGAGAATTAAGAACGTTCGCCCTGTACTGAAGCCAAGGGTAGGTAATAAGAAAAAAATAAGAAGAATGAACCAGACAAGCAATTTGACTCTCGGATAACATGCAAAGTTGAAGGTGTATTTGCTGCATAACTGCGACATGGTGCTATCGATACTAATCGAAATCTGACGTAGCATTACTTTTTTGATACTGCGACTGTGTTTTGTGGTATTATAAACCCGAGAAAGTATGAGCCCCCCTCAGGCAGATTTGGCTACACTTAAAACTAGCTCAAGATGTGCATATGAGCTTATTGCTCAAGTGTGGTACTCTGTCTAATCCAAGATTTTTGTAAAAATGCCCTCGGGAATTTCCCGTGAATGTATGAGCCCCCTCAGATTGATTTGCCTACACTTACAAAAGGCACTTCTGTGAGATTGTTGTCCATAAGCTTGTTAAAAATATGGCCCTCTTGATATTGTTTTTGGCTACACCTAAAACTAAGCCAAGATGCTCATAAAACCCACACCCACCCACACCCACCCACACATATTTACTTAAATAGCCTTGCCAAAGCACTTGGCATATCCCATAGAGCAACATACTCAAATTTTGAAAAAATCGATAATTTTATTTTTTTGATATCTCTGAAACTATTGATGCTAGAAACATGGGGCTTGGTGATTTTTCATATGCATGCCAAAATGCAACTTTTTGATCTCTATAATTTTTCAAAAAAATCTTGTTGTTCTCTAGATCCTGAATAACTTGCCTATTTTTCAAGATAGAGTCATGGGAGTTGTGTATTTCAACTCTGTATGCTATTTAAAAATTTTGTGAAAAAATCGATAATTTTTTGATTTTGTGATTTCTCAAAAACTGTAAGTGCTAGAGACTTGGAATTTTTTTCAGGTGTGTTCTATTCATGATTCTCTATGTTTTAGGTCTCTATAATTTTTTTGATAGATGCAATATTTAAGCTGCAAATGTCCAATTTATGTCTGTTCTATAAATAGAATTTTAGGAAAAGTGCAATATTAACAAAGTTGTTAATATTTTGAAAACTATGCATGCTGAAGCACTCCAACAGGAAAATATGAACTTGTGGTGCCCTACCGAACAACATACTTAAATTTTGAAAAAATCAATATTTTTTTGTTATCTGATTATTTCTGGAACTATGAATGCTGGAGACATGGGACTTGGTGATTTGACATGGGCATGTTAAAATGCAGATTTTTGCTCTCTATAATTTTTTCAAAAAACTTGTAATTGCCTAGATTCTTGAATAAGTCAAGAATGGTGCATATTACAAGTGCGGGGGTCTGATATTTGAACTCTGCAAGCAGTTTTGCAAGTTTTTGAAAAATCTATAATTTTTTACCGGTCCACTTCCGGCACATTTCCGGCCCATTTCCGGCTTATTTCCGGTCACTTCCGGTCCACTTCCGGTTCACTTCCGGTCCACATGTGGCCTATTTCTGGTTTATTTCTATTGCATCATGTTGTGCAACAAATTATTACCCAATATTATGCAATAAATTATTAGGCATGTGTTGTTTTCTGATTGGTTGGTTATGACATAATGTGATGATGTGTTATATTCTGATTGGCTTATTGTTTCAGATGTTTTCAATGCGGTCCGTGCTTAGGCTATATAAAGAGATTTTGCATTACATATCAGCCAGTATTGTGAGAGTTGTTGCAGTGCTCCTCATATTTTTTAAACACAAAAATATTGCAAATTTATATAAATTGAATTACAAATCTATTTGATTTAATATACAGATTTTTTTATTATTCATATCAAACATATTTGTAATATATTGAACAAAGGTTTTATATCTGCCCCAATTTGTTATACATGACACATGGTATTAGGTTATTGTTTTTCTAGGACATGCCTGTGTAAACATGCATTTGTGCTAGGGCAGTGCTTCTGTACTTATTCTACCTTTGTGCATGTAGGCTATCAGCTTTATACAACCTGTCATAGGTTTATTAAGTATAGAGTTTTGATTTGAACCCCAAGAAATTATATATAAATACCAAAGCCAAAAATATTAACACACACACACACACATATACACACACTAGGTATACAAAGCACACTGCTGAACCCAACTGATATGTTTTATTAAGCATAGAATTTTGATTTGAATCCCAAGAAATATATATAATAAACCAACAACAAAAATGCCAAATCAAAAATATTATAATCAATGCAATATGAATATATCCAGCCCTAATTGGGCTAAGCACCAAAGGAATTGTAATCCAGACAAATACAGAACTCCCACAAAAATATGCCCAAAATGCCATAGAAAATATAGCATGGAATACTTCACATATAAACATATAGATACTTGTTCTGCACAGTCATCAATATTGCCCCCACAACCATCTTCATCTGGTCTGAAAAGGAAGCATGAAGCACCTGTTAATGCTAGAGCAGCAAAGCAGCCACGCTATGAACCCATCCATAGCAGTTTTAATGGCCAACTTAGGGATCACCGTTTTGTATCAGAGCCAAGATGTGACATTAAGAATTTTTTGAACAGTATAAATCCTGATGTGCAGGCAATTCTAAATGCACAAAATGGCTCCTATAAGCTGTCCCTCAAATTGTTTACACAATATAAGAAACCAAATGGCACAAAATTTACACAGCCCCACATAACAGAAACTGTGGCTGTATATTCAAATGCAAATTTAGACAAAATAATAAGTAGTTTGATAGAGCAATTGAATATTAAACACTCTGAATTTGCTGCAAAATAGTAAGGATGGAGCCTACGCGGATCTCCACACAAGCTCTATGTTAATATTTCTGAATTCAACCCATTACAAGGATCTACATATGTGCCCTTACCTGCCAATATTAAAAACAAAAGAGCCGTGGTTAACATAGAAAATAATGATCAGAAATGCTTTCTGTGGTGTATTTTAGCTGCTTTGTATCCAGTTTCAAGGCATCCTGAGAGAATAACTTATTATAAACAACATGAAAATGATTTTGATGAGGCAATGGAGGGTTTAGAATATCCAATGTCTGTTCAGAATATTGATAAATTTGAAAAAAAGGCCAGGCATATCAATGGCAAACAATTATCTATTAATGTATTTATTTGTTCCACTGGCAATTGCTTGATAGAACCTCTCAGAATCAGTACACTTGATGATGATTCTGCTGTTCCGATTGATCTGCTCTTAATTGAAGGGGATGACACATATCATTACACTCTGATACATAGTCTTGAAGCTTTAGTCAGAAAACAACAAGGCAAATCCAATACAATATTCAAGTTGTGCAGAAGATGTTTGACTGTATTTGATGGCAGAAAAATGGTGAATGGTGTTTGTGAAGAGAATGCAGAAATTGCTAAAAACAAGTTAATTGAACATTTAAAATACTGTGGCAACCATAAACCTGTTCATATGCTTATGCTTAACCCAAATGAAAATGCCAAATTCAAACAATTTGAAGCTTTGTTGGAACACCCAGCATATATAGTCTGTGATTTTGAATCAAACCACAAACCTCTTGCATTGTGCAGTCCAGATCCTGATGAATCTTCAATTACATCATACCAGTTACATGAACCTTCTAGTTTTTATTATGTTATTGTACAGGATGGTGTTGTTAGTGAAGAATATTTATACATGGGACCAGATGCCATCAAAAAATTTGCACATAGAATAGAAAATGAGTGCCATAACATAGCATCTAATGTCTTATTAAAATCAAAACCTATGTTGCCTTTAACAGAGAAACAGATTGAAGATTTCAACAATGCAGAAAAATGCCCGGTATGTGATTCTGAATTTTCCGATACAAATATCAAGGTGCATCACCATTCTCATACAGATGGTAAATTCAAAATGGCCCTGTGTAATAGCTGTAATATTAAGATCCAGAGACCAAAATTTGTCCCTATATTTTGCCATGGTGCATCTAATTATGATTTTCATCATTTGATCAGGTACGAGGGGTTTGACAAGCAGAATTTAAATATTTTAGCAGAAAATGATGAGAAATATATTGCTATTAACAAGATAATTAAAGTTAATGGTGTTCCCATTCACTTAAGATTTCTTGATTCCTACAGAATTCTGTCCGCTAGCCTGGCTACACTGGCCAGTCAATTATCTGATGATCAATTCAAAATCACATGTGCTTTGTTTCCAAATCAGGACCTGAAATTAATTAGGCGGAAGGGTGTATATCCATATGACTATGTTTCAGATTTTTCTAAATTTGATGAGTGTTCTCTGCCACCACAACAAGAGTTTTACAGCAAACTCAGAGCATCTGGAATCACTGATGATGATTATCACCATGCCCAGTTGATGTGGAACAATTTAAAATGCCAGACATTTGGTGATTATCACAAGGCTTATTTAAAACTTGATGTGACTCTCTTAGCTGATATACTTCAGGCATTTAGAAAATCTTCCATGCAAAATTATAAGCTGGATCCAAAGTATTTCTACAGTGCTCCAGGCCTAGCATGGTCTGCAATGTTTTTAAACACTAAAATGCAATTGGATCTGATCCAAGATCAAGATATGTATCTGTTTATGGAGCAATGTATAAGAGGAGGCATGGTGCAATGTTCTCAGAGATATGCCAGAGCAAATAACAAGTATATTCCCGATTATGATCCAGCACTGCCATCAAATTATATACTGTATGTAGATGCCAATAGCCTCTATGGTTATGCTATGATGGATAAACTGCCATATGCAGGGCTTGAGTGGGTTGAAGATTTCAATATTGAAGATCTTCAGGACTTTGATGACAGTAACTATGGCCTGTTCTTAGAAGTTGATCTGACAATTCCTGATGATTTACACAACACATTTTCTGATCTGCCCCCAATTCCTGAGGTTAAGTGTTCACCTGGCTCTAAACAGAAGAAGCTAATGATGACTCTAGAGCCAAAACAGGATTATGTCATATATTACAAAAACCTCCATTTCCTAATGGATCATGGTGTTCAAGTGAGCAAAGTTGGCAAAGTTTTGAGGTTCAGGCACTCAAGATGGTTGAAGCCATATATTGATACAAACACAGAGCTTCGAACATCTGCAATGAGCCAATTTGATAAGACTTTGTTTAAATTGATGGTAAATTCAGTGTATGGCAAAACCATAGAAAATGTCAGAAAACATATTGATGTTAAATTAATTACTGACCCCAGCCTGAGCAAAAAATTGATAGCAAAGCCTAATTTCCACTACAGAAGAATTTATGATGAACATATGGCACTTGTTAATATGAAAAAAACAAAGATTAAGTTTGATAAGCCTATTTATGTAGGGACTGTGATATTGGAATTGGCCAAATTACACATGTTAAAATTGTATTATAATGTGTTGAAGCCTTTATATAAGGATCGTGTAAAACTGATGTACATGGACACAGATAGTTTTATTCTTGATATTCAGACAGAAGATGTTTATCAAGATATGTCACAGCCTGCATTGCTTGAATATTTTGATACCAGTGAACATACAAAGATTCAACCTCACAACAAAAAGGTGCCTGGCAAGTTAAAAGATGAGACACTTGGTGATGTTATTGTGGCATTTGCTGGGTTAAGGGCCAAGATGTACAGCTTTGAAACATGTAGTGGTGCTGTTGCCAAAAAGGCCAAGGGCATTGGCAGAGTAACTGTGGACAAAGAGCTTGAATTTGAAGATTACAAAAATTGTCTCAAAACCCAGAGTTTAATAAGAACATTAGAATACAGAATTCAGAGTAAAGATCACTTGTTGACTAGCAATATTGTAAGAAAAGTAGCTCTGGACCCACATGATGATAAGAGATGCATTTTATCATGTGGCATACATACTCTACCATGGGGTCATTGTGATTTGAAAAATGGTAATCAATGCCCAATCACAGAGCATGGTTTACAATAAATAAACATGCCGATGAACTTATTTGGGTTCAAAAAACAGGCTATTATGGACCTGCCAACACCAGCACCCTCTTCTGATATAATATCTAAACTAAGTGGTTTGTTAATTATTCATCTGAACAGCATACTTACAGATGTTGATGATAAAACAGGTAAAACATTGTACATATTTAACAATAATTTAAATTATTACCAATTACCTGTAGGTGGTCAATTGCAATTTATTACAACCCCCGAGGGCAATGTCAAGATTTCAGTAGGGAGAAATATTTATAGAATTAAGCACTCAAACATGGTTTCTGGCACTGTATATACTGTTTCTGCTGGTGACTGCTTACATATTGAGGTCCCGGGATCCTATGACAAGCTTATAACTTTTTTATAGAATTAAGAATTAGATATTCAATAATAAATAACCACTAAAACAAAAATGCCTAATGATATATTTGGCCATACAAGGCATGAAGATCACAGTGATGAGATTCTGATGCTTGATGTCAGAGTTAAAAAATTAAGAAGTGATTTACAAGCTTTACAAACTACACTCAATGCCAGTCTTCAACTTGAAATTACAAATTTACAATCGCAATGCATGGACCCTCTTCTTAAAATTGACTCAGAACTCAAATTGCTGCTTCAGAAATATACTGACTAGGCAACATTGGATAATTTTCAAAGTTTAGAGGAGGCTGTAGCAGCTCTTCAAGCCAAATTTAAGACCCAGGCTAACAACTCTGAGCAATTGAAACAACAATTAGAAGAACAGATTAATAATGTCCAGACACAGTTCCAAACAATTGTCAAAAGCATAAAATCACAAGAAGATTTTGATCAAGTGATTTTCACTCTAAAAGAACAGATTCAATCACTACAGATACCTAATCTGGACCCCTTGAACAATGCCATAGCCGAGGTTAAAGAAAAAATTGAGACACTTGAAAATTTTATGAACAACTTGCCATCTTCTGATGCTTTGAGTGCTATAACTCGGAGTGTTGCCAACATCAAGCTGCAACTTGAAACATATGAAGATTTTGGAAAAATTCAGAGTACCATAACCCACCTTGAAGGTACCATAGCAGCAGTGCAAAGTGCTCTGACAAATATACAAGAAACTCTAGAATCTCGCCTGCCTGGTATTGTAGACACACTTGTCAGTGTCCAGCAACAGATCACAAAACTTGAAAACCTCAACACTGAATCTGAGCTATCTCATTTTCATCACTTGATCGATGATATCCAAACAAAACTTGAAATTTTACAACAAATAACACCTACTCAGGCAGACATAACTCTGCTTCAAGATGCTATGCAAAGTGTGGCTGATGCTTCGGAATTAAATAATGTGAAATTGGCACTTGAATCTTTGCAGAATACTGTATCAAATCTGCCTACATCACAGGAACTTAAAAATATTAAGAGAGCTGTGAATCGCATATTGAAATCAGAAGATATCAAGAATATCCAGACAGAGATCAAACAACTTACTCAGACAGTGGCCACTCTACCAACCAATCAACATATTAATGAACTGCATGCCCTGTTTGAGGATATCAGAAGACAAGTCCATGATCTTACTGCTCAAAATTCAAAATTGGCAGTTGTTGAAAATTTACAGCAAATTGTAGAAGACATCAAGCAACAGCTAGGAACCATGGAATCCAACCAAGCAAATGCTCTGTCTGTTTTTGCCACGCAGCTACAAGAAATTGTGCAACAATACAAGAAACTTGTTGTGGACATAAAGATCAAGCCAGGCCATGATGATGTTGTTAGGACTATCAATGAGCACCTTGAATCTGTAACAAGTAGATTGGTTACAGCAGAAAAAGAAATAACTGGCATAATCGAGAATCCTAAACATACAGTAATTCTTGAATTGTACAGTATCCCCAACAAAGAATATGATTCACCATTTACACCAGGCGGCAAAATATATATGCTGTCCCCTGCACAATTTTATTACCAGTTTTTTGTTGGGGGCACACTTAGACCAATCAAGATCAAATATTGGCTACAACCACAGGCACACCACTACCCTACCTTATCAATAACAAATGCTGACAACAAACCAAAAATCACCAGTGTAGAGTTAGAGGATTGTACAGACCCCAATACATTAGAGACATCTTATGCTGAAGATGATGGCTCTCTGGAATTTAATATACAAATAGGAGACAAACTGTATTTAGAAAATCCTGTAGTATCAGCTGCTGAACACCCTATAGTTGCAATATTCTTGTTTACATACTATGTCTAGACAAATTATTGTTGATGAATTAAACAGACAAGCCAGACATAATTATAAGAGACTGCCAGTGGTTACAAAAGGCATAGATGATTTATGGCAGAGCGACATGATTGAGATGGCAAGTGGACAGCTGAAAAACTTAGACAAAATCAACAAGGGCTACAAGTATCTACTCACTGTCATAGATACATTTTCAAAATTTGCTTGGGCTGTGCCACTCAAATCCAAGACTGGAAAATGTGTTACAGAAGCCTTCAGGACAATCATCAATCAGAATGGAAGATCACCGCGCTATTTGCAAACAGATAATGGCAAAGAATTCTATAATTCTGTGTTCCAACAATTTATTAAAAGCCAGTCAATACAACATTACTCGAGTTACAGTGATCTCAAGGCCTATATTGTAGAGAGATTCAACAAAACCCTAAAAAATCATATGTATAAACAATTTACCCTGCAAGGTAATTAATTATAAATGGCTTAATATTCTTCCTGAACTTTTAGATAGATATAACAACTCGGTCCATTGCACAATCAACATGAAACCCTCTGAGGTAACTTCATCTGATGAGCAAAAATTGATCAGTACTGTTTATTATCCTAGATACCGGCCAACATCAAGAAAAGCCAAATACAAGGTAGGTGATCAAGTAAGCACTTATTCAAAAGAGGCTTTACAAGAAACTGGAGCACTGAATTATTTACAGTGGTTCAAGTTAAACCTGGGACCCTTAACACATATATAATAAAAGATCACCGAGGAGAAATTCTCAAAGGCAGGTTTTATGAAGAAGAACTCAGCAAAACTAAGCAGCCTGACACATATCTTATAGAAAAAATCATCCGCAGAAAAGGCAACAAGATACTTGTCAAATGGCTAGGTCTCCCAGAACACAGCTGGATCGAGGCAAACAAAGTGATACTATGAACACCTGGGATGTTATAAAGAGACTGCCAGAGCCTGAACAGCAGAATAAGAGAAATGGAAAGCTGCTGCCTGATAATATTAGATGTCTTATTGTTGGGCCATCGGCTTGTGGCAAAACTACACTAATGATTGATAATTTTTTATTGGCACCCAACTGGTTAGACTGGAAAAACAGGCACTTGTATGTCTTCTCTAAGAGCTTGGAACAATTAAAATATCAGCAGCTGATGAAGCTATATGATGGACTGGATATTGCCACTTTTGAACCAGATGTTAAGCCACTTCATGAATGTCTCGATAATTCTGTTGTTGTGTTTGATGACATTATACTGGATAATCAAAACAAGGTTAGACATTTTTTTACACAGGGCCGACACAAAAACATAGATTGCTTCTACCTGGCACAGACTTTTTCTAAAATTCCAAAACAGCTGATCCGAGACAACAGCAATTTTATATGTGTGTTTCATCAAGATCATACCAACCTGAAACACATATATGATGAATATGTAGGTGGGTACTTGAGCTACAATGATTGTTCTAAGTTTTGCAGTAGGTGCTGGAACCAGGACAGCTATGGGTTTGTCACAATTGATATGACAAGGAAACCCAATAGTGGCAAATACAGAAATAAAATCAACAATTTTCTAGACATTGAAACATATATAAATAACCATGAAAAGGCCAATCATTGATGATCTTAAATTAAGAGATTATCTTGTAAAAAGATTTAATGGATGGAAATCAGAGAACCGAGGAATCTATGAACAACACAAGCAAACAGAACAGCCTATTATTGATGCTATTAGTGAATTAGGTAAAAATATCAAAACTGTTACAGAGCAAAATCAAAATTTGATCACAGAGCTTGTACCTGTAGCTGCTAGGAACATATTAGATTATCCAATCACCCCACTTTCTAGTATTCATACACCTAGTCCTGTTGCTCCTCGAAGAATTGAAGCTACTCAGGATCCTATTGAATTGGGTCTTCTTGCTCAAAAATATTTAAGCACACCTAAATACAACAAAGATGAGGTCTTTGGCTTATATGCTGACACAGAGCGTGATGGTAGCATCATACATAGAATTGGCAATTTCAGAGTAACATTTATGGGAGATGATCTGATTGTATATTCAGAATCTCATCTTGGAGAAAGAGGTGCTTTTGTTAAGTACCCTGGCACACCTGGATTGTGGGAACTGATGACTAGGAAGAGACCTGGCAACTATACAGATCAAGATTATGAGCATTACAAAGAAATATTAATAAAATCAGATGCTCTATACCAGAACAATGATCCCACACAAAAAAGAGTCAAGTCTAGCAGTGGAGGAAAATACAACAACTTAATCAAGCCCATATGGTCACAGATCAAGACAGGTAGTGGAATCAAACAATACAACACCCTGCCTAAAGAATTTGTGTGGGTTGATGATGTCAGGAAACTTGTAGATAGGTTATTGGTGATAGCTGGGGAGGAAAATGCTGGCAACCACAATTTTTACAATGAAAAGGTTGGAATTATGGACATGATAAGCACCAAATTGTCTAATTTTATAGTGAATGACACTAAGGGCATTGGATATCTTATAAAAATTATTAATACTCTGCCACCTAAATTTTGGAATATCTCTGAGGGTCGGGGGCTGGTTAATGACATTATAAACAAGCTGCCATTTGAACTACACATTCCAGGCTATCAGTATTGTGGTCCAGGCACAAAATTGGACCATAGATTAAACAGAGGTGATCCTGGTGTTAATTCCCTAGATGCTGCTTGTAGAGACCATGACATAGCATACAACACACATTCTGATCTTGACAAGAGACATGTTGCAGACAAGAAATTAGAAGAGGCTGCATTTGGTAGATTTGTAAGCAAAGATGCTTCTTTAAGTGAGAGAATAGCAGCATTGGGGACCACCATAGCTATGAACACCAAACAAAAACTGGGGTGGGGGTTGTGAATATGTATATAATAAACCTAAGATCAAGGCCAAGGGTGCTATGTATCAGATACCTTATGCAGGTCTTAAATCTCTTAAAACTATTGATAGTCTTTTAACCAAAAAGCAGCGCAAGAAAAAAAATTCTTGTCTTGCCAAGGGCCATGGTATGAAATTATTACTTAGTACCCCTCAATTAAAAAAATTACAGCAATCTAGAAAAAAATTGCATACAGGGGGCTTCATATTTACTATCCCGGCCATCTTAGCAGCACTTGGGGCTGTGGGGAGCTTGGCTGGGGGATCAGCTGCTACAGCAAAAACAGTAATAGATGCCAAAAAGAATAAGGCAGAATTAGATGAATTGAAGCGCCATGATCTGGCCATAGAGAAACAAGGCAAAGGTGTTAAGAGAGCCATGAATAAGTTTAAAAAAACAAGAGCCGCTTACAAACCAAGATATTGAAGCTTTAATCAAGCCACTGGGCATCAAAAATTTTAGAGGTGTGTACATGTCTGATTCTTTACCAGAACAACCACTCAACAAAGAGTGTGGCATTGTTAATTTGGATAAGTACAAAAATCAGGGCACTCACTGGATCTGTTATCTTAAATATTTAAAAAATGAGGCATTTGTGTTTGATTCATTTGGAGGTGTTCCACCTGAAAATTTAGTAAAATATCTAAAATCAACTAATCTTTATTACAATAATGCCCGTGTTCAAAATTTCAAAGATGTTAATTGTGGACATCTGTGTTTATCTGTTCTTAGATATCTGTCTCAAATAAATAAACCATCAATTGAAGATTTTCAAAAGGCCTTGTGGTATTTAAAACATCATGGGGGTATTCCATCTCACCAGCCAAAATTCAATATTGAAACTTAGATTACATGATGATATAGTGTATCCCAAAACAATAGCTCTCAGAGCATTTTATGGCATGTACTTGATCCCTAATATTACACACCACAACAACACAATTGCAGTTGGTGATCAAAAAATTGTTATCACTCCAGGGCAATATAATCTATCTACTTTAAATGCTCAGTTACCCAGAGGTATAGTATTAACTCAAAATTCTGTCACTCACAGAGTAGAGATTGTATCTGCTACAGAAACAGTGGATCTGGGTACTATAGGAGAGCTGTTAGGCTTTGAGAACAACACAAAACTTGAACCAGCCATCAAACACACTGCTATTAATATACCTAAATTCTTAGCCATAGAAACTCTAAATATTCACTGTAATGTGGCCGAGGGTATGATCACCAAATCAAATGGCATAGGCACTCACAAACAAACTGGCATCATTGCAACATTCAAACCTAACTCTGAATTTATGGAGCCCATCATCTACACTCCATCACCAACATTATATTTTCCTGTGTGCCATAATAGAATAGATAACATTGAATTGATGGTCACTAATGAAAAAGAAGAATTAGTTGATTTTGCTGGAGCCACAACAACTGCAATCATAGAAATTATTATTTAAATAAAAATACATACAAAAAAAATGGAAGATATTGAGAGTTATGAGCTACAATCATTCCCTCCAAACAGGAGGACTTTTGCAAATTTAAATCAACCCAACACAGAGATTGAGGTTGATCTTGATGTAGGGGATGGCTTTATACACCCCCACAGAGCAGATCTATACATCAAATTTGATGTTGTAAAGCTCGATGGTACAGATTATCCGGCAAATTCAAATATAAGATTGGTAGACAATTTTGTGCCACATCTGTTCTCTGAAATTGAGATCAGAAAACATGGTGTTGTTATAAACAGAGTAGATTACCCTGGTATTACCTCTACAGCTTTGGCCACACTAAAATTATCCAAAACCGAGGCATCATACTACAAAATAGTTGGATTTGAGGCTGGTGATAAAATATTATCCAAGAGCCACACAGTGCTGTTTCCCATGCGCCTGTTGCCAGGATTCTTCTCAGATTACAAAGATATTATGTGGAAGGGTGGTTTAAGAATCACATTTAGAAGAGCTGCCAATGATAATAATGCTTTGATGAGGTACAGTACATTAAACTCTACAGGGGAAGCTCTGCCTAATACTCTACCTGATGAAGGCAAGTGCATTATTCAGACTATGGAGCTAAGAATTCCAGTAGTTGAATATGAAGCCAGTTATGCTCTTAAATACAAAGCAGATATCCTAAAAAATCCACAGGTGCCTTTACAATTTTATACATATCAATGTGTACAGATGCCTGCCACTGGTAGCTATTATGAATTTGATGCTACAAACTCATTCTCCAGTATACAATATGACATGCCAGATTTTGTGGTGGTACTGTTTCAGACTGGAAGACACAATAATCAGGAAAAAAATTCAAGTAAATTTGATAGCTGCAACATCAAGAACATATATCTTAAAAATGGCAGAAATGAGGTGTTTCCTAGAGAAAATTATAATTTAAACATGTCCAAGGATGATTTTCTTAAATTATATGAAGCATTTACAGCATACAAAAGGGTCACTACTGGCAATACTGACATGTATTACACACCAGATGAATTCAAAGCACAGAGGCCCATGTTTGTCATCAACACCTCAAAAAGGAAACAAGTTGTGGTTAATGACAGGACAAACATTAAAATTATCTGTGAATTCCACGATACACTCCCTGATGACACCATATGTAGTGTTATTCTTATAGGTGAAAAATCATATATTTATGATGTAAGAAATGAGAGTCACAGAGCAATTCTAGAAGACTTCTGCATATTGCACAAGTTGGGCCTGGAGTCCAATTAAACTTAAACCGGAAGTAAATATGTGTGGGTGTGGGTGGATGTGGGTGTGCATGGGTATAGATGTAGCTAATAAGATTACATTTTACAGGGTATTACACTAAAAGAAATAAGCTCATATGAGCATCTTGGCTTAGTTTTAGGTGTAGCCAAAAACAATATCAAGAGGGCCATATTTTTAACAAGCTTATGGACAACAATCTCACAGAAGTGCCTTTTGTAAGTGTAGGCAAATCAATCTGAGGGGGCTCATACTTTCACGGGAAATTCGCTTGGGTATTTTTACAAAAATCTTGGATTAGACAGAGTACCACACTTGAGCAATAAGCTCATATGCACATCTTGAGCTAGTTTTAAGTGTAGCCAAATCTGCCTGAGGGGGGCTCATACTTTCTCGGGTTTATAATACCACAAAACACACTACTACTTTGGTCACAGAATGGGTGAATACTCTTGAATGGGAGAGAGAGAGTCAAATACGTACCGTCAAGTGTATTGTAAATGTTTCATTTTTTGTAACATGCCCATAACATTAAGAATTCAAATGTTTAAACGCATTCTTCTCAGAACACACAAAATCTTACTCATGGCGTTACGGTTTTCACCCATTCAATTACATAGATTTTTTATAAACAAAAGTTTGATAGGGGTAAGTTTGCATTTCCAAGAGTTCATTTGAAAATTTTCAGGAGGGTCTGTAGACCCATCAGTTCACTCTGCTTACGCCTGTGTGTGAGCTTATATCATTCCCCCTCATCACAGAAGTATTTTTGGCAATACTGCTATCAATATTTAAATTTGTTGCAAAAAATATATATATAATCATCAATGAATTACGTGCGATATTTCAAGGTGACCTCCTCTGGGACCGTGATAAAATTCAAGTATAATTCCCGGTTTTCAAGGCGAACTTTCCAGAAATTCAATGGTACAAGCAAATGTTTTCTCCATTTCAACCTTATGTATTACCGATTCTCACCACCGACGTACACACAAATATATTAACAATATAAAGGGTCTGTGTGATTCTAATATATCCAAAAATTCTAATTCAATTCAATTAAACTGTATATTTAAGATATTTAAGGTGCGGGAGTTTACATTTGCCATTTCACATACTCAGACTTGAAATACATGTACAAACATAATTCAAGAATATTATGGGATATATTAATCTACGAAAAATTGATAATTGTATAAGAATTTCAAACTCAAAAATTTACCTAGTCAACTTCAAGATATATTATCTTGCAATAAACTTCCGTCTCTCAGATAGACTGTTCTGCAAAGGACACTAACAAAGGGATTGAGAGAGTTCTGTTTTATTTTACACGCAGTTTTCTTTTTCTTCCCCGATAAAAATAAAATCTAAACTGTGAAAAACTTGCCTCAGGGCATTCATAAATATGTATAAAATCAATGTAATTTGGATTAATAAGAGTTGCCATTTTTCACGTCTAAAGAGAAAAATTCAAGCAGAATTCACGAGTAATTCTCGGAGCAAATAATTCACGCATAATTCCTGGAAATCAAGGAATTCCCGGTGAGTAGCTACCCTGTATTTGATCTAAACATTCTGAAAATGGTGAATAAGGCACAAAAATTAATAAATAATTATCATAATAGCGGACTAGATTTGACTGATTAGATAGAAATGAATACATGGGTCAAAACTCACGTGCTTTGTATACTGATTATTTTCATTTCTAATCCCTTGGATTCGACCATTTTAAGTATATTTTTACAAATAATACATTTCACGAAGTAACAAAATATTTAGAAATTACTTGAAAGATACCGCTATTCAATTGATTATTAAAACTTCTGTAACTTGAATTAAAATGCGGATCAAATGAATGTGAACTTTCTAAGTCTGCTGAAGCTCAGACTAAACGTTTAGGTTCATCACCGAGAAAGATGCAGGAAGGTGCATCAAAAAACACATCAATTGATGCATTAAAATACAGCTCGCCATACAAATACTCACTTACATGATGCATTTTGGTGTTCAAAAATGCATCAGACTGTGAACTTAATTTTTGGCAAAGGCGAAAAAACACACTTCAAGCAACAATTAGTGTTGCATTTGGTTTCTTGTGTGTTGTCTTGAAAATTTCAGCACAGATGAACGTGTCTGTGATTTCAACCTCTTCAAGAAGCTTTATATTTCCTATTCGTAAGAAATATGCGACTTCCAGAACTTAGAAAAGACATATTTTCCCACAGAATGCCACCTTTTCATCAAGAGCAAAAAAACAACATTTTCTTCGCCTGAACGCAAGCGGAAATAGGAAACATAGGATTTCTTCGTCTCCCGGAAACGAACCCTATAGTGAAGCAAACCGAGTAAAGTTTCGGGGAAGATTTCATAGGAAGTGGAGGAAAGGGAAAGATTGGCTAAAAGGAGGAGACAGATCGGGAACACGGAAGAGGGAAAGATTAAGGACATTCATGCACTTCCAATCGACCCAGACCCGGGTTCGCAGGAGGGACTTTCAGTCAGGGCCTGAGTAATATGAAAGGAAATCTAATCCAATATCTGCAGGGTCCGTGGGGACGGATTAAGTCCTCCATCTTGGAGGAGGGAAACGACATGAAATCGATCACTCGTTAATAAACTTCAAGACCGCTTTTCTTTGACCTCTCTACTCAAACAGGAAAGCGACCTTTAAATACAGTTAAATCACATTGCTGTATGATCTTCGTCATCTTTTTTGCGTCGTATGAAGTGATGCCATGAACACACAAATACACAATCTCTTTCTCTCTTATTTATCATCTCTCCCCATCTCATCCACACAAACCCTTTCTCTCTCACGGTCATCTCTGTTATCTACCGTCCCTACAGTGTTTCTCTAATTCTCCATCGCTCTATTTCTCTATCAATCTCTTTCTTCTCTTTATGCCCTTCTGTCTCTTCTCTTTCACTCTCATCTTTTCACATTCTCTCTCTCTATATATATGTCTGTTTCTTCTTAAAATATCTTCCATCTTTTCCTACCTCTTCACTCTAAATATCTCACATCTCTCTCTCTCTCTCTTTCTCTCTCTCCCCCTCCCTCGCTATATATTTTCTCTCTCTTTATCTCTCCAACTCTTATTATATTATTATATCTGTTACAAGCCAAAGAACAGCGAACTTAAATGAATAACGATAGAGAAATAGAGTAAGAAATAGGTAAATAGAGAGAAGTTTGAGTTGTGTACTCCATATTTCTCTCTCTCATGTCACCCCACCCCCTTTGTATCTGGAGGATTTTTTGTCAAGTGAATTCAAAGAGGAAATTCTCGCTATATGAAACCAGGTGGAGGAATCAAAAAGTAATAACTCCTCGTATATTTTTTTGTAATGTGTAGCGCGTGATTGTGATTGAGTTCTTGGCAAAAGAGGGTTGCCCCCCTGTAGAAATTCATAGGAGGTTAACAAATGTCTATGGCGACAGTGTAGTGGACGTGAGCAATGTCAGATGTTGGGTGAAGAGGTTAGACGAAAGATATTGCAAGTAAACCGCGCAGCGGACGTCAACCAACATCACTGACGGAGGACAAGAAACGCCGGGCAGATGAATTGATTCGTCAGGATGGGCGCATCACAATCGAGGAGTTGGCTGCCGTACTTAACGTGTGTTATGGGTCTTATCAGGCCTTAGCATGTGACTTAGAATACCACAAACTGTATGCTAAGTGGGTTCCCAAAGAACTGACCGCAGACATGCGCACTAGGCGTGAGGAAGTGTCGCAAGAGCTCCTGGCCGCGTTTGAAGCACATCAGAACAACTTTTTCAAAGATTGGGTCACTGGAGATGAAACATGGGCGTATATGTATGACCCAGAGAGTAAATTGCAATCGATGCAATGGCGCCATAGTGATTCTCCACGTTCCAAAAAATTCAAGTCTGCAAGATCAACGCAGAAAGTGATGACATGGTGCAGACAACAAACTCCAGAGTTTTGCCAACATGGATTTGACACTTGGGCTCAACGTTGGCGTAGATGCATTGAACTGAACGGTGATTATGTGGAACAGTAGGCATATGTAGAAGAGACTTCAGGCTTCACTATGATATATCGTTTATCTTGATTATTAAAGATCTGGGATGGCAGGATGCATTACTTTTTGATACCCGGAAGTATTTTTACAAATAATGGGTAAAAAATACCATACTGATCCGCGTCACAAAAACGTCTATTTTGTTTCATTGCAGTGTTAATTATATTCCAATTAAGATAATATGAAGGCAATTTGATGTACGTACATTGTTTAGAAATAGTCAGTGCAAATTTAAAAGTAAGTTCCTTTGTCTATTTAGCCAGGTACTTAATTATTGCTTTCTTTCGACAATTGATTGTGTTATATTTATTGTTGCCATGGAATGAACATTATGTAGGTTAATATGAAGCAAAAATTTAGTTGTTATTCTTTGTGCATCATCATATTCTCTATCTTAACAGAAAGGATGTTTTCTCCGACATCACTGCTCTGTAAGAAAGGTAAATAATGATAATTGCGAATTTTCAACTAGAACCAAAAGGTGGCGCAGCATATTGTTCCAGTTTATTTACTCGCGTATTTCCTATGGACTAACAAGTCAAAACTTACTCCGTTTTGATTTTTCTTTCACTATATTGCCTTGCTTCCTTCAAGTGTTATTTATTCCAAGAAACCCTTGGTTCCATAGGCATCAAGTTATAATACAAATAACACAATACTAATATTTTAATATTGTCCCTTATATTTGATATGTAATTATATAAAAAGTATTAGGTTTATTTAACTATCATTTTAAGAATAAGATTATGAGAACCAATAAAATAGTAATGCAATAATTTACATTGGCAGCAAAATAAGGTATCTAGGCTTTCCACAGCATCTCTCTGGATGACGTCATCATTGACTTTTTATGAGTCGTCATTCCCCCCCCCCCACCAGTTGACACGTTCACAGAAGCTTCAAGAGTATCAAAATCCATCGTATTTCTTAATTTAGTAGTTAGGAAAACGGACGATAATTTAAATATGTTCATTATTGGCTTTTAATTATAAAGAGGACTGAATCAGTGCTTATGACTACAGGAAACAAAAAAAGTACGATGTACTTAAATTAAAGTGATTAAGAGAAAACGAAAGGGAACACGGTTGCCAAATTTCTTAGCTCTTGTCCGAATGCTCTGCCAGGTTACTGAAATTTTTGAAAGGGACTTTAATTTCCTGAGCGATTTCCTCTCCCGGGTCATCCCCTGAATTCATCACTGTTTGCAGACGACGTCGATTTTTACTTTAATACAAATATATAACTATTAGGACTGATTTGAACTCTGTGCGTTTTACTGACAATGGCTAAAACGGACACTGTTGCACGGAGTACTTTATTGCAAAATTATTACACATAGTTATGTTAAATAATAATAATATTCGGAACTACAGTATGTCCCGAGAATCTCTGGAGCGAAAACAAACTTCTGGATTAAGATATAGCTATTGTAAAATAATCTAATTAGGGTATCTGTCTGCTCAACGTTTTCCTCCATTGTATAAAGTCTGGTGACCAACTTACTTATAAAACTTTGTTATTTTTATTATTTGCGGACATTTTAATACACATAACAGAAGAAGTATCACTTGGAAACTTTGGCTTGAAAGCCGAGGGGAAAGGATAATAGATTTAATAATTTCTGAGGGTTCTCACACCCAGACGTTCGTCCACATATGTGAGTACATAAAAGAAAAGGTATGTTGTGGTGTATCGTGATGTTACAAAATAGGCCTAACGTCTTTATACTTTTAATTCGATTCCCTTTCAGCGAGATATAATTCTATGAAATAGGTTGAGCCTCCTCCGACAGTTTGGTAGTTAAGATTGTCGCCTTGGTGGAAGCTCTGTATTTAGAATTCTATACACCTTAGTGCAAAGGAAGAAAGTGCTGTCGCATTGCGATTAGAAAATTCTGTTCCATTCCAGTCCTTATTCTTGAAAAGTTAGCGTCAGTGCGCGCTTTTCTTTTTGCGGTAAGTAGAGCAAGCATATTAAAAGCACTCCTCTTTTCTTTTGTGGTAAGGTGAGTATGGGGGTCCCCTTTCTCACCTCGACAAAAAAAAAAATTAATTGAAAGCACTGGTTGTTCTTCGTCTGGAGTGTAATTTTATTCTACCATTTTCAAGAGGGTTGCATCATGAGAAGGAAGAATAAACTTGCATCAAAGCAACATCTTCACAATATTAAAAAGAATAGCATGTCTATAATAAAACCTGTAAGTATTCATCATCAAAAGTCCAAACTTATGAAAACTTTTCTTTTAATAATCCAGAGAATGTTACACATTTTAAATAAATGTAACATACTGCCACCTAGTGCTAAAAATTGATTTAAAAGATGTACAATAGTTATAACGGACGGAATAAAATTTTACGCACAGCAGTTAGACACAGCATCTATGTGACGTGTGATGTAACACATTTAATAAAAATAACTCGTGAAGTATTGTGCTTAACAACAATCACGTGATACAAGCGACCAAGCTTTGTTAAAATATCATTGAACCTATATGATTTTGTAGATGCACTTAAAAAGTAGATATTTTTTCATAAATGTTGCACGATCAGATCAGTATTTTTAAATCTTGCAAAGAAAATGTCATCCTGTATTCAATGTGATGTCTTTGTTCCTTATTCGAGTTGAAGAAAATTCGACTCTTTAATAAGGAATGTAGTTCAGGAAAAATTCTTGACATTTGTTTCTTGACCTAGAACATGAAAGAGGAATTTAATTCTAATGAAGAAACAAAAGAGCCCTTGCTATAGGTAGAGACTTCTGCTGTCAAACAATTACATCAAGAGACTGCGATTTTTTACGAAGTAGAAAATACAAGAAAATAGATAAAAATAGTATTTCAATTTCAAACAGTTCAAGTTTTTGTAGAATAGAAACTGCACGGAGAATTTTTGTCTAGTTTGCACCGTAATAAAAATAATAATAAACAATATTGTAATTGTTCTCGTCGTGTTATTCTTTGATTGTTAGTTTTTAATTGCTAATTTCTAATTCTCCATTTATTTCCGAGACACTCCACTCTGCTGAGATAGCTGGATAGCCAAAAGAGAAGGCAAGAGAGAGATGAGAAGAGAGAGGAGAAAGAGAGATAGAGAGGGAAGAGATTGGCTTCACGTCACTTCATGTCCACAATTCGATTCCATACTTCACCAAGAACATCACGCAGCGCGTTCATGCAATACATACACCAGGGAAAATATCAGCCATTCTTGCATCAACAACTAGATGAACGTATCTTCGATCTGGATCTTCACAAAATTTCCTCCATCTTAGCTTCAAGAGAACAGCGTCGTTCGAAATTCTTGTGTACTGAAAATGGATCAATATATTTCTTGATGTTTTGATTGATTTGGTGTTTTTAAGTCCACTTTATGCACAGTAAGGCTAATCCGGACTGGACCTAATGTTTTAAGTGGGATCCGAACCACTATGTGCCTCCACCGGGTATCGAACCCGGCCTTGATGTTTTGAAATTCTGCTTTTCTCTTCAAGTGTTTGTCGTAGATGCCTCAAAATTTAGTGAATGAATGGCGAGCTTCTGGTTTCTACCATTGACTTTTGTAGCTTTGTAATTTTTAGTTGTTGCACGGTAGAGGAATTTTTCAGCGCGCCTCATGCAGCAGTGACAGTATTTATAACTAGCTTATGTTTTTAAGCTTACGTTCAGAAAAAAAAGATCTTTGAAATGTTTTAAAATTTTCGTCTATGGCGCCATAAGACAAACTCTGAAATGGTCGTCAGAATTATTCAGTGACTAATTAATCAGGAAATTTCTACATGAAAATGGTTCAAATAATTACCTTTTCCTAAGTACTTAATACAAACATTTATACTGTAACTGCCGTTAATAGTCAGTGCATAAAACTGAAGTATAGTTTGTCCACAACAAATTATTAATTTCTTTCTTGTTCTTTTTTATTGTGTTTGTTCAAAAACCTATTTTTAATGCACTACTACAAAAATGTTGATTTCTCCAAAATCCCAGTAAATTTCCCTGACATTTCCAGAAAAAGTAAATTCGCCGACTTTTCCAGGATTTCTATACTGGTAGACACACTGATCAACACACGTCCGTAATTTCTTAATGAAAGGTTTTTAATAAAGTATCATCGTAACGTATTTTAATGCGTGACACCATCTTGAAATAATATTTTTTTCTTCTCTACGTTATGAGGAATCCATTCTTGTCGTCTTGTCCTGTATTTTCGTCACGCCCTGTGTTTCTGTGTGTGTGACTGAATGTAGGGAAGAAAAAACGTTACATCAACATGGTGTCACGTATTGAAGCATGATATCTTGAAATTCCTTGAGTCTCTACACAAAGAGTGCATCCATCATTAGATGATACTTTGATTGATTTATTTGGTTTATTTTACTTCGCTTATATTCCACTTTTGGCTTATCGCGAAGACGGGAATGGGTGATGATATGATAAAATTGATGAAGGAACACTCACAAACGTCCATGCCCAAGCCGGGATTCGAACCCGGGACCTCCAGAGTCGTAGCGTGCTGTAATATCCAATCCGCCACGAAGGCTGGTATTAGATGATACTTATTAGTATCTTCTGGCACTAATAGTATTTGTCTGTTTTGATTCACCAAGTACAGGATTCATAACAGTATGTATATCCAAAATGATAGCGTAGGTATACTTAATTGCAAGTAGTATTAATTTTTCGTGGTGATAGATGCACAAAATACATAAGCTCCACACAATGGCGACAGTTGCTCCCCCGACTGTTTTATCACTTTTACCTCCATAACGTGGCTAAGCTTTGTCTACTAACTAACTAACTCTCTAGCCTTCTTAAACCCGAAGGTTCATTGCTGCAGTAATAAATGCCCTCCATCTGTCTCTATCCTTTGAAAGATCAACCCAATATTTTCCATCCTTGCCGATTTCGTTTAGGTGCTTCTCAACGTTATCCTTCCATATTCGTCTTGGCCTTCCTACAGGTCTCTTACCATCAGGTTTCCCCACAAGAATCCTGCAAACTCTTCTGTCCTCTCCCATTCGTGCCACCGCCTGTCCATCTAAGTCTTCTTCATTTAATTCAAATAAGAAGCTTTATCTACCAAGAGAAAGTAAACTGTCCTTATTCCCCCGTTTTGGCACTCAATCAGCGTTGTCGGCTCCATATTAGGGATGGATGATTTGATATCGCGATATATCAAGAAAATATTGTCACGATATTTTTTTCCGTATCGTGATATCGACGATATACAGGCACATATCGCCAAATATCCTGACGATATATCGCTAAAATATCATGACGATATATCACCAACACGAAATATATCGTCAAATATCATAACGATATATCGCCTACGCGACATATATCGCCAAAATATCGTGACGATATACCGCCGACACGATATATATACCCCAAAATATCGTGAATATATTTCGCTGACATTATAGATGTCGCTACAATATCGTGACCATACATCGCCAACACGAAATATGTCGCCAAAATATCGTGACATTATATCGTCTATACCCTGTCCCAGCTAACTTGAGAGCAGGACCGCGCATAGCGGCAGAGGATGGGGGAAATCGAGTAATGAAAGCGCAGCGTTGCCAACCGTACATGTACGAGAATTTCATGGCATATACGGACGTACGGTCCAGACCTTAGTCCGTACGCTAAATGCACGGCTTGACAAAATTTCAACTTGCAGTTTTATCCCTAATATTTCCCTAAGAAATTCTTAAACCAATCGTACAGACCTGGAGACATGTGCGTACGATATTATCATTTTCAAAAGTTTGCAACGCTGACAGAGGGAAGCAGGGAAAACGGGTAACTCCAGTCGTCCAGTACACAATTGCGTTTCTCTCACTGTTCATTGGTGGAGCCCTCTCGCGACACTACTTGCGCAGAGACTTGTTCTACAGTTAGCTGGTACGGGCTTTAGTTGATATCGCTTGGAAGATATTTTTTTCAATATCGCAACAACACTACTCCAGATTTTCGACAAGAGCAGCATTTCCCATGTCATCTCTTGTAAGAGCTTGACAGTGATTCACACGTGTCAACTCACCTACCCCGTCCACTACCGCCAGAAAGCAGTTTCGTGGAAATAACCTTTTAGCGCAGCCATTTCGTGTTCAACGTGCTTATTTGCTCCTCTGCTTCGCATTCATTTCCCATCACTCCTGCCCACGAAATATTATGTATAAAACATCAGCGTTTCTCTGCCTCCTGTATTGCATTTTTTATCAGCCTCACTCAAGTTGGGAACGTCAAATCCCCTTCTGCTAACCTCCCCATCCACCCCCCGCCTTCGTTTTTCGTTAAGTCTTCGTCTTAATTCCCTCCCTAATTTCCTCGGCACGTAACCACATCCTTTCCTTTTAATTTTTTCTACAACAGGCGTGGTGAGGACTTCTTTTTCCTCTTTTTCAAAAATTCTCTTTGTGAAAGAAAATAATCAAGCTTGAATTCGTTTCCTGTGAGTTTCCTCCTTTTTCTTTTTATATTCTAGGGGTTGGATCAGGGTAAGATTAAGACATACACTGCAAAGATACACACAGGAATATATTTTCTTTTTCATCTATACATAGGGTGACCAGGAAAAATTGAGTTAATATATGTAGTCACGTAGTGTTCGTGTTTATTTTTAACGTATTTATTTCTTCTTTATTAACTTCAAGAGAGATAATTTCTTTAGTTATAGAAGACTTGCACGTAAAACTCTATACATATAACGTAATATAATGAATTATTATAATGATCTACATATAGGGTAATTCCGGGAGAGAGGTACGAGTTCGTTACTTCTGAAACTGACTGCTAGAATGCACCGGTGGCGATGTTGACTGGTAAAGGCTTAGATTATTCGCACACTGTTTTGTTTTTGTGTTCATTGAGCAATATACCGTCTAAATTGAAATCACTATTTACATGGAATGATATTACGCACGTTATCTGATAAAGTTTTGAACCAGCGTCCCGTACAAAGTTAACATGTTATCAGTCATCGTTGTTCTGTTTCGTAGCGGTGCCATCATGGCTGCCTTGTCCATCTCTCTTGAACATTCGGGAGAGTTGGACCACGTCGCCACGTAGAGATTCATCCTTTGGTATATGTGTCAAAAGCCAGTTTCCGGCAAATTATTGATAATTGGGTATTTTTATGAATGATACTTCGGTAATCCAATCCATCTAAAGTGTTTATATATATATATTTGTCTGTGTGCACATAATGTGCGAGTGTTGTGTGTCTGACTGTGTGTATAATGTGCGTGTTTGTCTCTGTGTGTTTTTGTGTGTGTGTATGTACGTATTTATACAACTACTAGCGATGAAGACTGGATTTGATGTACAGATTGTTTCAAAAGTCGCGCAACCCAAACTTTGAAAATGTATATCATGAAAACCATAAGAGATATTTACACCGGGTTTGCTGCATTATAAAACCTCATCCATTGAGATATTTTTCAATGCTTAACATTATCAATTTATTCCATACAGAAAATTGAATAAATTAATAACTGGCGGAAGGTAGCATTATTTTTTTTTTCCAGAAATGAACTTTTGAGTGAGAAAACTATATAAGAAATTATCGGAGAGTCATAATTAGACGTCTGATGAGTGATGCCATGCCAATCTGTCCTTTGCAATCAAAAATGATCATGTACAGCATTTGATGGATTTATGGCTGGCGATTTTATGTGTTGAGTGAAAAAGTGCCATTTTTGGGACATATCTCCATAGCTGGCAACAATAGCAGGTAGAAATTTTGTCACCAGACGCACGCAACATGTGCCTAACTATTGTCCATACATTTACGTCAAAAATCTTAAATCACGATTTTGTACCGAAATTGGACTCTGGAGAGAATTCTAGGCTGCCCCTGGCTATCCTGAATTTTCTTTGCTCACGCTTCGCCACTGCAGTGCATGGTTGATTCAGCATGGCGTATTGAAGCAGCGCTCGTGCATTGTTGAAGAGTATTTTACTACTCATTGTTACACTCATGTGCAAGAAGTTTTGCTGGAAAAATACCCTCCTTCTGCTGTACCTCACAAAGCAACTGTTTAAAGACTAGTGCGTTGATTTCGGGAAAGCCGAAGCGGAAGTGTATGTGACAAAATACGAAGTGGTCGCCCATAGGTTTTTAACCCCTGCGGCAGTAGGGGATGTGCGTACATGTCTGGAACAATCTGCAACCAAAAGCTTGAGCAAACGTGCGTCCCAAGCGGACTTGTCCCTTTCCAGTCCTTATAGGGCTATGAAGAAAACTACCCTAAAACCATATCGTGTTGGCGCTGTCCAAGAACTGCGGAACCTTGATAAGGATAAACGCTTGAAGTATTGCAGGTGGTTTCGATCTCTCATCAGTGAAAGTGTCGGCCCCCCTATCCCTCGTTTCTATCCGGCCCTCTTGATTTCTTCCAGCTTTAATCCCTCAATCTCTCCTTTCACCTCACCCTGGGTGCCAAGCGAGCAGATTATATTTGCGCCGGAATTACAAAAGGGGGGGGGGCGGTTCACATAACAATTTATATTTGTATGTCCCTGGTTCGTTTACTCATATACAGCAAGTGAATATACAACTGGTTAAATGGACAGTACCGTAGTTCTTGAAATTATAACATTCTCGTAGGATATATTGGTTTATTATACGTAGTTATATATATACATATTTTACAGAGCGTTTCCATGAGTGCTTTGCATAGACCAAAATTACCAAATCTCTAAATCAATATAATTGCGCACCTATGGCATAACCATCGGCACTTCCCTTACCACCGAGTTAGCATAACTATCTCGGTGGGCCTATCCTCAGCTTAAATGATATTCCGTTACAAATGCGTTTCCTTACGCTTTCACTCCTTCTTTTGGGCATCAATTAATCAAATACGGAAATATCCACATAATCAAAACTTTTTCTAAAAGGGGACTTGGGACAGCAACAGGGGCTGGCATAACCAGATGCTACATTATTATATCCAGTTTAGCCACCATAAGTGGACTAAACTTGAGGAGACGTTCCTCTTTCGTCGATCAATGGGGAAACACTGTTTTCTGCTAAAGCCCACTGGCTCTTTTTATAGTCGGGGTAAACGTCCGTGGACGTGGACCCCGTAGCATTGGAAAATTCCACTGCAACGGTCCTTTGTAAGACAGCTAGCTCCCCCAACCGGGGAGATAAAAAACAGGGGAATCTAACATCCAGCAAAGCACAATCCAATAAGCACATACACTTACATGCAATAATAACATAAAAGTACACTCATGGAAACATATTACTTAACCCTACACCTTGTAGCTGGCCAGCAATTAATTATTACAATATACCAAAACCAGTAATGGTCAATCCGACCGTTACACATCGTAATTCTTTATTTCGTTTTGTTTCACTGATGAAGCTTGGTTCCGTTTGAATGGTTAAGCTAACAGCCAAAACAGGAGAACATGGTCCGCTGAAAATTCTCATGCGAAAACACTTAAGAGTTTGTTGTACTGCGACACATGAGTACTGCGTTTACTAATGTTGTCAGACTGTTTCTGTTTTCAGACTTGACAACATTTGATTCATGGATTGATTTACTTAATTTTACTTTGCTTCTTGTGCCACTTTTTGCTAATTTGCGGAGATTGGGATGAGTGATGATATGATGAAATTGGTGAATTGACACTGACAAACATCCATACCCAGGCCAGGAATCGAACCCTGGACCTCTGGCGTCGTAGCGCAAAGTGCTAACCACTCAGCCACCGCGGCCGCCCCACTTGACAACAATATTAAACACCAAAAGATGATCCCACATATTGTTAAGAGTTGGTATTTACTGTTGAAGATGGATTCTCAGATGTTTTCAGCAAATTAACAATGTTTATAAAATATTGTAATTGCTTTTATTTGGATAAATGATAACATAAATTCATTAACCCAGTGATAACCTACATGATTTGTTTACTGATTTAATCGGAACACTTAATGTCCAAATTGTAATGATAATAAAGAAATAGACGTGTAGTAACCGCATTTATGACTCGTTCTTACCATTTAGTAACAAGCTCCCATCAGCTGTTAGAATGGCAGGATTGCCAGGTGCGGAAAAATTTTCACTTAAAAGTAAAATTTCGACCCAAAATTATGATTTTGATTTTTAACGTAAATGTATGGACAATACTTAGGCGCATGTTTCATGCGTCTGGTGACAGAATTTCGACCTGTTAGTGTTTCCAACTACGGAGATATGTCCCAAAAGTGGCACTATTTCATTCAACCCATAAAATCGCCAGCCATAAATCCATCAAATTCTGTACATAATCATTATTGATTGCAAACGACAGATTGGCATGGCATCACTCATCAGACGTCTAATTATGACTCTCCGATAATTTCTTACATAGTTATTTCACTCAAAAGTCCATTTCTGGAAAAAGTTTTAATGCTACCTTCCGCTAGTTATTAATTTATTTAATTTTCTATATGGAATAAATTGAAAATGTTAAGCATTGAGAAATATCTCAATGGATGAGGTTTTATAATGCAGCAAACCCGGTGTAAATATATCTTACAGTTTTCATGACATAAATTTTCTAAATTTGGGTTGTGCGACTTTTGAAACACACTGTACTATGTATTCCAGTCGGCTGCACGATAACTGCACAAAGTTTGAAAACAAATGTGACTTATGTTGGAAGGAAAATCTAAAACTTTAAACTAAAACAAGTTTGTTCTTATTGAGAACTGCAAAATAATATGATCAGTAATGCAACTTCTGTGGAAAAAAGGAATCTAAAACTTACAAACTAAAATAATTAAAATTTACAGAAAATTGTGATCATACAGGGTGGTGCACGAACAGTTGACACATTTAATCTTTGAACAACACCTTTACTGTAGAAAGGAAATTAATAACACCTGACGCACAGGTAACTTGGTCCTTGCAAAATAGACTGCACTACATCACATGTACAATGTGTCCTCCATGGCGGCGTGCAACCTCTTCCAGGCGAGTAGACATGTTCCTGTACCTGTGGGTACCTGTGGGACATTACGCGACCACCGAATATTCCCCGCAGATAATCCAGTACATTGTTCGAGGTATGAGGTGTGGCCCCGTCTTGCACAAACCACTGGGTGTTCATTGGCAGATTAGTGGCAAGAAGATGAGGCACAAATTCATTCTCCAACATAGCCTTATAAGACACCAAAGATGGTGCTTAACAACGCCAATTCCGCATTAACACCAAAACGAGTGCCTTGTCGCTACCAAGAGTGGAAAGCAGTATTTTGTGGTAGTACTCGATCATCAGGCCAGTAGCCAGAATTTTATTTCGGGGGAGGGGGGGGGGGCTGATCCATATTCAGGACGGGCGTCGCCAGAAATATTTGTAGGACATAGAAAAAAACTTGATCAGTACAAATAATAATGACAATAATAATTATTGTTATTTTACAATAATAACATATTATAAGTTATTAAAAATATACCAATTTCAATCCAAATTATTGTTATCATTACATAAAATGGTGGGACTTTGCTACTCGATCCACCGGATCAGTTAATATCTAATACAATTGTTGTCCATAATTTTTCTTATATTTTGTGCAGTTATTGTATTTTGTTATTAACTTTTACAGAATCGTTCAAAAAAAGGCTTGAACAGTTAGTGGTAAATTTTACTCAAACTTTATATTCTGTGACCTCTCACAAATAAAATTAGAAGTTTTGGAAGCTGTGGGTTCATTTATTCTGTGGATTAAATGATAGAATATAAAAATACTTGTATAACCTGGTTTCTCTATTATACACTAAACGTTTTTCGATGTAATACAGCTTTTACTGTGGTTATAACTTAATTTCTGTTATCAACATTAAAAAATAACATTTAAATTAGATGTTTGAAGGGGGCTTCAGTCCCTTTAGCGCTCCTCCTGGCTACGTGCCTATCGATCATAGTAGATACGAGAACGAAAAGATTAGGTGAAACTTAAAAACCAGTAAGCATTTTCATGGCTCTTTTTCCAGCTAAGTTATCCGTGGCGATTGAGAGTGAACGAGCTAGAAAACTGGGGGACCGACAAAACATGGTAAGCAATGAATTGTATAGGAATAATTTCGCAGTAAAAATAGTGGGCGATGGATGGACATTGTCTGAACGAAGACTTCTTCCTTCATTTTGTGATGATCCATATGACTTTCGAGCCCCTCAGAAATCACCTGCTCTATGCTACAGTCTACAAGGCCTCTACGTCAATGTGGTACTGGTTGAATCCACCAATTAATCATTTCACTTGGAGAGAGAAAATGACGGCATGTGAAACGACTTCTAATCGTACGGGCAAATTCCCGCCTCCAGTAGCGTACGCAGGATTTCATCAAGGGGGGTGTTATCTCGAAAACTTTCTACAAATTCACATTACCATTGTTTTATGATACTTTATTTAATTAATAATAATAATAAATTAATTAATAATTCTTATAATTAATTAATTAGTTTAATTACTACTATTGCAGCTGCTATTTATGAAAGAAATAGAACAAAATTACAATTCTTTTGTTTCAAAATAATTGTCTAGTCAACGGTTATTTGTATATGATAAGTGAGACATTTTAAGTGTGAAGAAAATCCATAAAAAGAAGCAAATATATTAAATTTATTGAAATAATCGAAATATGAAACTCATTCAAGGAGCCGCGCTGGTCTAGTCTGACAACTTCGTGGGATATCCGGGTTCGATTCCCGGAATTGGTTGGAATTTATCCAGCCTTGTCTCCGCACCCAGCCTATGGGTATCTGAGAGCAACCTTGGGGGATGAAGGCTGCCGGAGCATGGTGCTGATCACATCACCTGCAAAATAGTTCGAGATCAAGAATCTTTGGGGCCCACCACACCACTATGTGTGACTTCATGGCACGGTGCTATATGCACGGGGGAATTTACATTACCTTTACCTATGGAACTCACCCAGGGTGATGATGAAGCGCGAGAATACATGTTGCTAAATTCCACTGAGTCTATGTTTTCGTTGAAAAGTAAGTTTATAGACATTCCAACACATTTATCCCTTCTAGGTGATTCACAAAAGACTTCTTCATTATTTAATGATGTGGATGTAGACTCAGCATCACTTGAGAGTTCACAAGGGGATGTGAAATCAGTACCGGGAAGAACGTTTGCAATAAGGACGAAGCAAGGAATTTTCACAATTCTCGCAAGAGTCAGTGCGCGACTTTTTGCAAAAGAAAATTGCAAAATTGAACTTTGCGGCCGCTTAGATTGTGTTTGGAATGTTGTGTTTTTCTTCATGCTGCATGGGAATAATAATCCAAATTATTATTATTATTATTATTATTATTATTATTATTATTATTATTATTATTATTATTACTGTCGCAGAACTTTGACTGTGATAAATTAGCCATTTTTAATTTTTTCTACAGCATTTTCCATAATATTTCAAGAGCTCGAGGGGGGGGTTTAAACCCGGTAACCCCCCCCTTGCGTACGCCACTGCCCGCCTCTAAAGGTTTCATCCAAACATCAAACCCCCACAAATAAACTCCATTATTAAATCACGCTGCTATAGGGTATTGCTATTTTTCGCCTCACCTTCATGTTATCTTGTAATAGTGGTTTTTATTATAAAATATTATATATAAAATATTTTGAAGGCTATTCATAAGCGGTAGGTTAGTCGTCATGTGTGTACAGTAGACGGCATCAAAACAAACAAATTTTCTTAAAGTTTACTGCATTTATGAGGCCATGCGGCATGAGTGTCGTTTGTCCCTTCTTGAATTTCATATCATTGCTCATCCATTGAGTTAACTCCGGCAAAAAGATGAAATTAGCCGACATGGATACATGCACAGAGGATAGAAAATACTGTTTATCTAGGACATGTAGCGCCCAAACGAGACTTCAACAAGCGAGACATTACTGAACGCGCTGTGAAAATTTGTCGGTTTTGCACGGCAACACCCTGTATATGTCTAGATGCAAGTCGGCCCTTGGACCCACAGGCAATTAGGGTCGTCTCTCCAACTAAGATGCTAAGAGTTAGCAGCAAGATACGGTATCCGCCACACGTCAGAGACCGGCTCTATGTTCTTTTCCTCTAGTGGGAGCAAACACCCTTGATTAAATTGCTGGACATCAGGTTTTCGGATTGGATCAGTTGCCCTGTCGTGGTTGATAGCGCGTGATAAACCCTCGCCAACCGTCGAGGGGAGGTGGTGGTGATTCAGCCGATCCGCTAGCCTCGTCTGGCGATTGTCATTCGTCGAACGGCATGAGAAGATTGTACGAGAGAGGGGAGAGCTCTTTGGTCCTCTGTCAAGGACAGACAACTTGACATATATATTCCTCCACACTTTACCCTCCTCTAGAACACCCACACCGAGACGGAGCAGGCGAGTGGCCCAATTCTTTGTCGACTGCGACAGCACTTCACGAAAACTAATGTGCATTACACAACGCCCTCTGTTGCTCGTGTTCTCAAATATTTACATCGTTTCAGGACCAAAAAATGAAGTTATAAATGCACTCCTGTTTATCTTTTCTCTCCCGCCTAGCTTGCTAGACCCCTAATTGTAACTTGTGAAAAATTTTTACGGTGCGTATTGCTTACGTTTCACTTTAAAACTGACATTGTTTACATTTCTACAAGGATTATAGTAAAAACTAAACGCTTCCAAGGGTACGTTTCATTTCATTTACAGGTTGTGGCGCTCAGGTCAACCACGGCTGTGTTCAACAGCAATGACGCTCGAATAAATAGTGCGGAAGCACGTGTAGGCGGGAATATTTTCTGTGGTAGCCTCGCTTGTAATGCAGCCGTAAATATCGCACAAAAATGCACGTTTATTTATCTGGTATATTTGTTTGGGTGGGGCTTCGCCACAACTCTACCTATCTTGCGTTGTGGACACTGTGCTAGAAAGCCACATCATACAGTTTCGGTATATGTGTGTCGCAGGTCCTGATTCAGAGGGGGGGCTTGGAGGTCCGGGCTCAACCGGCAAAGGCGTTTCCACTGAGGAAAATTGCTTTAAAAATAATCACAAAATGGGGAAAAATGATATATTTGAAATGCGGTAAAGTGTTCAAAAAATTAAAAGTACCGTAACCATCTGACATAACTCTGGGGGGGGGGGGGGCAGGCCTCAACACGTATAAATTCAGACCTGTGTATGTGTAGGTATATTTCGTTACCAGAATACTTACATTGCCTGTTATTGCTGTACGCCTACTACTTTGTTGCATGCTTTTTCTTCTGCTCATATTACTTTCTTATCTCTTTAAGCTAATCGCGACGATGAGAGTGATGATTAGATTAATTTGAGGAAAGAAAAGTGCAAAGCGCATGTCCAGGCCGAAATTCGAACCCAAAGCATTCGACGGGCCACCGAGGCGCACGTTTCTTTATTTGTCTGTGATGAAACGGACACTTGAACGTACCTGGGTAGTGTGCTTGAATTGAAACCTACCCGCTTCATAAAGAAACTGTCATTCTTATCGTTATTAAAATTATATTATTAATTAAGATTGTTTGGTTTGATTTTAATGTAAAGTAATAAATACAATATAAGAATACAGTTACATAAGCGTAAAGTAAATACACATGTGGCTTGTTTGATTTTATGAAGCAGTGGTGCATAAGTATATTCTAAGCTTCTAACAAATGGTAATTTTTTAAAAATTAGTGTCGAAAGGATCAATCGAGATAACATACGATCTTATGGTGTTTTTTCAGACGACATATAGTTTAATTTTACAATAACATATATAATACTGTATATCGTCAAGGTTTGGGGTCCGGCATCGGCACAGGTTTAAGTCTCCCCGGGGAAGCATAACAACTCTTCTCCTAAAATTTCGGCCTGTGTATGGGACCGGAGGTCACCCACCATCGCGAGGAAATTGGGGAGCTACGAATGACTATCGTAACCCGGTAATGGAAACCCACAACAACGACGATTGGGGTTTCGTCGTGCTGACCACACGTCATCGCGTAACTGGTTGGATGATCCCTCACTTCGGTAGGTGGCAGTGAGGCCAGCAGTCCGTAGGTAGGCCCTGACCATCACGGGCTGTTGCTCCGCGGGTTATTATTATTATATGATAAAAATAAATAATAATCCAGAAATATTTTTTTATGTGTAATAAATGTTGAAAATATGTGATAAAAACAGGAAAATATGTGACAAAAATAAAAAATTGGTAAGAAAAACAAAATATTACATGCATTTTAAACACCTGAAACCAGTTTCTAAATGCTTACCTCTTACTGAGCTATTCTTTTTTGGAAGACTTGTAGTGGATTACCATAGTTTTTTCCAAATTCTCCATTATAAATCTGTGACGATTATCTCTAAAAAGCATCTTATATTGTGAGAAAGATCGCTCCACGTCACAAGAAACAATTCTTGCATATCTGAAGCACGAAATGTCACTAATGCTGAAGTTTTCCAAAGCTTCCTCTTCCTCTACTTCACCTTCCAAAACACGTGCAATTTGGTACAAAGTTTGAAAACCTTGGTTTTTCTAAAAATTTCTGTACATTTAGACATTAGCACTTGTCCGTTAGATCCAGTGGGGGTAATATTTTCCCCCAATAGGATCGTAGGCGAGGCGCCAGAAGTCTGCCAGCGAGCGTGTTCAAAGACAAAACAAACCTAACACACTCGATATGAAAGAGGTGAGGAGAATAAACATTTTTCCTTCGAGGATTACGAGGTAGCTGAAGTCAATGAGCGATTATATGCATTTAAAATAAAAATTCACAAAATATGTATTTACATACGGAAAACTGGAAAATATGTGTTTTTAAGTAAAATAAAATTTGCTGTGTTCACATATAAGGCTATGATCAGAATTTTGGCAAAAACGAGGGCCTCTATCCTATCGCAGAAAAAAACATTTATTTACCTAAAGTTCCGTTCCCTAATAATCATAGTATAGTTCCTACAAAATTAACACGGCATCCATGAAAATGAAAAATAAAGTATATTTTCATTATTGTACCTAGCATCATCAATTATAAATCTTTAACGGAACGAGCACGTTCTTGAGTCTTTTTAATAATCCCAACCTCGTCCTGACTTACAAACCACAAACTTGCTTCCTCGATGTATAAACTTCACAACGAAGTTTACTTTTCAGTTCATTGTAATAGACATGCCTCATTACTTGCATTATGAATACTTAATTTCTCCTTAAAGGATGATTTTCTGACACGTACATACATAAATAAATACCATATGTAGTGTGTATCTCTCCCTGCCGAGATCATTGGCGTGAGAATACAGATTATTGTTGATGGGTTTGCCAATTGAGATCCTTGTAGCTGACCCCGTATGCCTCTAGAGGGTTGGAGATCCGAAGCCTCCTCACGAAATACGACCCTGATAGAAAGGTACACGGCCTCATTGCATGGCAATAGGGAGAGCGAACACCTGTTGCCCTGTCTCTGTAGCAAGCGAAGCGTCCCAGCGGTCGCATTGTAATCAATGTGGAGAAGGGGTTCGATGCTCTGTCGGGAGCGCTGAACAAGCGTGACTCACCCCTTCTCTAGATGGGAGGCCCGTTCAATTAGCACATGGGAACGAAACGGCTTGTTTTCTACAGGGCACAAATTACTAAGGTATTAACTTACCTTCTAGCCTGTGTGTAGGAATATTATCATTCTTCTCTACTCACTCTGTTGTTCGTCAGAAACTTAATTACGTACTCTCGTCAAACACTCTCATTTTGTAGTAACAATGCTTCAACCATGCATGTAAAGGAGACAGAATTTTGAATTCTTAGCAACCATAGTGCGATTTAAGAATACGTACTCCTGACAAAATATATGGTTGAGGACACTTCAGTTCAGAATTTTCTTTGCCATATTTAGATACATATTGTTAAACTATTTTAGCATGCTTAACAGTAGTCGATCCAAATGGTGTCATTTCAATAACGGAGCCGCCGTGGTACAGTCAATCTGTTCATGCAATTGTTATCACTTTTTCTGAATGTGATTCAAACACAATTCTTAGTTATGAGATAGGCCTATTGTGAATATAACTTACTTTTGATTGAATTGGTATTTTAAGTCCACTTTATGCATAGAAAGGCTAATCGGGTCTGTACCTAAAGTTTAAAGTGGGATCCGAATCACTGTGCAATGTGCATCCATCGGGTATCAAACTCGGGACCCCTTGATTACAAGGCGGCGATGTTAACATTACGTCATTCTTTTTGTCTAAATAAAAGGAATGCCCATAAGCCGTAGTACCTCCTGCTTCTCACTTTTTCCTCAATATTCAAGAATATCAATTTTCTCTATATTATCTGTATTCTCATTGGGACAAACACAAACATCCAAGTCCTAACCGGGATTCGAACCCGGAATCCCTGGCATTGCAGCGCGCTGCTAACCAGTCCGCCATGGAGGTCAACTACGCCATCGGGGAGGCACTATGTGGATGATGTAACAGGCATTATTAATTCGAAGACTGATTATGATGAATTACCAAATGTACATATATAAAATATATACAATATATATATATACGTATAAGGGCTGAGCCGATACCACCTTCACCGATTCTGATACTTGAAAATTGCAATAATTAAAAATTGTTCAAAATATTCATCAATATTGGTGTGTAAATTTTCTTCTCCCATTATATGAATCAATTTACCAACAAATTTACCTTAGCATATTCAAGAATTACATCAAAATATTAAAATAAATATTATGTAATCACAAGATATAGTTTTAGTGCAAAATTGGTGCAATATAAAAATATACTTTGAATTTTGCATAATTTCCAGGATAATTTACTCCGCTAAATGGCACGCGGCATTTTTGCGGACCCCTTAAAGACCAAGATGCCGGCAAAGTATCGGCTGGTATCAGTATATGAATTCCAACCGATACGTTCCGATATTGATACCACTAGTATCGGCCGATACCGATACATCGGCATCGGTATCGGCTCAGCCATACATATTCCACTTGGAAAGAAATTACAACTATCGATAAATATAAAATATTAGGTACATTTCAAATTCAACCTGCAATAAATACGAATTTTAGGAAATTAACAGTATACAAGATTTGATTAAAGCATATGTGTTACGAAATGTATCGCTTACATGAAGAGTGTAGTGTTTATGTGTCTTCGCAAAACGTTTGGTTTGTGCCAGCACTTTATCCACCCACAAGAGCATTTGTAATACGATTGCGATCGTTAGCTACCTACTTATTTCTTCTGGCAAGGTCAGGTATTTAGAGCTGCTTATCGTATACAGCAGTGTACAATACAGAAAGTCAGGTGACCTGGGCCTGACCCACATAGTGTGGATGGAAACCAGGCGTCTTGTTGAACATGCGTAATCTCCAGACGCTACACAAGAGTTTACACAGCGAAGTACTTCGATCCATACTGGACATAATTCCTTTGACCTTGCCCATGAACACGGCAGCTATACCAAATAACTATGCTTATCTTTTAACACCAATTGCAGAATGTGTTTATCGACTGGGAACAGGAAGTACGATACAAAACCTGCAAGTCGACGACTTGTATCAACGCGAACTTGACCTAGCCGGGAAGAAATAACCTGGCAGTAACGTCACTCCCTGCTAAGTCAGCGTTGCCAACTACTATGAAAGGAACCATAGCACGAGTAAGAGTACGAGCAGCAAGAATCGCGGTGCAAACTACCAATCTTCAATTTAATGTTAGCACTGCTAGATGTTTATTTTATGTTTGTTTATTTTAATTATTTCATATAATTCGGCTTTCAGCAAACCTTCTGCATGCGGAATATTGTGAGATGATAGCCACGACTTCATTTCATCCTTCTGCTATTTGATGTTGGGATTTTTTTCAGTAACTTGTTGTGGTATGGAGGATTGTCACACACAATAACAAGTTTGGGGGCAGATTGGAAAGAAGCTGTTCTTCGAACCACAACATAAAATGGTTAGCGTTCATCTCCCCATGATAGTCACCAGAAGTTGTTTTTGAAAGGAACACTAACTTCGCCCCTCCACAAATCCACTTTCACCACCGGCATGCACAATAATAAACCTGAGACCCTTTCCTGTTGGCACTTTTAACCCCGCCCCCCCCCCCCCCGAATCTTTGGAATCCAGCCAAACTTTGGGGACAGTGTGGTGTGTGTTCACGAAACTTTCATCCATATAAATGAAAGACCGGCGGTTTGCTCTGTGCGCAGTTCTTTAACTTCACGCAAAAATGATCGCCGCAACGCAACGATGCTGTTTCGTTCAAGGAGTAGCTTCCTGCTGTTTACGCTGTGCTTTTTTAAATCTGAATCCTAATTTTCTTATGATCATACGCAACGACCAACGCGAAACCTTAAAATTAACATTTTCTTGCAGTTCCTTCATCAGTTTATGTATGGTGACAACAATGCCTTTCGTGTATTAAACAATGGATTGTTTGGCGCACGACTGCTTCATCAAAAGAATCCAGATTTGTGACACGTTGCTGGGCGTTCGGTCGGTTTTTGCCCGCCGTTGAAAAAGATTTCCCGCTCGCAATCGCAACACTTTTGTGTTTCTTCTTCAAAATTCTCCACACAGATCTTCCACTGACACCTGTCGCCACGGGCGTTCTGTGAACAGCTGTGGTTTTGTTTTCATCGCAATCAAAGTACTTATACACATTGAAAACTATTTCTCTTGTATCGCTGTGCAAGGGCTTACCTTTCTTTACTCCACTGCTCATTGTACAACAATGACAAAACCAACCAAAAAAACCTCCCTAACAAAGAAACAAAATAGCCTGCAATCCCTCGCTCGTAGCTGCGGTTTGTTAGACTAGTTAGCAGTGTGGGGGTTTGCACGCCTGCATCACCCCTCTCGGAATGATTTCGATTGGTTTGCACGCCACCTTGTCGTCCGCTCTAGCGAATGAGCCTTCGCTTCTGGAAGGAGAGGTGAAGGTGGGAGATGACGTCACTGCCAAGCTATTTCTTCTGCGCTTTTTGTAGATACACAACTGACGAAAGTAGTGCAACAAACTCCCAACAGGGCGTGGAAGATAGTATGGCAAAATGTTTGGGCAAAGCATTTAACAAATAAGGTTCAATCCTTGCGATATGTTTTAGTTAATGATAATTACGATTAGAAATTAGTAACACGTATATATGTAGCATTCACAGGGTGACGGGTAATTAGATGTATTCCCTGAAAGGGGTTAAAGTAGAGACAATTTGCAATAAATTTGACCATATGATACCCCGTCCGAAAATTAGTAGTTTTCGAGATAATCGAATTTCTATTGTTTGTTTTTTTAAAAAAAAATGACAATTTTCCACATAAAAAGATGAATTGAGGAAAAACTGCTCATTGTATGGAACTTATTTCAGCGTTTTCTGATAGCTAACAAATAAGTGGTTCGTTGAAAAAAAAAGTTTTTCCCCAATAACAATCACATGTAAGTAACGGGTGGGTCTAAACTTACAAGTGATGATAAAAAATGCACTCTTAGTTTACTTGGCAACGTATTAATAACAAAAATGGTATGACACAAAGCGTACAAATTACTTAAATTACTTCCTTGTGTCATCTGCTATCCAACAAGGTACAAATGTTGCTAACATTCACATTTGTGTACAAGAAATAATACTTCATTCATCTTCATGTGAATGGAATCAATGAACAATACAATTAAAGAACATTATACGTCTTGCTCAAAGTGGGCACCTCCGTTACGAATGCAGGCAGGCAGGTTTTTACGGACATTTGTGCTCTTAACTCGTGATGTGTTGGTGTCCTTGATGTCCTTGCAATAACAACAACCTCTAACAAGATTTAGAAACTTACTTGACAATGACTTGCGAATGCAATTAAAAGCTAAAATATGAAGTTTGTGTTTTTTTCATAGATGACAACACAATAAATAGATTCTATTTGCGAGAATTATCGCATGAAGCAATAACCCTATCTAATTTTTAAGTTTTTAATCGCTAATTGCTACAATTTAGTTCATCGATATTTTAGATATTACAATGCAAAATTAATTTGTTGTTTATAATAAATCACAATTAAAATTCAACTCTCCTGAATGAAGGATCAATTAATAAATTCATAAGGAAAGTCCTCGAGTAGTATGTATGAATACAGCAATAACGTCCTCGAGTAGTAGATATGTATGAATGCAGCAATGATTTTTTACCAAGCCATTTGATATCGTACAATTGAGTACTAAATGCTAACAATAACCACAATGTCTTGTTTTCTTTAAATAGTGCTACTAGGTACTTGGGCTTGCCCAGCGTAATAGATAATAATCTAATCGATTTGCATGTATCGCCCCCACGAATGAAATTCCACCGGAATAAGTCAGATGTGAAAACCTACCGCATTCGCCACTCTCCCACGCGGATGCACGTATCCACGCTTCAAGTGCATCCAACTTCTAGTTTTCTTTCTCCAATTATGTAAAAGGGCCTTCCCGATGGAGCAGTGGTTGAGTCGTCGCCTTGTAATCAAGGGGTTCCGGGTTCGATACCCGGTGGAAGCACTTAGTGGTTCGGATCCCACTTTAGACTGTAGGTCCATTATCGATTAGCCTTACTGTACATACAAATTCAATCAATCAAATCCAATTATGTAAACTTCGAGGTTCGAGGCATAAATGCAGCCCTCACGTAGATGTGATGATGTCTTTTTTAGATAGTTCTTTCCTGGGCACCCTGTACATTGTTGAGTATCATAGTATCATATAAACAGCCGTCTCGTGCCTTAGTCTTAACAATAAACCTTCACTGAACCTACCAGACGAGAGCGAAAACAAAGATTATTCTATTTAGGATTAAAGGTCATTAAACCATAAAGTAATCCTACACAGAATATGCAATGTTTGTGCTTGTTTCAACCGCTGTTTTTTGCGTACGTCCACCATCAGTACAGGTGCAGGAATAGAGAAGCAGCGGTAATTGGTTTATTGCGTCCTCTAGCGGTGGTTTTATTTCGAAACAAAAGATACAAGTAATAAATTAGGGCGCTAATGGATTGCAGTCGTTTTTCCCCTAGCAGCTTATCTGTTGCGATTCCAATATGTTTCCCTTTTGCGAAAGAAAACCAGAGTTCTCGCATGCGTTTCGCAACCGCTCCACCCCAAAAGTCACCGTCACGTGTTTGATAAGGGTATGCTAAAAGGACTCCATTTTTCATTGTGATATTTTACGGGGGAACGCACAGAAAAACTGCTAGTGCCAAAACCGAAACGCGTGCCGAGACCTAACTGCCAAGATCTAGCGGATGGAGTCACGCTTTCTGCAGTGGGCACAGGAAGAAGGGTTGCCAGTCATGAAAAATTAACATTTTCTCTCAGTAGTCCTGCCGCTCTGTCTACCAATGGTATTGATACGTAAAGAGAAATGGGTTTATCTTGTGCGTGCATATAAAACGTATGAAACTAAGTTAATAAAAGATCTACGCAGTGTCTTGAAGCCGAGTGCGGTTGCATAAATATTTTTTAAGGACATGTAAAAGTACATTTTCACCACAGAATGATTAAGAATTTAGTTCGCTTCGAAAATTAAAAGCGAGCTAGTGTGAAATATGGACATGGGGCATTTCATTGTCACAGGTGGGTCACACGGACTACACTTTTGATATTAAAGTAACTATTCTACTGATAGTTAAGCAACACTTTTATCACAGTTGCTGGACAATGAAATATGAAACTTAACACTGTTAATTAAACATAACTACCCTTAAAAAACTTTCCAAGGTTTGTAGCTACAAGTGAACAATTTTGTGTCACGGGTGAGTCAGACGAAACACTGCCTCTTCACTTATTAAGTTTATTTTAATTTCTGTGAATTGTCAAATGATGAAAAATAAATAATTTAAGACAAGGAGAGAAGGTAATTGACCATTGAATATTCTAGTGGAGTTGGGGGGGATGTAACAGTTGAAGGAGAAATAGTTTTTTGTGTCACAATACAAAACACAAGTGAATCAAAAAGTCAAACTAAAAGAACAATATGTAAAATACCTTCTACTTTCGAAATAAGGTGCCAGAAATATTTGTATTTGGGAGGACACCTTTTCCAGCATCCTTGCGACAAGGCACGTGCTTATTTCAATTGTAATTGTAACTGTAATTGTGAAAAGTGGAAACATTACAAAACAAGCGGTTTCTGTTACAAACTTCCTGTAACGCAATTTGCCGGGACCTGTTGCATGAAGGGACCGTCGAGCGGCCGACGCTCTGGCGGTAAACGACTGAAATAACCTCCCTTTATAATATTTCAATTTTTATCCAACAGACAATTTTAGATTGTTCACTCAAAAGATATGATAAAGTTACAGCACTGCATTTAATTTTAAAAATTGAAGTTCAGGACACTTTCACATGAAATGCCTCACATCTATTAGGGAAATACACTGTACGAACAGGCATATTGCACACACCGTAGGAGGTTACGTTATGGCTTTGTGCCAGCTGAGCGTGTCATGTAGTCGATTTTCAATCTTCCCACCAAAGTTTTCGGATTCGATTCCCAACCTGGGTAGTTCTTTATGAGTGTCCATCATTTCCATCTCATCATCACTCATCGTTTCGATTATCCAAAAGAGGTAGAGCTGCGACGTAAAAACAAAATACAAATACAGTTATGGCGGAGAAGCGAAGTCAAATAAACCAAACAATTCTGTTGAACCACAAAAGTAAGACGTTGAGCAGTGGCGTCAACTTATATGGGCAAGTGCGGCTCGAGCCCGCCAAGAAATTTGCCTGTTTATTTTATTCCTAAAATAAAATCACTGCACTTAAGCAAACAAAATGTTTAATCATTATACATTTATAGAATTCTCTAAAAATCTAAAAAAATTGTTACATCTGCTATATGATACTCGTCAGTGCCCTATATGCTTTATGCTATCCGTTAGCACATCGTTATTAAGAAAGTCAGGGAGGATAAGGATTTATAACAAGGACGAGGATCGATAAGCACTAAAAACTCAAACTAGGCAGGCAAAAGAACACCGAAAAATACGAAACAGTCACTAAGAGTGAAGAACATCGACAGATTTTTTCATCATTTTTTCCTGATTAGGTACTCAGAAATCAGTTATCTTTGAAATAGGCAATTATGGCTAAAATAGGCATAAACAGTCACTATAATATTCAGAAATGGGCTGAAAGGGTTTTTAAATGTAAAAGCCTACATTTTCTGGCCAAGGAACAAAAAAAGGCATTTTAGGACAAATCCTCAACATACTTATGGCATAAAATTATGAAATAAATATCGACATTCAGCCCACCCAATGTTTCTCAAAAGATGGCGCTATTGGCCGTGAGTTTCAAATGTTTCATTAAACATACTTTTGAGAACTCAAAGCAAGGTGGATTGTTTCAAATCAGGTGATTTTTTTAAGAAAATAAAAGATCACTGATTTAAATCACTTTATATAAATAATTTATATAATAATGTACATGAGGATATTGTAGGTATCAGAATCACTTTTGTTGAAAGTACATTAATCTCGTAATCATTTATTAGGTTCTGAGAAAGGAAAAGGAAACAAATATATGTATTGATGTAGCTTCGCTCATAGGAAAGGAAATGTAACATGTAAACATACTTAACTTTCTCTTGATTTAGAATTCAATAAATTTTGTAGGCAAAAATAGAAAGAATTTTGTGTATAAAAATATACAAAACACTAATCATGTTAAACCGTAAATAGTGTCATTATCATTAATCTCTAAATAAACATGGCATCTGTTATACTGCAAACTATCTTTTAAAAATTGCCAAATTCAGCTACAAAGACTATAAAATATATTAAGTTACAATTAGAAGTCCATCCAGAATGTTTTATTTTCACTGGAAGGATAGTTACTGAAATTATGTATTATAATTTCATTAACACACACAAACATTTCCATAGTAGGTTCATATATACAGTATCAGAAACAGAAAAATGTATATTTACACATATTTCTTTGTTTCCTTTTATCAAATATTTTAGAGGGCCGTTTACGTGATAAAGCCTTTGCAAAAGAGAGAGATATCTATAAGTATGGTGCTAAAAACCGTGCAAGCAATTTTGAGCGTGTTTTATTCAAAAATCAAAGAAATCGATTTTAAAAAATCAGCAAAAATGATTTTTTAAGTAAAAATCACGATTTTTATCCACCCTGACTCACAGTTAATTGTACAGATCTAATTTTGCACATAACAACATGTACACGGCACAAATAATACTCAAGAGTCCTAATGTTCGAATTCCTTCAATTAATACAGTATTTACTTTAATTTTATGACGATTTGGGGGCTGGTGACGCTCCATACACCCTCGAGAAAGTGAAAAATTTTGAATGGTTTTTGAAGTTTGTGCTTCATATGAACGTCTGTTTTGGTTTTATTTTTTAGCTCGCGGATATGTGTTATATTACCGCGTACAATGAAAGTGTATCACAATAATATGTATTAAGTTGCAATACGCGAATTCTATCACCTTTTTCGCTAATAAGGTAGTAAACAACTCAAATCTGCCCGAGAAGAATACATATTGGGACATAATTTATAATGTTTCGTGATATTCATTGTTACCGTATAAACGTGTGACCTTGAAAAAAAATGTGATAATAATTTTACGAACACCACATCATTAATCCCTTCAATGAATAAGAACGCTTTTCAACAACGCGTAGTTTTCACATTACAATCAATCAAAATGAATAACTAACCTTTTGCAGTCCCTTCTGGAAGATTTCCTCCATTCGAAAAGGTTGCAAATCTTGCTTTCTCAAACATGGTAGCTACGTCTTTCCTATTTCGGCGAATAGGTGTATAGTGGAATTATATTTAGCTACATTCAACTACACGAAGTCTTCGTATCACTGAACACTTGCATGAATAACGTCAACACAAAGTAACAATTACAATTTAAACGATTTTCTTGGCCGTGATAACTTTATTCCGTTCACGAAGCACACAAGGAGAGCGGACGAAATCCGTCGAGAGCTATTTTCTTTTCTTTACAACGTTAATTTCAGCAATTGAATGAATACGTCTAAGTGTTGTACGTAAACAGTTATTTTAACATTTGTGAATAAATTCATTATTATTTACAAGTATATGCGTTGGTAAGCATGTATATTAACCCTAAACAAGTAGAACTATTTTTCTAACCGTTAACTAAAAGATCGCCAAGCAAGACTCGAGTAACATTACTCTACCTGATAACAACACCAGCGACATCTATTGAGCAATTACATTATTTATTTTCGAAGAACAGACAGACCATGCTCTACACAGAGTTTACAAATCGGTAAACAGCATTTAACTGGATGTTGAACTTCCTTCACAATGTATACTCACGCATATGCACTGCTTAAGCTACTGTGCAATTTTTACACTAAAGCTAAACTCTGCAAACGTAATGCACGCGAACTCCTTGCTTTCACGTCCAATCGCGAGCGCGACAGCTCCGGGTGCTATGACGTCACGTGAAACTCTCCTATGAAGAAACTTATTGCTCTTCAAGAATAATATTAATCTCAAATTAGCGTACCTCCGTATGTTGCTGTTATATCGTACTCAGCTTAAAGGAAAGCTTGTAGCATGTTTCCAACGAAAGTGTGAAATGAACATACTTTCAGATAGATAACATATATTGAAATTATTTTTTTTTGTTCTCTGAATACCGAAAAGTTTTACTCCAATAGGCGCATAATTTCGTGTAGCTAATTATCTTGATGGAAGATCGTTCGTAACACCTCTATTAATACCAAGCCAACACTGTCGGACTATTATGCAAAACAAGAAGTCATTTCATTAAGTAGCAAAAGATAATAAGTGGAACATGAGACAAAGCTTAATACAATCTAAACTGTTGCGTTAGTAGTAGCTATAACGTACAGTAGGGTTATGTGAACACGGATGTTTGCTAAATATGACACGACTACATAGGTTTGCAAACACTTACCTTGTTGCTCCTCCTACGAAGCTTCGAGAACAACGAAGGCAAATTCGTTGCAAAACAAAGTCATGGAAACTTCCATGTTTCTTCTACAAAGGAAAGCACTACAGGGTGTCCCAGAAGTCTTTCCCTGATTACAAACTTTATTCATATCCGCTATATGCAAGGTGAGATGTGAAAGTGGTGCCAAAATGTTGGAAAACTAACAAAGTTTTTTGTTGCAGGTTTGAGTAACGTGGCTGTAGTGTAGCGGTGTCAGTGCCCAGAAAACCGGAAATGTTAACAAATCAGAAAAAAGCTCAGCATATCCTCTGGTATCACGAGACCCGGTTACCAATAACAGTGCAGAGGAACTTTCAAATGTACAGAATTCTTTCGTCTAGAATATCTGCCATCAATAAGTTGGTATTTATAAAATGGAATGTATCTTCATTCCCAAATCCTGTCAAGTCCAAGAAACATTGTATGGAAAGATGCCACCCGATGTCAAGAGCATTAATTCCGGATTCCTTGGCACTGACACTGCTACGCTACAGCCACATTACTGAAACCTGCAACAAAAAAGCTTGGTTAGTTTTCCAATATTTTGGCACTACTTTCACACCTCTACATTGCATATAGCGGATATGAATAAAGTTTGTAATAAGGGAAAGACTTCTGGGACATCCGGTATTTTCACTTGCGAACTGCACTAGTAACAACCAAGGTGTTCGTTTAATGCACTGTAACAAACAAGTAAGAGAAGAAAGACCGTAATTCCAAACGACTACACTCACGTTCAGGACGAAGGAAACCGCTGCAGATATTCCAGAATAGCCAGTAGGTGGCACTGCAATCATTAACTGCTGAAAATCTGTTCCGATAGAGCACACAGCAGTTCAAACAAAATGTGGCATATCAGTGCTTATTCCACAGCAACGATTGCATTGTATTGGAAGTTATTATTATCTGATTGGTAAAATGTAGTTTTAGACAACAATAAGAAAATAGTGGCAGACACAGTAGATGCCATGGCAAGACTTTACAATATCGGACTCTTCTGTAATTTCTATGCTACTGTTTATACTAGATTAGTTGCGATGAGTTATCTGAGGTTAACATGTTGGGGTGAGGTGTAGAAATTGTAAAATAAGCTTTTTTATTCTTGCAATGATTCTCCGTATACAAGTATGGGAACCATATTTGTTGATATGAACAATTGACGTTCACACTTAGTTACGCTGTCTACAGCGATGCCACACTGTTGATTTCATACTTGGAGAGCATGGATCGTGTAAGAATGGAGGAAGAGAACAGTAAAATGTGGAATGTGGACTGATTTGATTACAGGTAAGTTTGGCAACAATGCATCGATCGTAAAATTGCAGGATACGAAAATGGCGTCTTCGATGAAGAACGTTTGCCGTTAAAGAGCTTCGAAAATAAGATTTTTTATCGGTTCTTTATCACAATTTGCGCAAAACCATTCACGGATAGCCCTACTGACCATTTTCGGTTAGGTTAGGTTAAGCAAACAGTTAAAATTTGGGGTCCTAAAACCATGCAGGTGTAGCCCCACAAACGATTGACGGATAGCCCCACGGACCATTCACGGTAAGGTTAGGTTAGGTTAGGCAAGCATAGTTAAAATTTAGGGTCGTAGTAATGTCAGGAATATATATTTCGTTCCTCAAGTATTCGAAACGCAAAATCTTGCGATAAATAATGAGCAATCGTGCATTGCCGGTTGCGATTGCGGACTCCCTTATTTTGCAATTTCCACACGTGCCCTCAAATTTCAACTTCAAATTCGTGATTAGGAGGCCTTAGTGAGTATGCGAAATATTACAAAAATCGGGGAAGGGTCCGGTATTGTAAATTCGCTCCGATGCCTTTTCTTTACGTAACAAGAGGAGCAGTATTAGAACTTATGGTAACTTCAAGTTTTCCTCCTTTTCGTAATGATTACGAATTGTCTTTTGAATGTCATTTTTCTTGTAATGCATCTAAGTTGGTCGATTGTAATGTCAGTGATCTATATTCAAACCCTACTCTAGCAGTGGCGGCGATTAAGGGGGGCCCAAAGACCTTGCCCCCTCCCTTAGTTTTGTAACCAAACCGCCGCCACAATGCTCTAGTAATAGAACAAATTTGGCAATGAAATATTAATTCAGATATGACGGAAAGAGCAATCGAAAGATATTCAAATTTGAAAAAAAAATTTAGCTTTCTTGAAATCTATATTTTATTAAATATCTACGTTTCTATCGTACTATTTTCTACCTAGGTAAATAGCGACTTTGTGATTAAATGCTGAATTTACTATTTAGGGAACCAGGGCGAACACTGCGTCAAAATAGGGGAGGGGGAAGCTTAATGACAACTAACAACACACCCCTCAATTTCAATATGTATATTCACTAGCCAATTAATATTTTTGCTTTGGGGGATGTCCACTCAGTGGCGTATTTCTGATTCAATTTTGGGAAGTAGTTTTCTTGGGGGGTGTTCTTATATGTCACCAGCCAGTAAACTAAACTTTTGCCTTGCGGATCTAAGTACTTTAGAACATTGGCGCTAACCTAATAAGCCATTAAATCTTATATGATAACATTTACACATAATTTAGAAACACTTCGTATAGTTATATTCTAAGAAACTCCGAAGTAATGCACAAAAAGAGCTATCGAACTAGCAACACTGAAAACTTCTATTTCTAAACCAAATTTATATTGCCAAGTTCAAACGTAACGTCCATCTAAGCTATCTACAACTTTCCTGTAAACACTTTAATACATGTTTGATTGATTGATTTAGTTTATTTTACTTCGCATTTTGTGCCTCTTGGATAATTTGCGAAGATGGGGATGAGTGATGAAATTGATGAATGGACATTCACAAACATCCAAGCCCGAGCGGGATTCGAACCCCAGGACCCTTGGCGTCGCAGCGCGATGTTCACTTTAATGCACGTAAAATATCAGCACTATGCCATGAAAACTTAAGTGGAAAACAGCCTGCTGTTGGCTCGTCTTAAGGGAGGTCGATCCGTTGCAGAATGGTGTCGTTCCTTAAGGCTCGGCTGGACCTTTGGCACCCGAATGGGAGATTTTTTTTTAAAAAAAAATCCTCTCCATTTGAAAAACTGCTGTGATATTCCAAAATATGAAAAATTACATCAGCTTAGAATTGCTTCTAGAATATTGACGTGAATTTTCGTCTAGTTTGCTTTCACTGTTATCTAGATATTATCTATAGGTTAATAGACTTACATAATCACGAAACTATTGATAATATCTAGACAACACTGAATGAAAACTACACGAAAATTCACGTCAATGCTCTAGAAGCAATTCTAAGCTGATGTAATTTTTCATATTGCTACGCCCCTTGTGGGTACGTACTTAAATGTTATTTACCACGGCTACATATATCTTAATCTCAGGGGGATAGGTTCTTTGTTTGAGAATTCCAAATAAGAAAGCGTTTTATAGCCAAGAGGATATAGTAAAATGCGGATCTATATTCTGAGAACTTGACAAAATACAGAGAAAATATATATATATATGTATAATCGAAAAGGCTTCTTCCTCTTTTATTATCAAAAAGGCTTCTTCTTCTTTTAAATGGCTTCTTCTTCTTTTAAAAGGCTTCTTCTTCTTTAATTATCGAAAAGGCTTCTCCTTCTTTTATTATGGAAAATGCTTCTTCTTCTTTGATAATCGAAAAGGCTTCTTCTTCTTTTCTTCGTTTAATTTATTATCTTCCTTTTTTAAAGCGTAATCTTATTTATGTGCTCGCTTTCCCCCCGCTTCTTTGTCAAACAATACAAGCTATACTTGTAGAAAGAGTAGGGTCGACTAAACTGACAATAGCGCCACCTCCTATTTGACGACCAAAGGGGGATAACCAGGATCGCTAATAACAAGCGCTGCCAATGGCCCAGTGCGACTAATAAAGAGCGCAACCGAAAAGTGCTTCGGGGCGTCTAATTTGACAGCGCTACCGGGGACAAACAACCAAAACACTGACGATGTTCTCCTCGTCAGGAAAATAAAAGAAATAGATTTCTGAATTCGTTCGTTTACTTAATAACTTTCCTAAACGTTTCATATGCGGCCATATTCTTAATTCTTTTAATTTACTATACATAACATTCTATTTACTTCTTTTATAGTATTTGAACTCTTCTTTGATATATTTCTCAATTTACTATAATATATAATCCCTCTTCTCCGCTCTAAGTTTTTTATAATTTCCTTTGCTCCTTTTATATAGCGTGCTGCCATCTCTCGTCGATTCCGAGAAACCATTCCTCCTTGCAACTTTCATTGTGTCATCGAAACTGGCACGTGACAATATTTTGGAATATCACAGCAGTTTTTCAAATGGAGAGGATTTTTTTTAAAAAATCGCCTATTCCGGTGCCAAAGGTCCAGCCGAGCCTTAATCCACAAGGCTCCATAGTTTCCGGCAGGGAAATCGTTGATGACTGGAGGACTTTTCATTCGTCTTTGTTGCATAGTTAAGGAATTATATACTGTCTGCTTTCAATTTTCTTTTGAGAGGGGATAAAAACATCATTACCAGGGGGAAAAAAATATTTTGCCGGTGACAAAAGTTTGTGTGAGGGGGGAATCCCTGGCACCCCCCTTTAATTCTCACACTGTATATATATATATATATATATATACACACACACATACATGTATATAACATGTGGATTTAGTTTATTATTATATCATTTTACCTAATAGAAGGGTGGTATTTGATGGGGCGATAAGCGAAGAAACTAAAATTGATAGCATCCCTGTTGCACTTTCGGGACAATGTGAAGGAAAAATTAAGGGTTATTTTTAGAGCAACGCTGCAATTAATACAGACAGCACACGACATATGTCTCACAGAGGATTATAGTGGCCACGGGTCCAGGTGACATACCCTCGTTAGTCTGCAAAATGCAGTCCAGGGGTGTCATGTGACTATACGGAAGGCACATGCACAGTGAAATCTGCACAACAGTCATGTATTACTGATTCAGACTTGCATTTGAGAGAATTCCATAGGTAAATTTCAATATGAGAACTCTAAACCCACTGTAACGGTAAAATATAATTTCGTTGATGCGCTGAAGATTTTTTTTTTCGCTTACAATGTTCGTTAGCATGAAGAATGTATGTTCTTGTCTATCACAGGAAATAACCTCTGTACGCCTACTGTTATGTGCAAGCAGGTCAGTAACTAGAACTGACTTCTACGGGGGAAAGGGGGGGGCTTATCTATAGATCTCGGATTTTTAGGTTTTAAAAATTGTGCTTTTTGGTCTCTAAAATAGGCTCTTAATAATCCTAAAATAGGTTCTAAAAATCCTGAAATAGGCCCTAAAAATCTTAAGGTAGGCTCGAAAAATCCTGAAGTAGGTTCAAGAAACTTAATATAGTTCAAAATTCCTGAAAAATGTTGATTAGGTATACTCACCGGCAAAGAAAATGGGACACCTATATCCTGAAATACGCACTATCTTGCATAACGTTATGTGTGTTGTCTAACCCTACCGGCGATGGCAGAACTTACCATTGGACAATTGCTATTAAAATCCACTATACGCTGTATAGTTAGGCAACAATTTTCTTTCATGTTATCAACAGTCAAGCTCCGCAATTTTGTCTGTGAGGATCATCGTATATGCTGAAAATAATCTTTCAAAAAAAAAAATAGTCAGTGGTGAAAACTTCAATGCTGAAATGTTAGTTTGCAAGGCGTGAATAGCACCGAAGCGACTCGAAAGTGAGCAAGACCACAGATCAGACCACTTTGGATTGTATACGTAACAGTGGCACCAGATATTTTGCTTTGTTTAGACCTTTAAAAAATCACCATGGACTTGTGATATGATCCATATTTTTATGTGACGTCACCAGTAGAAAATATGTCACTAATATATTTATTTCCGTGAAAGAAAGCGTAATTTCCTTGTTATTATATGTAATAATGCACCTTGTTTGTAATGTATATCTTTTGTTTATTGTTTATTGTATTTCATGCTACATTCTGAGTAATTTAATGTATCTTTATGTTTGAGAGAGTGCACTATACGAATTTGTATTTCTAAACATGCATAGATGTCAGTTTTGTTGGTAGCATCTTTTGTAAATAGTGAGTGATTCATCTGTACTTGAATCTGTGTTCTCGAAATAGTATAAAAGCGAGGATATCGCCTAAGAAATAACACACTTTCGCCACGGATCGACGAAGCTTTCAAATTTAAAAGGAACTCCTCGGTGTTGTGTATACATCTTGGTATGGTAGTTCGGGGCGCAAGCTAGGTCTATGCGATCATAGGCATGCCGATAGTCATGCATTGAGTTTATGCGTTTTTAGTTGAGTCAATTCATCGACAAAGCGAAATCCTCGCCTTCGTCTCAAGTATATTCGCATTATAATTGCCATAAATAAAGAATAAAACCTTTAATTTATCTACTGCAGCAATGTGGTTTTATTTCTCTGTGCTGAGAATATTGTCTTTGCCTAACACTATCCCTGTACCTGAGAGGAGTCTGTGTACTTCACCGAGTCTCATCGTTCACCACTGAGTATTATTAAGTTATTATTAATAAATATAATAATACGTTTAATAGTATAATAATACAGGCATGAACGTTTCACTTGGATGAAGGGAAATCGACAGAGAATGCTTTTCAAACACGTTCGTCATTAATTGTTTTCGTGACCAAACAAAGCAAATGCCTCTGTGCGACATAAAAATCCTGTAAAACCTTTAAAAACACATAAAAACCTAAAAAAAGCTTGATATAGCCGCATATACCTAAAATAGGTTCTAACAAGCAAAATAGGTTTTTAGGCACTATAAAACTTCATCAGTTTTTGCGTTTTTAACGAAATGCTGACATTACCTTATTATTTCTTACATACCTGTATTGGAAAAAATATGTTTAAAACCTAAAATCCGAGGTCTACTCATGTAGCACAACCACTGTTTTTCAGAAATTACATAGAAAATACAGTTAATTGTTTCTATGTGTGGATGTAAATACACACATCTACCCCCTACCAGTGTCGTAAGTAAAACTTTGGGGGCCCAGATGCGTGTCATTACTTTGTCCCTCCCCTCCACCCCTTCATGCCATTATCCCAGCCTTAGTGGTTTTTTGTGTATGTGTGTGTCTGTTATGAGGACGGTATTATGATTATGCATTCATTACAAAACGGCGCTTATAATGTTTTTTTAAGATCCGGCTTTTTTTAAATGCCCGCAAAGCCACGATTCTATCTTAGGCCATTCTGCTGCACATGTGCATTTAGCAAGAGCCTGTTTTACTTAATTGGTGGTTAGTGACCAATTTCATATTTATTTAATTGCAGTGCAAAAATAGATACGAGTGTTCTTACCAAGTTTTAAAAAAGAACGCTAGATGGGGTTCACGTTGATGCGTCGCTTGTACTGCCGGTTCATTTAAAAAAAATGAAGCACAACTTCTCACACAACTCAAAAGAACACATAAAATATAGACTATGCGTCATTAATATAAATATAAAATTGTTTCACTAGGAGGATCAAAAAGTTCAGGGCATGATATTCGTGGGATCGATGTAGAAAAACTGTTTCTCCAGCTTCTTCATTTTCCAAGGGAACGTACTTCATTTGTGATGACAGAGATACAGGCTGTGCATAGGGTTCCAAAGAAGGGTTCCACAGCGTCCATAGATTATTATCTGTCGAAACATTAATAACTTTTTCATCTTCAAGGACAAGTAAAAATGGAAGTGAAACAACAAAGAAGCTTGTGACGTTTTTCCTACGCTTTGCGTACAAAAAAGTATTACGTAATAATTCTGCGTGGAATAACGTCACAATTCCTCATTCTTCGTACGCCTTGCGTCTCGCTTGTCTTTCTTGATTACGTTAGCCCCCGCTAGAGGTCTCAATTGACCTCTCACTCTGCGCTCGCTTCTCGAGCGGACACAAAAAAACTGCAGTATTCAGTTCCGACTTGGCAGACCTAAGTGAAAGTTGTCAGCGTGACTTGGCTGACAAAGGGGAAAAGGGCAGAGAGCATGCTGCTGATTTAAGTGTGCAAGTCGTCTCGCGGGCGAGACTTTAACTTTATTCTGATAACGATTGCACATTTCGTTATTGTTGCTCTCTATGAAGTTCGACACGTCAACGCGAGTTAGAAGTACCTTTTGGGACGGATCTCATACGCTTGCAAGGAAGTTGCATTTGATTGGAGTGAGAAGTCTAACGAGGGCCTGTTAGATTTCGCCAACTTTCTGCAACGTCGACCTGTATCCAGAGTTGTAGTCGGGGGACCGATTTGATGGACGTTACCAGATGTTACCCCAATATCCAGACACCAGAAAGCGAAGGAAGGCAGAGTTCTGTTTGACTGACCGCCCTATGCAGCGTTGAGTTGGTGGTTGGAACATTTTTGGAAGTGATAAATGGAGGTATGTACCGTGTCGATACATTCTATTAGTTCTGCAAAGTCCAAGTCGCGAAACTGGGTTTGAATCCCGTTTGTTTATTACGATTGAGTCAGAACTTAAAAGCGTAAACGAAGGAAGAACGGGTGATGAAAGTTTAAATTATTGTCAATTGCAATTAATACGTGTGGCCAATTAATGGGACATCTCTAGTTGAATATTTGTGATACAACAATGAAAACGACGAAACTTGCAACGTTCGCGTAATATTGAAATTTTTGCGAGGCGTACGGATGATATTTCCTGTCCATCGTCGCGAACCTTTAAATATTGGAATAAGCATGGTTAGGGTGGCACAACATTAAATTAAATTGGTGGGAGCATCAAATGTAAAAAAAGGAAAAGTTGTGTAAACTATTGTTGCAAAAGGACAACAGACCTAAGTAAGCCATTTGTTAATTAATTGTAAAAAATGCTCGTTTTGATGCCAAAGTGGATTTTATAACGGGTACAAAGGAAGGAATTTAATCGTGATTGTAATTCATGTTGTCGTTAACGTCTAAATAGTAACGCATATTCTTGATACGTCAAATGACGGAGGAAAAGGTTGTAAGAAAGATTTGTTAAAGTTTCACTTGTAGAGATTTTCTAAATGTAATTAAATTGGATTTGTTTATGATGAAATGTTTCTCGTATTGTTGAAAATTGAGATATTGATTGTTTCTTGTTCAGAATTGAATCTAATAAATTCTTGACTCAAGTCTTAAAACTGAATATTGTTACATACGTTTTGTTAACGAACCTTCCTCATAAGAAAGTGCAGCTGCGAAGTTGGCATTGGTGAGAAAGGAAGTTAAGAATTTCATCCGGTAGTATGGACTTGGTAGTTTCCTTATGAGTAGTTAGTGTGTATTTTTTGTATTGCAGGATATTTGTGAGAATTGTCAAACCTGAGTATAATATTCCACGATATTTTGTGAATGATATTGCCTATTACTTATTTCGATTGATTTATAGGTGGTGACCAGTACCGAGAATTATATTTTTCTTTAACCTTGGGCATAGCCTCGCCATTGGTTCTCTATTGAGACTGAGGTGGCGGTGTTAAAGCACTGGCCAATGACCTCAACAATTTGTTACTTGTAACTGTTGGTTGTCGCTTGCTTTATAGCGCGTACATTAATCGATCCCGGACCTATTTCTTCACGCTTCCCATAAGGCTTTATTGTCCCTTTTTTCTAGTACGCAGCCAACACGTTACAAAGTTCCTGGTATCAGAGCAGGTTTTATTCAATTATATACAAGAAGTATCACAAAATTTTTTTCCCTTCCCCGCACTTCTATTTTTTGGGTAGTATTGGTGATACCGACATTCCGTTTTATAACCTTGCTTGTTTAATAAATTCCCTTGTGGCCATACATTGTTGGCTGCTTAACAATTTTTTTGTTAACCTTGGAGCCCCCCCTTTTTTTTCGGACGATAGATTTACCCCCCTTTTTTTTTGAGACATTCTTTTGAAAAACTTTTTTTGTACAGATTCATACATAAGAACTTTTGTTTATTGATTTTCAATATTTTACAGTATATCTTGATGTTGCATTATTGCACTTACCTTGTATTTTGGATATTGTTAGTCCCCTTTTTGTTTTGGTTATATTTTTTGACACCTTTTGGTTATCCTCATCCAGGAACAAATATAATGTCGCTTCCCTTTCAAGGCCATTTGCCACGGGTTGGGTCGACCTCTTTTCCCTTCCCCCCGGTTAATATACAACTTTCACCTTTTTTACAGACCCCAAACTTACACACACCCAGAGAACTTTTGTTGCCTCCCGATTATTCATATATTACAAATTATATTAGATACACAACCGTTGTTGATTTTTTACGGGTATTACAACCGACGGACGGTTCAGATCCTGACAAGTTGTTTTATTTTTTGTTGAACCTCCATAAAATTTTCAAACTAAACCTCATTGATTTGGAATCTTTACTGCTGATGGCATTTACATCCACGCAAGGACTCCTTCGGGATACTTGGTATGATTCTCTTCACGAGAAATTCCCCTGGCCTATGTTTATACGTGTCATATGGTATCGCTTCGTCCCTTATTCCACGATGCAAGGATTATTAGATAAACATCTTCTTCGTCCTCAGCGAAGTGGTGAATTCCTCTCCACTTATTTGAATGACATCTATGAGGCTTATCATGTGTTACCCACCAACTGGTCTGAATCTGGTCTATTGGAATTTATGTTACTGAATTTACAAGAGAGCACACGTTTGCATTTAATGGGCTTTGATCGACCGACTTCTATCGCTAATTTTATTTGTTTATCTAGGGAGATATGGCCCTTAGAATTACGTCGCTATGAACAACAACAGGAAGAAAGTACGTTACATTCTATTGATTCGCACCTTCCTCAATCATTACCAATCTTACCTGTCCCTTCTTCCTCTTCCTCTTCCTTGCCTAATGTAGAGATCTCTGAAGATTTACCCTTTAAGGTTGTTTCACAGCAAAATTCTAATTTATCGCACATTGAATCTCTTCCTGTTGACAGAGAACGACATTTGTCGTCAGAGGTTACAACTACACCCCATATAGAACACCCTTTGACAATTATCGACAAGGTTATGCCTATCATACATGCCACCTTAAATTCTACACCGAGTCGTCTTTTGGTCGACTCTGGCAGCTCGGTGTCATTAATTGCGAGGGGATTTTTAGCTACCTTACGGCCCATACCACCTACTCTTCAAGATGCTGTACGTACGTTGCAAACTGTTAATAATCAGTCTATCCACCTTAATTCACGTGTGATTTTGACGTTGAAATTACAGGGCTTGTCCTGGAAGTGGACTTTTTGGATTTCCGAAACTTTACCGTTTCCCGTCATTCTTGGCTCTGATTTCTTTTCCCATTCAAAGGGTACTATTTCCTTTGATCATTTAGTGGTTTCATTTCCTTATTCTACGGACTCCATTCCGTTCGCCCCTTCTACACCTCCGGTTCGAAAACAAGATCAGGTACGCCTAGTTGACAAAGTTGATTGCTCTCCAGCTAATAACTTGTCGACCAATATTACCAGTTTATTACGGGAATATAATGATGTGGTGACAGAACGTGTGGGTACTTGTACACTGGAACCCGTTTCAATTCCCTTAATCACGAATGTTCCTTTTCGCTCTAAACCATTTCAGTTAAACCCTACCCAAACAAACATTTTACGCCAACAAATCCAGGAGTTGTTGGACCAGGATATCATAGAGGAATGCGCCTCTCCTTACGCATCCCCGTGTTTCCTTGTTGATAAGAAGGACGGCGGTCATCGCCTTGTCTGCAGTTACAAGCATCTTAATCGTCTTATTGCTTATGACAATTTCCCACAAAGCCGTATAGATTTGATTTTCCAACACTTACAAGCTGCTAAAGTATTTTCTTGCTTAGATCTTTGCCAAAGTTTCCATCAACTAAGGCTAGATGAACCTAGCAAGGACTTAACGGCCTTTGTCACCTCATTCGGTCAATACCGGTATACCAGGGTTCCTTTCGGTATTAATCTTGGCACACAATTACTGACTCGTGCGTTGGACAAAATTTTGGGACCCTTTAAATTCAAATTCCTTGTGACATATGCTGATGATGTTTTGATCTTTAGCCCAGATGAAAAGACTCATTTGATTCATCTCAAATTGGTTTTGCAGGCCTTTCGCGAGGCTGGACTCACTGTAAACCCCGTAAAATCTAAATGGATGCAAACCGAAGTTAAATACTTAGGATATATTTTACGTGAGGGGCAACTTGTTCTAGACCCCGACCGTATCTCCGCCATTCAAGATATGCCCTCTCCTAGAAATGTCAAAGCCGTTCAACGTGTTTTGGGACTATTGGGATATTATTCGCGTTTTATTCCATCCTATTCCGACCTTACCTCCTTCCTAACTGATAAAAAGAAAAAGGGTCTTCCCTTCACGTGGTCTGACGAAGATCAACAACAATTTGATAATCTCAAAAAGGTTTTTCTCAAACATACCGTCTTAGCTTTGCCCGATTTTTCACGGGAATTTGTTCTGCAATGCGATGCTTCAGGATTGGCTCTTGGCGCTACCCTGAACCAACGTATGCCAGATGGGTCTTTACGTCCTATTGCTTTCGCCTCTCGAAAACGAACAGACCTAGAACGTCGACAATCTATTTACGAGGCTGAATGCTGTGCCATTGTTTACGGGTTCAAAAAGTTTGAAACATATTTAACAGAGAAGCATTTCACTCTTCAGACGGATAACCAAGCCCTTTCATGGCTTTTACGCCATCCTGAGCAATATGGCAAGTTTGGTCGTTGGTTGCTTTACTTGTCACGCTTTTCTTACTCTGTTGAGCACATTGCTTCTCGTTTAAATCCGGTTGCGGATTGCTTATCACGAATGTATTCCCCTGATGAATTCCAGGTTTCTCCTCAACCCATCACTTCTCTTGCTTGTGCTGCTCCCAAATTTCAAATTATCCCTTTTAGTAATTCTGATATCCTTGACCTTCAGCACAAAGACTCAGTTTTATTTCCAATTATTCAGAAACTACAAACGGGTCAATCCTATAAACATTATGCTCTTTATAACGACTTACTTGTCTGGCAACCTCCACGTTCAAAATCTTCATTAGTAGTCGTTCCTCATACTCTACAACATCTTATTTGCCGTTACTATCATGATACTCCCGTGGGTGGTTCCCACTTGGGTGTTCAAAAATGTACCAAGAAAATAATGAATATATTTTGGTGGCCATCGTGTAAACAGGATATCAAGACATATGTTAAATCTTGTGATACGTGTCAAAAAGCCAAATTGGCAATACGTAAACCTCCTGGTTTTTTGTCATCAGAAATCATCAAGCACCCTTGGCGGCGACTGTACATTGACCTTGTTGGTCCTTTGGTACGTTCATCAAAAGGGCATACTTATATATTGGTGGTTGTTGATGCATTTTCTAAGTGGGTTTCCCTTTATCCTCTTCGGGGTCCCACATCCAACCACATAGTAGAAAAACTTCGGTCTTTGTTTCTGGTGTTCGGAGCGCCGTGTGAATTGGTGTCTGACAATGCATCATATTTTCGATCTCGCTATTTCAATTCCTTTTTATTTGAGTCTCGAGTCAAACACATCTATACCAGCGCCTACTATCCTAATCCTTCACTCGCAGAACGTTTTATTCGTAATCTCAAGGCCTCCCTGATTGCATATCATTCTGACGATCACACTAAATGGGATGTTCATTTGAATGCAATTTCCTTCGCATTCAATACTGCGGTCCAGGACAGTATACAAACCACCCCAGCGCAGATTTTGTTTGGAAGAGACATCGATGGACCTATGAACTTCTTTTGGGAATTTAAATCCGATTCGGAATTGGCTGGTCCTCCTTCCACAGATCGTGCTGAATGTTGGGCACAAGCTTACCGCCATTTGCAGAAGGCATGGGTGAAAAGACGTAATAGATACGACCCTAACAGACAACCTTCTTCATTTAAGGTGGGAGATTTAGTTCTCTATAAAACCTTTCCCCAGAGTAACGCCTTCCACAAGGTTACTGCGAAACTCCAGCAACGTTGGGCAGGTCCTGCTAAGGTTTTTAAGGTTTTGGGCCCCGTAACGGTTCTCTTGGTAGATCCGGAAACTGAAGTTTTCCTCCGGAAGGTCCACATTTCCCATATTAAACCATATTATCTCCGCGAGGAAGCTTCATCAGAAGTGGAGTTATCAGACTCTCGCATGGCTTCACTTTTGTACCCCGCCACCCGGGATCAAAACCCTCAGCGTTCCTCACGTTCTTTTCAATACTTTTATTGCCATTTTTGTCATCAATCAGGACATTCTGATTCTCACTGTCGACGTCGCCCTCCTACTACTCGTTCTGCGTCTCATGCTCCTGTTCCTCGCAGATAATGCAGATTCTTGTTGGTATTGACTCAGGTTTGAACTTTTCATTGTGTATTTTGTATTGCAATTATGAGAATTATTGAAGAGGTATTTATTATGTAAAAATTAATTGATGTGTACTAGTTTTTCAATGAGTACTATACTCACACGCTTAATATTATGTATATTTTTTTGTGTGCGTGTATGATATTTGGTTTTTTTTGCCTCTCATTTCATTTCATGTTGAATCATCACTTTTTGACAATAATGTGTTACAGTATATCATTTCTTGCGCTATTTTGATATATATATATATGATGGACGTTTCACCGAATCTTTAAATAATTCAATATGTAATTGATGCTCCTAATTCTAAATTTTTATTCCCCTCCCTTAGGTTTCCTCGCCTCTTTCCTATTCCTTTTTTTATCTTCTATTTCTTCTTCTCTTCTAATTCTCCTTTTTTTTTTTGTTTATTTTCATGTTTTCCGAGGGAACTTATGTGTTGAGTGTGCCACCCTGGAAATCAACGTTTTGTGCATCAAATCCATCCAAAAATAAGTAAAACCGAAATGTTATTATTTAGGACTGCTCATTGGATAGTGCATTGTTTCTGGTATTATTTCTCAGAATTCTTTCGCCACACAATGTTATATGGACATCTTTTATGTATCATGCTATCTTTAATGTCTTGGTATGATCCCACTAGTGTTCGAATTCCTGTAAATGTTCCCCCCCCCTTTTTTCTTCGACATTATGTTTATACCCCTTGTACAAGGGTAATCAAAATTGTCATACTAACATATTATCTCATGGAGTCATCTCGATTGCAATCGATCTTTTCATGCTTCATTTTTCATGTTTATCACGGTATTATATTTATTATGTATATTACTTCGTGTGTGTAACATGTTTACCACTTTGTGTCTAGTCAAGTTATTATTATATTCTAGTCCCAATCATATCATTTGTGTGTGCCTATATATATGGCTATATATTTATTGATGTTTGTTTCTCTCTAGTCACATATTTATGGTTCTTTTATATAGACTATTACTTGTATTGGTGTAGATATGATGCTCCCAGCAGGTGTTATTGATTCTTGCTATATTTTTGTGCCCTTTACTTAAATTTTGCATATTCTAATTGTTTTATATTTGGCATATATTCTTCTTTTGCTACGTGGGGGAGTTTGTGACGTTTTTCCTACGCTTTGCGTACAAAAAAGTATTACGTAATAATTCTGCGTGGAATAACGTCACAATTCCTCATTCTTCGTACGCCTTGCGTCTCGCTTGTCTTTCTTGATTACGTTAGCCCCCGCTAGAGGTCTCAATTGACCTCTCACTCTGCGCTCGCTTCTCGAGCGGACACAAAAAAACTGCAGTATTCAGTTCCGACTTGGCAGACCTAAGTGAAAGTTGTCAGCGTGACTTGGCTGACAAAGGGGAAAAGGGCAGAGAGCATGCTGCTGATTTAAGTGTGCAAGTCGTCTCGCGGGCGAGACTTTAACTTTATTCTGATAACGATTGCACATTTCGTTATTGTTGCTCTCTATGAAGTTCGACACGTCAACGCGAGTTAGAAGTACCTTTTGGGACGGATCTCATACGCTTGCAAGGAAGTTGCATTTGATTGGAGTGAGAAGTCTAACGAGGGCCTGTTAGATTTCGCCAACTTTCTGCAACGTCGACCTGTATCCAGAGTTGTAGTCGGGGGACCGATTTGATGGACGTTACCAGATGTTACCCCAATATCCAGACACCAGAAAGCGAAGGAAGGCAGAGTTCTGTTTGACTGACCGCCCTATGCAGCGTTGAGTTGGTGGTTGGAACATTTTTGGAAGTGATAAATGGAGGTATGTACCGTGTCGATACATTCTATTAGTTCTGCAAAGTCCAAGTCGCGAAACTGGGTTTGAATCCCGTTTGTTTATTACGATTGAGTCAGAACTTAAAAGCGTAAACGAAGGAAGAACGGGTGATGAAAGTTTAAATTATTGTCAATTGCAATTAATACGTGTGGCCAATTAATGGGACATCTCTAGTTGAATATTTGTGATACAACAATGAAAACGACGAAACTTGCAACGTTCGCGTAATATTGAAATTTTTGCGAGGCGTACGGATGATATTTCCTGTCCATCGTCGCGAACCTTTAAATATTGGAATAAGCATGGTTAGGGTGGCACAACATTAAATTAAATTGGTGGGAGCATCAAATGTAAAAAAAGGAAAAGTTGTGTAAACTATTGTTGCAAAAGGACAACAGACCTAAGTAAGCCATTTGTTAATTAATTGTAAAAAATGCTCGTTTTGATGCCAAAGTGGATTTTATAACGGGTACAAAGGAAGGAATTTAATCGTGATTGTAATTCATGTTGTCGTTAACGTCTAAATAGTAACGCATATTCTTGATACGTCAAATGACGGAGGAAAAGGTTGTAAGAAAGATTTGTTAAAGTTTCACTTGTAGAGATTTTCTAAATGTAATTAAATTGGATTTGTTTATGATGAAATGTTTCTCGTATTGTTGAAAATTGAGATATTGATTGTTTCTTGTTCAGAATTGAATCTAATAAATTCTTGACTCAAGTCTTAAAACTGAATATTGTTACATACGTTTTGTTAACGAACCTTCCTCATAAGAAAGTGCAGCTGCGAAGTTGGCATTGGTGAGAAAGGAAGTTAAGAATTTCATCCGGTAGTATGGACTTGGTAGTTTCCTTATGAGTAGTTAGTGTGTATTTTTTGTATTGCAGGATATTTGTGAGAATTGTCAAACCTGAGTATAATATTCCACGATATTTTGTGAATGATATTGCCTATTACTTATTTCGATTGATTTATAGGTGGTGACCAGTACCGAGAATTATATTTTTCTTTAACCTTGGGCATAGCCTCGCCATTGGTTCTCTATTGAGACTGAGGTGGCGGTGTTAAAGCACTGGCCAATGACCTCAACAATTTGTTACTTGTAACTGTTGGTTGTCGCTTGCTTTATAGCGCGTACATTAATCGATCCCGGACCTATTTCTTCACGCTTCCCATAAGGCTTTATTGTCCCTTTTTCTAGTACGCAGCCAACACGTTACAAGCTTAAAGGGAGTTTGTCAGGTTACAGTTTGCGAATAATAGCGATAGGGTAATATGGTTGAAGGGAACATGGGATGAGATGTCAAAAATAATTTAATCCTAGAAGTGTAGAAAGAGAGTATTAAGTATTTTCAATTAAGTATCATGTATATTAAATGATATTATTTTGACAAATAGCACGAGCTTCATCCTCATCTGTCCAATTACCTTTCAGCTTTCCAAGTGGCAAACAAGTTGCCTGTCGTACATAGTAATAGGCAAAAGGGAGGAGGGGAGTAGAGAATTTCATTGGACAAGGCTGAGAAGTGTTTTATTGTTACAAGAGCAGCACTTGAGCACTTGTTTCCTCCACCCCATGCTTGCTTGACGTTCAAATTTGCAGGTGGCAAATTACATGGATTACGTTTCTTATACAGTGAAAGTTAAATTGAGTGATGTGAGTGCAGTATCAATTTATCCTATGTGTTTTTTTCCCTTTTGATTCAAGGAGGAGAAAGTTAAATGATTCTAACCTCACTTGACTACGTATCGTGCAAGTTACCAGATGAAACGAAATGGGTTATGTTCTATGTACATTAAGTAAAGGTTAAAACATGCCTTATAGCTACTTGTTAAACACATCCCCAACTTCTCATAACAATTTATACAAAACCTTGCGCTGTTGAAAAAAGAGCAGCACTCCTTTAAAGGGCAAAGAAACCTAATTTGCAACCAGCAATATAAGCTAACTTGAATTTCCTTATGTGATGAATACATAAAATATTAACAAATGGCGCCCAACATGGGGCACCTTTTATTCCCTAACACGTGTTCCAGTCGTTGAGAGGTAATGTTTTGTGTATTGTTTAATTTCGAGTATCTTTTCAGTAATTTATTTTACTGTGGAAAAACAAGGGAACCTTTCTGCTCTCAGACTCCAGGAGTATCTCACCACGAGCTTCTCTGGTTGAGTCCCTTGTGGATGAGCCGCTGCCGACATCAAAGGCAACTGGATATCCGTAAAAACAACACGTTCGCCTTTCCATGTGATAACGGCTTTGCAGAGACTCTGCTTGTTCTACATTCTGAAACATGTTTTTACACCGAGAAGAAAACAAGGGCCCACGAAGCATCCCAACCTCGAAGTCACAGAAAAATCCCAGAAGGTTTGTAGAACAAATTCGTGAATTTATAGGTTTTGCTTTTTATGTCAGACGCTTTATTAACCAATATGATGAATGTTTACGGTTGAAGTGGTTATCGATAGAGACAACCACAAGCTTGTGTCTTATTAATACTACTACCTTAAATTTATTTGTAATATTTAAATACAGATCTTAAAAGTAACAAAATGTTCATAACGTCTTTACGAAGACGAAGTTTGCAGAGTAATTAATTTGTTACTTATTTACACTAACTTTTAACAAAATATAATTATATTAGCTGTTACTTGAAGGTAATATTGATCAGAGACGAACAGAGAAACCCAAAGAAGAATAAAATACCTATGAGAAAGTTATACGGACTGGAAAAATCTTTGTGGTAATATGGGCTCAATTGGAATAATATTGATTGATTGATTTAGTTTATTTTACTTCGCTCTTCTGCCGCTTTTGGCTAATCGCGAAGATGAGGATGAGTGATATTATGATGAAAGGACACTCACAAAGAACATCCATGCCCAGGCGAAGTAACAAACAAATCACCGGTGCAATGTGCTATGTGCATTCAGTGATGCCAGAACAGAAGTATAAAAGCAGAAATACTTGCATTCGTGAAGAAGGAACGAAAAACAAAAATCACTGCAGAGAGCACCGCCCCTTTTTAGTGGCAATGGGCACCAATGGGTTTTAAAGAAGATGATGTTACTTGGAGAATCCGAAATAATAATGAAATAAACAGAATAATTCAAAATAACACCAAAATAATCTTTATTAAAGCTCAAAGATTAAGATGGCTTGGACATGTTCATAGAATACCAGAGGAAAGGCTAGTTAAAGGGATATACAGATGGAACCCAGTAGAAACAAGACCAAAAGGCAGACCAAAAAACAGATCGATTGATGATGTTATTAAGCATCTGAAAGATATGAAGATCAACAAATGGTGGAAGTGTATCCAGGACAGAAAAAATGGAGATACATTTTTGAGAAGGCCAAAACTTTCAGTGTATGAAGTTGTAGTGCCATATAAAGAAGAAGTTGGACACGTTCTGTTTTTACAGAATACTGCATTGTCACAAACCCAAGAAAACATGAATACGAGAGTCTACAGCACACACAAGGTGTCACTCAGGTTAGAGAGAAATTCTACTTTGTGCATTACTAAATAAAACCCAATTCAAGGTTTAAGAAATGTGTTTGTATTTCCCTGTAATAATTTGTATAATACGTAATTCTTGTGCTACAACTCAAAATTATCAACACTACATTATACGTTTTCTCAACATCAATTCATACTCCTTACATTATACTTAACACCATAACAAAAAGCAATCGTAATCGAATTTTAAACTCGACAGTTATTACAATGAAAACCGGGACCAAAGACTCAGGCAAGGCAGCATTATCTTGCGTCATCACAACTAGAATAATACCTGAGAGCAAAATAACAATCATACACCTAGTTACAAATATTTAAATAGTATTAACAATCATCATGTACATCTACAACAGCCGAAATAGCTCAGTCGTCATCGACCTCCGTAGCGGGAGGGTTCGAGTCCCGGGTAAGGCATGGGTATTTGTGTTTGTCCAAAAGAGAAAAACTTGGATTGGTTTGAGTTGCTGTTTTAAGTCCACTTTATGCACAGTAAGGCTAATCGGGACTGGACCTACAGTTTAAAGTGGGATCCGAACCACTTGTGCCTCCACCGGGTATCGAACCCGTGACCCCTTGATTACAAGGCAATGACGCTACCACTGCGCCATGGGGGAGGCCCCAAAAGAGAAAAACTGAAAATTGAGAAAAACTGAGAAATGAAAAATTGAGAGATAAGTGAAAAACTGAAAAACTCGAAAAACCGACAAATGTAAAAATTGAGGAAAAAATGAAAAAATGGGGCATATTACCGGTTAGGAGTATTCCTTTTAATTAAGAAAAAGGCGTTAGAGCGTCTGACTACCATGCAAGAAACCTGTGGGGGGGGGGGGGAGAACGGGAATTTTTTTCCCACATGTTCACGAGGCTCCGGCGCCCACCCAGCGTCGTATAAAGTGGGTACTTGGAGGAAACTCTGGTCAGGGGCGTGGTGCTGATCACATCACCCCACCTTCGGCTGTGATAAAAAAAAGTGTGGGGCTCTAACTCCACAGCTCCTATACGGCTTCATACAGATAAGATGACAATTAATTAATTTGTATACTAGGCCGCCTATTATGTAATTTCTTGCACTGAAACTTATGTAGATGTCAGTTTTTTCTGAGTATGTTTTACTTGCAGGGAATCAATACGTCAATTTGAAGTAAAGTATATACGGATTTCGCCTGAAAATATCATATCGTCCGGTATCATCGACACACCATGGCAGAGAGAAGCTTCAAGGATCTGCTCCTGAAACATTGGCTCGGTTATTGTTAACTGCCTCTCGGGGTAGATTTCGGGGTGAAAGCTGGGTGCACATTGATACGCACCCACTTATTGTATCATTTTAAGTGTTTAATATGTTAAATGTCTATGATGACATAATTTGTTTTGTTCAATTGGGTAGTCTGTTATGGTTATGGACTAACCTTAAAACATTTGATGGTGGCTTGTTAGGTGAGAGATATTATGAATGTTGCTGGATAATGGAAGTGATTTTGGAAATGTGAATGTGTTAATTTGTGTAGTCAACAACTATTATGATCTTAATACAATTTTATTTGTAATAAGGAATTTAATTGCGAGTTCAAGTGTAATATATTAACATTAACTGACATCTAAATATATTTTTGGTGTGCGAGAGTTAGTATCTGTTTTCCCACAACCTGTGGGCTTCATAGTAGGCTGATAAGTCTGATGCTCGCCGTAGAGGAATAAAAGTAAGTTGATCCATTGAGAATAAATCGGGAAACGTAACAACATTACATAGTGGGTCGCACAGTGTAAGGCCAGTCCCGATTAGTTGTCCCGAAGATCATGACCAAATTATCGTCGACACCTGACCATTCAGCCTGCTTTGATGACATGAATCAACTGAATGAATGAACTAGAGTGCTTCATTTATTTAACAGTAAAGCCAACGCCTCTTAATAATATATGTTACTTCAACGAACAGTGGCGGATTAAATATATTCTCCTGCAGGTAATGGGCCTCCCGATGGTATACAGGGTGACTCATATGTAATAGCGCAAACTGACACAGTTGAAAGTACACAATAATAGAAACAAAAAAGTCTCAGTAAACGTGGGTCTGCAAACGAGCAGTTTTCGAGATAATTGCGAATGTGTGGTTACAAGCTGCCACTGACTTCATTGTTTGTAAACGTCGTCCTAGTTGGTAAAATTATAATAATTTGTGCGAATGTGTGGTTAGGAGCCGTCACTGATTGCATTTTGTAAACACCGAGTGCTTTACTCTTTGCGCGTTCAGAGGTTGCTCTTTGTTTACAAAACAGAACATTTCCGAGAGGTGGCATTGTAATCAAACAGGATGGATACAATCAGTACAGAGAATTGTACATGCTTGTGACCAACTCCGAAATGAACCGGGGGTGTTCGAAAGAATTTTAAAACTCAATGCGGAATCGCGTACAGTATTGCATCCAGATGCAAGGACGACACTTTGAACACCTCTTTTAACAGGTGCGAATGTACAGTAATTGTAACATGTAACATACTAACGTTTGTTAAAGTAAGTAGAATGTTCAATAAAAGCAATGAGATCTCCAATGACTTTTCTTACTGTATTATTATCATTTTACCAACTAGTACGACGTTTACAAACAATGAAGTCAGTGGCGGCTTGTAACCACACATTCGCAATTATCTCGACCCATGCGGAACCATGTTTACTGAATTTTTTTGCTTCTATTTTCTTGTACTTTCAACTGTGTCAGTTTGCGCTATTACTTATGATACACCCTGTATATATAGCTCCAATCCCACCACTCTCTGACATAAATGTTATCCATGATGGAAGCCCCGGGGGCAAAAAATGCTCGATTACGATCCCCCATGAAATCGTCCCAAAATACCGAGAAAATTTAAATATCGCTCAATTGGCCCTTGAATAAAATTGACTTAAAGCAATAAATCAAACAATCAATGCGAAACTATGGAGAATATCAAGGCAACACCGAAAGTTAATGCCCCCATATTAACTTACCAGCACTAAAATAGATTTACTTGTGCTCTGAACACAATTTCACACGACAGGCCTGAAACAAATGCTGCCATAAGTGGGCGAGTTCTTGAGTGGCGAAATGGTTAGTGCTCCAGCCTTTGGTGAGGGAGGTCCGGGTACGATCCACGGTGGGAGTTCCGAAAATATTGGTAAGAAACCAGCATCGTGGGGGCAGCTACGTAGCTACGTACTTGAGGGCAAAAAATAGCTGAAACCGGAAAAATAGCCTCAATGGGGCTTGACCACACGTAACCCAATGATACGTTGCTTTTCAGATATTGGCCACAAGTGAGTGACCTAGTTATGGCGTATTTCTTGGTTTGTTGCAGCTATGCAAAGCATATTCTAATTGTAAGCAAAATATCCAAATGCCTAAAATAGAATCGATCCACTCGTGTTCTGAGTTCTCAATGTACCGCTTAGTCATTTTAATGTATTGTAAATACAAGGACAATACAAACACCTGTCATGTAGTGCCAACTCGGTTGTTAGCTCTTTCGAGAATATATCAAAGTTTGTTTTAAGTTCACTTTATGCTCAGATAGACTAATCGGTTTGATTTATTACTTAGCGACGCTTTTCTGCCACTTTTGGCTGATCGCGAAGATGAGGATGAGTGATGATATGATGAAATTGCTGAAGTAACACTCACAAAAAAACACCCATGACCAGGCTGGGATTCGAAACCGGTTTCGAAGCGCGCTGTGCTAAGCACACCGCCACCGAGGCCGGCTAATAGACTAATATCGGGACTGAACCTACAGTTTGAAGTAGAATCCGAACGTTTGATAGAACCCGGGACCTCTTCGTAACAGTGGAACAGTGTTCACACTAAACCATATGGAAGGACACGGTGATAAATCTATTTGGTAGCAGGTTAAAGGTATTTTCTACTGTTACGGCGGCCGATCCTAATGCTGGCAAGGGAAGTGGGGAGTGGAGAAGCGACCAATCCAGAGCGATAAGAAAAGCAGCAGCCTTTAGAATGAGGTTCACGTAGTGCTTCTTCCCGCCGCGTCGTAAGTCTCGGAGCCACCGCTGTTGTCTGGTTGGTCTGCGGCGTAATCCCCGCTCCCCGCCAGAACTAGGACTGGCCGCCGTAAGACAAGAAAAGACCTATAGTACCCTTGGAGCATTGGCGGCTGTGCATTAAACGCAGCTCCAATTTGGTTTCATAAAATTCGTGAAGAGTTTCTAAATGAACAAGAAACGGGATATGATATTTTTATCTTCGCAGAATTATTATGTAATAACAATCTTAGTTTCACAACTGGCTCTAGGGTACTACCCAGGACACCTGTAAAACGAGCTTTTATCCTTACTAGGTATATCATTCTGGTAGTTTCTAACACTGACGAACAGAATCAGTGAAATTTACATGGTTTTGTATTAATTTATGCCAAATATCCCGCCTATTGACTTTTAATGTAGAAGTGCTGCCATCTACTTTTTATTTTACTAAGTTGACTCGTGACAATTTCATGCTATGTGATAGTCCTATATTGTCCGATAATGGAAAATCTTCAAATCTTCATATTTGCTAGTTTTCGATATATCAACAATCCCTGCCACGGCTATAGATGAAGATTGGAAAATATAATCACCGCCCATCTGGCCGTGAGATACAACAATTGATATAAACCTACCTCACAGAGCCCCTACCAGTAGCCAAGCAACCGAAAAAGACACGGATGCTTTTCCTATTCAGAGGCCCAACCCCGAATTTTTGTCTGGAGGGGCCAAGTACCAGGTTAAACATACCAATAATAATAATTATAATAATAATAATTATTATTATTATTGTAGTAGTTGTAGTAGTAGCAGTAGTAGTATCAAAGACGTTATTATCCTCGTAAATCACGAAGAAAGAGGGGCAGATGTCAGTGCTGAAGCATTTGTGTTGGCACAAACGATTTGAATTTTATTTTCAAAACGTTCAATTTCACATTAATAATGGAAAACAAGCACACAAACTGTATTTTTGAAAGACAGAAAATGCATGATAAATGCATTCCGAATATTTTTTTTTTTACACATAACATGTAACACTCGCACGTACATGTGTAATATGCTAGCACTAATTGTGTACGCATTCAAAGCTTTAATACATATACACAGTATATGTACAACATATACAGGGTAAACCGACATAATATCGGATACTTTTTGAAATCACCATAATTAACACACTAAAATTTAACAGAAATGCATAATTTTTGGTAATATGAACTATTGGTACCTTACCTTTTGCCTTGTGATGTGTTTATCTCCCTTATTGTTAAATTATTTGTTGTACAGTACAAAATTAAAAAAAAACAATGCAAATTTGAGGAATCGAAAAAAGCCGTCCGAATATCGGATAGTGGGTATGCCTAATATCGGATAGGAATTTAACATTATATAATATGTATATTAACATTATATTGGAAATAAGATTACATCTCATAATAGAAGCAACCTATTATTTATTTTCAAACTAGTGTCAGATTCTTCTGAGTCAGATTGCTCTTGACATGTTTTGTGCCGCAATTTGGGATTGGGGAATGTCAATTTGACCAATTTGATATCCGATATTTGGCAGACCTCCCTATCCGATATTAGGCCGAACGCGACCTCGTGGGAAATATAACCTTGATATCAAACAAATACATTTACCCGAATAGGACTAGCATATCAACATACTCTAATATTCCATCTTTCTATGAAATATAAGTAACCTATAGTTTCTCCTTACCTTCAATGTGAAAACCTTTGATCATGAAATGCTTCCGAAAACTCAGAAACTGAAAATTTCTGTTCTCGTCTATCGTGCACGCGCAGTGTGCTCAACAGCGTTCCCAAGTATTGGCGGTAATATGTCTGTCAACCTGTAGTAGCACCATTTTGAATTCGAAAAATTCCTATGCCAGGATGATCTATGGGTTTTGTATAGTTTTGAACAACCTTTAAAAAGTTTTGAATCCGATTCAGTTTTTTGTAATAACGAATTCAAAAATGCTACTACAGGTTGACGCCTCAGTAGCACTTTCACCAAATTCAACGAAAACGATGCCATTTCGTAGTCTAGGTTATGTATCGTTTTGAACAACCTTCAGAAAGTTTTGAATCCGAAGGACAACTTCAAAAATTCAAATTCAAAAATGCTACTATAGCAGCACTTGTTTTGAATTCGAAAAATTCCTATGCCAGGATGATCTATGGGTTTTGTATAGTTTTGAACAATCTTTAAAAAGTTTTGAATCGGATTCAGTTTTTCGTAATAACGAATTCAAAAATGCTACTACAGGTTGACGCCTCAGTAGCACTTTCACCAAATTCAACGAAAACGATGCCATTTCGTAGTCTAGGTTATGTATCGTTTTGAACAACCTTCAGAAAGTTTTGAATCCGAAGGACAACTTCAAAAATTCAAATTCAAAAATGCTAATATAGCAGCACTTGTTTTGAATTCGAAAAATTCCTATGCCAGGATGATCTATGGGTTTTGTATAGTTTTGAACAACCTTTAAAAAGTTTTGAATCCGATTCAGTTTTTCGTAATAACGAATTCAAAAATGCTACTACAGGTTGACGCCTCAGTAGCACTTTCACCAAATTCAACGAAAACGATGCCATTTCGTAGTCTAGGTTATGTATCGTTTTGAACAACCTTCAGAAAGTTTTGAATCCGAAGGACAACTTCAAAAATTCAAATTCAAAAATGCTACTATAGCAGCACTTGTTTTGAATTCGAAAAATTCCTATGCCAGGATGATCTATGGGTTTTGTATAGTTTTGAACAACCTTTAAAAAGTTTTGAATCCGATTCAGTTTTTCGTAATAACGAATTCAAAAATGCTACTACAGGTTGACGCCTCAGTAGCACTTTCACCAAATTCAACGAAAACGATGCCATTTCGTAGTCTAGGTTATGTATCGTTTTGAACAACCTTCAGAAAGTTTTGAATCCGAAGGACAACTTCAAAAATTCAAATTCAAAAATGCTACTATAGCAGCACTTGTTTTGAATTCGAAAAATTCCTATGCCAGGATGATCTATGGGTTTTGTATAGTTTTGAACAACCTTTAAAAAGTTTTGAATCCGATTCAGTTTTTCGTAATAACGAATTCAAAAATGCTACTACAGGTTGACGCCTCAGTAGCACTTTCACCAAATTCAACGAAAACGATGCCATTTCGTAGTCTAGGTTATGTATCGTTTTGAACAACCTTCAGAAAGTTTTGAATCCGAAGGACAACTTCAAAAATTCAAATTCAAAAATGCTACTATAGCAGCACTTGTTTTGAATTCGAAAAATTCCTATGCCAGGATGATCTATGGGTTTTGTATAGTTTTGAACAACCTTTAAAAAGTTTTGAATCCGATTCAGTTTTTCGTAATAACGAATTCAAAAATGCTACTACAGGTTGACGCCTCAGTAGCACTTTCACCAAATTCAACGGAAACGATGCCATTTTGTAGTCTAGGTTATGTATCGTTTTGAACAACCTTCAGAAAGTTTTGAATCCGAAGGACAACTTCAAAAATTCAAATTCAAAAATGCTACTATAGCAGCACTTGTTTTGAATTCGAAAAATTCCTATGCCAGGATGATCTATGGGTTTTGTATAGTTTTGAACAACCTTTAAAAAGTTTTGAATCCGATTCAGTTTTTCGTAATAACGAATTCAAAAATGCTACTACAGGTTGACGCCTCAGTAGCACTTTCACCAAATTCAACGGAAACGATGCCATTTCGTAGTCTAGGTTATGTATCGTTTTGAACAACCTTCAGAAAGTTTTGAATCCGAAGGACAACTTCAAAAATTCAATTTCAAAAATGCTACTATAGCAGCACTTGTTTTGAATTCGAAAAATTCCTATGCCAGGATGATCTATGGGTTTTGTATAGTTTTGAACAACCTTTAAAAAGTTTTTAATCCGATTCAGTTTTTCGTAATAACGAATTCAAAAATGCTACTACAGGTTGACGCCTCAGTAGCACTTTCACCAAATTCAACGGAAACGATGCCATTTCGTAGTCTAGGTTATGTATCGTTTTGAACAACCTTCAGAAAGTTTTGAATCCGAAGGACAACTTCAAAAATTCAAATTCAAAAATGCTACTATAGCAGCACTTGTTTTGAATTCGAAAAATTCATATGTCAGGATGATCTATGGGTTTTGTATAGTTTTGAACAACCTTTAAAAAGTTTTGAATCCGATTCAGTTTTTCGTAATAACGAATTCAAAAATGCTACTACAGGTTGACGCCTCAGTAGCACTTTCACCAAATTCAACGGAAACGATGCCATTTTGTAGTCTAGGTTATGTATCGTTTTGAACAACCTTCAGAAAGTTTTGAATCCGAAGGACAACTTCAAAAATTCAAATTCAAAAATGCTACTATAGCAGCACTTGTTTTGAATTCGAAAAATTCCTATGCCAGGATGATCTATGGGTTTTGTATAGTTTTGAACAACCTTTAAAAAGTTTTGAATCCGATTCAGTTTTTCGTAATAACGAATTCAAAAATGCTACTACAGGTTGACGCCTCAGTAGCACTTTCACCAAATTCAACGAAAACGATGCCATTTCGTAGTCTAGGTTATGTATCGTTTTGAACAACCTTCAGAAAGTTTTGAATCCGAAGGACAACTTCAAAAATTCAAATTCAAAAATGCTACTATAGCAGCACTTGTTTTGAATTCGAAAAATTCCTATGCCAGGATGATCTATGGGTTTTGTATAGTTTTGAACAACCTTTAAAAAGTTTTGAATCCGATTCAGTTTTTCGTAATAACGAATTCAAAAATGCTACTACAGGTTGACGCCTCAGTAGCACTTTCACCAAATTCAACGGAAACGATGCCATTTTGTAGTCTAGGTTATGTATCGTTTTGAACAACCTTCAGAAAGTTTTGAATCCGAAGGACAACTTCAAAAATTCAAATTCAAAAATGCTACTATAGCAGCACTTGTTTTGAATTCGAAAAATTCCTATGCCAGGATGATCTATGGGTTTTGTATAGTTTTGAACAACCTTTAAAAAGTTTTGAATCCGATTCAGTTTTTCGTAATAACGAATTCAAAAATGCTACTACAGGTTGACGCCTCAGTAGCACTTTCACCAAATTCAACGGAAACGATGCCATTTCGTAGTCTAGGTTATGTATCGTTTTGAACAACCTTCAGAAAGTTTTGAATCCGAAGGACAACTTCAAAAATTCAATTTCAAAAATGCTACTATAGCAGCACTTGTTTTGAATTCGAAAAATTCCTATGCCAGGATGATCTATGGGTTTTGTATAGTTTTGAACAACCTTTAAAAAGTTTTTAATCCGATTCAGTTTTTCGTAATAACGAATTCAAAAATGCTACTACAGGTTGACGCCTCAGTAGCACTTTCACCAAATTCAACGGAAACGATGCCATTTCGTAGTCTAGGTTATGTATCGTTTTGAACAACCTTCAGAAAGTTTTGAATCCGAAGGACAACTTCAAAAATTCAAATTCAAAAATGCTACTATAGCAGCACTTGTTTTGAATTCGAAAAATTCATATGTCAGGATGATCTATGGGTTTTGTATAGTTTTGAACAACCTTTAAAAAGTTTTGAATCCGATTCAGTTTTTCGTAATAACGAATTCAAAAATGCTACTACAGGTTGACGCCTCAGTAGCACTTTCACCAAATTCAACGGAAACGATGCCATTTTGTAGTCTAGGTTATGTATCGTTTTGAACAACCTTCAGAAAGTTTTGAATCCGAAGGACAACTTCAAAAATTCAAATTCAAAAATGCTACTATAGCAGCACTTGTTTTGAATTCGAAAAATTCCTATGCCAGGATGATCTATGGGTTTTGTATAGTTTTGAACAACCTTTAAAAAGTTTTGAATCCGATTCAGTTTTTCGTAATAACGAATTCAAAAATGCTACTACAGGTTGACGCCTCAGTAGCACTTTCACCAAATTGAACGGAAACGATGCCATTTCGTAGTCTAGGTTATGTATCGTTTTGAACAACTTTCAGAAAGTTTTGAATCCGAAGGACAACTTCAAAAATTCAAATTCAAAAATGCTACTATAGCAGCACTTGTTTTGAATTCGAAAAATTTTTATGCCAGGATGATCTATGGGTTTTGTATAGTTTTGAACAACCTTTAAAAAGTTTTGAATCCGATTCAGTTTTTCGCAATAACGATTTCAAAAATGCTACTACAGGTTGACGCCTCAGTAGCACTTTCACCAAATTCAACGAAAACGATGCCATTTCGTAGTCTAGGTTATGTATCGTTTTGAACAATCTTCAGAAAGTTTTGAATCCGAAGGACAACTTCAAAAATTCAAATTCAAAAATGCTACTATAGCAGCACTTGTTTTGAATTCGAAAAATTCCTATGCCAGGATGATCTATGGGTTTTGTATAGTTTCGAACAACCTTTAAAAAGTTTTGAATCCGATTCAGTTTTTCGTAATAACGAATTCAAAAATGCTACTACAGGTTGACGCCTCAGTAGCACTTTCACCAAATTCAACGGAAACGATGCCATTTCGTAGTCTAGGTTATGTATCGTTTTGAACAACCTTCAGAAAGTTTTGAATCCGAAGGACAACTTCAAAAATTCAAATTCAAAAATGCTACTATAGCAGCACTTGTTTTGAATTCGAAAAATTCCTATGCCAGGATGATCTATGGGTTTTGTATAGTTTTGAACAACCTTTAATGGGTGTTTCAAAATGACGAGTTCAAAAACGCTTCTTCAAATTTGCAACTCAGGATAAGTTTCAACAAATTCTACAGTTGAATTTTCCTTTTCTTAATACACTCAGGACTGTGCACATTTCACTAGAAATTGTTTCATCTTAACACGTAATATTGATGTTGATAGTTCCTTAGAAAAGGGGCCACGCCTTATAATTTTGTCCGGATTGCAGGAGCGAAATACTGATAAAATAGTGTGGTCAGATAAAATGTTTATGAGTAGAGCCGGGAAGTTTGGCAAAATGCCTCTTTTTATCTACTGCATATATTGATAAAATTTTTCCGTATAAACGTTTCTCATGTTGTTTCGAATGTTTTAGAAGCCTTTTCATTTTGCCTATTTTGCCTATTTGGGACCCCACAGCCTATTTTTAATTATAATGCCTTTTTTTGCCTTTTTCAATTAAATTTGACCATTTTTTTTAAAAAAAATGTGTATATAAATTATTTTTCTCCCAAAAAACGTTGTTGGCATTTATTTTTCTTTCGTTTATTATGTGAATAATTTTCGCCTTATTTAAGTAATATTGAACTCATGCATGTTTCAACATTGCTGAAGGAGAAAAGTGTGAGAAAAATGTATTTCATGCTCAGTTAGGATATTGCCTTTCGGTTAACATTTCCTTGTGCTGCTGAAGTGCTGAAGTGGACAGGTTGATTTCGAACACAAAGAAGATATTTCTGAAATCTCCCTCTCGAACCCGAAAATTTAAGGAAGTTGCATTTGAGCTTAGCTTACCTCCGCAACCAGTCTTAACCAGATGGGGAACCTGGATATCAGCAGTTACATATTATGCTAACAACCTTGAAAAAATCAGTGAGATGATAGATGCTCTTCCAGAAAATGAAGCGGCTTCAATTCGTGAAGTGAAAAAACTCCTGTGCTATTCAAGTTTATTTTTGCACATTATGGCGCATTCCCAGAGACAATTACAATTACAGAACTTAAAAAAAATACCTTGTAGCATCCATGAAAATGTACGAGGAATCTATGCAGCAGATGATGGAAGTGCCAGGAGAAAAGGGGTCAGCTGTTGCGGAAAAGTGCAAGCGGGTAGTGAGTGCAAATGAGGACTTGAAACAATTGAAAACAATTTGTGATATTCTAAAAGGTGAAAATGCTGTTACCGAAATGCGTCCAGCTACATTAGCTTGTTTTATGTATGCTCCAATAACTTCTGTCGAAGTAGAAATATAATTTTCTATTATGAAAAACATTCTCTCTGACAGACTACTATCAGTGAATGTTGAGTAATTAAAAAAACACCTTGTAGTTATGTGCAATCAAGACGGAGAAAATTGAAATGCTCTTCCCAATGTAGATTTTAACATTTTGCCAGAAATTATAGATAAAAGTAAGCGACTTCCAAATGTGCCTTTTTACGGTTTATTTTGCCTTTTTTCATTTTTAGTGCCTATTTTCCACATTATAAATGCCTTTTTGCCTGCCTATTTTAACGAAAATAAATGCCTGAACTTCCGGGCTCTACTTATGAGTTTTACAAGCACGTATTCTCTGGCCCTCTTACTTTCATTCTCTCTTCTATTTTTTTGTTTTTCTTTCGCCTTTTCTCTTTGCTGCTGCATCACTTCTTATTTACCCTTTTCCACCATTGTCCTCTGCTCGTAATCCAACCACATCGCGCTAAGACGCCAGGTGTACCAGGTTCGAATCCTGGTCTGGGCATGCATGTTTGGAGTGTCCATTCATCAATTTCATCACATCATCACTCATCCCCATCTTCGCAAGTTAGCCAAAAGTGGCACAAATAGCGAAGCAAAATAAAGCAAATCAATCAATCAATCAATTGTATTACAGCCCTCTCTTCCGCTTTCGCCGTTTTTCTAATGTTCTTGTTAACTGTCTCATTTTTAGTATCTCTATCCATTCCAATCTAGAAAGAAGTAGGGAAGGGACTCGATGTTGTCACCTGTTGTTCCTATCTCTCCTGTTTCAATCTTCACATAATCTTCCTATTTCTCTCCCTCTTGAGTTTCCATAGCTCCGGTCTCCGTGGCGGAATGAATAGCGCGTTTCTCGGTTTTGAATCCCGGCCTTGGAATAGGTGTCCCTTCAATCAATTTCATCTTAGCATCACTCATCTTCATCTTCGCGATTAGCCATAAGTGGCAGAAAACCGAAACAAAATAAAATAAATCAAATGAAAGTTTCCTAGCCTTCATTGTATCCCTGTCCATGTATTTCAGTTGCTCGCAGTGGACTTTTCTCTTTAAGTTATACTAGTATATTAGGTGAACCAAGCAAATTACATTAATTGATATGAATGATTTGTATCATTTAGATTATTATACTGGCTTTGAGTCCAGATGTCAAAGGTTTGTTAGTCCGCAAAATGCAGTCTAGAGTGTACTAAGTTAGCATTTAGGGAACAGATTAGAGTATATTGTTTAATTCATGCGACAATTATGAAAAATATGGAAAATTTTCTTTACAAGTGCAAATGAGACCCAAGTTATACTATAGCCGTCCGTAGGAGAGGAGCAAGGTTTCACACTTCATGGATGGAAGCAAACGAGCAGCAAAACTTTTTGAAATGTAATTTTAGCGTTTTATATTCTGAAAGCAACTTATGCCAAAATTCGAAGTTTACAGTTGCACCCTTAGTTACTACTACTAACGCACTTTTCAAAAGGAAATGCCTTGTTTTTTTCTTGCTATACAAAACAATGTTGTGTGTGCCGTATATTTTCAAGGATGATGACAAAGAGACAGATATTGACAATAGGATTTCTTGCGTGTGAAATCATCACAGCTCCCTACCCTAGCATCTAAGATTTTCATAAAATTTGGTAGAATGGTAGAGGACATGAAATATCTTACATGTGTAAAATTTTAGCCCTCAATGATACACGGTGTTCCTGCAGCAGGGATGTCAACTTCATAAAAAATGTCAAATTTATTCTTACAAGGCCAACAAAAGATATCATGACTTTTCTTCTAATTATGGTGTAACTTTCATCTTGGGCTTGTTTTGGAACTAAGGGAGCATAAGTTTCGTAAAAATTAGTCTTACATAAAAAAAATTAAGTTTCTTTACAAGCTCACATGATGTGACCTTTGACTTCGAATACCTAGCAAAGCGGATCTTCAATTTTGGTGGGAATAAGGTATGTTATGCAGTTAAGTGTAATGTCTGTTTGGTGTACGTTTCATTTAGGGGTTGATTTGAGAACATGTATAAATCAAATCTGACAGTAGTATATGCTACATTGAGTGAAACACCTTAGAACTTAGTCTAGTAATGTCGTCTGGGCAACTAATTGCAACAGAAATGAAACTAACTGCCTCCATAGTAAAAACAATGTGACGAATCCGATTTTGAAGAGTTTACAACTCTCTAATCTGTAACTTCGACGACATCTTGAAAAAGGGCGCCAAGATTTAACGTTGAAAATTAAAAAAAAAAAGAATATCTCGAAAACGGTGAATTGTGCACTAAAACTGAAGATAACCAAAATTAAAGAGCAGACCATTTGATAACTTATGGTTTTTGTTTGATAAAGTTATCTTATATCATAATTGAATTAGAAAGCTCCAATTATTTACTTTAATTTGGGAATTAGAGTAAAAGTTGATTTCTTTATTTGATTTATTTTACTTCATTTTGTTCCAGTTTTTGGCTAATTGCGAAGATGAAAGATCATATGATGAAATTGATGAATGGACATTCATAAACATCCATGCCCAGTCCAGGATTCGAACCCGGGACCCCTGGACCTCAGACGTCGTAGTGCAATTTGCTAACTACTCCCCCAAGGGGGCCGACTACAGTAAAAGTTGGTTTGTGACATAAATAACAGCAAATATGTAACAAACTATGTAATATATGTCCTGAAGACACTGAACAAAATAAATATATATAATATTCTGGATATATTTGTGTTGAATGCAGATACATAACATTCAGATGAGCGTCAACGTGCGTGTTTATAGCGACATGTTAGTACCTCGTTTATGTGAAAATGTGAAGTTTAATGTAAGCGAAAGCATGTTATATATTATCGCATTTACAAAGAAAATCTAAATCACACTGCCAACACACTCAAAGACTTTGTGAATCCAATCGAAATTGTAACAATATCTACAGCTGAATGTGAAAGCGGGGTCAATGCTATGAATCTAGCTTTATCAGATGAGAGAAATCAATAGAACCGTTTCTTTTAATCAAGTCCAAGGATCTCAGTTCCCTTCACACAGCAACTGGTTAACCATCAGACCTGCAGGAACAGTCCCATTCATTTGTCTAATCAGCAGATTTATATGATTTTTCCTATAGTTTGATTTTAGAATTTGACTTTGAATGTTTATAGTTTGATTTTAGAATTTAACTATAAATTATGTTAATTTGTGTTCCATGTGATAACAAAACTAGATTTTAAGCAATTAACATGGAATTAATAGCACACTTAATTTATACATAAAAGAGATAGTGCATGCGAGGTTTCAATTAATAGAAACCTGTGTGTCTTGGAAACTACTGGCACACACCTACAAGCTTACTCAGATAGTAAACTCACAACCTATTCGAAATATTATCGAGATGAGACGAGTCGAGATTTGTCACAATCTCGTTTCGTCTTGTGTATGGTGAGGCCCTTCTCCTTGTTTGTGTTTGTTCTCGTCTGAGTCTATACTCAGAAGTTTGTTAAAACAATCTAATCGGGACTGAACCAGGCGATTAAATTGAAATAGAAATACCTATCTGCAAATAATTTATCTGATAAAAGTATGTGACCTTTTTAATTCATTTATATATGCATACAATGAGGAAAATATCAATTCTTCTTAGTGATGGAATACAAAAAGTTACAATATATATAATTTCATAGGTAGTAAAAATTACTACAATATCTTTTGTGTGAATTGTGTAAGTACGGTATTTACTTTCGGAAAATTATTTTTAAAAAAATCTGGGGGAAAGAAGGCCTGCAGCATAGTCTTCTGAAACAAATTTACATCTTATCAAGCAATCGACGCAGTGCGGTATCTACAAGTCTTGCCCCCCCCTCCCGCAAAATATTACCAAAGGTTACACCCCTACCTCCACCCACCTACACACACCCACCCAACTCAATTTTTTTTTAAATGGGAAGGGGGTTATGTGATATATATATATATATATATATATATATATATATATATATATATATATATATATATATAGTACACTGTTTTCTCACACCTGGAAAATGATGCATTTGTTACAATCATGCAGTCATATTTTTTTCCTGATTAAAGATAGGTTGAAGAAACCTTCACCTCTGCATTTCTCGTAAAATTCTAGCCTGAATTGATTCTAGTCTGACTGCCACGCGGGAGACCCAGGGTGGGTGATCTAAGGTCGTAATTTTTCCGGCTTTGTCCCCGTATAAAGCGACTCTAGGGACCACCCAACCTCAAATCAAATGGAATCTGGCCGGGGGGTAAAGGCAACCGCAACGTGGTGCTGATCACATCATCTCCAAGATGGCTGATATAAAAAATCTGTGAGGCCACATTCCCTAAATGTGCCTTCATAGCACGGTGCTATATACACAGGGAATATAACTTTTCTTTTATCTGTATATATTGTATTCGTTTCTGTACCCCTGAGTAACTAACTTTGTATTTTTTCCATAGCCTATGCATATATTAACCCTCCACTATGACAATGGCTGATGGCCCCCTAAAGGCTTGCTTGTCTCCGCCCCCCCCCCTTGCACTGCGGGGTTTTGCGGCTTGTAGATCCGGCACTGAATCGACGTAATATCCTGTAACTACACTTCTTCATATTACACCATTACACACCCATTTTAAACAATTTTCATCTCTTTAAAAAATGTTTACAAGAGCACAGATAAAGTGAACTAACTACCACTATATTGTAGAATATGTTCACAGTGGTTTGAATTATTTTAAAGAAGAAGGTAATGTTTGTAAACAATATACACTTTAAATGTAAATTAGATGTGTTCCATAGGACAACAGTCTCCCCTACCGAACTTTTTATTCTGCTATTGCGGGCGAGAATCTGAAATTTCTAAAATAATGTTTTTAAAATCTCACAGAGGATGTTCTTTGAATTCAACAATACGTTTTAAAGAAAACTTAACAGAAACATTCCTAACATTCCTAAGACTAAGAACATATTTATCTTGGGTTCAATCTCAATAACGACACCTTCGATACCATTCTTTAAAGGCGATAAGTGTATCGAGGCAATTTGAAAAACAAAAAACGAAAGTACTTTCTAATCAGCTGAAAAATGACCACTGCATTCTGTTCGACACATTTACTTAATTCAATTCAGCCTATAGAATTTTTCCACGTTCCTTTAGTACAGTCAGATATACTTTTAGGCGTACATTTGACATGCAAAGTGGACAATTGTAGTAAATATTAACAGGACGATATTTTTGTATTTCCATAGAGTGCAGGAAGATATACGGTAAAATACGAACACGAGCGGGCGCACATAGCAATACAAAGAAATTCCTAAAATAGAAGTTTCAGACCTGGAGACAAAAATACAGTGTGATTGCCATTTATGTAAAGGCGTTGAAAGGTTTCAACTCTGCCGCGTTAAACTTATCTTTTATATTTTGATACTAGGTGTGAGTTGTAGAACAATTCAACTTATTGACGCATATAGTATATCCAATGATGACAAATCTAAACCACTACCGCAATAGTCCACCACTCCGTCTCAAATTACGACCCAATTGTTAACAGCGATGTATTGTTAGATCGATAGTTACTTATAGTTTTGAGACAGACAATACAATCATACAGAATCGAAAACATTCCAGTAAACATTTCCCCAAAAACAGTTTCCAAACGGAAGAAGGTAAGTCGTTATTCTGTTAATGTGTTACGTGCTACCGTGACTGCAAGGTGTTGTTAATTGTTCTCCAGAAACACGTGCATTAGCACTGCGCCGGGACTGGGGCTGCCAAGAGGTCGGAGGCAATTTTTCTCAACAGGGCGCCAATTGCCAGGAGTTGACAAAAACGTGGGGACAAAAATGTGTTTTCGGAAAGGCATTGAGAGGGCTTACCAGGATTTTGGCGGGTGTCCCGGTGGGCCAGTCTGGGCCTGCATTAGCACCAGTATGAAAATGGAAACATGTCCGTTCCTTGTAGACTAAAAGGTGGAGCTAGAAAAAGGGTTGTTTTGTAATTCTTCTTGAAAGCAGGATTTCTTCAAATTAGAACTCAGAAGCACTTCAAGATGGACAGACGTAGCTACTACTATTTGGATGGATCGAGAGAACTTTGAGAAGTGAAGGACAGTACTGAACACAGGAAAATCAGAAGTTAAATCAATTTTATATTTAATTTACAGGGTGTCGCAAAACAACTTCAACAACGCTTGGGTGCTGGTAGATATCATAAAAACAAGTAACTTTTCCTAATATACTTTTCCTCGAAAGCGCTTAGTTTCTGCGCTACAAGCGCTTAAAATCTATCCTGTGTGTATGCAACCCAACACAGGAAACAACCGCTCTGACATAACTCCCAGGGGAACGCGGCAGGGTTGCCACTAGTGTCACTTGGCGGTCTTACCTGAGCTAAATTCAAAAGAATAATGTTATTTGTGATGTTGTAAGTAGTATTTAGAGTACTTACAAACTTACCAATGCAAAGGATTTCAAATAAATGAGGACTGAAATTCAAGAGTGTTGATTCTAATAAGTACTGTAAATATGTAATTCTTACAAGATCGCAAATATCATTACCCTTTTGTATTTAACTCAAGTAAGACGGCCAAGTGACGCTAGTGGCAACCCTGCCGCGCTCCCCTGGAAGTTAAGTCAGAACGGTCGTTTCCTGTGGTGGGTTGCATACATACAAAATAGATTCTAAACGCAAAAATTACATTTCAAAAAGTTTTGCTGCTCGTTTGCTTCCATCCATGAAGTGTGAAACCTTGCTCCTCTCCTACGGACGGCTATAGTATAACTTGGGTCTCATTTGCACTTGTAAAGAAAATTTTCCATATTTTTCATAATTGTCGCATGAATTAAACAATATACTCTAATCTGTTCCCTAAATGCTAACTTAGTACACTCTAGACTGCATTTTGCGGACTAACAAACCTTTGACATCTGGACTCAAAGCCAGTATAATAATCTAAATGATACAAATCATTCATATCAATTAATGTAATTTGCTTGGTTCACCTAATATACTAGTATAACTTAAAGAGAAAAGTCCACTGCGAGCAACTGAAATACATGGACAGGGATACAATGAAGGCTAGGAAACTTTCATTTGATTTATTTTATTTTGTTTCGGTTTTCTGCCACTTATGGCTAATCGCGAAGATGAAGATGAGTGATGCTAAGATGAAATTGATTGAAGGGACACCTATTCCAAGGCCGGGATTCAAAACCGAGAAACGCGCTATTCATTCCGCCACGGAGACCGGAGCTATGGAAACTCAAGAGGGAGAGAAATAGGAAGATTATGTGAAGATTGAAACAGGAGAGATAGGAACAACAGGTGACAACATCGAGTCCCTTCCCTACTTCTTTCTAGATTGGAATGGATAGAGATACTAAAAATGAGACAGTTAACAAGAACATTAGAAAAACGGCGAAAGCGGAAGAGAGGGCTGTAATACAATTGATTGATTGATTGATTTGCTTTATTTTGCTTCGCTATTTGTGCCACTTTTGGCTAACTTGCGAAGATGGGGATGAGTGATGATGTGATGAAATTGATGAATGGACACTCCAAACATGCATGCCCAGACCAGGATTCGAACCTGGTACACCTGGCGTCTTAGCGCGATGTGGTTGGATTACGAGCAGAGGACAATGGTGGAAAAGGGTAAATAAGAAGTGATGCAGCAGCAAAGAGAAAAGGCGAAAGAAAAACAAAAAAATAGAAGAGAGAATGAAAGTAAGAGGGCCAGAGAATACGTGCTTGTAAAACTCATAAGTAGAGCCCGGAAGTTCAGGCATTTATTTTCGTTAAAATAGGCAGGCAAAAAGGCATTTATAATGTGGAAAATAGGCACTAAAAATGAAAAAAGGCAAAATAAACCGAAAAAAGGCACATTTGGAAGTCGCTTACTTTTATCTATAATTTCTGGCAAAATGTTAAAATCTACATTGGGAAGAGCATTTCAATTTTCTCCGTCTTGATTGCACATAACTACAAGGTGTTTTTTTAATTACTCAACATTCACTGATAGTAGTCTGTCAGAGAGAATGTTTTTCATAATAGAAAATTATATTTCTACTTCGACAGAAGTTATTGGAGCATACATAAAACAAGCTAATGTAGCTGGACGCATTTCGGTAACAGCATTTTCACCTTTTAGAATATCACAAATTGTTTTCAATTGTTTCAAGTCCTCATTTGCACTCACTACCCGCTTGCACTTTTCCGCAACAGCTGACCCCTTTTCTCCTGGCACTTCCATCATCTGCTGCATAGATTCCTCGTACATTTTCATGGATGCTACAAGGTATTTTTTTTAAGTTCTGTAATTGTAATTGTCTCTGGGAATGCGCCATAATGTGCAAAAATAAACTTGAATAGCACAGGAGTTTTTTCACTTCACGAATTGAAGCCGCTTCATTTTCTGGAAGAGCATCTATCATCTCACTGATTTTTTCAAGGTTGTTAGCATAATATGTAACTGCTGATATCCAGGTTCCCCATCTGGTTAAGACTGGTTGCGGAGGTAAGCTAAGCTCAAATGCAACTTCCTTAAATTTTCGGGTTCGAGAGGGAGATTTCAGAAATATCTTCTTTGTGTTCGAAATCAACCTGTCCACTTCAGCACTTCAGCAGCACAAGGAAATGTTAACCGAAAGGCAATATCCTTGACAATTTCTAGTGAAATGTGCACAGTCCTGAGTGTATTAAGAAAAGGAAAATTCAACGGTAGAATTTGTTGAAACTTATCCTGAGTTGCAAATTTGAAGAAGCGTTTTTGAACTCGTCATTTTGAAACACCCATTAAAGGTTGTTCAAAACTATACAAAACCCATAGATCATCCTGGCATAGGAATTTTTCGAATTCAAAACAAGTGCTGCTATAGTAGCATTTTTGAATTTGAATTTTTGAAGTTGTCCTTCGGATTCAAAACTTTCTGAAGGTTGTTCAAAACGATACATAACCTAGACTACGAAATGGAATCGTTTCCGTTGAATTTGGTGAAAGTGCTACTGAGGCGTCAACCTGTAGTAGCATTTTTGAATTCGTTATTACGAAAAACTGAATCGGATTCAAAACTTTTTAAAGGTTGTTCAAAACTATACAAAACCCATAGATCATCCTGGCATAGGAATTTTTCGAATTCAAAACAAGTGCTGCTATAGTAGCATTTTTGAATTTGAATTTTTGAAGTTGTCCTTCGGATTCAAAACTTTCTGAAGGTTGTTCAAAACGATACATAACCTAGACTACGAAATGGCATCGTTTCCGTTGAATTTGGTGAAAGTGCTACTGAGGCGTCAACCTGTAGTAGCATTTTTGAATTCGTTATTACGAAAAACTGAATCGGATTCAAAACTTTTTAAAGGTTGTTCAAAACTATACAAAACCCATAGATCATCCTGGCATAGGAATTTTTCGAATTCAAAACAAGTGCTGCTATAGTAGCATTTTTGAATTTTAATTTTTGAAGTTGTCCTTCGGATTCAAAACTTTCTGAAGGTTGTTCAAAACGATACATAACCTAGACTACGAAATGGCATCGTTTCCGTTGGATTTGGTGAAAGTGCTACTGAGGCGTCAACCTGTAGTAGCATTTTTGAATTCGTTATTACGAAAAACTGAATCGGATTCAAAACTTTTTAAAGGTTGTTCAAAACTATACAAAACCCATAGATCATCCTGGCATAGGAATTTTTCGAATTCAAAACAAGTGCTGTTATAGTACCATTTTTGAATTTGAATTTTTGAAGTTGTCCTTCGGATTCAAAACTTTCTGAAGGTTGTTCAAAACGATACATAACCTAGACTACGAAATGGCATCGTTTCCGTTGAATTTGGTGAAAGTGCTACTGAGGCGTCAACCTGTAGTAGCATTTTTGAATTCGTTATTACGAAAAACTGAATCGGATTCAAAACTTTTTAAAGGTTGTTCAAAACTATACAAAACCCATAGATCATCCTGGCATAGGAATTTTTCGAATTCAAAACAAGTGCTGTTATAGTACCATTTTTGAATTTGAATTTTTGAAGTTGTCCTTCGGATTCAAAACTTTCTGAAGGTTGTTCAAAACGATACATAACCTAGACTACGAAATGGCATCGTTTCCGTTGAATTTGGTGAAAGTGCTACTGAGGCGTCAACCTGTAGTAGCATTTTTGAATTCGTTATTACGAAAAACTGAATCGGATTCAAAACTTTTTAAAGGTTGTTCAAAACTATACAAAACCCATAGATCATCCTGGCATAGGAATTTTTCGAATTCAAAACAAGTGCTGTTATAGTACCATTTTTGAATTTGAATTTTTGAAGTTGTCCTTCGGATTCAAAACTTTCTGAAGGTTGTTCAAAACGATACATAACCTAGACTACGAAATGTCATCGTTTCCGTTGAATTTGGTGAAAGTGCTACTGAGGCGTCAACCTGTAGTAGCATTTTTGAATTCGTTATTACGAAAAACTGAATCGGATTCAAAACTTTTTAAAGGTTGTTCAAAACTATACAAAACCCATAGATCATCCTGGCATAGGAATTTTTCGAATTCAAAACAAGTGCTGCTATAGTAGCATTTTTGAAATTGAATTTTTGAAGTTGTCCTTCGGATTCAAAACTTTCTGAAGGTTGTTCAAAACGATACATAACCTAGACTACGAAATGGCATCGCTTCCGTTGAATTTGGTGAAAGTGCTACTGAGGCGTCAACCTGTAGTAGCATTTTTGAATTCGTTATTACGAAAAACTGAATCGGATTCAAAACATTTTAAAGGTTGTTCAAAACTAAACAAAAACACATAGATCATCCTGGCATAGAAATTTTTCGAATTCAAAACAAGTGCCGCTATAGTAGCATTTTTGAATTTGAATTTTTGAAGTTGTCCTTCGGATTCAAAACTTTCTGAAGGTTGTTCAAAACGATACATAACCTAGACTACGAAATGGAATCGTTTCCGTTGAATTTGGTGAAAGTGCTACTGAGGCGTCAACCTGTAGTAGCATTTTTGAATTCGTTATTACGAAAAACTGAATCGGATTCAAAACATTTTAAAGGTTGTTCAAAACTATACAAAACCCATAGATCATCCTGGCATAGGAATTTTTCGAATTCAAAACAAGTGCTGCTATAGTAGCATTTTTGAATTTGAATTTTTGAAGTTGTCCTTCGGATTCAAAACTTTCTGAAGGTTGTTCAAAACGATACATAACCTAGACTACGAAATGGCATCGGTTCCGTTGAATTTGGTGAAAGTGCTACTGAGGCGTCAACCTGTAGTAGCATTTTTGAATTCGTTATTACGAAAAACTGAATCGGATTCAAAACTTTTTAAAGGTTGTTCAAAACTATACAAAACCCATAGATCATCCTGGCATAGGAATTTTTCGAATTCAAAACAATTGCTGCTATAGTAGCATTTTTGAATTTGAATTTTTGAAGTTGTCCTTCGGATTCAAAACTTTCTGAAGGTTGTTCAAAACGATACATAACCTAGACTACGAAATGGCATCGTTTCCGTTGAATTTGGTGAAAGTGCTACTGAGGCGTCAACCTGTAGTAGCATTTTTGAATTCGTTATTACGAAAAACTGAATCGGATTCAAAACTTTTTAAAGGTTTTTCAAAACTATACAAAACCCATAGATCATCCTGGCATAGGAATTTTTCGAATTCTAAACAAGTTCCGCTATAGTAGCATTTTTGAATTTGAATTTTTGAAGTTGTCCTTCGGATTCAAAACTTTCTGAAGGTTGTTCAAAACGATACATAACATAGACTACGAAATGTCATCGTTTCTGTTGAATTTGGTGAAAGTGCTACTGAGGCGTCAACCTGTAGTAGCATTTTTGAATTCGTTATTACGAAAAACTGAATCGGATTCAAAACTTTTTAAAGGTTGTTCAAAACTATACAAAACCCATAGATCATCCTGGCATAGGAATTTTTCGAATTCAAAACAAGTGCTGCTATAGTAGCATTTTTGAATTTGAATTTTTGAAGTTGTCCTTCGGATTCAAAACTTTCTGAAGGTTGTTCAAAAAGATACATAACCTAGACTACGAAATGGCATCGTTTCCGTTGAATTTGGTGAAAGTGCTACTGAGGCGTCAACCTGTAGTAGCATTTTTGAATTCGTTATTACGAAAAACTGAATCGGATTCAAAACTTTTTAAAGGTTGTTCAAAACTATACAAAACCCATAGATCATCCTGGCATAGGAATTTTTCGAATTCAAAACAAGTGCTGCTATAGTAGCATTTTTGAATTTGAATTTTTGAAGTTGTCCTTCGGATTCAAAACTTTCTGAAGGTTGTTCAAAACGATACATAACCTAGACTACGAAATGGCATCGTTTCCGTTGAATTTGGTGAAAGTGCTACTGAGGCGTCAACCTGTAGTAGTATTTTTGAATTCATTATTACGAAAAACTGAATCGGATTCAAAACTTTTTAAAGGTTGTTCAAAACTATACAAAACCCATAGATCATCCTGGCATAGGAATTTTTCGAATTCAAAACAAGTGCTGCTATAGTAGCATTTTTGAATTTGAATTTTTGAAGTTGTCCTTCGGAATCAAAACTTTCTGAAGGTTGTTCAAAACGATACATAACCTAGACTACGAAATGGCATCGTTTCCGTTGAATTTGGTGAAAGTGCTACTGAGGCGTCAACCTGTAGTAGCATTTTTGAATTCGTTATTACGAAAAACTGAATCGGGTTCAAAACTTTTTAAAGGTTGTTCAAAACTATACAAAACCCATAGATCATCCTGGCATAGGAATTTTTCGAATTCAAAACAAGTGCTGCTATAGTAGCATTTTTGAATTTGAATTTTTGAAGTTGTCCTTCGGATTCAAAACTTTCTGAAGGTTGTTCAAAACGATACATAACCTAGACTACGAAATGGAATCGTTTCCGTTGAATTTGGTGAAAGTGCTACTGAGGCGTCAACCTGTAGTAGCATTTTTGAATTCGTTATTACGAAAAACTGAATCGGATTCAAAACTTTTTAAAGGTTGTTCAAAACTATACAAAACCCATAGATCATCCTGGCATAGGAATTTTTCGAATTCAAAACAAGTGCTGCTATAGTAGCATTTTTGAATTTAAATTTTTGAAGTTGTCCTTCGGATTCAAAACTTTCTGAAGGTTGTTCAAAACGATACATAACCTAGACTACGAAATGGCATCGTTTCCGTTGAATTTGGTGAAAGTGCTACTGAGGCGTCAACCTGTAGTAGCATTTTTGAATTCGTTATTACGAAAAACTGAATCGGATTCAAAACTTTTTAAAGGTTGTTCAAAACTATACAAAACCCATAGATCATCCTGGCATAGGAATTTTTCGAATTCAAAACAAGTGCTGCTATAGTAGCATTTTTGAATTTGAATTTTTGAAGTTGTCCTTCGGATTCAAAACTTTCTGAAGGTTGTTCAAAACGATACATAACCTAGACTACGAAATGGCATCGTTTCCGTTGAATTTGGTGAAAGTGCTACTGAGGCGTCAACCTGTAGTAGCATTTTTGAATTCGTTATTACGAAAAACTGAATCGGATTCAAAACATTTTAAAGGTTGTTCAAAACTATACAAAACCCATAGATCATCCTGGCATAGGAATTTTTCGAATTCAAAACAAGTGCTGCTATAGTAGCATTTTTGAATTTGAATTTTTGAAGTTGTCCTTCGGATTCAAAACTTTCTGAAGGTTGTTCAAAACGATACATAACCTAGACTACGAAATGGAATCGTTTCCGTTGAATTTGGTGAAAGTGCTACTGAGGCGTCAACCTGTAGTAGCATTTTTGAATTCGTTATTACGAGAAACTGAATCGGATTCAAAACTTTTTAAAGGTTGTTCAAAACTATACAAAACCCATAGATCATTCTGGCATAGGAATTTTTCGAATTCAAAACAAGTGCTGCTATAGTGGCATTTTTGAATTTGAATTTTTGAAGTTGTCCTTCGGATTCAAAACTTTCTGAAGGTTGTTCAAAACGATACATAACCTAGACTACGAAATGGCATCGTTTCCGTTGAATTTGGTGAAAGTGCTACTGAGGCGTCAACCTGTAGTAGCATTTTTGAATTCGTTATTACGAAAAACTGAATCGGATTCAAAACTTTTTAAAGGTTGTTCAAAACTATACAAAACCCATAGATCATCCTGGCATAGGAATTTTTCGAATTCAAAACAAGTGCTGCTATAGTAGCATTTTTGAATTTGAATTTTTGAAGTTGTCCTTCGGATTCAAAACTTTCTGAAGGTTGTTCAAAACGATACATAACCTAGACTACGAAATGGCATCGTTTCCGTTGAATTTGGTGAAAGTGCTACTGAGGCGTCAACCTGTAGTAGCATTTTTGAATTCGTTATTACGAAAAACTGAATCGGATTCAAAACTTTTTAAAGGTTGTTCAAAACTATACAAAACCCATAGATCATCCTGGCATAGGAATTTTTCGAATTCAAAACAAGTGCTGCTATAGTAGCATTTTTGAAATTGAATTTTTGAAGTTGTCCTTCGGATTCAAAACTTTCTGAAGGTTGTTCAAAACGATACATAACCTAGACTACGAAATGGCATCGTTTCCGTTGAATTTGGTGAAAGTGCTACTGAGGCGTCAACCTGTAGTAGCATTTTTGAATTCGTTATTACGAAAAACTGAATCGGATTCAAAACTTTTTAAAGGTTGTTCAAAACTATACAAAACCCATAGATCATCCTGGCATAGGAATTTTTCGAATTCAAAACAAGTGCTGCTATAGTAGCATTTTTGAATTTGAATTTTTGAAGTTGTCCTTCGGATTCAAAACTTTCTGAAGGTTGTTCAAAACGATACATAACCTAGACTACGAAATGGCATCGTTTCCGTTGAATTTGGTGAAAGTGCTACTGAGGCGTCAACCTGTAGTAGCATTTTTGAATTCGTTATTACGAAAAACAGAATCGGATTCAAAACTTTTTAAAGGTTGTTCAAAAGTATACAAAACCCATAGATCATCCTGGCATAGGAATTTTTCGAATTCAAAACAAGTGCTGCTATAGTAGCATTTTTGAATTTGAATTTTTGAATTTATCCTTCGGATTCAAAACTTTCTGAAGGTTGTTCAAAACGATACATAACCTAGACTACGAAATGGCATCGTTTCCGTTGAATTTGGTGAAAGTGCTACTGAGGCGTCAACCTGTAGCAGCATTTTTGAATTCGTTATTACGAAAAACTGAATCGGATTCAAAACTTTTTAAAGGTTGTTCAAAACTATACAAAACCCATAGATCATCCTGGCATAGGAATTTTTCGAATTCAAAACAAGTGCTGCTATAGTAGCATTTTTGAATTTGAATTTTTGAAGTTGTCCTTCGGATTCAAAACTTTCTGAACGTTGTTCAAAACGATACATAACCTAGACTACGAAATGGCATCGTTTCCGTTGAATTTGGTGAAAGTGCTACTGAGGCGTCAAACTGTAGTAGCATTTTTGAATTCGTTATTACGAAAAACTGAATCGGATTCAAAACTTTTTAAAGGTTGTTCAAAACTATACAAAACCCATAGATCATCCTGGCATAGGAATTTTTCGAATTCAAAACAAGTGCTGCTATAGTAGCATTTTTGAATTTGAATTTATGAAGTTGTCCTTCGGATTCAAAACTTTCTGAAGGTTGTTCAAAACGATACATAACCTAGACTACGAAATGGCATCGTTTCCGTTGAATTTGGTGAAAGTGCTACTGAGGCGTCAACCTGTAGTAGCATTTATGAATTCGTTATTACGAAAAACTGAATCGGATTCAAAACATTTTAAAGGTTGTTCAAAACTAAACAAAAACACATAGATCATCCTGGCATAGAAATTTTTCGAATTCAAAACAAGTGCCGCTATAGTAGCATTTTTTAATTTGAATTTTTGAAGTTGTCCTTCGGATTCAAAACTTTCTGAAGGTTGTTCAAAACGATACATAATCTAGACTACGAAATGGCATCGGTTCCGTTGAATTTGGTGAAAGTGGTACTGAGGCGTCAACCTGTAGTAGCATTTTTGAATTCGTTATTACGAAAAACTGAATCGGATTCAAAACTTTTTAAAGGTTGTTCAAAACTATACAAAACCCATAGATCATCCTGGCATAGGAATTTTTCGAATTCAAAACAAGTGCTGCTATAGTAGCATTTTTGAATTTGAATTTTTGAAGTTGTCCTTCGGATTCAAAACTTTCTGAAGGTTGTTCAAAACGATACATAACCTAGACTACAAAATGGCATCGTTTCCGTTGAATTTGGTGAAAGTGCTACTGAGGCGTCAACCTGTAGTAGCATTTTTGAATTCGTTATTACGAAAAACTGAATCGGATGCAAAACTTTTTAAAGGTTGTTCAAAACTATACAAAACCCATAGATCATCCTGGCATAGGAATTTTTCGAATTCAAAACAAGTGTTGCTATAGTAGCATTTTTGAATTTGAATTTTTGAAGTTGTCCTTCGGATTCAAAACTTTCTGAAGGTTGTTCAAAACGATACATAACCTAGACTACGAAACGGCATCGTTTCCGTTCAATTTGGTGAAAGTGCTACTGAGGCGTCAACCTGTAGTAGCATTTTTGAATTCGTTATTACGAAAAACTGAATCGGATTCAAAACATTTTAAAGGTTGTTCAAAACTATACAAAACCCATAGATCATCCTGGCATAGGAATTTTTCGAATTCAAAACAAGTGCTGCTATAGTAGCATTTTTGAATTTGAATTTTTGAAGTTGTCCTTCGGATTCAAAACTTTCTGAAGGTTGTTCAAAACGATACATAACCTAGACTACGAAATGGCATCGGTTCCGTTGAATTTGGTGAAAGTGCTACTGAGGCGTCAACCTGTAGTAGCATTTTTGAATTCGTTATTACGAAAAACTGAATCGGATTCAAAACTTTTTAAAGGTTGATCAAAACTATACAAAACCCATAGATCATCCTGGCATAGGAATTTTTCGAATTCAAAACAATTGCTGCTATAGTAGCATTTTTGAATTTGAATTTTTGAAGTTGTCCTTCGGATTCAAAACTTTCTGAAGGTTGTTCAAAACGATACATAACCTAGACTACGAAATGGCATCGTTTCCGTTGAATTTGGTGAAAGTGCTACTGAGGCGTCAACCTGTAGTAGCATTTTTGAATTCGTTATTACGAAAAACTGAATCGGATTCAAAACTTTTTAAAGGTTTTTCAAAACTATACAAAACCCATAGATCATCGTGGCATAGGAATTTTTCGAATTCTAAACAAGTTCCGCTATAGTAGCATTTTTGAATTTGAATTTTTGAAGTTGTCCTTCGGATTCAAAACTTTCTGAAGGTTGTTCAAAACGATACATAACCTAGACTACGAAATGGCATCGTTTCTGTTGAATTTGGTGAAAGTGCTACTGAGGCGTCAACCTGTAGTAGCATTTTTGAATTCGTTATTACGAAAAACTGAATCGGATTCAAAACTTTTTAAAGGTTGTTCAAAACTATACAAAACCCATAGATCATCGTGGCATAGGAATTTTTCGAATTCAAAACAAGTGCTGCTATAGTAGCATTTTTGAATTTGAATTTTTGAAGTTGTCCTTCGGATTCAAAACTTTCTGAAGGTTGTTCAAAAAGATACATAACCTAGACTACGAAATGGCATCGTTTCCGTTGAATTTGGTGAAAGTGCTACTGAGGCGTCAACCTGTAGTAGCATTTTTGAATTCGTTATTACGAAAAACTGAATCGGATTCAAAACTTTTTAAAGGTTGTTCAAAACTATACAAAACCCATAGATCATCCTGGCATAGGAATTTTTCGAATTCAAAACAAGTGCTGCTATAGTAGCATTTTTGAATTTGAATTTTTGAAGTTGTCCTTCGGATTCAAAACTTTCTGAAGGTTGTTCAAAACGATACATAACCTAGACTACGAAATGGAATCGTTTCCGTTGAATTTGGTGAAAGTGCTACTGAGGCGTCAACCTGTAGTAGCATTTTTGAATTCGTTATTACGAGAAACTGAATCGGATTCAAAACTTTTTAAAGGTTGTTCAAAACTATACAAAACCCATAGATCATTCTGGCATAGGAATTTTTCGAATTCAAAACAAGTGCTGCTATAGTGGCATTTTTTAATTTGAATTTTTGAAGTTGTCCTTCGGATTCAAAACTTTCTGAAGGTTGTTCAAAACGATACATAACCTAGACTACGAAATGGCATCGTTTCCGTTGAATTTGGTGAAAGTGCTACTGAGGCGTCAACCTGTAGTAGCATTTTTGAATTCGTTATTACGAAAAACTGAATCGGATTCAAAGCTTTTTAAAGGTTGTTCAAAACTATACAAAACCCATAGATCATCCTGGCATAGGAATTTTTCGAATTCAAAACAAGTGCTGCTATAGTAGCATTTTTGAATTTTAATTTTTGAAGTTGTCCTTCGGATTCAAAACTTTCTGAAGGTTGTTCAAAACGATACATAACCTAGACTACGAAATGGCATCGTTTCCGTTGAATTTGGTGAAAGTGCTACTGAGGCGTCAACCTGTAGTAGCATTTTTGAATTCGTTATTACGAAAAACTGAATCGGATTCAAAACTTTTTAAAGGTTGTTCAAAACTATACAAAACCCATAGATCATCCTGGCATAGGAATTTTTCGAATTCAAAACAAGTGCTGCTATAGTAGCATTTTTGAATTTGAATTTTTGAAGTTGTCCTTCGGATTCAAAACTTTCTGAAGGTTGTTCAAAACGATACATAACCTAGACTACGAAATGGCATCGTTTTCGTTGAATTTGGTGAAAGTGCTACTGAGGCGTCAACCTGTAGTAGCATTTTTGAATTCGTTATTACGAAAAACTGAATCGGATTCAAAACTTTTTAAAGGTTGTTCAAAACTATACAAAACCCATAGATCATCCTGGCATAGGAATTTTTCGAATTCAAAACAAGTGCTGCTATAGTAGCATTTTTGAATTTGAATTTTTGAAGTTGTCCTTCGGATTCAAAACTTTCTGAAGGTTGTTCAAAACGATACATAACCTAGACTACGAAATGGCATCGTTTCCGTTGAATTTGGTGAAAGTGCTACTGAGGCGTCAACCTGTAGTAGCATTTTTGAATTCGTTATTACGAAAAACTGAATCGGATTCAAAACTTTTTAAAGGTTGTTCAAAACTATACAAAACCCATAGATCATCATGGCATAGGAATTTTTCGAATTCAAAATGGTGCTACTACAGGTTGACAGACATGGCGGTAATCGACGAACGTAGTTCAGTGGATTGTTGCAGATGGCAGCACCCACGAGCCGAGAAATGATGGTATCCGATATTGGGCGGGTATCCGATATGATGGCAGTTTACCTTACATTATATAACCAATTCATCCACCTCATAATAAACCAACAGCAAAAATTATATAAATTGTCTCACAAATGTTGACGCTCCTTTTCCTCAAAACAATTGTTCATGCATTTAAGAGAAAATCAATGAAGAAAAGTCTTATTTTTCTTGTATCATAATTTAAAATGCATTACAGAAAACAATCATGCATTTAGATCTATTTGCAAACCGAAAACAATGTTGATTTAATATGGTACAACTAATTTCACGGGGCGCCAACGGCATTCTCTCTTTTACAACTTCTTCATTTAGATCGGTCGGCTTCTGGGCCCTAGCTACGGCTCTGAACTTGATAAGACTAAGAAAAGGATGCATTGCAAGAGAAGGGAGCAAGAAAATTTTACAAATAGTATTTTTACTTGCATAATATTTGAAATCGAGAATGGGCAATTGCCCCTCTGTGCCCCCTGCAGGTGCAATTGGCCGTCAATGTTTGCCCCACCTTGAATGGATTTCTGTTCAAGATTGGGGGGCAATGACCTAATGCCCCCCTCTGTGGTTGCGCCACTGTTCCTATTGCCATTTTGTCAGGCATTACATCAGTAATAATGTTTTCTTTGATTTATTCAGCCTCCTTTAATAGACGAACTTCCCCTTTAAAAGTATATGTCTGTGTGTGTGTGTGTGCGTACGTATTATTTTATCTTTGTGATCAGTTTGCATGTGCTTCAAAGAAACTTAATCGCCCTGAGATAATTTTGAATATTAGTACCCAAGGGGTTGTAGCATAAGTAAGTGGCGACTTCAACATGAGCCTAGCATTACCTAGCTCCAATTGTATGTTTTTCAAGGTACTTCGAATGTTCATTAATATATTTTAGTTAAAATAAAAATATTATAATAAAAATGTAAAATTTAAATATAATACCATAATAAAGAGCAACAAGTTTATGGAAATAAGAGAAGATGACAGCACAGTTACTTTGAAAAGTACGAGGTGAAATTTGTGAGAAGAAAATTGGGCTGGAATTTATTAAAAATGAAAACAAATATTGTAGCCTATTATATACTATGCTTACTATGAACAATGATACAACATGAGTGAAATAAAGGACTAATCATTAATCAAAGCAAGGTTACACACATGAATGTGTGCATTTGGTGCTAAAACCAGGAGCCGATCATGTATGTGAGGTATTTAAAAAGTTCCTTCCTGTCCTTTTTCCTTTACCCTCATTACGTATATCAGTACCACGTGAAGGGCACTCGTATTTTGGAACCCATCAACCTTCCATGGCGTGTGGTAAGCGCGACACAAAATTTAGTCCAATCAAAACAAAAATTAGAGAAATAGGAAGTACACAACTTCTGGAAGAAATAAGAAAATTTCTCAGAACAGTGTAAGACGTCCGAGTATGAAAAACTTACAGTGTGCGCAGTAAAAAATAGAACGAGTTCCAGAGGGTTTCTAGCGTTCCAGTGTTTCGTAGCTTTTCCTAGTGGTGCATACGTACACCATTTAACTGTCCTGGATGTGTTCCAAACGTTCAGGAAAATTGCAATAAAAAAAAATGTCAGCCACTACATTGCCTACGGTTACAGAAACTTGTGTTAAAACTAGTACGTATATCTCAAGAACTATTTCGAAGAACATAATCTCTTTATGAAACGATATTTTTCAAGATTCAAATTCAATAGACAAATACCTACCTACCTATACAGGGTGAGCATAAAGTATTTCCCTGATTATGAATATTTATATCTCAACTTCCACGGTAGATAGCCAAATTATTGGTAGTGTTTCAACAAGATGGTGCATCGCCACACTGGGAGTTAACTATTCGCCAGTTATTTTATGACACCTTTCCAGACAGATGGATCGGTAGAGACGGTCCCATATCATGGCCACCGCGTTCGCCGGACATAACCCCTCTTGACATTTTTTATGGGGTTACGTTAAGGACACAGAGTTTAGTTCACCAGTTCCTGATATGCAAACTCTTCAGACACGAATACGGGACGCTATAGAGACGGTGACGGAAGAGATGTTGGCCAAGACATGGAGAGAAAATGAGTATCGCCTAGACGTTCTAAGAGAAACAAAGGGAGCACATGTCGAAGTGTACTGAAGTGTACTGATAACAAAACATTATTAGTTAAGCTACCATTCCCAACAAACCTCATATCTCTATCTAGCATACTTCTTTAGCAATAAAAGTTTGTAATCAGGGAAATACTTTATGCTCACCCTGTATATACCATGCATACAAATCCGTGATGCAACACCCCTTGAGGGCCAAGGCCTACTTACCGACTGCCGGTCTCACTCCCACATGTCTCAGCAGATCATTCAACCAGTTACGGGGTGACGTGTGGTTAGCGCGACGAATACCTCAGTCGTTATGTTAGGTACTCATGACCGGGTTACGCTACTCATTCGTAGCTCTCCAATTTCCTCACGATGGTGGATGGCCACCGGTTCCATACAAAGGCCGAAATCTCAGGAGAAAAGTTTTCAAGCCCTCCCCCAGGAGACTCAAACCAGCGCCTTTCCCGTAGCCCGAGTTCAAAACCTGACGCGTTAGACAGTAAATTCACGGTGAAAAACACACACACATCAAATTAATATGTTCCTTCGAGAAAATCAATTAATGAAAAATCGCTCCTCATTATATTCTCTATTGTTATCGAACTATGTGTGTGTTGGACTGTTCACTTCTATGAACATATTGCGTTGGATCCCAATCATAGTCTCCCCTCAATGAATCGAACTAAACTCTTTTGAATGCAGTCGCTTGGGATACTGTGGATGGTATATTTAGAAAAGACCACCAACGCATATTCTCCCTCGGTTTCCCTGACAGTGTAGTGATTAATCGTGACTCATTGTGACTCAGATTCGATTTCCAGCGGGGGATATTTTAATAGTTTGGATTCTATTTCAAAACTGTAGAAGTCCCTATACTATTCGTATGTGAATACAGTTTAACGAAAACTGTTTCTCTTTTAAAATAAAGCAAATCAATCAATCAATCAAACCTGTTTCTCATTTCGCAGTATCCCTTTCTTTAGTGCATTTACCCCATGGCATTTAATATCTCTGCTGTACCAACTAGCACAAATAAGTCTTGAAATTACTGTCTGAAAGGTTGAAGATACCCTAGAGAGCCACCCACACTCCGTATTTTACCATACATTTGCAAGAAAGGTCACAAAGCGGGGTCACGATGTAATAAGGAAAAAAAGTACGATTTTTTTAGACCCAAACAGCGGCAACCCTGACCGCAGCAGTGCGCGAGAACTCTGCGCCTGCGCGTTGCAAGTTTTCGCTATCTCGTCGACGCGGTCACGTGGTAGCACCCTGGTAGCTCCCGAAACAAGCAAAGATCAATGGGTAAGGCGAACTGGCAGTTCGGAAAGCGTGTGTGCGCCACGCGCTAAGCGTTCAACGGTGATATAGCGATACCCAATTTGACGCGGACAACTTTTCTGCTACCCCCGCTATCTTCAAAAAGTGCGGCAGGTGGTGGATTCGGACTTGAAAAACGCCTACCTTCTGCTGTCTGCCGAGCAGCTGTGCGACTTTACGTTGTTTTACGTTGCCGGAAAAACGACAAGCCTGATTGACAGCTGTGTGCAAGAAGTGGAAACTTTAAAAATGTGGTGATTTTTAACAAGAGAGGGTGTTTCCACGCAGGAAAACAGTTTCGGCTTGTAGCACCCGCGCTAGTGTTTTAAACCATGCATTGTCAAGCATAGAAGTTGGTGAGTTGGAAAAGAAACAATAAAACATCGCAAGTAGACAGTAGTGTGATTGTTGTTGGTGATAAGAGGTTGTGTCCTTTTAGCCCGCGCTTAGATTAACGTGTGAACGGAAGATTTGATGCAAAAGTAGTGGCTGAAAATATGACCAGTTTGTGGTAGCGTGTGCGAATTGGTAACAAAACGAAACTCTGCGCTTTGGCAGTTTCTATTTTACAATATTTCCAGAGGAAGTTTTTTTAGAAAAAAAATTGTGGTGTTTGTGTGTTGTGCAACTGCGATTCAATCATGGATTGGTTTTCCCTGTTTCTGTGGATCTCGTTAAACTGTGCTGTTTGTTTACAAGGTAAGTGAGTTACTCTAGCAACAGGAAGACAGAGAGGGAGCGGTATTTAGATGTATACGCTTAAGAGGGGGGGGGGCAATATTTAACGTTTACTTTAATATATTTTTTTAATCCCACCTTTTTATAGACCACACAACCTTTCACATTGTATTTTAGCAAGATACGTTCCATTTAAATATAGTTGTCTCGTTAGCCGATCGCATTGAAGGATCCCAGTTCGAGCCGAGACTGACACATGGTCAGTGTTCCTTTGTAAATATCCTTCATCAGTGCCCCCACTTTTTTCTATTTTCTACCTTCGCACTATGGCTAAACTTTGTCTACCATAAAAAAAATACTGTCCTTGCACCCCTCCTCCCAGTTTTGGCACCCAATCGACGATATTGCCCTTCATTAATTTCTAATCATCATTCGCCCTCATCGTCGCGATTAGCCTAAATAATCTAAAAAAGCGAAGTAAAATAACAATAAAAACGCTTTAAAATCTACTTGCCGGTCTTGTTTCAACAGCTGAAAAAGCATCCTCTTGAGCTGGGCTGTAAACTGAGGGGTCCTTGGTTCGACTCCTGGGTAAGGCATGTGCGATTTTTTAAATTTGTTTCTTCGTAAATGTTGACTTTTCACCATTCGTTCTTAAATAAAAGAAGTAACCAAAAATAGGCCCAAGTTCCTTTTTTATTATTATTGTGATCTCATCATGCTACGAATGCAATTTTTACATGGTTCGATTTCGATTTACTTCTGTTAACACATACTGCGGAGTTTTAGCGATTACTTCAGATTTTGTTCAATATATGCTTTCGTGGTTAAGTTAGGGCGTTAGGCAGACCAGGTTCTCTTAGAATTAAAATAAAGTCCCTAAATGCATTCTACTAAGGTTCCGACTTACTTCTACATTCATTCCCACTAGTCTACGATACTTACAATCGCTTGTGAACGGAAAATACATTGTCCATGGGAGGCGCGCGTAAGTTGTTTTTTTCAACATAAATAAAGTTTCTTCGAAATCCAAACAGTGCTCAATAGTTTAAGGAAGGTTCAAATTTCGTGTGACAATGATTGCCAAAATTCTACGAAAATTAGTCTTCCTGCTAAGAGAATTTGAAAAATAAAATCATAAAACAATCGTAACCGTTACCCCAAAATTGAACACCTCTAGGTCGTAATAATACCACCTCAGTGACCGAACGTGTTGACTGGTCCAGTTACAATCTTACCATTGAATATCCCTGGTTCGAGTCCAAGTCTGGACACTCTTTCTGAGTGTCCCTTCACGAATTTAATCTAAATCATAATCCTCATTGCATTAAAGTAACGCAAAAAAAAAAACTAGGTCTTAATCATTCCTATCAGGAATTGTCAAGCTAGGAAGGGCGATTTAAATTTGATTTTTCCCGGTGGAATAATGAGCATGATATTAATAATTTCAAAAACGTAATATGATATTGGAAGTGTTTGTAAATAACCAATCGAATTTGACTGCCCTTTCAACGGAGTGACTAATGCAGCACGCCACTACGCCAGAGGTTCTAGTTTCGAAATCAATTATAGATGTCGCGATGTTTGTATAATTGTTAGTTTCATCAGTAATCAATCATCTTCATCAGTGGGATTAAACCAATCTAGATAAAAAACTGAGTTATCAATAGATATAACTGTAGGCCTCTCTGAAACAGATTATGTTCGCGTGTGCTCTCAATCAAGGGATCTAGGTTCCGAATCCCACAACTTAAAAACAATATCTTTATTATGAATACAAGAGACCAAATTCTATCAACTTTTAATAGTACATATTTGGAGATCAATTAGTTTATCGAACTCTCCAGGTTTATTAAATCCTTGCCTTGACTCATTCTTACCCAACGGGTTGGTAGGTGCCAGGGCTTGCCCCGAGTTGATACTTTCCTGGAGATAAGGCCTGCTCGAAAATTAAATCCTATCTGCGTGTGAAAGTATTAGCGATTTTTCTGATGGTTTCAGTTCAAATTTTATAATACATGGCAGTATATCTAGATACTGTTCCGTTTGTTTCTTGTTCCAGTAAACGTAGAATACAAATCCTGTTTTCTTTATTTCCCGTCCCATTTTTCTGCCACTTTAGGCTAAAGCGACGATGAGCATGATTACATGAGAACGATCAAGGGACGTTCGTTCACCCATGTCCAGACCTTTAGTAGATCTCTGAAAATTCAGTGTCCAGAACTTGGCGTAGATGTCGGAAAGTTTTAGGCCACCGAGGCGATTTAAACTACACGATGGTTATCTCGAATTCTCTGCAAGGAATATAGTCAGTACTGTTGACCCATAATATTCAAAGGGATACTCTAAGTTTCACGAAACTGTATGGTGAGACCGTGTTTCCTTTAACCCTTGATTATATTTCCATTCCATATACAGTAGGAAATGAAATCCTTTTAATTCTGAAAAAAAAATCTGCTATTGATAATAGAATACTGACTATGATGATCATTAAATACCCATAATTGGCATAAATCAGGCATATTACAATAGAGGAGGCATTTTCAAAATATCAAACGCGTATTTTAATGATTGCATTTGAACTTACGATATACAGTACAGCATGAAAAACTTGTCAAAGTACTTTCAAGACCGAACTACTTACATTGAGCAATGAAGTCTTCTTCTACCCCTAAAGTGCCGCTTCTTATTTGTCACCATACTTGTCACAAAAACGTTTCGCACAAACTCAATAAATTAGCATCACTTGCATTACGTATTTGACCGTAATAACATACAAATTTTCATCTTTTCATGACTGGAGTAATGACCAAATTATATAAATAAATATAAGTACTTTGTTTTTTTGCCACTTTGGCTAATCGCGAAAATAAGGATGAGCGATCACATGATGAAATTGCGTATGTACTTGTATGCTCGATTTTTTTAGTTCTACATTCATTAGTGTTTGGGAAAAGTCAAGAGTTGATCTAAGTGCACTTTATGCTCAAGTTGCCTTGGCCGGAGTGGATGTTAGAATTTAAAGTGGGATAAGAACCACTGTGCAGTGTGTCTCAATCGTGGATCGAACTCAGGTCTACTTGATTACAAGGCGACAGCGTTATCACTACGTCAGCGAAGATGCACCAGATTAAATCGTGTAAAATGCTCTCTTCGCAAACATCTCAATGTTATTTTAGACCTTGTTCAGTAGTTTCGTTCTTGTAGAATACCACGTGGGCCTGGCAAACTGCGGAATGACCATTATTACCGACTACATACCCCTGTTTGTACGCCACTGAGTTCAATTAAATCCTCCTGACTTTTCTTTGGAATATTCTTCCTTGATGTGTATCTGACTTGGATCCTACACCAATACGGAACTTCAATCCATTGTGCGAACTTCATAGAACTAAGTTTGAAACAAGCTATCGACGATAAGAAGCTTCTTTTTCTACTTAATACAGCTGATTACTGTTCTTGATTGCTAAATGACAATTTGAAGAAAATATACGACTAAGTACTTGAGGGTCAGCGTTGTTAAACCACAGACTATTGCTGCTTGCCTTTTATATGTGCATTCGCAGACAAAATTCTCGGATTACTTTTCATTGGGGTTCCTTATAGAGGGTGCATTTGAAAGTTACAGGTGTGCCGGACCCTGTGGCCGAGTGGTTGTCGACCTCCGTGGCGGAGTGGTTAGCACATCGAGCTACGACGCCAGGGGTTCCGGGCTCGAGTCCCGGGTAAGGCATGGGTATTTGTGTTTGTCCAAATGATAAAAACTGAAAATTAAGAAAAACAGAGAAATTGAAAATTGACAAAATGTGAAAAAGGGGGGATACTACCGCTTAGGGGTATTTCTTTTGAATAATAATAATAATAAAAAAGAATAAAGTGGTTAGCACATCGCGCTGCGACGCCAAGGGTCCCGGTTTCGAATCCCGCTCGGGCTTGCTTGTTTGTGAATGTCCATTCATCAATTTCATCATTTCATCACTCATCCCCATCTTCGCAAATTAGCCAAGAGGCACAAAACGCGAAGTAAAATAAACTAAATCAATCAATCAATCAATAAGATCAGGTGTATAAACTCTGTGCGCGGAACGGTTAACACAGAGCGCCACGACGCCAGGGATCCTGGTTTCGAATCCCGACCTCGGCGTTGTTTGTTAATAGATTGATTTGCTTTATTTTACTTTGCTCTTTATGCCACGTTTGGCTAATTTGCGAAAATGGGGATGAATGTTGACACTCACAAACATCCATGCCCAAGCCGGGATTCGAACCCGGGACCGCTGGCGTCTAGCGCGGTGTAGTAACCACTCCGCCACGGGAGCGGCTTTGTAATAGTACGTTCATCATATTCATCTTTTCTATCAGCCAAAATTGGCGAGCGAAGTAAAATAAACCAAACCAATGAAACTTCGTGACAACAGTCCATTGAGGCCCAAGTCCTGCCAAGTGCGTTTTTGTTCGGTATTATTTGCCGCCATGGACGTCCGGGGGTGGGGGGGGGGGGGTCGTGCCCTCCCACGGGCAACGAAACTCAACCAAAACTCGTATAGCCTATTTCATACACATATAATTTCTTTTCGGTCACAGTAATATGTGTTAATTATCGATATAGCGTTAAAGGAACATGATAACTTCAAACTAAAGCATACACTAGTATGATGGAAAATGTGCCTCGTTTGCTCCCACCCCTCTGGAAAGAATAACTATGTTAAATAACGCCTATAGTTGCCGTTTGTTAATTAACCCACGAAACGGGCGAGAGCTATAACTTTTCGGTTGAGCAGGAGCTCTGTGCTAAGATAAGGTATCTTGAATCAGACTGGTTTATTTAGTTTACTTTACTTCGCATTTCTTCCACTTTTGGCTAATCGCGAAGACGAGGATAAGTGATAAGATGAAACAAATGAAGGAACAATCACAAACATGTAGGAACCTGATCGAACTTTATTCCTATTACACACGTTAACGGGACAGTAGAGGACTCTGTGTTGTCCACCCAGTTTGCGCATGCGTAATCTGTGAAAATGACATAGCTATTAGAAATGCTGCGTCCCTATAAGTTTCCTGAAAATATCGCCTATTAGATAGCTGCCTACAAGTTGGCCTGAACCTACTCACGTGTGGTTATCCTTATTACACGTGTCGCTTCCCCGTGGGGAAAATCTACGTGGAGAAACACTTGGGGGGAAAACTTCACGGGTCTCACTCATCGCACAAGACTCAACCAACCTCCCCGCTTTCTGACGTGTGGCAAAATGTATTCATTGTTAGCCTAACCTAATGTTTGGTTCTCTTAGCGTAAATAATACATTGTTGGTCAAGCACCGAAAAGCTGCAAAGAAGGCGAAAGGCGAGGAGGTTGATTAAGTCTTGTGCGATACGTTGTTTAGTTGTTTATAGTATTTGCACTACACACCTGAGCAGGTGTAATATTAATGTCGCAATCCCCGTAAGCAGAATTTTATTTCAGGAGGAGGGGACCTCATACCATATCAGCACCCACGATCTAAAGGGGTAGATACCCTGAAGATACATTTCTCAGTATATTACAAATTATAATACAAGATGTTTGATTTAGCCATGGAAGTGAATGTATTACCACTATACACTATTTAAATTGGATATTTGTAGGAGTTCTGCGGAGGGCTTCAGCCCCCGAGCCCCCCTTCCGTGGTTTCGTGCCTGCTTGTCACGATTGGTCGGAGTGTTGCAACTTTGCACTAGCATTAGCCAATGTATTGTGTGGAATAAAAGTACACTTCAAACAGAAAATGTTAACATTTTTGGTTTGAAACGGGAGAGAGGGCAGGATGCCCCCTCTCCCAAACACATCGATTCTGCAAAGGTTTTGAGTAAATAAGAAACCAATTGTCGAGATTGTGTTTCTGCTTCTGATTTGATAGAAAGGCTGGAAGTTTCTTCTTGAAATGTTTTACATTCAGGCTAATGGCGGTTTGTCGTGCTGCCGATCGCTGCTCCCCCAAGCGGCCGCAACACGAAAACTTTCTTGGAGGAAGGAAATTAGGCTGGGTTCTGCAGTCTAACATGGAGATAGACAAACCTGGCAGGCGATAAGTTTGAAAACTTGTATTCGTTCCAGCGAACCAACTTTTGTTTAAATATTGGTGAGAGGTTTTTGTTCCAACTGTAAGAAGCAAATTGCTCATCAATCTCCCCCCCCCCCCCAAGTCTGGAAGAATTCAGACGAAGTAATGATTTTGCAAATTAATTTCACAGGTTGCAGACGCGTCCGTTTTGGCTATCAATTATTATTGTCCAACCAATTATTAAAAATCACAGGGTAAGCCAAAAAGAATGAAACAACTTTGGATAGTTATCATGACGTAACTGTTAAAGATAGAAAATCAAACAAGGCACCAATGTAAAGAAAAACTCTGGAAGTTTTCCTCACATGATTCACATTATAAAGATTCAACATGGGAACCACGTGTGAGGCGGAAAAGGTCCATACGATAATCCAGTACTTGCTATGCACGAGACAGCAAGTCGTTGTCAACGGTTTCGAAGAAACTAACAATTGCCAGTTGTAACTTTGGCAAATCTTTCTGAAGGGTGAAACATACGCCGAAAAGCATGCGGAAATGTGCACCAATGTGATTGAATCAGTCTTCGCTAACTCCAACACACAATACGCCTTCTGCTGGTCACTTGCCCCACTAGCGATCCTGGCGGAGCAGCGGCAAAGCTGCATAAGCACACCAAGTGGCAATAAAACTTCCAAAGTTATTCTTTGCATTGGTGCCTTGTTTGATTTTCTATCATAAATAGTTATGTCATTATAGCTGAGTAAAGTTGTTTAATTCTTTTTTACTTACCCTGTATATCATTTTGTGATGGTTCCATGGGAACAAGAATAAAATCCGGAGAAAATGGCCGTTGTTAGGGACTTATTTGAAACACGCTGAAAGTTCCTACATCTTATCCTGAAAATAGCTTTTCATCACGTATTGCATTGATATTTTCAATTATTACGCTTGTCTGCCACAACGCTTGTCTGCGGAACAACTTCGATTTACCCCATCACTCTACCACGGCCTACAAATCCTCTTTCTCCTTTTCGGCTCCCAAAGCATGGAATGCATTGCCTGCAAATATCGCTAGTGTAAAAAACCCATTATATTTTAAAGGTAAAATAAAAGATCTGCTGTTAATGGAACAATGGCAGAGTCGGGGCACATACTGAAGGTATCAAGTCACTCACTATAAGGAATTGTATTATTGTATTGTTTTTACTATTGTCTTTTTTATTTCTAGTTACACTTTTTTTTGCAACTAATTCCTATGTATTTTTTTCTTTCTTCATTTTTTATTTTTTATTATTATTATTATTATTATTATTTTACGTTTAGCTTACTGCTCCATAAGTTTATAATCATCTCATATGTATTCTCATATTGACAAGGGTTAGGTGGCAGAGCAGCCCTTGGCTGAACCTCACCCGCTGAATAAAGAAAATTTATTATTATTATTATTATTATTAAATTTATGTATAGGAATGTTAGGACGTGTCTTAACGATTCTATAACAACAATCATTTTCTACTGATTGTACACCCAACGGCAAAAGAAATAGTATGCGAATTGCCAATCACCATTTTCAGTCGGCTTGTTTTCTACAATATTATTGTCACTAATTTAATAAAAACTTCAAAAAACACAGGATAACATCTGCTTTACACCAATAAAAGAATTCCTTATTTCAAAACAACACATGAAATAGAATAACATACTTTATTTGTCTACATTAACTGCCTTCTGACAGTGGGGAGAGTCATTAGCTGTTCAGTAACTATCAGTCTGTTCAAGACAGAGAGTTGTCTCTTCTCACCACTAATCCTACTTAGTAAACTCTGTTATATTCATTAATCTCTGTTTTAATACATGCTAATATTTTGCAATAATATTCCATCTTTTAATGATTCCTGTAATTACTGCCATCTGTGAACAGAAAGTGTAAATTGATTTATAATAGCAGGTTATTAAGCTTTTAATGAATGTCCATTCTAGATTGTAGAGAGACTGCCAACAGTTCGTGGTCATCGAAAATATTTACAACATAAATACACATTATTAAGAAATACGTCCGAACACATTCAACATCGTACATTTTGTGATGTAAGATCTTTATTATTTTAATACACGCTAAGATTTTACTAGTATATTCCATATTTTAATGCTTCTCGTACGAACTGCAATCTGTTAACAGAAAGTGTAAATTAATGTATAAAAGCAGATTATTAAGCTTGTAATGAATGTCCATTGTAGACTGTAAAGAGACATGCCAGCAGTTCGTGGTCATCGAAAACATTTACAATATAAATATACCCTATTGTTAAGCAACACATCCGAACAGAATCAACATCGTACATTTTGGGATGTAAATAAAAATCGAAAATTGATTGAGGCACGCGTACTAATTTTAAATACTACATACATGCCTGTCTCTCTCATTCAGTTGATTGAATTGAAGTGTAAATTGATAAAACGAGGCCTGTTGTGCGGTTATTTTTGCTGAATTGAAACGCAAAAACAAAAGCCCACAAAGCTACGCAGGGAAGGTGGAGTTTTGTTTTGCAATGCGATAGAATCACAGGTGGATATAATCTTTTAATTGAATCGGTAGCGGACAATATAATGGGTATGTAATCAACAATTGCTTTATGCTTGCCACTGGCCCTATCTGATAGCTGAAACCCGGTCAGTTATTGGCAGCTGCAGTCAACGCTTTCTACTGTCTTTTTCTTTTTGCTCGCGCTTTTCTCTTCTCGTTTTATTGATCACAAGGGCTCTGAAGCTACCGATAGCACGCAATTCTTCATCCAGTAGGAGGCCCCAAGGGACATGGCAACCTTTTGGATTATGTCGATAGAGAGTATGCCATATGGATGGTTGGGCCTTTAGTCGAAGAACAAAACACGCAATCGGAAAAGAAAGGTAATTGTCATAATTCTGGGATTCGTGAAGCGAAAATTCCCTTCAAACCATTTCAACGGGACGCGTTTTAACATATCAGCAAGGCAGCGATGGCTTTATGCATAGTGAAGACTCTAAGTGGTTGGTGTGAGGTCATGCATTATCCTGCTGCAGCCCCGCTCCCCAACTACGTTTTCGTAAACTTCAGAGTCGAGGTTAAATATTCTTGAGGAATTCTCTTATTACCAACAATGCGCAAACAATGGCAAATTATATGTCCGCTTGAGATTTTTCTGACCATTTAATAGTATAATAGTAATAATAATGTAAAAAAGGTAAAGATACCACTGTGCATGTGCACACATACCATAAAGGCACGTGGGGTGATGTGGAGGAATAGAGTTCCATGCATTCTTGATCTCGACCATAGTTGGGATGATGTGATCAGCATCACGCCCGGCCTCCTTTATCCCCCAGGTAGGAGCGTATATTCTAGGCTATCTGCGAAGCCTAAAGCTCGGAGGCTAAAATACAGAAAAACACCCGAATAGAAATTGTGATGAAAGAGAAACTTTTCATTCGATCAGGTAATGGTCTTTCTGGCAACCTGATTTCTTAGAAGTTTGCAACCTTGTCATGGAAACGTAACTTTCTTGAAGACGCCAAGAACGAGCAAAATGGGTGTGTCTAACCACTTATATGCGGCGTTTATGAGAGCATAGTCTTCTCCTTTCCTTCATAGTTTAGAACCACGTGTGATTGGTAATCCAGACCTTGGACCCAGCATACGCCACGTCCCCCAGGTATATATTCACGAGACTGGGTATTATAATAATAATATTAAGGTGTAGAGAGGTATAAAACAGACATTAAATAATGCTAGAGTTAAAGAGCTGTATCTTTGCGGGTAAACCTTGATCAAGCCCCCTGCTGCATAGAAGCAATGAGAGGAGGAGGAGGCTACCTTAGTCACTGCGCACCAATTTCCTCTTGCTTTATAAGAGCTGTCGACCACAAACGGCGAGTAGGTAGTAACTTCTGAGCGGAGTAGTCAAGGCCATCCGCAAAGATACAGCTCGTCAACGCTTAAGTGTGCACAAATCCGTTAGTTTCTTGCTGTAATGAGAAGTGTAGACACAACTACATAGCTATGTTGTACACACGAAGGAAACTATTTATTGAAACCATTACAGGGAGCTGTAACGTTCACGTTCTAAAGCCAATTAACTCTACAAAATAGCTTAAATACCTAATGTTATCGAGTCCATGAACCTGTAGTGTCTCAGCAGATGATTCTCACTGAACCTGGTTCCTATAGTCCTTCAACTTGCAGTCGTGACCTCCATTTGGTCACTATTCTTCTCCAGTTAGCGCATGAGTCGATCGACGCAACTAACGCAGACTGACTACATGCCTGATGCTTATCGAGAAGCTAACTTTGGGCATAAAGCCATCTGCAGCGTGGTGGTGATCACGTCACATGCAAAGAGTGTTGAAAGTGGAATCACAACCAATGCATCCGCCGGGAATCGAAGCGCGAACGCCTTGATTACAAGGCTCGAGAATAAGGAAGGTTGACCAACGCAACAAAGCTGCTGTGATGAAAGGCTGAAACGGTGTAAGTCTCATTTTTCGACTAAGGTGTTGGCGAATGGAGAAAAATCATTGAAAGCTGGGGAATGTCTGGCTACCCTACCCTTCATGTCGTTTCCTTCTTTTTGGAATTGGCAAAGGGGATATTTTCTTGAAGGAAACATTAAGTCGAATTGGAACATGTTCAGAGACTTGTTGCAGAAGTTGCTTTGTTCAGAAGTCAAAACAGATTTCTATGCGACCTTGGACTTGGTGATCATTCCTATATTTTCAATAGAACTCGTGCAATTAAGAAGAAGAAGCCTCACTGCAAAACAGCAATAAAAAGTCTGGTCCCAGGAGATCCACACAAAGTTTTAGCCAAGGTTTAACCTCGGTGATGTTAAACTAACACCAATGGTTATAATCAACAGCATCTTAACATCACTAAGGTTAAACGTTTACCAAAATTTGTTGTGGATCTATTGGAACCACTATTTCTGTTGCTTTAACAGCACAGTTTTTTTTTTCAGTGCAGTGTATTATTACGAACTATTATTTCTATTTTTCTCCTCACTTACACTTAGTTCGGAAAAATAAATGCTAACACATAACTACATCATATCAAATGTCTCACCGTAAGACTTACCGACATCTTGGAATTTAGAAAATCTATACATCAAAATTTGGAACATAAGTTGAAAACCTAACAGATGGTTGTTTTAACACCGCATATAGTTTCTCAACTGGTCTGTCTGTCTGTAAAATACTATTGCTTGAGTTTTTTTAACTCCATTTTATGCACAGATAGGCTAATCGGGACTTGAATTAGATCCGAATCACTGTGTGTTTCCTCTCCGCCGGATATCGAACCCAGGTCCCCTTGATTGCAAAGCGACCACGTTACCACTACGCCATTAGGAACGCCCTATAAAATAATCGAAAGTAACTAAAGATCGTTTACTTTCAGATATCTTACAAACTCTTCAAACTTTGTGAGTTGAAAGAAGAGTCAATTTAAAATTTTGATACCATACACATATTCCCCATTGGATCTTTTGATACCATACACATATTCTCCATTGGATCTTCCATACGTCCGTTCTAGTCAACAACTGAATCCATTCAATGCCTATTGTTAACTGAGAAACGATTAATTAATGTAACCTTCGGGTCCTGAAAAATCCAGTTAAGGATATGCAGTTTTGGAGAATAAGAATCTTCCATATTATCAAATTAATTCATTTTATGTTTTCTTCATTCCCTTGGCAATTTGCGTGTGGGAATCAATAATGTAAACAAGTGATTACAAAGTAAATCAATTCGATTGGGCACTTTGTTTAAAAGAATTTACACAATGTATTTGTAATATCATTTTCTCAGTTTCTGATTATTGCTCGTAGGGAATATTGTGGTTGTACAGTAGCACCATCTTGCGGGTAAATAAAGTAATATTCGAAGTATTTAATTGAAGAACAAATATTTAATTTACTGAGCATAGTGTTATGTACACTGAATAAGAACTGAGAGAAAAATTTAATAAACTACATAGACTACTAAGTTCTGCTCTGTATCTACAAAACCCGTGTCTTGTCCTGGCGATTTATTTCAGAACTTGCAGCATTAAATCTTCCTGGTGTACCTAGCTCTTGTTCCATGTCATCTTAAAGTCGCATGGCCTTACAAGGATTAAATAGGCTACTCGTGCAGAAACACATAATTTGCTTTTATGCGTCGACGAAAAACCCACATTTGACATCTGGAAAAGCCAAGGCACTGTATTTCCTGTCAACCAGATATGAATATCTTTATTTAAACTACTATTTTTAAGTATAAAATGCTTAATAAACTTCTGTATGAAAAATAATGTACATTTGCATTATTTTAAAGTTTGTAAAAAGGGTGCGTCACTGTATGAGCTGCAGCCAATCATGTAACAGTGTGGTCATATCTTCATATACCCGTGTCTCACTGGCTGCTTCATGCACCATCTGTCACTTGTAGAAAGCAGCTCAGACGATTTCTACCAATGCTGGAAGGGAAACGTTTAGACTTGAAATTACATTCATCCCAGTGTAATGGGATGTATGTTTAAAGCGAATGAGACAATTTTTAAAATCGATCTCAACTGGGAAAAAATACCCAATCACAGAACAAGTTTTTCAACGTAAATTTCTTATTATTAGTCAAAGATAAACCATATTAGAATTTATTTTTAATGAATGAAAATTGGATAATCATGGGACTATAGCTTCAAGTAAATATTTTTTTTCTAAAAATATTCTGCGTCATTTTATAAATGTACTCTTGTTGCTATTATAGTCATATTACAGTTATATTACAATCATATTAATAGAGAAGATGAAACAGGCGGAAATAGCAACAAGTACTGGTGCACTCATAAACTTCAATTTAATTAAGCGTGTCTATCTGCGAACACACTCACACATAGAGCTACATACCGTTGAAACGCACTTGAACTTGGATGTGGGCTCAACTTCTTGGTAGTCGGTTCACATGGCGGTGTGGGTTGTACCACAGATAAAGATATGTAATAGCCTATATATATATCTTTTATCTGTGGTTGTACTGAAGAAATTATTGTTCTTCATTGAAATCTGAACCAAGAGATAAAGATACTCCCGATAGGAGGAGTCAAGGTATCAATGGAGCTGAATAACGAATTGAGCGTTCGTGTCACCTCAGATCCTCAGGGAAAGATTCTCGACACCTTCAACGTTCAAGCTCTCTCACTGATATTTGGAGCGGTGTGGCCATACAAGGCATAGAGATCAGAGTGACGGATGCTTGCTATGTAGAGGTGTAGCTTTATCTTCGTGCCTAGTCTTGGAGATTTCGGGGGTGATTAAAAGGCACAGTCGCACTGAGAAGAGAAACACAGCGACCAACTTGCGAACTACAGTGGACAGTCATTTGTTTAATCTTCTTGCAGTCACTGCAGATGAAAAAGTTCCCCTTTGCTTGTGCCTGAGTGTCCCCGTGTTGCCCTGTTTATAACAACCTCAAATACGTCGTCTCTGATTTCGTGTTGTACTGTTTTCCTCTTCGTGATGATACAAACCCTTGGCACTGAGTAAAGATAACGTCGATGTCTTGAAGAATGCCACACATTTTGGCAACGCAGGGGCAGAATTACATGGCAAGCAGTTGATTGCAACCTACACGTTCGTTTAAGATTTGGAAGTTCCACAACGTGACAGGGTTCTTCTCTTTTTGGATGATAGATTTGCTTCATTTTACTTCGCGTTTGTGCCACTTTTGGCAAATTTGCGAAGATGATTGATTTGCTTTATTTTACTTCGCGTTTGTGCCACTTTTTTCAAATTTGCGAAGATGGGAATGAGTGACGATATGATGATGTAGATGAATGGACACTCACAAACTTCCAAGGCCAGGCCTGGATTCGAACCCGGGACCCCTGACGTCATAGCGCGATGTGCTAACCACTCAGTCACGGAGGCCGGCTCTTTTTGTATGAGATTTTACCCTGGAACCTCAGACATACTACGCCGATGAGAATGAATAATGAACTGATGAAACATAAGAGATAAACAGAGGGACAGATACGTGCCCAGATCTAAGGCTGGAATCTGTTTTCCTTGGTTTCGTAGTGAGTAATGCTAACAATCCCGCCACATAAACGAACTTCATGATGATGTACAGTAATCCGCAATAAAAATGAAACACGTAGATCTAGCAATTCCCTGCCTTCAATAGAAAATCTCCCGTCGCCTTATAATTGGGCAACACGCACAGCTGTCTTGTTTTTATTGCACACGACTGTACATAGTTGTATAGTCAGCTGACGGAAGATGTCAATGTCCGGGTGTGAGGAAAGTGAAGCACATTCATTCTCTTTGTGTATGAGAAAAGAGGGGGACGCGCATGTAACGTTATATCCTCTCTCGCTTGACGTGCTACAAAGGATATAAATTAACCAACATATGAAATCAGAAATTCCACGTCATCTTACGGGCTTCCTCTCCTTCTTAGGCCTTGCGATCATGCAAAGGCAAACTCTACAGCTCAATACCATCCCGCAACGAAATCTCAACATTCAAATACCATTGAATATTTGATAAACTTTCCAGCCTGTCCAATAACACCTTCGTTCTTTTTTGGGAAGAAATATGAAATCTACGGCCACGTTGCATGAACCATTCCCCATAATGGCTCAATCGGCACACCATTCTTTTCCTTTTTCTTCAGCAGAGCCATTCTCCCCCCCCCCCCCTTTTCCTCAGACCTGCTCTCCTTGTTCTTCGAGTTCTTCTATCCATTTGCGTTATTCATGAACTAAGGCAATGGCTTGGATTGCCTTTTCCCTGGCGTGCTCGGGTTCCTCACCGGGGGTCAAAAAAAAAAGGACGAAAAAAAAAATGCACAACAGTTCGTCAGGAATACAATACCAGCTCAATAATTCACAACCGCAGTACTTTACCACGTGTTGTCGAAAAAGGAAAAAAAACTTGTGCGAGCACGAGATCGAAAGCTGTAGCTCTGTCCATTTCTCAACATTGCCTACTTGACCGGTGAACAAAATTAGGTAGCCGTCCACCATTGAGTAGTGATTAGAGTCAGTGGTGTTGGGTTCCAATCGCGGATGTTTTTCTTTTATTCAAGAAGTACATGTACGTTCTGGACAGGCACGTATCTAGAAATATATTTCAGAAAGGGGGGGGGTCCGAACCAAGTGTCTCGGGAATAATAATAATAAAGTTTAAATTAAAATAATTACATTAGCCTATAATTATATTAAATTAAATACTAATTAAAATAAATATATTAACTTTATACTATATTATATACAGGGTGATTCTAAAGTCACTATACATTTTAGTGATATCGTGACAAAATACATTTCTTTTGCATGTTATGTGAAGCAATGCTAACAGTAGAAGAAAGAACAGCCGTTTTTTGTGTTCGTCTGCGTGGAATGACGTATGAACAGGTGCGGACGGACTTCACTCGGAAATTCAGAACACCAGGCTCCACCAGTCTGGCTATTAAGAACCTGGTCAACAAATTCAAGCGAACAGGTAGTGTTGTGGATGAAGAACGTTCTAGTAGCCAGCCATAGCACCACAAATTGTACAAAGTGTGCAGGACGCGATCACACGTAGCCCCACCGCATCGACCAGGCGACTCAGTATCTATAATCCCAGCATCTACCAAGTGTGGCTCAGAGCACGGTGGATTGGGCCACACCAAGCTTCTTACTATGCACCAACAGAATGGAGCACCACCCCATTTTGCCATCATCGTTTGTGATCGCCTAAACGCAGTGTCTCGCAACGGGGAGTTGGCCCCCCTCGATCTGACCATCTTAAGACTTTTTCATTTGGGGGTTTATCAGGTCTAAGGTGTACAAGGTGAAGATCCACAGCATAACGCATTACGGCCGAAGTTGAGTTATACTGATTTTGTGTCCTACTAAGATATATGTTTCAGTACATATTGTATTTTGTACAATAAATCTGTTCATGCAGAAATTTATAGTGACTTTAGAATCTCCCTGTATTATATATATATATATATATATATATATATATATATATACAGGGTGGCTCAATAAGTCACTTAACACCCTCAGTACAAGGCCACTGCGGCATGGAATTTGAAATTGGCGATGACCAATCATTGCCTGGCCAAGGGGGAACCACACTGACGCCACCCACACGGTCGGCGGCCATCTTGATGTCCGCCATCTTGAATTCAACTTCAGAATTTTAAATGGGAAGGGGGTCGTGCGACATATCAAAATGGGCTAGAATTTCACGAGAAATGCAATGGTGAAGGTTTTTTTCGACGTATCTTTAACCAGTAAAAATTTATGACTGAATTCTTGTACCAATTTGCTCCTTTTCGAGGTGTTAGAAAAATGCCTTAAAATTTGTTTAGCGCATCGGTAATGCATCGAGATCAAAGTGACGTCTAGGGAGAGACGTTCGCATGCCATTGCACATTATTTTAATCGGATACATCCATGAAGAGCTGCTCATTATGAATGGTTGTCGCGAACAATTTACAGTGTGACGCTTCCATTGAATTAAAAGTCCTTCACAGTGACAAGGCTAATGTTTATGTTCAGAAGGAAGTTCATAAACAGAATATGTGCCCCTTGTCATCTGATAACTAACTTTGGACAAAAACTGGTTCATAACGTTCCCATAAGTGTTCTGGTGTTCTTCCCTATTGAAAAAACTCTGTAAAAAGTACCTTCTTCCATAAGCAAGGATGAAAAAAACTGTTTATTTAACAAATCCAAGTAGCCCTAAGCATTTAAGGTTCCGTTGATGAAAAATTGACTAACCAATCGTGTTCCACACAGCACATCACACCATTAACTTACCAACACTAACCATTCAGCTTTGATCTGTCAAAAATGGGTTATCAGATAAAAAGCATCGAATATTCTGTTTATGAACTTCCTTCTGAACATAAACATTAGCTTTGTCACTGTGAAGGACTTTTAATTCAATGGAAGCGTCACAGTGTAAATTGTTCGCGACAACCATTCATTATGAGCAGCTCTTCATGGATGTATCCGATTAAAATAATGTGCAATGGCATGCGAACGTCTCTCCCTAGACGTCACTTTGATCTCGATGCATTACCGATGCGCTAAACAAATTTTAAGGCATTTTTCTAACACCTCGAAAAGGAGCAAATTGGTACAAGAATTCAGTCATAACTTTTTACTGGTTAAAGATACGTCGAAAAAACCTTCACCATTGCATTTCTCGTGAAATTCTAGCCCATTTTGATATGTCGCACGATCCCCTTCCCATTTAAAATTCTGAAGTTGAATTCAAGATGGCGGACATCAAGATGGCCGCCGACCGTGTGGGTGGCGTCAATGTGGTTCCCCCTTGGCCTGATAAAGATTGGTCATCACCATTTCCATGTTGCGCGCTGCAGTGGCCTTGTACCGGGGGTGTTAAGTGACTTATTGAGCCACCCTGTATATATATATTTATATATATATATATAAATAATATATTATAATTGATAACATATTCTTATTATTACACGAATAGGTAAACATTCGGTACAAGACTAGATACACATATAACAGCACGTATTCATTATCTAGCTTAACTGTAGTTAAGATCTGCGTAATATGTGTTTTCCTGGCGAAGAAATTAATGTCAAATAGATGAAGAATTGAATATATATTGAATAACAGTTGGCGAAATGTAAGGTTCCTGATTAGTATTTTATGCATATCATCATAAATAGTAGTGTGCAAGCATAAATCTTTGGCATTATCCTCCAAATCAGTATAATCCCAATATAATCCTTGCCTTCCAATAAGTACAGAGGAAATTAACGGGACCCCTCCCCTAAATACGTCCTTGGTTCTGGAATTTATCTCATCATTCGTCCTCAACGTGACGATTAACCTTGAGGTGCAGAAAAGTGACGTTAACCTCGTACATAAACGTACACGTAAAATTGCGATTCTGTGAGATTAACATGGAGAGTGATAACGCAAACGTATGATACATTACTGAAAACGATGAATGATAATATTTTTTAAACTTTCTTTGTAAATTTCAGTGTTTCTATCTCTGAGTATTTAAAGGTAAACCGGCAAAGTTGCTAGGGCTGAGTCATTACCGCTTTGAACTGATACCGGTACTCTTATCGATTCCCGCCGATACTGGTACTGTTACCGATTCCCACCGATACTGGTACTCCTACCGATTCCCGCCGATACCGGTATTCTTACTGATTCCCACCGATACCGGTATTCTTATTGATTCCCACCGATACCGGTACTCTACCGATTCCCACCGATACCGGTACTCTTACCGATTCCCGCCGATACCGGTACTCTTATTGATTCCCACCGATACTGGTACTCTTACCGATTCCCGCCGATACCGGTACTCTTACCGATTTCCACAGATACCGGTACTCCTACCGATTCCCGCCGATACCGGTACTCTTATCGATTACCACCGATACCGGTATTCTTATCGATTCCCACCGATACCGGTACTCTTACCGATTCCCGCCGATACCGGTACTCTTATTGATTCCCACCAATACTGGTAGTCTTACCGATTCCCGCCGATACCGGTACTCTTACCGATTTCCACAGATACCGGTACTCTTACCGATTCCCGCCGATACCGGTACTCTTACAGATTCTCGCCGATACCGGTACTCTTACCGATTCCCGCCGATACCGGTATTCTTACTGATTCTTACCGATACCGGTATTCTTATCGATTCCCACCGATACCGGTACTCTTACCGATTCCCACCGATACCGGTACTCTTACCGATTCCCGCCGATACCGGTACTCTTATTGATTCCCACCGATACTGGTACTCTTACCGATTCCCGCCGATACCGGTACTCTTACCGATTTCCACAGATACCTGTACTCTTACCGATTCCCGCCGATACCGGTATTCTTACCGATTCCCACAGATACCGGTACTCTTACCGATTCCACCCGATACCGATACTTGAGAATTGTAATGCCTAAAATTTGTTCAAAATATTGATCAATATTGGTGTGTAAATATTCTTATCCAATTATATGCATGATTTTACCCAAAATTTGCTTCATAGCCTAATATTCAAGATTATATCAGAATATTAAAATAGATGTTGTGTAATCAAAAAATACAATTTCCTGTGCAAAATAAAAAGAAAGTTTGAATTTTGCATAATTTCCAAGGTAATTAGAGACTCGCCGAAAATCCGATACCCACTGGTATCGGCTCAGCCCTAAAAATTACTGATATGTATATTTTAACTTCTAGTTTCTTAGATAAGTTTCTGCTTTCCTGTAACTTCCTCTGCACAATCAGAAAAACGATTTGAAATCTTTATTCATATGAAGAGACCAAGGGGAATACATAATAAGAAATGACGCAACAGATTGTGCACCGAAACGAAAGCAAGATGGCTACAGAAACGCATAATGTTCCCGTCCTGCAAGGTAAGGGGAATAAAATTTGCATGTATTGCAAGCACAATGGGCGGAAGAAGACATGACGAGAGTGAAACAAGGAAGCTAACGGGAAGAAAATGAAGTCGATAATGTTCACGCCACACACAAACATAACAGTTAGTTATTGTTTGCAGCTGTAAATATTTAACAGAATTCCCATCGTAAGCTGCTGTTTCGTGACTCTTGTGGCTGAGTGCGGAAGCTAGATCGGATTCTCTTGATAGTGTCGCACGAGGCACATAAAGGGCAGAGGCCTTTCGTTAATAACATGTTCTGGAAACTCGTGTATGATTTCAACGTAAACAAAACCAAAGTCTGCAGTCGCCACGCCTTTTCTGTGAATAAAAAAGAGAGGGAACTTGTAATGCGGCACGTGCAAAGAGTGATTTATGATCCCACTTTCCTTATCGTGTAGAAATACAGGGTGTCCATCTTGAAACTAGCCTATTTTGATTTATTCCTATTGGACTCCTCGTTGAACTTGTCAATTCCCTCTCTTTATTGTTTGTATTAAATCCAAGGTAGTGAAAGGTCTGTATGTGACAGGTCTGCAATTACTGTTTGAGCTTGTCAAATTCTACTACATTCTACAAATATGATGTATTTTTATAAAACAATTTAATGTTCACATTTTCCACGGTAATGTTTTACCTAGATATTGTCTTGTGCTTTTACAATAAAATGCCCGAAACTATTTAAAACCTTCAGCGCCATCTGTTGATCCAACGTTTGATTGTGGATTGATTTGTTGTTTTACTTCGCCTTTGTGCCCCTTTTAGCTAATCGCGAAGATGGGGATGATTGATGATATGATGAAATTGATGAATGAACACCCACAAACACCCATGCCCAGGCCGGGATTCGAACCCGGACCCCCTGGCGCAGTAGCGAGATGTGCTAACCACTGTTGATCCAATGTTGACTTGCAGGATCTGCATTAATCTTTCGTCTAATCCTTCCGAAGCAAGGACAAGCTGCAATTCAATGGCCTGCAACATATGCAGAACATGTGACAAGGTAGTCATATGACACAACAAAACTGACTAGAATTTCACGAGAAACACTGGGGTACATTAATCGTAATTTGTCGACGAACAAAGAAATAACGATTCAGCACTTTCTGAAAATTGCTCACTGGTATATCGTGGGTGCAACGTAAACAAGAGCTCTTGCAGTCGTTCAGTGAGTTTCCTACGCCCTACAACAAATGATAAAAAAAATACATAATAAATTGAAATTTTACTGTAAGCATTGATGTTAAATTGTGTACTTAGAATAATAATAAATACCACTACTCGAGCAGAAAAATCCGCGCCCCCTTTATGCTTTTTATGATGACGTTACTGACTACAGTGAAGGCAGCTTCAACTTGTTTAATCGTTGTCAGCAATAACAACAAACTGTCACCCAGAAAGAACGGAATGTGCATCCCTGTCCTTCATCTCTGTCCTTGCGTCAATTTCATCTCATCATCATGCATCCTTATCGTCGCGGTTAGCCAAAAGTGACAGAAAAAACACGTAAAGTAAGGAACGCAACTATATATGGCTGTACATGGGGGGAATATCCACTCCTCACACAAGATTTGGAATATTGTTAGACAGTAGGTGACAGACACGGCCTTGGAATTCAACAACACATGGTATTTATTGTATATCAGGTGGACGTACTAGTCTTTTCGCCGCCAGAATGCCTACCATCTATTGCCTAACATAATTATATTCCAAACCTGTTGTGCCTAATATAACAATATTCCAAAATTTTTGTGAGGAGTGTATATGCGATATATGGGCCGTAACCTATATGGGAGGGGTTCAGTGTCAGTATATGATGAACCAAAACCTTTTCTTTTTGCGTTTAATTTCATATATCAGTTGAAGATGTTGCTGTTTTAAACATTTTGCATTATCTATTGCAATATGTTTTGAAAAATTGCGTGGTTCATAGGGTATTGTTTTATATTTCCATCAATATATGAACGGAATCGCGGTGGTTAAGTTACAATCGGGTCTCACCCCCATACTGAAGACGCGGGTTCGGTGTCCCAAGATGGAATGGCTCTAGAGCTCATCCAGCCTCTAATCAATGGTTATCTGGGCCAATCCTGGATGTTAAGGCAGCTGGAGGGTGATGTTGATCACGCGAATGATTTTGGGGTCCGACCACCACTCTCGTTTGTGCCTTCATGGCACGGTACAATGCAGAGGGGATAACCTTACCTGCTTTCCATAAATTATGAAATGATTATGCTGGTATTATGAAGAAAATTACGTAATTGGATCTGAAGAAAATAAATCCATCCACAATTTTCAAAACCCAACCAATTGTGGTTTCTTTTTTGATTGATTTGGTTTATTTTACCTCGCCCTTCTGCCATCTTTGGCTAATCGCGAAGATGATTATGAGTGATGACATGATAAAATTGATGAAGGGGTCTCACAAAGAACACCCATTCTAAATCCTGGATTCGAACCCGGAACCTCTGGCGTCGTAGCGCGCTGTACTACGGAGGTCGGCACTTGTTGACTTGAACATGTAATTAGTGCAAAATGTTTACTAAACCAGTGGGAGGAGTTTTGATCCGTGCAATGCTCCCCTTATTTACGAGCTTGCAAGGAAGTGTCAAGATTCAGCCAACCAGAGGCTAGGAATCTTATCTTGGATAACCCTTTCCTTTTTATCAGCAGCAAGATAGACCTGGAGGCAGATATCTTCGCGCTATACCGGGTCGCGACAAATGCAGCCATTATATGGAAATGCAGGCTAAACGGTAAGGACCTCCTGTCTTGGGTGCACGAGCGGAAAATGGAGACGTCTTCTAGTGAAAAGGGTCATCGTACCTTTATCTGCCCCTGGGACAATGGGGAGGTGAAAACAATCCGGGGAAGATTGCCGTCTGCCCCGACTGTATTTTGTTAACAGACGAGCGTCGCCAGCACTTCCGCACCGGTATACAAGTAAAAAAAGAAAACAATCTACTCTAAAGCCACATTTGCATACATCACTATGCGTACCAGGATTGAATGGGGGAGGGGGCTGTACCCCGTGGCGAGGAGAGAGCAGGGCAAAGTCGGAAAAGAAAGAAAAACGAAGAAGCATTGGAAGAGATACCATGACGCAAAGACTTGCCCCATTTGAGTTTCATTCACTCTAGGTAGGAAATACTTTTAGTGATTGTAATCAAATGAGCAGGTGTCTATTGATCACAAGTTTGCCCTCATCATGTTCAGATAAGCTAATCGGTACCGGACCTACAGTTAGAAGGACCCGTCACAGACTAGTCACAAAACTTAGCATTGCGCTTATGGGAGTATTATTTTATTTGTTCTTTTGGGAATATCAAACTTCGGATGGCGCAGAAAAACATTTGAACGAAAAGAGGACATGTTCAAGATTTTGTTTGTGTTGGGAAGAGTCGAAACTCCCATTTGATTAGCCGTAATTTGAAGTCGAAGTTGATTCTCCGTGAGGAAGACATGAGATTCTGTAAACACTTATTCATCAAATTTTGTACACCCAATGGCGAAAGATACAGTAGGCGAATTGTCCACCACCATTTTCATTCAGTCTGTATTACGCAATGTGATGACAAGGAATTGAAATAATGACGTCAATAAGCAGAGAACTTCGAACCAACATAGTTTCATTCCTTAAAACAACACTGGATGTAGAATAAAAAAGTAATGCAAATAGTGGCGGACAATTTGCCTACCATTATCTTTGCCGTTGACTGTACACATCGTATCTCGCTTACTAATCAACTTGAAAAATCTCTTCCACTTGCAACATGGGGAGAAATTGATACTCTCTCATACTGTTTGGTTTTTTTCTAAGTAGCAGTGCCCATTCATACGCACGCCTGGTGCGAAACTGTAACTTTTCCCCTTAAGAGGGTGGGTCAAATGATTGTGTTGCGTGGAGAAGTGGTTCGAGCAAGCACGGTCTGCTGCTAGAGTGCGCGTCAAATCTCCTGCATATGGCCTTGAATGGCTGAACAGCACCAGCGAATAACAGACGTGCGGTGTTGCCGTGCTCTCCTTGACAAGGCGTTTCGCTCAACCACGCTGTTCCTTTTCCGTGTGAGATTTTGACATGGCACCGTTGCAGTGCGCTGCTAGTGGCTTTCGCCATATGCAGGAGATTTGACGCGCACTCTAGTGTATTTGTGACGTCTGGGTGTGTATCAAGATATAAAGTAAAAGGTAAAAGTTGAGGATGCACACTGGAGCCTTAGATACAAGTCCGCACTAGTCGCAAATATTTATATTGTGTTGCATCAATTTGCCGCGGAGTGTGCTCATAGATGGACCCACATCCGAACTACTCTTGTACGGTGTACTTTCACCGGGGTTCGAAACCGCGATTCGCGATTCCATGTTACAGATATGCAAATTTCTAAAGTATAATTTTTCCTATAGCTGAGGAATAGTGATAAATACAATCACTGAAATCCTTGACTTGTTTTTATTCTTGTCCTATACGTTTCCTCGGTGCAATACTAAATACTGAAGGCAAGATTGTACTCTGGTTCTTTTCATTTTTAAAATAATCTTCACGCCAACAAGAAGCCTACTTATCAGACGTGGGTGCCCGCAGAAACTCCTAAGCGGGTGCCAATAGAAAAGTTAGGATAAACCTATTTCAAAATCATGTTGTCATGTTTACTCGCCGATCTCTCCGTGGCGGAGTGGTTAACACAGCGCGCTACGACGCCAGGGGACCCGGGTTCGTATCTGGCCTTGGTGTTCTTTGTTAATGTTCCTACATCATATCATCCTTCATCGTCGCGATTAGGCAAAAGTTTCAGAAATATGAACTAAAATAAAACAAATTAATAGTTTGAATAGCGCAAAATAGAGATGTTCGTGCAGAGAGAGAGAGAGAGAGAGGGAGAGAGAGAGAAAGACAGACGATTAGAACAGCTATGGAAGGGAGAAATGGAATGAGAAAAAGGAAAAGGAACAACAAAGCGAGTAAATGAGTCTCGGTCCCGTCTCGAATTTGGAGGCGACTTTATAAAATCGCGAGATTTGTCAAGACGAGACTAGAATGTGACCAAGTCCTCTGCAAAATCGAATTTGTTTTTAAGTTCACTTTATGCACACGGCTATACTTACTGTTTAAAGAGTGATTCGAAGCACTGTGTGTGTGCCCAACGGGTATTCAACTACCGACCCATTGATTACAAGGCGACAACGTTATCACTACTCCATCCCAGACTCTAGGCCTCGTTCGAAAATATTGGCATGGTATTGAAAGTTTTGAAAAGAGGTACAGTCACCGGCAGTAAAAATGTAATGCCTAGATCCTGAAATACACGCTTCCCTGCAAAGCATTATGTGTGACTAATTCTACGGCGATAAGTGGATTTTAATAGCAAATTTCAACACAAGTTCTACCACCGCCTTAGAATTAGGCAACATGAATATTTCAGGATCTAGGAGTCACATTTGTTTTGCCGGTGATTGTACATTCCAGCGTAACGGACGTAACATTCAAATAGCACCCGTCTGGCATTTTTAGTGGCTTCCACACAGTCGATATAAGATTCGAAGCATAAAAATGTACCTAACCATAACACTGGTTATTTTCTGAAAGATATGTGGTTGCAACTTTAAAAGTACGTAACCTCGATTGGAACTAAAAAGCATAGTGCTTAGGGAAAATTACATTTCCTGTGAAAGTAATAGCTACGGTCTTATACTCTCAAGTTCTGACTGCACAAGGTCGTCGGTGTGTACTTAGTTACCAATGTGGATATGTTAAAATCCTTCAAACAGCTTCCGTGTGGCAAATGCATGTGTGTGTAACAGACACAACGCAGCAACGTGTACTGCAATAGATTATCTACGCAGTTGCTTCGAACCATGTGTCTGGCCGATTACCTGAAGCAGGGTTGCCAACCGTATGTTTCTGGTTTGTTGGACCCATATACGTGCTATATGTATTATTGCTTATGACTAGACCTCGGATTTTAGGGTTTTTTCCTATTTTTTTTTCCTTTACAGCTATGTAAGAAATAGTAAGTTATGTCCGAGTTTCGTTAAAAGAACTTAGAAAGTTTTATAGTGCCTAAGAAAACTGTTTTGCTTGTTAGAAATTATTTTAGGTGTATGCGCCTAAATAAAACCTTTTTGTACGTTTTTATATATTTTGAAAGGTTTTACAGGCTTTATGTCACACACAGGCATTTGCTTTGTTTGGTGACGAAAAAATTCAATAACGAACGTGTTTGAAAAGTATTCTGTCCATTTCCCTTCCTCCCAAGTCCATGGTGATTTTTAAAAGCTCTAAACATAGCAAAATGTCTGCTGCCACTGTAACCTGTACAATCCAAAGTGGTCTGATCTGTGTGGTCTTGCTCACTTTCGCGTCAGTTCGGTGCTTTGTGGCATTCACGCCCTGCAAACTAACATTTCGGCATTGAAGTTTCTACCACTGACTATGTTTTGGTTGAAATATTAATTTCAGCATATAAGATGATCCCCGCAGACAAAATTCCGGAGTTTGACTGTGGATAACATGAAAAATGATTGTTGCCTAACTATACGGTAAACAGTAGATTTGAATAGCAAATTTCCAACGGTAATTTTTGCCATCGCCGTAGTGTTAAGCAACACACATAACGTTATGCAAGATAGTGCGTATTTCAGGATATAGGTGTACCATTTCTATTGTCGGTGACTATACGTAATCAGTATTTTTAAGGAATTTTGAACTATTTTAAGTGTTTTTGAACCTACTTCAGGATTTTTCGAGCCTAACTTAAGATTTTTGAAACTATTTTAGGGTTTTTAGAGCCAATTTAGGAACCTAAAAACACACATTTTAGAATCTAAATATCCGAGATCTACTTATGACCAAGTATCGGTTTCATTTCTTCATGGCTATGTCCGCTTTCCGCTGGACTATACCTAAAACAAAAATTACTTTATTGTTCGTATTCTTCAGAACTGCCAAGCGAATATCTGCCTGATTATTTACAGATGAATCGCATATATTGTCCACAGTAATTACAAAGTCAATCCATTATTGCAATTGTAAGCCTGCGCTGCATGATTACATATACATTCAGGATACAGTTTAGTTTTTGGAGTATAACTTGTGAATCGTGTCGTCAAACAGAAAAACGTTATTAAGAAAAGTTGTTTGTCTTAATAACCTCTATATGTTGTGAAAGTTTGATATACCATATTTATCGAGAAGACCGAGGCGGATGTATATAAAACAAGTGTACACCGAGAACGAGAGAGGTCGTTATAACCTTATAAGAGACAGAGACACTGCCAAGTCTTCTCTCGACTCGATAGTCTCCCTAAAAATAGACAGAGAGAGAGAGAGAGAGAGAGAGAGAGAGAGAGAGAGAGAGCAATAGGCTCTAGAGGATGGGGGTATCCTAAAAGTAATTAAAATAAGAAATAGAGCTTTTGATTGCAAGGCAACAACATTACCACTGTGCCCCTTATGAATCACTAACAATTACAGTTGAGAATGTACATATAAAATAATATAGCACACTATACATTAATCTATTTATTTTTCTGAGAAACTATTATTCCGGGAGCTATTGAAGCCTAAGCTTTCTCTACTCACACCAAGACGGCTCTAGGAGTGACAAAAGGGGCTCTTGCCCCAGAACCCGCTCCTTCGAGAATTATTGTTAAGTGTATAAACAAAAATCTCTAAAGCCGAGCTGCTTTAAAAATTAAAGATCACCGAAACAAAATTCTAAGCCAAGTACTACTCTGAATACTTATTCGAAGCGCTTCAAGTTTAATGAAAACTAGTACATACGTAAAAAGTTTGTATGCAATAATGTTCTGCAAATGCAAGTTTATAATCAAGTTCTAAAAATGAGCAGACACGTAAATACAATGCAAATATGGAAGTTAATGTGATTGGTATAATTTAAAACTGCTACTCTTCTCGCCTTGTAATTATTAGGTGCTCGGTTCGATTTACGATGGAAGCTGTGGTTTTGCGAACACAATGTGGATATAAAACGAACTTGGCTACTACTGTATCATAATTAATTAATTAAAAAAGTCAACGATAGTGTTTCCTGAATTGAATTATTGTTAAGTTCCATTTATGCACAGATAGGCTAATTGAGACTGAACTATTGTGCAATGTGCCTCCACCGGGTATCGATCCCAAGACCCCTTGATTACAAGGCAAGTTAATGATAGATGCAAATGAAAAGGCAGACATTGCTTTTTTTTAAAAAAAAAAAAATATAGGTCGTACTTGCTAGTCAAAAAAATCGATGCATGTCACTGTATTCAAAGCTTTCTTTTATGAGCTGTTGGTATTATTGAAATTAAAATTAAGAGATTACAAAGGACACGGGCTCGCCTATGTTCTGCCTGCCGTCCAAACTACAGAAATCAGGTGGCGAATTGGTTATTTAATGTGCAAACTGACACCAACACACTTATTTGCACAAAGTTCCAGTTCGCGTCGTGTTGCAGCGCAGTTTCGGGCTGACATGTGTCACACGGCCAATGTTTCCACCGAAGAACAAATGTCGCGTCATTTGGTGAATACCTTTTTCTCTCTTTTTACATGACCTTCAGGACCCTCTGTTAGGGTACCAGCTGTAAAATGGACTCTGGGTGTCCCACTGTGTCGTGCCATGTGTGGGACCATAGCGTTTTGTCATTCTGAAAGTTATTTTCATGTGGCGCCAAAGTTGTCACATCCTGTAAAGTGAATATGTTATTCATCTTGGTAGGCGTAACTTTTTGCATAGAGAATAGCGGCAACAACCAATGCAGTTAATTAATTTCAACATGTTCACAACATTGTTCTTACGAATTTTTATAATTGACATTGGAAAATTTGTTTTAAATTATGTCGAAATTATAGATTGTTCATTAACTACAATGGTGTGTGTGTGTGTGTGTGACTATATTTTAAAACTTTACTACATGTATGCACACATCAATGTGGGTCAGGGCGTGTGACTGTCTCGCTGGAAACATGGGTTCAATTCCTGGAGTGGATGATTTAAGATGGGAACGGCTCTGGGTTCACACAGCCTCTAATAAATGGGTACCTGGGGGCAACCTTAAGGCGGCTGGAGCGTGTTGCTGATCACATGACCTCCATAAATGGAAGGGATGGTGAATGTATGGTCTTACGTTCAGGTCCTCCTACGTGGCTTTCTTGATTGATTTCCTTTATTTTACTTCGCTTTTTGTGCCACTTTTGGTTAATTTGCGAAGATCGGGATGAGTGATGATATGATAAAATTGGTGAATGAACACTCACGAACATCCATGCCGAGACCGGGATTCGAACCCGGGACCCCTGGCGTCGAAGCGCGATGCGCTAACCACTCCGCCACGGGGCCGGCTACATGAATTCATGGCATGTTGCAATATGTACTAGGTACTTTTACCTTTCATATGCGTGTGGTTTAGGAGAGAACCAAATTCAGTTACTTTCAATTGTGTTCATTCTTAGGTTAATAAAAGTCGAACGGTGAAGTTTTCTATTTCTATGAAGAATTGTTAGTTTACGTTTTTTAGGTGCGTACATAGTGGTTATGTATTAGATTTACAAGTTAATATAAAATTACACTTTATATTTTCAGTACATATGTGCGCAGTATTCAGTGGCTTCGCAAAGTTGTAGTGGTATCGTTGTCCCCTTTGTAATAAAGGGATCCCGGGTTCCATACCCGGTGGAGGCACATAGTGCTTCGGCTCCCACATTATACTGGTCCAGGCTGAATTAGCCTATATGTGCATAAAGTGAACTTGAAACAAAAAATCAAACAAACAAACAGCATTAAGCCCACACACATAGTTTGTTCCGATATATTCATGCATGCACATACCTTCATACATACAGGGTCCGGCAGAGGAGTTAGACGGTTTTGAAATGTGAATAACACACCTAATTTTCATATGTACAGAAATGTATTACTACAGAAATACAGATTATGGTATTCCATTTTAAGTTATCGTATGCCAATTGCCATGGCAATTCTTTATGACTTGAAAATGATGTCCAAGTGACTTCCCACATTCGAAGCCTCTCCCAGAAGTTGCGGACGGCACGTTGTAATATTTCACCATCAATGATTGCAATTTCATCTCTAATTCAGGTCGTCTAATGTGCGAGGTTTATTCACATACACTTTGGATTTGAGGAATCCCCACAGAAAAATCACAGATTGTAAGGTCTGGTGACCGAGGAGGCCAGGGTATGGCACCAAACCGGGAAATGACATGTCCTGGAAAAGTTGACGAACAACAGCCATAGAGGATCTAGATGTGTGAGCCGTTGCTCCATCTTGTTGGAACCATAAGTCTTGCTGATTTTTCCTACGCCGAAGCCGACGAAGTTCTGGTAAAACAAAAGTATTCATCATTGCGATATAGTGTTCGGAGTCCACCGTCACACAATCCCATCTTCATCTTCGAAGAAATACGGGCTGATGACATCAAACGCTCGATGTTGCACATTCCAGGGCTCCATGCTTACTGGGCTGACAACCGTTAAGCAGACCACCAACTTCTGACCGGATCGCCGATTGTTGATTTGAATTTATTTCAATTGTTCAAACGGACAAAACGCTGACTCAAGTTCTTACGTAGGTCATTTAAAAGGAAAGGAATAAGGCCTTCGAATGTGTATAGAAGTAAATTGAAGGCATCGTTTTTTTTACACGAACTGTCGTGTTAAATAAAAATGGCATACAAAAACCTGTATTTCTGTAGTAATACATTTCTGTACCTTTGAAAATTAAGTGTGTTATTCACATTTCAAAACCATTTAACTCCTCTGCCGGACCCTTTACATATTCGTGTCTGTCATTGGTGAGGAATCGTGATCCTATGATCCATTAACATCCGTTCATTACATGCCTGTAGTGTTTCTTGTTTCTGTCAAATAAATTTGTAGCAGTTTTTCGATAATATGTTTAACTTGGCACGACCATCTAATTTGTAATACTTGTGGATGTATTTTAGTTTGATTGATTCCTCAAGGTTTGTTTCATCATGACGCACCGCATAACCAAACTAGTGTAACATTCAGTGTCACTAAGTTGTTCAAGAATGTAAACTCTGTCTCTGAAATCTGTGGACCAAGGTCGCGCATAACAGTAGAGAAGGGAATAAAAGCGAGTGGGTGGAGCAAAGCAGTGCGCGCTGGTGCCGACGGCTGGTAGCTGTAGCCGCGTTTTCAAGTGCATGCACTCACTTCCTCTCACGCGTTAATTGGTCGAGCCCTATTGAGTCTTACTTGCGCAAAGGACTTGCTTTCGTTCGCTTACTTCAGAGAATCCAGGGACAGAGTGTAGTTCTTTAAAAACTGACATACAACATTAATTAAAAATCATGTTCCCGGGAGAACGCGCTCGGCGACATCTTACGTGAGGAGGCGCGCGCTGTCAAAACGACCGCGCTTGAATATTTATGTCTATTGGGTTTGTTTCATCATATTTCTAAATTAGGTTTCTTGTACTTTATTGTTTCCTTCTTTCTTTTGTATATTTTTGTAATTTTTAATACAATAAATAAAACTGGTGAGAGTTTTCAAAAATTTCATACACTTTTTAAAGAAAATGTTTTGTTATCTATTTTTGTAAGAATATAGTAGGCAAAAGAAACACGATTTCACAAAAGTTTATTAGGCAATTGTTCTTGTTCATTTTGTTATTGTAAGAATACAATGTAATTATGAAACAAACATAATTTTACATAAGTGTCATGCAAAGGTTTTAGAGAGAAAAAAGTTATGATATTAATGATATTTACAATTGCAGTATATTTTCTACGTTTCCTACTCCAGTTGTTTTTCTAATTTATCTATTTAATTTCTTTACTCGACATCCACTTAATCGCCATCAAGATTTCCATTTGCACATTCAACAATTTAAACAATTATGAGTTCACGGCAGATGTAGAGTGAACATTTTCTTTCTTTTTCTCAATCACATTATTCATAGCCAAAAGGTGTCGTCTTACTCTTTCAATTGCCTTCGAAGCTCTTTATCACATTTCGCCTACTTCTTGACGCTTTCAAGAAACCTATGAATGCGATCCTCTTCTTCCGGGTTGGTAAAATACAGGAAAATCCAATAAAGTATTCATTGTTAAATCTATAACACGAGAAAGCGCGCGCGGTCAAAAGCACCGCAGATGAAAGTGAACTCTGCATTTTAAATGGTAGAAGATCACTGCTAAAATACTTTGGCTGGCCAGCGCGTCTCCCACATGTCCAGCATAGATAAGAAAGAGCCAAACCAACACGTATGCGTAAAAATGCAAGCAAAGAAAGACATTGTCTTCTCGTTTATTATCTAAGAAAGTAAAAGTTAAAATATACAAAATAGTAATTTTGCCTGTAGTATTATATGGGTGTGAAACTTGGTCCCTTACATTGAAAGAGGAACATAAATTGAGAGTATTAGAAAATAAGATCCTTAGGAGAATATTTGGACCTAAAAGGGATGAGGAGACAGGTGAGTGGAGAAGGTTACATAATTTAGAACTACATAAATTTGTATTCATGTCCAGATATTATTAGAATAATTAAATCAAGACGACTTAGGTGGGCAGGCCATGTGGCACGAATGGGAGAGGAAAGAGGAGTTTCATGATTCTGTAGGAAGGCCAAGACGAAGATGGAGGGACAACGTTAAGATAGACCTAAAGGAAATCGGAAGGGATGGAAAAGAGTATATATATATCTTGCTCAAGATAGGGACAGATGGAAGGCATATGCTGCTGCAGCCATGAACCTTTGGGTTTAAGAAGGCTAGAGAGTTAGTTAGTTAGAAAGACATTTGCGGTCAAATCCCCGCCACGCGCGTTCTCCCGGGTTAAGAAAAGTCACTTATGGCAAAGCATACGCTAGCGCCATTTGAGATCAACTTTATCACCTTTCATTCAACCCTCGTATATATACGAAAGTGCAATATTATTATTATTATTGAAGGATATACGTACATATTTCTACTGCTGTCGTGTAGGTTCATAAGTTAACCATGTCTAAACAGTGCAAAGGAAATTAACATTTTATTTCAACAGAGCGAAAGCTGTGGGTGTGCGGCAGAGGTTAGCTAGCATATGTGATGTGGCGCATCATATGCTCCAGCATTCAGGTCTAAAAGGCGCTTACAGGACAAAGGTGCCATAGTTTTCCATCCGTATGATCCATCATGGCACAAATGACTGCAATGCCCCCACAAGCGGGTAATTCCCTTTTGATGATTTCCTCAGTAATACACGTCATTATGAAAGGAAAAGAGCGAATGAGACATGTGATGCTACGTAAAAGCCTAATTAACGAAGGATTTGACATGCTTCGGGGATGATAAACATATAGTGGATAATTGGTCGTCCGCCATCACCGTGGTGCATTGTGGGGGAAGGCGGACAAAAACTGAAATGTCATGCAGCGCTAATGTGGATTTGGAGGGAACATATTAAATTTTCCGGATGGATATACCACAGCATATAAAAGTCTTCTTTCTCTTCCTTTTTTTCAGAAACTCATTTCAAAACTGCGAATGTAAGCCTTTTTTGTCGCACATTTGTTAAACAACAAAAGCTTTATATTTTTGTATTCTGTGGTATTATCTCGATCTCGTTCTGGGTGCAGAATACTAACAATACATAATTCTGGTGTTGAAGTAATGATATTGAAAAACCTCCTCGCGGCTGTACAGACTTAACTAATTCATATTGTGTGAATTTATTTTGAAATTAATACTACGAGTTTCTTTTTTTTTTGTGCTTCTGTACTGTGAAGTGGGTCTTGATGCTTTTCTGGCCCACAATTAATGAGGAGTTATTCATCATTCGGTAATGCAATCTGATGAATGAATTTCCATTTGTGCATACTTCATATATATGGACTTGGACAGAGTATGAATTAAGGCTGTAACAATGGGGATATTCCAAATAACAAACACAATTATATTTGCTTACAATAGAAAATTTCATCCATGCAAGGGAAAACTTGCTTTACCTTAACTGACAATCAACTAGTGAAACAATATCTATTCGAGTTACAACTGTACATGTATATGAAAAGCTAGATTTGTAGAGATTGATAAAAACATTCACTAGTATCAATAGTGGAACAGTGACTGTGGGCTATTATAACTTGTTTTAACACTATGTGACATCACACAGCATAATTTACTGGTCTAGCTTCAAGTTTCCTTCCAAATAAAGGGCATAAACTTGAAAACAGTTGACGTTAGATAAAATCTGATTCCAGAATTTGAAACATGGTGGCGTTACTTATTTTATCAGTAACATGTCCCGATCTACATTGTATAGGTTACGTGGTTATTATGTAAATATGTTTAACAAGTGGAAATAAAACATCGATCCAAAAATGACGCAAGCGAAATAAAGTAAAGATATTTTAATTGCTCATTTATTTGCAGATATATTTGTGTTCCGTACCTACGAGTCCTGAGTTATTAGCATTTGAAAATGTTAACATTTTCCCGCCTCCTGTCAAAACGTGAAATTGTACTTTTGCACTGACAGAACACAGAATTTGTCCTGGGGAATAAAAAGTGCAATTCTGAAATTAGATGTGAAAGTAACGATCTTATGTAACGCAACGTAATTATCGTTACGTAACGGAATTACCGTTACAGTTACTGATATATGTTCGATAACACAATATTAACGCATACCAAAATAACTAAGCCATTACCAATCGAACGTTAGACCATCCTGTTCTCGGACATATGAGGAGACGGCTATTTTGAACACGGTCGAAATACGAGGTTCAACTTTGCCACCCCCATGTCCAAAATGCAATTGGTAATCATTAGCAGCGGCGCTGATAGCTTTCATAAATTACCCGTCACCACGGAAAATATCCGAAGCACATGGAATTGCTGACGGCTAATTATTATTGACGCATTTAAACGTCGACCTGGGCCATTTGATGTCCCGAATCAGGGTTTGCCTCCTTGAATTGTTGAACTATGGGGTATAACACGTAATATATTCTGTAAATAAAGCGACGTTAGCATCATTTAACGCGATGTATACGGTGTATTGTTATGAGATGAGGGTCTTTGGCATCGCATAGATTTGTCAGGGTATCATCAGTTACAGACAGAAATTCTAACTTGTGTATATTCCTCTTTGTTTGGAAGTCCTAATTAGGTTATTACCAGAGCAAAGCCCGCCATTCCTTATTCGTATATTGAACAGTGGCGTATGCCGAGTCCAAAATCTGGACTAGCTCACTATGACACGTGGTCCTACGCTATGGAGGAAGGGATAAGACTAGGCTCGCATAAACCACCGGTATAAGTGGTCAGACACACCCATTTTACTACCTCTTCACTTCTTCGAGGAAGCCACGTTGCCATCCCAATGGCATCCAGATTGCAAACTTCTAAGAATTCGGTTGCCAACTTCATAATCGTTATTATTTTCATATTGATGTGAGTAAATTTGTTCCGTTTATAATAGATTTTTTTCTCTGTTGTACTCTTTAGGCATCAGGCTTCGCGGGTAGCCTAGCTCAGGCCCGTACCCTGGATTTTTTGAGGGGGGGGGGTCAAACCCGAAACATTTTAATTGGGTTACACGCGGTCAGTACATCGAGTCCCATCGCCGATACTTTCTGGCTTCCGACACCGGAAACAGCTATTTCTTCTTTTCAAGTATCCCCCAATTGTTCTCACGATGCTGAGCCATCACGGAAATTTCAGTACCTCCCAACGGGAATCGAACCGAGACGGCTCACACGAAAGGCAAGTAACCAAACCATTGGACTACGACGAAGCCCGAATGAATATCTCCCAGATTATTTATAGTTAAGTCACTTTGCTTGTTCATAGCAATTTCAAAGTATATACTTTAGTAGCAATGGTGATCCGGTACCAGGATCTGGAACAGAAAATCAGGTACGCAGATTCTGAACAGAAAAACAGGCACAAAGATTCTGAGCAGAAAATCAGGTACTCCGAATAGGAATCGAGCATCTGGTACAAGGATTTTGGAACCCGAAAATCAGGAACCCAATTTCTAAAAACGAAAATCGGGTAGCTGGGTGCGCAATCGAGAATCCGAAATCCAAGATCCCGTATCGAGAAACGGATATCCGGATTTTGAGTACTCTTTCAAGATCCGGTTCTGACCATCTCTAACATCGACATACACGATTTAAGTTAATCTGATTAACCAGTTCATTTAGTAATATCTAACCAATAAAAATATCGAATTACCAATTTCTTACCAGTGGCATTACAGAATATAGAGGCTACAGAAATAAATGCTATACTGAATTGTATATTTATAGAACCATTACCTTTTGGAACGGATCTCAGTTTACGAAAGAGAGCTTTGCAGAACTATACCTTGGAACTTGAACCCACTAAGCCGATTTACGCAGCCTAACTTGCAAGGCAAGGTTAATTTGTGAACTGACTCTGGAGCTTAAGGAAGAAAAAGACGATGCCTTCCAAATCGTCTTTTCCCACAAGCACACGGAGATAGGGAGGAATCTTTTCATCTGCAATCGGCTTATTTTACGCGTTGGAAACCATTTCAAAGAGCCTGATTTTTTTTTACCTTTTCAACCATGGATGTTTTGTTTGCGACAATACTAATTGACACACGTCATTCTCATAATTCCCACGAGATACGTCAGAAGAATCCAAGTGGCAAATATTTATTTCAACATACTACCTGTTAATTTACGAGAATATAACCGTTTTGATCGTGAGCGCATGCGCATTCATGTCATCACTGTGCTGTGGCTAGAATGTGTAGTGGGTATGTCGTCACTAACGGCTTGGGCTTCTCAACAGCCAGACGCTGACTGAAGAATATACATATTTTTTTCATGAGATTTTTTTATTTTTCAAGTCCACTTTATGCGCTGATAGCTTAATTGGGACTGGACGTACAGGTTAAAATGGGATCCGGACTACTATGTGCGCCTTCACTGGGTATCGAACTCGTGACCCCTAGATTACCAGGCGAGGACGTTACTACTACGCCATCAGGTGATTATTCATTGGTTTACTTCAAGTACAATTCGAAGACAATAACAAATATATTGTCTTAAATTCACATTATACCGGGTGATCCGTTTGAGATTCCAGGATAGTAAACCTTTAAACGTCCTCCTCCGTAGCCGAGCGGGTTAAGGCGTTCACTCGTCTTGAGATCGTTCGCTGCGGGACGGCGTAGGTTCGAATCCGGCTCTGGTCGGAATTTATTCGGCCTACGTATAGGGCCGGTGGCAACCCACCATCGTGACGAAATTGGGGAGCTCCGAGTGAGTGAGCGTAATCCGGTCACGGAGACCTACTATAACGGCTGGGGATACGTCAGGCCGACCCCCCCCCCCCCACTATTCCAACACTGTTTGAAGATCTCCACGCTTAGAGGTGACGAAGGAAAGCGTGGAAGGGAGACCTGCAGTCAGTAGGTACGCCTAGGCCCTTCATGGGCTGTTGCGCAACGGATTATTATTATTATTATTATTATTATTATTATTATTATTATTAAACCTTTAAACACAAGAGGTTAATGTACGTATCTCCGAGCAGCTTGTTGTAATATAAGCAGAAAGGATGTAAGTTTCGAGTGGAGGTTTACAGACTTCAGCCACATGGCGGCGCTAATGTGCATGGTAACAAAGGTGGTGATCACGTCACAACAGCGCACACAGTATGTCGTATGGTATGCGAAATTTTCGAGTATTACATGCATGCTACTGCCGCCACGCAGCTGAAGTCAGTAAACCTCCGATCACTCGAAACTTACATCCTTTGTGCTTATATTACAACAAGCTGCTCGGAGATACTTACATTAACCTCTTGTGTATCAAGGTTTACTTTTCTGACATCTCAAACGGATCACCCGGTAAATCAGGTCCTTCAGTATGTCGTAGTGATAATGTCGTCAACTTGTAATCAGTAAGTCCGGAGTTCGATATCCAGCGGAGGCATATAGTGATTGGGATACCACTTTAAAGTGTTATGTCCAGTCCTGTTTATCCTTCCTGTACATAAAATAGGCATAAAAACAAAATCATACAAACGCCTGGACCAGTTTTTCTTTAAAAAAAAGGCCTGTTTCGAATCTACTGTTTATAAGGGCACCAAATTTTGACAAAAACTTTGTGGGCTCAAACACTTCAGTTGTTAGTTTAAAAAATCTTGTAAAACCTTTCTTCCATGATGTAAATGTACACCAACAATGCACCCTTACTTCTTTCTTTTTTATTTCAGTTAGCAGTCTACCACGAATCATGATAACAATTGTAATAATAATAATAGCAACAAATTATTGGGTGGGTTCGGACCCAACTGGCCCATATAAGTTGGTGCCACTGACTGTTCATATGGTTCAGCACAGTATTGAAGCTTTAACGCCTTTCAGGTATACAAATGCTTTAGTATGGACAATAATATAAGTTTATCATTGGTTGGGGTTAAAGGGAACTTGCGACAATAACACCTCTCTCAAATTTCCCCGTTTCGGAAAATGGGACAGAAGCCAACCTTGTCTTTCCATATGACCCAGTTCCGTCCCCCCAACCCTCCCTGTTCTTCCCATTTTACCCACCTCCCTTTTCACAGATGCCGCGTGGCGTCCTGACTTCTGATTTTTAATTACAGTATCGAAGTCTGGTTTCACAAGGCGAAGAGGGCTTTCGAAATGGTGAGAGAGAGAGGGGGGGGATTGGAAGAAAGGGAGGGAAACTTTGTTCTAAGTGGTTCAAAACTCTCCATCCTTTGAATTCCTTTCCAAGAATGGAGAAAACTAATTGAATTAAGAGGATGGGAGGGAGGCTGGAGGAGTTGTAGAAAAGAGAGAATATAGTCCAATTGATGTAGCTGAACACTTTTCTCAGTTTGTTCTTCGTCTTCGCTTCCCTCCCCACCCCCTTCTCATCTTGTACCGAAAGTGGAGGAAAGAAAAGATCATTGGTAACGAGAGAATCGAAGGAGAAAATTGTTGCTGACTCTGCAACACTGAAGAAAGGTGCAATCATTTAGGCGTAAAAAAATCACGAGATACCCCACAGATTTTTTCCCCGTTCTTCCTGAAGAAACTCAGACGTGGACGACTGAGTTGTTTAACTGAGTATTTCAATGTAGCTGAACGGTTAAGGCACTTGTGTTTTGTACGAGCGGTCCCAGCTTCGATCCCCGCTGGGACACTATTGTTTCAGTATTGAGAAGAATAAACGACCTTCCTTCTGGAAAACCAGATAACAGCGACGATGGGACTACTCACATGTTACGCAATGAAAAGGTGCTTGGACCAGGGCGTCGTCAGTAGGGGGTGGAGGTGGACACTACCCGCCCAGATATCCTTCCTCAGAATAAAATAACAGCGTTACCAATCCGCCTCGGGGAGGCCCTCCGTATCATTCTAAAAAGTCTACTGAAGAAGTAATTTCAGTTTATTTGTATTTAACATAAATACATAACCATTATGTCCATTAAAAAATAATACATACTTATAGTTCTACAGGGTGACCCAAAAGTCTGTATAACTGGCGAAAATGTAATTTTATGTCCACCATAAGCGATGTGAGATTCACATGAAGACACACTGACCGTAGAAAGAGTTATTGAGAGAGGTAGAAAGAATATGTGAGAGATAAAAATTGAGAGACAGGGTAAAAAAAGAAGCAGAAATAAAGAGAAAGTGACAGAAGGATGAAATACAGGGTAGAAGGGAAGTGAGAATGTAACAGAGGAAAATAGAGAAAGAAAGAAGAAGAAGAAAAGAGAGAATGTGTGGCGAATGAGGAGAGAAAAACATAACCTTAGTATCTATGTACATGCATGTAGTAGCCTTAGTAGCACAAATACATATGAAAAGTTGAAGAGAGCTAGTATTGCATTTACAAAACAAAATATGATTAAATTAAACCATACAATTTCGATTACAGTGGAACCCCGATTTCACGTTCCAGGATTTTACATTTTCCCGCACTTGGAAGTTTTTCCCTGAAAAACATTAAATGGAGGTTCCACTGTATCCTTGTCTATATCGATGAGAGTCTGTTATTCATATTAAATTAATTAATTTTATTAATACCTTATCAAAATTGTAATTTCAATATTTATGAAAGGCGTGTAGAAAAAACATGAAAAAGGTATTTTATTGGATTCCAGAAAAGCATGAGAAAGTTTTCCATTGCTCTGGGTCTCGTTCAGCCTCTAATGAAATTAGTTCCTGGAGGTTGTTTGTGTATGTGTGTGCGTGTGTGTAAGCCAGTAAAACTGAGAAAGACACATGTTTGCTGGAGTACCTCCAAAGGGAAGCAGAAGAAGTAAAACCTAAAATTTTCATTCGAGAAAGTTGTTGTAGACATGGGACAGCGAATATAAAAGGAAGAATTTCTAGGTAAGGTTGTAGATAAGATTTGAAACTTTCAGCAGTAAAACAGTATTCGAGAATGCAGGTTTTTTTTTTTTCAGATTTCACAGCCGCGTTCTATATATAAAGCAACAAGAGCAGCTTTTTCGAGTGAAGATTACTTCACTCCCCCCTCCCCATACCCTCCTTCATCCCTTATCTCTGAGCTTAAGCGCAAAATTGCTCTGCATAAAGCATTAAAGACAACATTGCCCATTGGTTGAACCATGTTTGGATCTAATTTTTCCTCCGGCTTGCGAAAGAAAGCGGGGGGAGAGGAAAAAAAGAGGTGCGGGGCAATGGGGGGAGGACTTCCACACCAACGGAAAAGAATTACGCCCCTAAACAGATTTCTTGTTGGTTTTAGCAAAAGCAAAGTTCATCTTCACCAGGGAGAAAAGGGTGGGGGTAAAACTCGTAAATAAAATAACAGAGGAAATTGCGTTTTGCGTAAAAACCTTGTGTTCAACGCGTTACATAGTTTTCCCTATGCATGAAAGCTTCCTTCCATTTTTTTTTCGCTTTCTGTGTTTTCGTTTATATTATTTTTACAAAAAAAGGAGAGAAAATGATTTAACACGTAGGAAATTCATGAATTAGTGCGTAGCCTGCAAAAAAACAAACAAAAAACGTACGTTTAACAGCTGCACCTGTTTCAGAAAATATCCTGCAGCTGTTTTTTGATATTACATGCCTGGGCACATGCTTTAATATAGTGGGTTGTCTCAAACTATTTGCACTTTACTGATTTTTTTTAGCTGTTGTTTGTTAATGGAAACCAGTGGAAGTAAATGATGAATTATAAAATTATGAAATTAGCTACAAACACAAATAGAAGCTCTGTGGCGTGTAGGAACTATGACGTAAATGTATGAAATACTCTGAAGATAAATGAACGTCCTGATAATGAAAAATCTTCAGATAGGGTGCATTTTTCTATACCCTTGTCGTTTCTTGTCACTTCCAGTTACTTTGCCACATGTAATATCATCGTGGTTCAAAAGTTTGGCCGTTTAACTGTCATCGGATTCGACTCCCGGGGTGAGTGATTTCAGGTGAATTTTTTTGAAGGAATGTCCCTGGATCGGCTCGGTGGTTCACCCAGACTCTAGTAAATGGGTATCCCGAGGCCACCGGACCGTGGTGCTGATCACACCATCCCCACCAATGGTCGCGGTTATGAATGTGTGTGGCCTTCTGTTCACCCCGCATATGCCTTCATGGCATTAAAAAATTAAAATGCAGATACATTCTCGCTTTAAACAAAGAACGTCACAACACCTTGTATATTCACACATTACTTTAAATGATCCATTTGCGACTTGTATTCTTTTTGTAACGATTTTACACCTATACAACGCGTACATCATTTCATCAGTATTCATACCAAGGATCAGGTTACAGAATGTCAACTTATTTGTTGAAATCTGGCCTCGCTTCTTTAAACATTTAGCCAGCCAGCTTTGACTGTGACAAACATGTTGCAATGTTCAGGGGTAGAAGACAAAAATTCTTTAGTACTTACTCAACTGATGCGTAAGAAGGTATTGAATAGTGGAAATAATAATAATTAATAATTAAGAAAAGATATTATTATCACGAACTAATTACAGCGATCTCATAACTTATTATTATATCTTCAGGTGGATATTTTGTATGTGTACTATTCGATACAGTAGATGAGTGAATATTCGGAACAAGTATTTCTCTTTATCCTTTCATTTTTAATATACTGAAATGCATAGTTATTCTCTCTTGTTATTAATTTTACACACTTGCTTCAAGACCAATCTCTGAAAGTCAAATGACATTTTTAAGCATGAAGAGTATTTTGTGTTTCAGCTCACGTAAAAATCTCATTTTCGGGACTTTGGAAACTAATGCAGCCATTTATTGCTTAGATTATGAGGTGGAATATGCAAATGTGAATTTTTGTCCTGGTTCCTCCATTCTGCACCAATTCTTTTTTAGCTATTTTTCTTTGATTTATCGACAAGGAAATAAATAATTAAAAATAACCCGTAACTCCCCAATTTCCTCATGATGGTGGGTGCCACCTGTCCCATACATAGGCCGAAATCTCGGGAAAAAAGTTGATGCGCTTCCCTCAGGAGACTCGTACCAGCGCGCGTACCGTAGGCAGAGTCTAAAACATGATGCCTCATGGCCACGGTACTGGACGAAATTAATAAATACATGTTTTAAAAGAAGCAAGAAAATTAAATTCTCCATGCCAATTTCCAGGGGAGGTGGATTTGTTTTGATTTTTGTTATTCGGCGTCGATTTGCTGCCATTTTTAACTAATCGCGACGATGAGGATGTGTGACGAAAGGGACACTCACAAAGAACACCCAGGCCGAGATTCGAACCCGAGGCTCCTGGCGTTGTAGAACAATATGCTAACCACTCCGCCGCGGAGGTTGGTAGGGAAGGTCGACGTAACCTGTTCGCCCCCTCCTCCCCCAACACACATGTAGATTGGGAGACAAATTTAGAATGCAGGACTTGTGAAAGAGAATTCAGAGGGTTGAAAATATTTTCTATATCATGAAGCTACAGGGAATGACTGCGCAGATTTCAGGAAGGGTCGGAACGGGTCCTCCGCCAATACAGACAAGGCTTGACAAAACACCCATCGATAGCTTTTGTGTTTTGCATTTTGGCTTATAGGAAAAGGAAAGAAAGGCTAATGTACCAACGGTGCTAGCCGGTGGCTTGTCTCCAAAACCTGGGAAGCCATCTGTCTCGAGGCGACTCTGCCCCCCCCCCCCCGCCCCCTTTTCCCAGTGGGACAAGTAATTAATTAATGGTCTCTGTCCGAGCGTTATATTACTCTCCGTCACGGATATAGGCTTTGCTTACGGGCAGACAAAGGGGATGGCGGGGGTGAGAAAGGTGGTGGGTGACGTGTTTCACGAAGGGTGAGAATATTCCCTTACAGTTGCTGCATAATTATTCCCCGAGTACGGCTTCTCCCCTTACCCTCTGTTGTCTCACCCGCCCCTATCTCTTGTCTCATTTTCTGGGTGTACAGGGATCACGGTTACCTGATCCTAAACTCCGGTTAAATAGTGTAGTTTTAGTAATCCTCGTGTTAACTGGAGTTTAGAAGGCTTCCAGAACCAAGCTGGGTTTCTGGCGTAAGCATTGCTGATTGAACACCTGTTCGGCAGTCTTTACTTTCTGAAAGTAATAATTGCTTTTAGGGTTAAATGAAGTTAAAGTAATTAATTGGAATTGCAACTTAGTCACTTGTAACTTAATTGGAAGAGATTCTATGACTGTCTCCTTTAGTTTAGAAGTGTAAGGACTAGAGGCTTGTTGTGAATGTTTGTGGCCCGTTGGTGAAGAAAGAAACGCCGAGAATCAGTGGGCCATGGCTATGGGTTTAGAGGTGGTGGAAATTGCTTTATGGTGCAAGTTAAAAGACCTTGCAAATAAATCTTAGATCAATCGATAGATGGCTCTTATATCCTTTTTCCTTTCCATGCTGAATGAATCAACATTTAATATACGTGCTTAAAAAAAATGCAGACCAACAAGTTGGTAAAAATTTAGAAGGAAATGTACCTGTTAACTTCCAGCGTGTGAACACAACGTAGTTGGATGTCAAAGGATTTGTTAGTAGTTATCATTCAATAATACATTACATGAACTTTACAATTAGCAGAAAGTGGCAGAAAAGCGAAGTTGAATTAAATGAATAGAGCAGTGGTTCCCAAAGTGTGCGCCGTGGCTGGCTTACAGGAATGCCGCGAAATGTTCCAATATTTTCACTGAAATTCAAGCAATCATATGATTGCTCCAAATATGCTTATTTAGTAGTTTTTACATATAAAATATTTCTGAGTTTAATATATATTTTATTGTCTTTTTAACTTAAGGCAAGCAATCTAACCATACTAACAGAGCGTTGCAAGTATTAGATAGCCCTACATTCTGACTTGGGCGCCGCTGGAAAATCTTGAAACACTAAGGGCGCCGTGAAACAAAAAAGTTTGGGAACCCCTGGAATAGATCATGTACTATACAGTACATGTACAGTCTTTTCCTATGGTTTTGTAAGGCTCCTGCCTTCCAAATTAACGGGCTGACGCTAAAGGAATATCGACAACTTCCTTATTATTACTATTATTATTGTGCCCCACCACCACCCGCACAATGGTGTAACGCGTGCCCTGGTTCCTGTTGGTGTACACCAGGGCGTCATATTTGCAATTTACCTTTTCGACACTTGAGCGAATCGTCTATGTAACACCTGCATCTCTATTATTTTCATTACAGTCTACACGGGGAATTACATCCCATGCGGATGAGAACAAAAAAAATCTGTGTAGAAATGTGAAATAAATAGAAGAAGAAACAAAGAACATTAATAAAATGCAGTGCGTCCATTTCGATCTTCAGCCGAGAGATCGGGAGAAGCGTGGCGGGCGGCGCTGGCGGAGATGCCGACATTTGCGGCCTGTAATGCCCGCTTATTTTTATGGACATATGCAGACATTTATATAAATATTGCAAAACGAGCACTAACCTGTGTTATAATTTATCATCTGTAATTCATCCAAGTTCTGACCTTATATACACAAAAAATACGTTTTAAAAAACAATGTAAAGAGCCACAGATAATAAAACATTTTAATCATAGTTTTGACCAGTAACGTCCTGCTTAAGTTTACATCCTTGAAAGAGTTTTGTGACGATGGGGATCGTTTGGAGGTTTCGAATTTGCAACACTGTATCAAGATTACGCTGTAGACGAAACCGTTAAAAGTCAATGGTGTTCGTGAGCTTCCTCGCAATCCGAAATCTCCGAGCTCGAGTTTTTTGTTCGTTCGCGACAGAGCTGTGAATATAGTGGCGAGCAGATGTAAACCAAGAGCGTGTTAATTCCGTACCGTGCGCAAGAGTGTTATTATTGCCGTTACTTGTTTGTGTTATTGCAGTGTGTATGTGTGTTGTGTCAGTAAGAGGATTGGAAAGCCAGCCGCAAGGTTCACGTTACGAGGGGGGCTGATAAGTTCTCGGCCCGACCCAGAAGGACTTTAGCTACAGGCACGAAAGTTTCAGGCTATTCAACGTATTCTCCCCGAAAGTCTACACACTTGGCACTTGGTGGATATCAGTTTGAACAACTCTTATACCACAGGTTAGTGCTCGTTTTGCAATATTTATATAAATGTCTGCATATGTCCATAAAAATAAGCGGGCATTACAGGCCGCAGATGTCGACATCTCCGTCAGCGCCGCCCGCCACGCTTCTCCCGATCTCTCGGCTGAAGATCGAAATGGACGCACGGGTATATAATATTATACCACGCATACACCTCCACGCTATATGTACAAAACACAATTTTCTGCAATTTTAGAGTGAAGGATGAGGTTTAATACAAATCAACTGATTAAATGATGACATGGAACAATACGTTATTACAAGTAAATGTAAGTCACAGGCAGTAGGCTAGGGTACACAATGTTATTTTATTTTTCTGCATGTTGCCTGTTGTTGATAATGATGGTGTTTTCTAACATGTATAGCTACTGTATAGTTTGTTGTTCATTATATCATCATAAGTCGCTTATGCCAGAGTTAAGAATATAGAGTGGAAGCAGCCATACCTGTTGCATTACCCCGACCCCCCTTCAAAAGTAAATTAATGCTACAAAGTTATTTTGGACACTTATTTGTTCTGGAGACGGCGGTTAGATTCAATACACCAACACTGATTAGTATTAACACTTATTTTTTAAATAGTCTGTCCATTTTCCCGAGTTAATTCAAAACTTCAAGAACGTATGGCAAATTAGTGGGCTCCCCAACAACTTTCCGACTTGTGCTTGAGATACGCTTGTACTACAATCAAGAGTCCTGCACTCTGTTAACCACTTCTGGCAGTTTGAATTGCACTCTCACGTTAATACCTTATCTTGGTGTGGGATCTTGAGAGTCGTTGCTAAGTGATGACTGCACACTCCATATTGTGTCGATTTCGAAATACACATCTCAGCGTTGTTAAATGTGACTTACAACATCCTCTGACAATTTGTAATCCTGTGGTTATTTCTGTTTCAAAATACATTTATACGGAAGCCAGTTGGAGCTTCCTTTGCTGTGTAACCACGACATGTTTCATATATTTTTAAGGAACAGAAGGATAATAGTTATATCATAATAAAAAAATTAATTATCAATTTAATTATTATTTTTATCTTTACCGCAGTACCTAAATAACTCAATCGAAATACCTAACGTTCCTTTATATGATTATATCACAGTTATTTAATTCTCAATTATAGTATGAGGTTCTTCGCCAAAGATAGCAAGATACACCCACGTTTCCGTATCGTCAAGCATTAAGTAGATCCATAGAACGCTCAACGCTCTCTCATAATCAGGTTCAAATATACTGAGAGGTAGCGGTTAAATGACTGCAATATTGATTTTCCAATGAGCCATTTTATTAGGTTAATGATTTACCTTTATTTATATATCCTGGAAATGTAACTTGTTCAATACAATTAAATAACTAACAGGAACTTCTTGGAACATTTGAGAACCTCATGTCAGTGCGGAGATGCTAAACAAACACTGAACCATTTATTTTTCGAATATCACTTAAGGGAACAACACCGAGACTCTTTATATACAAACTTACAACACGCACAGGTTCCATTTTCGATATCCTTATCTTCATTAATATCTGAACCTCGTACTGTAGATATTTGGATACTTTATAGTTGCGCTCGAAACATAGGTTTACAATCTAAACAGCCATGACCCTGACGACAATTTAAATCCAAAAGACCTCGCAAAGTCGTCATATAAGAACAGAATGGACAACAGCACTCAACAAGTCAGAAGTGAAAGATATTCATCAACAGTTTGGAACATATACAGGGTGTCATTTTATTGGCGCCCACGGACCATAGATTCGTATAGAGGATATCAAAACAAACAACTATTCTCAGTAACATTTTTCTCGTTGGTGCGTCGATTCGACACTACAGCCGTTCAAAAAAATACCGTTTTGCCGCCTGGATGCTGGCAACCCAACACAACATTTGATCGTATCTGTGACGTCATTTCCTGCGGCGAAACAGTGCACGGTAGTGTTGCAAGGAACATAGAAATTTTGTGAAAAATGACAAACTAGCAACCACATTATTGGCTGTAAAACGAAGGGAGGAACGCGTCCAGTGCAACGAATATCATAGCCTACCAGCCAGAAGATCATCAGTCACCTCACGGAAAGGGGGAAGCGAACCAACGACATGAGAAATGGTAAAAAACGTATTCAAAATGAAGTGTCAATATCGGATTTTGTCTCAGCCTACATGTCAAATATCAACAACAATAAATTTTATTGGACTTACAACTTACATGTGGCTGTTTGCGCCCAGCTACTTGTCAATTATATTTGCAAATCTCGTTGCAAGGTTTGTGTCCAGATGCCTTGTGGTACTTTTGTGCTGATAACGGAAGTATCCGAGGTTCATTGTTACACTACGGCTAAACACGTACAACCATAGTAACAATCTAATTATGAATCAGTAGCGAATATACGTACTTCCCTGTTCACAGTTGCAAACTATTACCTGTGCATCCGGTGCATACATAAACACATTCGTCGGAGAGTTTGTTTTACTACTACTTATATCCATTTTTGTCACTTTCCTCATAATGCCCTGAATATACATTATATTATCTGTGGCTTACCTTTGGAATTTTGAGTTATTTCATTTCTATTTTGTCATCTGTTCAGTGTGTCACAGACAACTAGTATCAGAAGGACAAAGTGGATAGACTAAATTGTATATGCCAACTTGGTAACTAGATTTGAAAATATTTGACACGTAAGCTGAGACAAGATTCGATATGACCACTGCAACTTGAATCCTATTTTCTTTCTACCATTTTTCGTATCGTTTGTTTACTTCCTGTTAGGTTACAGAACATGTTATCTCGTTTTGTTTTACTGTACATAATGTGGCTGATTGTCGGTATGTCACTTTTCACAGAATATGTGTGTTCCTGGCAACCCTGGAACGCATAGCTTCACGACGGGATATGACTTCACAAATGCAATCAAATGTTGTGTGTGGTTGCCAGCATTCAGGCGGCAAAACGGGCATTTTTTTAACGACTGTAGCGCCGAAATGATGCACCAATGAGAAAAATGTTACTGGAAAAAGTTGTTTGTTTTGATGTCCTCTATACATTTCCGTGGTCCGTGGGCGCCCTTTAAAATGATACCCTGTATAATAGTATAGTACATGAACTCAGCAACTTTGGCTAGAAATCGCAAAAATACGCGGTGTGAGCCAAAAATAAAAAGAAGAAGAAGCATTTGAGAAAGTTGATAATGCGTTGTCTAAAATAAAATTACGAAGAGTAATTTGGAATGTGATGTAGTAATTGTTCTAACCAAGGACCTGTGCGTGGTAATAGCACTATTTATATTTATTTTGGGGATAAGCCCGCTGTAAAGTGTATTGTTTGACTCTGCCAGATTTATTAATCAGTATATTAAATATCCGTTGTAATATAACCTGCGATTTCCGTAAGTCCACATAACTTCATACTTTGTACCAGACAAATGGACCGACAAGACAAGAACACTTTCGTAAAATGAAGAGAGTATTTTTTTTTACAAATTGCGTATTCGTAGCTTTAGTTACTTCTGAGATTTCGAAGGTTGTATGCATATTGATTGTTGAGTTTCGAATACTTGACTTCGATCGGTCTAGTTGTCTAGTAATTACGTCAGACAATACGAATCAAACTTTGAATGCCGAAGCCATGATTACTTAATGTATTCTCGCTCTTTCATATATCGTAGAGCCGTATTCTCATAGTTGCAAATTAACCCAGAAACTTGGCTTATATAAAATGACCAAAACAATTCAGTTTCCTGTTGAAAGGAATGACCTTGTGCCTCACATCCTGTCCGTACTCACAGGGCAATAAGGGCCTTGTACTTTCTAAACCCTAACAACTCTTGTTCACATCAAACTGCCTCAAACTTTACATTTCGAGGAGTTTTTAAATGTTGTATCTATTCCCTCAATTTGTTAAACCCCAATAAAACCAGCATTTGAATTTAATACTGCATTCATTGCCTGCTTAATTGTCTCTGGGTAAAAGGTGAGTGGACAAGCCTGATCGTTGGTCGGCTAGTTCCCCCTTCCCCCTCCTCCGTCTGCCGCCCCCACTTTTTCTGTTCCAGCGGAAGTCTCGCACGGTTGGCTGACCGCTGTGAACACAGCTGCAGTCCGCTACATGTAGACTAGGCGACCAGGTGGCGCTGTCGCCAGTGTGTGATAAAGCTTTATGCGAACGCGTGCTTAATTTTCATCAGACGTCACATGGAAGGCAGGTGGTATACATACGTAGTTCCCTCGACACGAGGTACGCATAAGTGATCACGACGTGTCTCACCTGATTTTTTTGTCTTTTTTTCCCTGCAATCGAAGGTGTTACCCTGTTGACAGAGAACACGATGGAATAGTTTACCTGAATAGCATGGCGAATTAAGTAACAAGCAATGCTTGAGCTGTTGGTTTCTTAAATTTATTTAACTTACTTTCTTTCCAAATTCATTCTAATCGCATCGAGGACATTGTCTGCAGAACTAGCAAGCAGTGACGACGCCGATGGGGAGGGGGCACCCCCTCAGCAAGAAAGAAACATCAAATAGCTAATGAAATTGAAAATTTCCTTCAGAGAAACATAACTAACTAACTCTCCAGCCTTCTTAAACCGAAGGTTTGTGGCTGCAGCAACACAGGCCATCATTCATCTGTCCCTATCCTAAGCAAGATCCAGGGGTGCCCACAGGGGGAGGGGCGCCATCGACATTTTTGGGGGAATTTTTCTCTTCAAATATTTTTCCAAAATATATGTAATAAATTTTACACTATAAATTCACCATATTTTAATCCATTAGATGAAGAAAGGAAAGCATTATCGAAGGTGGTGGGGATATCCAACTCTTATATATTAGGCCTTATTTTACACGTGGGTTCTTGGGGGGATTCTGAACTAAACGTTGGGGGGGGGGGGACAGTATCCAACTCTAGGTCTTAGATTATGGCGGGTATTTTAGTTAGAGGGGTATTGAGCATTAAATTGAGGAGGGTATCCAATTCTTGTCTTACTATTGCCTTAGACTGTTGCGGAATTCTGGTATGGAGTCTGAGAATTATTTTTTTGGAGGAGGCAATATCTATTCTTCAATATCAACAGTAAGTCTAAAATTGGCATGGAAATTTTTGTGATATGATTGACTATTAAATTTAAAGGGGGAGATAAAAAGCTCTTGATAAAGTGTTAAATCTTAGCTTGTTAAGGGATTTCTGTAGTGGAGAGAGAGTTCGAACATCAACTTTTGGAGACTGTATTTAGCGATATGGTATCAACACGTTTTCGACCCCGAACGTGCCAAAATAAAAGCTCGAAAAGACTAAATATCTCGACACCCCATTAAATTGGTATTCTTAAAACGCTGCAAAGAAAGGGAGGGATGTAAAAATTTTCTTACTCGCTTCACTCGCGATAGTGTTTTCCCAGAGTGCGTGTTTGGCGCTTTACTGAGGTGAATGTCAAGCTTTATACTATAGCTACATTGCAAGACATAAGCGACATTCTCTATATTCATTGATAACATCACTTCTTAAATAGGTATATAATGCTTAGTATTGGTATACTGCTTAATTTAAAGCAGGTGCATCGTTTGGAACAAATATATATCGAATCCGCATTTCTAACTTTTTGTCATAGAAAAATTTTACTTTAACAAGTTGAATTTTCAGTGAAGATAAAATCCACGTAATTACTGTTATGGGTTACTAAAATAATTATATTTACCCGAAGAAAACGGCACGGGGGGAGGGAGGTGAGTTATTTGAAAGAGGAACCGTATTATATTATCGCTCTGAGCTTAACAATTTCTAGCTAGGGTTCTGTAATGTCTCGTGAAACAGCAATAATTGAATTTAATCGGTCATACGGCTAGAGCATGTTATTTGGTTCGCCAAGTTTGAATTTCTATCTTTATCTTAAGTTGTGTAACAATTTGTGTTAAATACTCAAATTATGAGTTTTTAAACCCACTCACAAACACTATTTATATGCATATTTACATAATTTATGTGATAGCTTTTAAGTTTTTTTCGAAAATCGAACAATTAAGAAATATGGACAGTTTAACATGGTATTTCATTCAAATAGTCATATTATTATTATTACGTTTTTATCCAAACTATTTTTGGAGGATTATGATGAACGATTTTAGGGACGGTCTTGAGTGATGAGTACCTGGTTTAGGGAGGAGGGGCAGAGCAAGTATAGTGTTCATTTAAGCTAAGAAAAAAGCTATTTTCGGTAGACACGCTGTCCTAATTAAATACTTTGTGAGGATTACGATACGGTTTGAGGGCGTGAGTGATATGATTTCGGGGGACGCATGATAATGGGGGATGCATGACATGATTTGGGGGGGGGAATGCGCAATCGGCCTTGGGGGGAGATGGGCACCCCTGGCAAGATCTATCCACTCTTTTCCATCCCTACCGATTTCCTTTAGGTCCATATCAACGTTATCCCTCCATCTTCGTCTTGACTTTCATACTGGTCTGTTACCATCAGGTTTTCCAACAAGAATCCTGTTAATCTCCTTTTCTCTCCCATTCGTGCCACATGGCCTGCCCACCTAAGCCTTCTTGATTTATCCATTCTAATAATATATGGACATGAACACAAATTACGTAGTTCTAAATTGTGTAACCTTCTCCACTCACCTGTCTGTCTGCTCATCCCTTTTAGGTCCAAATATTTCTCTAATGATTTTATTTTCAAGAACTCTTATGTTCCTCTTTCAAGGTAAGGGACGAAGTTTCGCATCCATAAAATACTACATCCATGGCCTCATATTGCTGATTCTTGACATATCTTTCTTACACCACAGAGTTGTCAGCTCTACGCCAAACTCCGATTATGAATGGAGGACCGCACTTTTCGTTGTCAGCGGATTATATAGAATAGTATATGAGTGTTATATTTTGTTTAGAAAGAAAACGAACCTGAGTTATATAGTTACTTATATAAGTAACTGCTGATTGTTACTTCTGACGCGTACACTAATTTTTATCATGTTGGTTTACGTACGAACTGTTTTGTTTTTAACGGTCATGCTTAATTACATAATTTCAGTCATTAAACGAAACAATAGTGACCTTCATCAAGAAGAATATCCTTCTGATTTACGTCTCAAAGTTTTAAGTTCTTACCCAATTTACCGCTAACCTTATCGCTTTTATTCTTGCCGAAATATGAGGTGTAAGGGGTGACCCTTTCGGAAATACTAAAAAAGTCAACTTCTCTTTCAATTTGCAGACTAGCGAGGCTGTGGCACCTGGACCTTCATTTAGTAGATGCGTTGTCCATGTGTGTTTGTCGTTTCATCAAAATGTGGCAGAAAAGCGAAGTAAAATAACCTAATTAAATTGATTGATTGAGTTGGTGTTTTAAGTCCACTTTATGCACAAAAAGGCTAATCGGGACTGGACCTACAGTTTAAAGTGGGATCCGAACCACTATGTGGCTCCACCGGGTATCGAACCACGGACCCCCTTGATTACAAGGCGACGGCGCTACCACTGCGCCATCGGGGAGGCCACCTAATTCAATCAATCAACCATACCGAAATATGATCAGTTCCTCACGACTAGAGGAAGTACTCGTTCAGAATGTGCTTACTGTATGAGCATTGTATTTATTCATACGAATTGGAGTACTCACGGATTAAGTACATGTTCGATTTCATTCATACGCCTCACGCTCATTCGCATTATACATATCCGTTTATTCGTTCTATTTTTAGTTATTTTATTCACCACGGTATGAGAAAGCACTTATTCTCTGGACCTCCGAGGTAAATTCTTGATGACCCGCGTAGCTACTACTCTATCCATCTTCCTTATTGAATAATCCAAAGGTGTGTGCTCGAATCACTATCATTGATATTAGAGATGGGAAAATTTCACTCTGAGGACGAGAGAAAAGTTAACATTTGAAACCCAATGTGCAAAAGAGAATAAAACTGTGTGCTAATAAAACACCTTTGTCATATTGAACTAGCACTGGTAACAAATGCCTTTATTTATTTGAAATTTCCAGTACAGCATAAGCCATTTTAAACAGGATAGAAACATTATTGAAACTGTAAAACAAAGCAAAACAGTACCATGATAAACAAGAGATCAGTTTCTATTTACTTATGAACAATTTTTTGTAGGTTGGTGATAAAACACGAATGATAGTAGAAAATATCTACTTGGTTGGAGATGTTGTTAAACTGATTCGATAGCCTATGGAATAATGAATGTTGTTGTACGATTGATTTGCTTTATTTTACTTTGCTTTTTATGCCACTTTTGGCTAATTTGCGAAGATGGGGATGAGTGATGATATGATGAAATTAATGAATGGACACTAACAAACATCCATGCCCAGGCCGGGATTCGAACTCAGGATCCCTGGTGTCGTAGTGTGCCGTAGTAGTACGGGATAGACTGGAAGTTGCAGGTTGGAAAGTTTCCTTGCTTCGTGTTTTATGTCTAGGCGCTCTGAGGGAGAGTTCATGGAGTGGGACGCTACATCTCGAGTGTCCATTTATGACTTTCGAAATTTCATATCCGTAGTATATCTACGTGCTTCTGGTGTACTTGGTATGTTAAACCGAAGCGTAGTGTAAATAGTGGCCTTTTCGGAAGCCATTTAACTACCAATCATTCTATGTAGTACTGGATTGCATAATTGGAGGCTAACGAGGCTCTGGCACCTGAACCCATCGCCATGATAAACCTCTGTGGGGTTGCATGTTAGCCTGTCCTTGTATGCTGAGTAGTTCTTTACATTCTCCGCCTTATGTCACACCCATTGAGGTTTTAGTCCTCAGAGAGACTCGATATTCTTTTGACTGTTTTCCAATACGGGGACAAAGTCTCTGCAACAGAAACAGAACTAATTAAGTAAGTGGATTAAAATAACAAATATCGTGGAAATCCCTGTATTAAGAACACATGGAATCAAGCGAGAACCTACAATAAGCATGCCAATGATGAAAGCGTGATAATAATAACAACAATAATAATACCGGTTGGAGGGATGGCAAAGAGGCCAACGCCCCTCACCCCTGACCGCCCAGTCCGTTCCCTCAGGAAACAAGTTAACTAAATGCTCTTTTAATCCAAATATACATTGTATGATATTTTGGGGTATATTGAATGTGCTCCCCTCCAGAAAATTGTCTCACCCCTGTGCCTCCCTACTCATATTTTGGGTGTCAATACCTAAAAGCTTCATTTTCAATAGGTTATATTTATTCAACATACTTTTGCGAAAATACACACAGAACTAAAAATTGTCAATTGACACAAATATCTATAATTATTTTGACTCTCTACACAGTAAAATGCATACACTGCAATAGATGTACATTTGGTGTATCAAGATAAAAAAAGCAAAGTGCTCCCCTGTGCTTAGCACCACGCCATGAAGGCGTATAGGGCGTGTGGGGTAACGCCCCACACTTTCTTGATCCGGTCGTGAGTGGGGGTGATGTGATCAGCATCACGCCCCTGACCGCCTTTACCCCCCAGGGTTTCCCCCAGGTACCCATGTTATTCGACGCTGGGTGGGCGCCGGGGCCGCTTCCAACGTTAGAAAAGTTCCCGGATTTCAACGGTGTATCAAGATACGCAGGGAAATGCATCAAAGTTTACTTTTATCTGTATCTGTTGCGTGTGATCCACTACAAACGCATTAATTGAACTTATCAGGTATGATCATAAAACCAAAATTGCACATTTAACTGTGTCCAATGATGCACCGAATTGCACTGATTGACAAACAATTGAACACATTTTGGACCTATCACATTCCTCATGAATTTCTTACAAGAAGAACAAATCTCTTGAAACAAATGATACGAGATTCTGTGAAATACTTCTTTTTTTTTTTTTGCTGTCATTCAGGCCTTTAACTAAAATAATAGTTACGACGTGATTAATCCAAATATACCTGTTATAAAGGCAAAATTTCGCTTAAGTTTTTATTTCGCCTCATGGTTTAAACATTTGTGTATTAATGCCCGAAGAGTGTATCAGATTGGTCACACGCAGGTTAAGTGATTTATGAAAGTGCTTAGAAATAAGGAGAACACGATATTACGATAATACAATCAGGTCGCATGCTCATGATGGTACGGAATGTATACACAGGATCACGCGTTGCACACTCACAAAATTTGGCAATGTTGTGAATAGTCACGGAAAGAAAATGTCCACGAAACCACTTTATGCGTAGGTAAGGCAATTGAGATTTTCCTACGCTTTACAGTATGATGTGTACAGTCACGGACACTTCTGGGTTGTAAGGATGCAATTGGCTTTCAGTATAATCGTTACAACCAGGAAGTGCGTCAGTGACTGTACAATGTGCATATTAATCATTTTGCTTTGGATGTGGGGGGAGAAATCATTTTTTTTTTTGTGTGTGGAAGGAAATTGTATAGCATTGCAGTCAAATGATTTTCATATAAATAATAATGCAACCAATATGGCACGTGCATTATGCAAAAGACAACTACCGGAAATAGTGGTTACAATATGTGTAATTAGTGACAATATACACGGTGTGGGCTAACAATAAATATAGTAATACATTTTACTTTAAATGCACATCTTTTGTACGATTAGCTAATTTCTATTCCTGTGAACACTCGCTGATCTCTACAGTACTTTGTGTGCACTTGAATTGTTTTAAAAGTTGGATAGTCATGTCTTATCGTGCTCAAGATATATCTTTATGGATTAGACTAGAGAGGGAATTTTCACACCCAGCACTAGATGGTGCTAATGTTCGCGAATATTGAAGGAAAGTCTACGAACGTTAGTTTTCAGGATAGCTTGAGATAATTGTGAATATTAAGTGCCTGAATGTAAATACTCAAAGTAAAACTATGAAATGAAAAAAAAAAAGGTAAAGTGCTCCCCTGTGCTTAGCACAACGCCATGAAGGCGTATAGGGGGTGTGGGGGTAACGCCCCACACTTTCTTGATCCGGTCGTGAGTGGGGGTGATGTGATCAGCATCACGCCCCTGACCGCCTTTACCCCCCAGGGTTTCCCCCAGGTACCCATGTTATTCGACGCTGGGTGGGCGCCGGGGCCGCTTCCATCGTTAGAAACTATGAAATGATGTAATTAAATATTGACCAGAGACTAAGTTAGGAAAAATGATTTAGTTGCCCAAAATATTTCACTTCTTGCAAAATTTATACACTACGATTAAAAAAATTATCCAGTCGGTATTCTGAGAGCTGCAGGGCAATATATTTTTCATGTAGTCTCTAGTTACATAAATTTCAATTCTAAGTTAAACTGATGATGATTGAATGTATAGTATTTGTTTGTCAAATACACCAGCTTCCTTTGAAGCAAACCAAACTCTTCTAACAATGTGAGTTTCTTCCTCTGCTACGCTTTTATGCGTTCCTTTCCTTTTCTCAACCAGCTTTCCCTGCACGCCACTAATTAATTCGATCGTGCCGCGGTGTCTCGTAAATTCTTTTGACCAAAACGCAAAGGCTTCATTTAAAATTTTCTTGTTCGTATATCGCGGGATGTTGAGGGTATTATCTGCCACTACCTGCGCTACGCACCTTCACTCCGGGAGCATTATCATCCCGGCCACGCAAGCGAATTTAAAACGCGTCGTATTTTCTATTAAGAAGGGGAGTGTCTCTCGTTTTTTTTCCCCCAACACTTGGCTTATATTTCAACTGTATTGACAAAATATGTTAATGCTCACCACATATTGGATTCAAAGTTTGTAAATTCGCTCAAAGACAGAATCGTCTGCCTCTGAAGTAATTTTTTAAATTAAAATTTTCACCTAAATAAAAAGTATAATAGCATTGTTCTCCTTAGCTTCAGTACCTTAAACCAAACAACTAGTAGTGACGAATTTGAAATAGTTTGACAAATTAAACTGGATTATGTTACCGTCGTTGTGGTTCAATGGGAAAAAATGTTAAAATCTCCATAACTTAGGAGGTAATCCTGAAAACAACCTTGTTTCGTGGTATTTCAGTACCTTAAACTAACAAACCAAACATTTAGTAGTGACGAATTTAAAATAATTTCACAAGTACAGCTGTATCAAATTAACGTCCTTGTGGTTCAATGCGAAATGGTTCCAAAATCTTCTTAAGTTGCATATAATCCTGGAAACAACCTTGTTTTTTATTGATTTCGACCTAAACCTGGCTTTTCATCCAAAAAGGGACACAAATTATAGTAATTTTGGATTTTTTTGAAATGGTTTAATAACAATGGTAATTTTGTCTCGTAACGTTTTTTTAAAATCTAGTTTAAATTTTAATATCTAAATAACTTTATAGGTTATTTTTTACAAAGTTTACATTACATTCTTATAGCTTTAAGGTTATTTATAGATGTTCTTAAAGATTGTGAGTTCATCAGTCTCAGGTATACGTATCCTCCTAGGCGGTTTGCAGATACAATTATCCGTGTAAAACAATATTCCACAGCACATACATTCATGGACACTTCTTCTGAGTTATGACAACCTCTCCGAGTTTGAATGGATTTTCTACAATCCAAAAGGTATCATTGACTCTAGAAACCCACAAATATACATATGACTTATGCATACATATCTCCCGCAAGAAGTTTAAAAAAGTCTCCGAAACTTCGAAATAAAAATAACTCATGTTACAATCGCTTTTCATTCAAGAATAAATCGATGACAATCATTGGTCAGATTGAAAGAACGGTAGAGGCTTTGTTGCCAATCAAAAATGTTTTATTTTGATTGAGAACATTGCTTATTTAAACATAAGTGAAAAGTCATTATGTATTTATTTGATTTTACGAATTAAAGATCTGAAGCTTATATTGTGAATTCATAGATGGAAGTGTATGGTACTTAATATATAGACTTGAGAAACTTGAAAATCTGTAATGTAAATCCAATAGTACGAGTAGGCTACATGAATATACAAATATTAAATTCTAAAAACTTACTAAGATCTATATCTTTTGTTCCAACGCAGCAATAAGACTTCTCAATCACATTTAATTTTATTTAACTGTTATGTGTGGGAAATCGGTTTAAAAAATGTATAATAAATAAACATACACTTTCTGATATTTCTGTCTTTTCTTGAAGATTTAACATGTCATTTGTACAACTGTCACTTTCCCCACTTTAAAATGAAGTTCTTGGGCCGAAAATTATTAATGAATAATAATAAAAATAACTATTGTAGCAAATATATCTGTCAGCGAAGGAAAAACTTAATTTTTGCAGTTCGTCCCTACAAAAAAGAAAACTCGATTTTAACACCATTTGGAGGTCATTTTGAAGATGTACGCTCATATAAACCCGTTGTGTCTGTCCCTCTCTGTAAACCATCCACAACACAGAAAGTGGTAGAGCCACAGTAACAAAAGTTTGTTGACTGATAGATCTCACATATAATACCTAATTCGACATAAATTAACTAAATAGATTCATTTGTCTAGTCTAAAAACACCATGTCATCCCTCTATATCTCAAAAACTAATCACGCACTTTCACACATGAAATTTACTTACAAATGGAGCAAAAACTAAAGAAAAGGTCAAATATTAAACTTATATAAGCCTACTTTGAAGTAAAGACCATGTGAAAATTGGAATAAAATGATAATAGTCACAACTATAAGAAAATCAATGAGAAATCGTTTGATTTGATGTTGGTGTACTTCTAGTTTGGGGCACTCTCTGCTGCTGTTATTTATTGTACTGTACCTTTAATATTGGTTGTTAGTGAATGCCATGCTTTTGAGGAAGATATCGATAAAGATGAGCTGTGTTGTGTAGTCGAGTGGTGAGGAATGTCTATTTTGTTGTGACGTGTCCTATATCCATGAATTGTGCTTACAGTTTGATTCTTCAAATAAATACACATGTTTACGTTCAGTTTGAAGAATATGAATAAGAGAGAAGTAGTACAACAGCCTCGTATTGGCCATAACTAAAATGTTTAAAAAGGGAGGTGGAAACAGATGTGCAAAACATTTCTCAGTAAGGGAAACCTAGTTATTCGGTTTGCGAGAAAGCCCTAAAGGACGCTTGAAGATGAAGTTGGCAACCCCTGGAAGACGAGAAAGACGAGAAACCTGATGCGTCCGTTAGAAGAAACCTCCAGAGAGCCGTAATCGTGGATAGAAATTCCGCTGGTAAATTTAAACAGTAAGATTATCATTAAGGGAAAGGTAAGACCCGTACCTGCGATGCTGCTTGTCTCATAGGGTTTCAATCTGGTTTCTTCGCTTCGCACTCCAGCAGAATGCCTAGATTTAAACGACTTTGAAGAGGTTCTGGAGAGTGTTCTTTGGATGGTGTTGAAAGTGACGACGTGCCATCCAGGTCTTCTCAATATTCGGATAAAATTGTATATTAGATATGGGAATATCGGATATTTATTTGTCATCCGGATAATTGGATAGTGTGAAATATTTGTCGCTTTAAAACAGATATAGAATAATTTCTCGGCCGTCCGTAATTGAGACTGCCCCAAATTTCGCCATACGTTGAAAAATAAAGTACTGACAGTATATAATAGTCATACATCCCACACCATTTTGCAAAAATTCCGGTGGCTTTTATCTGGCTTCGGAGTCGGACAGAAAGTTACCCTCCCTTTTCTCTAGGGAATCTATTCATTGGGGAATTATTTCTTAAGTAAAGGCATAAATCTTTAATTTTGTAATCCAGTTAGCTTTCTGGCAATTTGAAACTCATAAATTAATCCAATGTCCGACCATGTTTGCCAATTTCCTTCAGGTTCATCTCTCCTAAATGTTACATACTTACATACACAGTACGTAGAGGTTATTAAGGCAAACAAATTTGCTTGATACGATTTTTCACGACGCAACAAGTGTTTAGAAACATGCCTTTTTTCGTAAAAAATTACGCATAAAATACAGGCCAGGATTTGAACCTGGACTTCTGGCATACCGTGTAATTGTTCTACCAACTGAGCTTCCGAGCCGGCTCAGGTTTCTTACTTCCACTGCGTGGAATTGTCTGTCAGTGACACCGCAACTGGATCTGTTGTCTTCAAAACACTGGTAGTCACCGGTCTCTCCCAGCGTGGAGCTGTATAACACCTTGCTGAAAAATCATATGGCTCTATTTTATATCCGGCCTCCCCGATAGCGCAGTGGTAGTGTCGTCGCCTTGTAATTCAAGGGGTTCCGGTTCGATACCTGGTTAGTGGTTCGGATCCCACTTTAAACTGTAGGTTTAGTCCCTATTAGCCTTACTGTGCATAAAGTGGACTTAAAACACAAACTCAATCAATCTACTCTATTTTTTATCCTGTATGCTTGCAACCATACGGGCGAGATCCAAAGTTTCCATTGATGCTCATATTTTTGGCAAGCGACAACATTTTTATTTCGCTATGGACACACCGTGTAGCCAATCTATGCAAGAGCCTCCTTTTTGAGTGTCAAGACCCCTGAAGAAAACTTACAAACCTTTCATTAAAGCGTGTGTGACGCTGCGATCGTTCGAAGAATATAAGTGGACTGTACGGTTTGTAATAACGTAGAAAACAGAAATTTGTGTGTAGTAACAGATTGTGTTTTGCTTGATATATATGGAGTTTGTTACAAATGTTTAGTGGCACTTTATGTTGACGAAAAATCAGTGTAAGATTATGTGGTGCATATGTTTTATTACCACCTAGAGTTGAATCTACTTGTGCATAGACGGTGGGTGATGAATGAATGATTTAAGAGATAGGGGTTAAACCTAAACCCTTCCTGCGTCTCTACTAGCAAGATACTGTATCTGCAGCATATTATCAATTGTTCATCAGAAAAAGAAAATGCCAGTAGCAACCTTATATTTGTCCCTCGTGTTCGGCCATGCCGACCTCTTGACGGAAAAGGTAGCACAGCGCACTGCGTCGCCAGGTATACCGGATTCGAATCCCAGCATGGATTTTCTTTGTGAGTGTTCTTTCATCAATTTCATCATATCGTCAATCATCTTCATCGTCGCGATCAGACAAAAGTTGCAGGAGAGCGATGCTAAATAAAAAAAAATCAAATCAAATCCTCGTGGTTACATATTTACTGGCTAGAATGCATTTAGAGTGCTCTAACGATGAGGCCCTCTACGCACTTCTGGCGGCGTTGCAGATTCTTCGATATCCATCAGGTTTATTTTGTTTTTGCTTGATCTTTTTCATTTGGTCTTCCATGCCACGCTCTGTAAAAGACGCCGCTTGAAATAATTTTTAAAAAAGGGAAACACATTCCAAAACTTTTATCGCCCACCATATTGTGCGCAAACTCACGCACCATGACCGGATATGACCCTCTGAAAAATCACCTCCCTGCACGAACTGCGTCTGTGCTCAGAGGAGCGCGCACACGAAGATGAAAGGATCCCGCAGAGCGAAGTAGTTAGCCCCAGCATCGCCCAGTAAGACAAAAATCAAGAAAAAGTAAGGCAATTAGTTCCTGGGCAATTAATTTCTGTTATGGTAAGCACACTTCGCGTCGGGGTAGTTGCAGTGTTGACAACGGCCTGTAATGGCCTTTAAGGAGAAAGTAAGCCCGATGCAACCAAGGGAACTTGGCTGCTCATCCCAAGGTCAATCTTCTGCAAGGATTAATAGCGGCGGCACCAATTAAGCGCGGGTGCCCGGGTGCGACGGCCAATTATGTAACAGAATGGACAGTAAGTGCGCTTCAAGGACACTGTTCCAGTTCGGATCTTCAAAATGGAAGGTTGTGCGGCGTGAAAGTGTTGCCATCCCTCTGACCATCAAATCCACCAATGTCGTTGGCATAAAATTGTATTATTTTTGGTCTACATTACCTTACACGACTTCGTAATTGGAAATTTATTTGTAGTGAAATTTGCTTCTTTTGTCTAAACTTTTCCAGAGGTTGTACTACTTGTAGCAGTGTTTCAATTCTCACTGAGTTTTCACTGTTTCCACTTCGCAATTATCTTCACCGATACTGTGTTTTACGTGTTGTACTTCATTACGTCAGGCACCTTGTGGAATCTGTATTCTGAGGCTGTCGTTTTAGTTTCTCTCTTCGAAACGCGTCAGAAGTTGTAAGCTTTAGTGGTTAATTTGCTACCAGGAATTGTAATATAGCATTTTGCGTATTCATACACGTATATATATATATCCTGTATTGCTATCCTGTTTATCTTATACATTCATTTTCTGCCATGATGAATGACGACGGAATGAAATTGATGAAGATACACTTGCAAAGCAGCGCCTATGCCGAGGTCAGATCGGAACCTTCGGGCAGGGTTGTTAAAATTGTAATGGGTTCTATTTGGTTCCGTAACAGGACGGGGAACCTATTTTCTCGCACAATTTAAATTCGATCCAAGTTGCGTTTTGTTTCATTGAAAAAAGGTGTCTGGACCGTATTTAAATTGATCTGGTAAAAAGGTTCCTGGACCGAATTGGAATACATTACAGATAAAAAGGTTCTTTACGGTCCAGAACCCATTTACGCTTCCTGATTTTCTCTCCTGGACCGGAATTGAATTTACTAAAAATTCCTGGACCTTTAAACCCCTGCCTGCGGGTACGATATCATGAGGGTCCCAGGTTCGAATCCTGGACTGAGCATCTGTCTTCATCAATTTCATCAAACCATTACTCATCATTATCATCATCATCGCGATTATCCAGAAGTGGAAGAAAAGCGACGTTAAATAACAAAAATATGAGTAGAGGCGACACACATTCACATCCAGAGCGGTGTTATTCGAAGAGGTGCATCCCCCATCTCCCCTGTTCGACCTCACCAGTGCATAACATACGCCTCCTTTAAACAACGCCTACCTTCTCTCAACCAGTGGAGCGTTCAGAAACTTTTCTGTGGAAGCGATGTTTCACATTAGTTTGTCACCCACTCATGTTCGTTGAATATTCGTTTGGAAGGATGAGCGCTCACTTTTGGATGTCAGGGGGGAGGGGGCAGGAGCTTTCGTCATTTACGATTTCGTTAATTGTCTATCGGTGGCTTTCCCTGTACAGTTAAATTGAGCACTTTACTGTGGTTTATCTAATACAGTAAACCCTCGTTAACACAAACTCGCTTAAGACGAACACTCGGTTAACATGAACAAAATGTTGGTCCCTGCAGGGATATCTTATAGAAAGTTTTATCGGTTAACGCGAATTTCTGTTACCACGAATTACGAACTGTTTTTTAGTCCGTTGCGTCATTAGATCTCATTTAACACAAACTTTCAAAGTTTTTCATAATTTTTTTCTGTTGTTCCTCTGCTAGGTATGTAAGAAATCGCTCAACAATCTCTATCATTTTGCCAACAATCAACTTATACAGTATTGTAACCAACAGATTCAGATCAACGATGTGTTCAAATGTGTTTTTCTATTCTTTAAAACATATCCAGTACGAGTAACATCAAGATTAAAACTTGGGTGCAATTGCTCGACAATCGCGTCAACAATGAGCTTATACGTATTTAACCAACAAATTCAGTTGTGTGTTCAGAGAGTTTTTCTATTCTATTAAACACTTTATAACGTTTTGCTGTAACATCCGAATTGACCGCTAGTTTTACGGAAGCTATGAGTACAGTTGGCCGTGAAGTTACCAGGCATTTACGTTCCGGTCTGCAAGCAATTTTTCACAGAAAATGATCTGTGAATGTTTTTTTTTTAAAAAAAAGTTAATTACTGTAGTACTGTTTTCTATGATGACATACATAATACGTATTGTAAATGGTTAATGTGTAGAAAGAACTGTATTGAAACAATAAAATTGAGTCCCCGGTTAGCACGATTTTTTTTTTTAATACGAACTCTTGATTTTTCGGTCGCTTGGGATTCGTGTTAACGAGGGTTTACTGTATAATCATATTAACTATGACGAGTAAGGCGAGAAGTTGGTGAAAAGAGTGAACAGGACAACGGAAGGAATATAAACATTTGCCAGGGAAAACTTCAGTAGTTATGGTTGGCTATGGAGCTTATTAACGACACTTCCCGTTACGAATGTATTACTTATTCTAACGGTGGTAACTCCTCGTTTATTTCCACTATTTTAACTCGTTTGGCAAGGTAAGGGAATGTAAAGTTTCCCCCTTGCTCATTGCACCGTGCCATAAAGGCACATTAGGGGTATGTGGAACTACGCCCCATCCATTCACGATCTCGGACATTTTTTTCAAGGTGATATGATCAGCATCGCGCTCCGGGTTGCCTCCAGGTAGTTATTCGTTAGAGGCTGGATGAACTCCACAGCCAGTTTATGCAGCGCATATGACACATTCTGCTAGCGAAATCAGAGTGATCCGACACCTGCGGCTTCATCTGTAGGAATAATTGAGTTAATGTAACAGGCTAATTTAAATAACTGGTTATATATTATCATTGCGTGTTACACAAATCCTGACGCAAGTGTAAAGTTCGTTCTAAGTTCGCTTCATACTCATAGGAATTGGACCTACAGTTTAAAGTGAGGTCTAAACCACTGTGTAGTGTGCCTTATCAGGGGGAATCGAACGCGGGAACCCTTGATTGCTAAGTGGAAGCTCTGTCACGACTTGAATTTCCTGCTGGTGGTCATTGGCGAATACGCCCACACTGCCTCGCTTCATTTTTTTAATTTCTTTATTTTTACGTCCGGTCACCGCCACATCCATTCAGCTATACAGCAGTAAACAAAAGTCCTTTCCTCTCCCGACCAGCCTTATATTGCTTTGGGAGAGACGCCCTCTCCAACCGTAGGAATGAAAAGTTAAGAGTTCAAAAGAGTGCATCTTGGCAGCAGTCAACAAAGAAATAGACAGGAACATGCAACGTGGCACCTTAAAAATCAAAGAAATGTACCTACATGAAATATTTATTGCATCAGGAAGTTACTTAAATAAAGTATTGTTGTGTACAACGCACTTTAAACACTCACTGATTGTCAGATTTTAGAATTTAAGTAGATCTTGTTTTTATACATCCACGTACATGCTGAACCAAACAACCTTCTTAATGATGTTTGCAATTATATCTAAATTACATGTGTTGAGACACGATGTTTTACTTAACGAAAGTCGTGGTGTGCCTGACCATCATTTTATGGACCGGTAGCTCTCCTTTCCTCATACCATGACACGACCAACCATTTCCTCCTGTTCATTTCCATACACCTTGACTCATTTAACTATTACCTTGTGGCTTGTAGGTTGTTGTAATTTCCGGTATGAAACACCAAATCACTTTCATCTGCTGTTACTTTTCAAGCTTACTTTTCTGCTAGTTATTACTACAGTACAGTTAAGCGAGTAACCGGTGTGCAATCACAGAGTAGAACTGTTATTTTGACAAAATCTTGTTTTCGTAATGGCTGCTTCCGGGAGGACAGTTTGAAAGGTTGCTACTTTTCAACCAAAGAGGGGGCAGCTGTAGGTATAATTGGCTGTTTGACCGCAAGTTCCTTCGTAGGTAAACGCGGCATTATATAGACCTAATTATTGATGTTATTTCATAAGTGACAATTACTACTGTACACATATGTATATAAAAATCTCTATTTCAACACAGTTCTTCCTGGAGTGATACATTTCACATTTCGATTAGGATGAAGATAAAGTTTCCTGATTCAGTGACAATTTCAGCCCGTCTGCAACACTACAGACACGCGCTAAGAAGCAGAGTAATAAATTGACCAAGAGGGTGTGACACCATCCTTACGATGTCCCCAGTTTACATTTCGCTCTTTCCTCTTTGAAGCGAGCCTAGCGCCAAACAGCGGAACGAGACGGAACTAATAAGAACCGCGCACGAACCGCCTCTGTGTAAACTCATAGAATATCCTCAAACAAGACGACGCGTTATGGTGGTCCAACAAAGAAATGAAGTACTTCACGTTTTCATTCGGGGAAAATTTTCCTCACTCTTCTAAGTCCTTGTATTCTGAAAACACTTTGTTTCATTTCTTTTTTTGTTCATTCGGTACGGCATTGAACGCGTACTTCGGTACCTTTGAAGTATTTGCATAAGAGCATTGTGTGCTTTAATACCACACAATACGATTGATTGATTTGCTTCTTTTTTACTTCGCGTTTGTGCCACTTTTGGCTAATTTGCGAAGATGGGGATGAGTGATGATATGATGAAATTGATGAATGGACACTCACAAACATCCAAGCCCAGGTCGGGGTTCGAGCCCGACAATTAGTTTTAAAAATTGAATGAGGACGTTTTTAACAGAAATATTGTAAAGGGTGTTCCGTATAGGACGCCGTATTTGAATCGAGTACTATTGTTTTGTTTCGAGGTTAGCAGACCTGTTCTTCCCAATGTTGGCATCTGTTGTCACGCCGATTAATGGAGCCTCAATTGTTTTGACTCGTTTGTTGTGGTTTCCTTCCGAAAATCCTCGAATAATCCAGGAGCGTGAAATCCATCCATCCGCTGAGAACGACTGTGTGGTGTGGATTTTGGCATGTGGAGTGTGATCTTACACCCTGTGATTTCTTCTTATGGGGGTTTGTGAAATCACAGGTGTACGCCAACAAACCACAAACCCTTTTGGAATTGAAGGCGGAAATCATACGGGTGATTGGAGGCATCGGGACAGACATGTGGGGAACAGAATTTTCCATGTGGGGAGTGTTAGGTCGGTGGTATGTGGGATACAAGCAAATAAAGAAAAACTAACTATAAGAGGGTCTGTGTTGCGAAACTTTGGGATGGTCGGGAGTGTCGATAACTCATTACTGAACACTTGAGCAGTAAACATTCGTAGATTATTTGAGTAGGGTGCGTTCTGCTGTCCCCGCTGCCGACGTTATTGAACATATCTAAAAGTAAATTAGCTTACCTCCTTGTCTGTCCGCCAGCCTGTATCACCTATCCATATCTAAGAAACAACTAACAGTACATAGTACAGTAAAACCTCGTTAATCCAGACCCCGATAAGCCGGACTTCGCTTAATCCGAACAGGCAAAAAGCAAACAAAGAAAGAAAAACAGAATTCAAAGATTTAATGTGGCTAGAAGTCAACAAGAGAACTTCCCGAAGAAATGGCAGTCAACCACTGATGAAATTCTGTTTCCCGCAGACTTTGTACTGTACTGTATAGTGCATTTAGGCCTATGCCCTTGCAATACACCATGATAAACGTGTTTCGTTGCTATAAACGGAGTTTTAATGCATTTTTACTGTTCTTTTAGGTTATTTCAGTTAATCCGGACTTTCGTTAAACCGGTCAACTTATCCCCCCCTTAGTCCGGATTATCGATGTTTTACTGTATTCGCTATATTGGCAGAGTAAATAGCATCAATTATTTGGAATTGATCTCCAATCTGTACCTGGCCTCCCCGGTGGCGTAGTGGTAACGTCGTCGCCTTGTAACGAAGGGTTCCCGAGTTCGGTACCCTGCGGAGGCATACAGCGGTTCGGATACAACTTTAAACTGTAGGTCCTGTGCCGATTAGTCTATCTGTGCATAAAGTGGACTTAAACAAACAAAAATTCAAACCCATCCGTAGCTGTGCAGCAACATGAGATAAATTAATAGATTTTTCTGTTGTCCGTTCGTTGAAAGATTTCTAGCACATGACCTTTGTCATCTCATCTGTGTGGGTGAGAGGCACCGGAAATTGAAAATTGGGTAAATATTCCCTCTTCACCTAAAATCTTACCTGAATTTCCCAACGGGGAGGGAAAATTCCCTCCACGTGGCAACACTGCGGCTACAATTGTTGCCAGGACCCTAACACAACTTTCATTGAAGAAGATAGGTGAGAACAGAGGAGAGTTAGAGGCTGAAAAATTCAAAGGAAAAATCGCGGATAATTTTTCTCCGTTCACTTAGCAGAGGCCCGACATAAATCAAGAGGCCAAGGGTCATGATTTCGACTTAAGGGTTTTGACGGAGAGCTCCTTCGAACCAGGCACGATGCAGTGGCTCGTCTGTGAGAAAGAGTAATGGCTGCCGAAGAAGGATGGGTTACTATTGCTCGATCAAGAGAACCATTTCTCCTGCCACGGGGTCCAGGAAGTAATTCGGAGAATGGAGGGGAAATGAAGGGAGACAACGCTGCTCGAACAGGAAATGACGTCGACCATGTCTCTCTGTCGTTCCGTCGTGGAACTGCGCTTGTTCCGTTCTGCCGGAGAGGATTGTGGGAATTGAAATATTTTTTTTTAAAAAAAATAAGGGATTCGTGTCTGAAAAAGTTTCTTGTCTTATGATTGGAATCTCGTAGAGATTAATACATGGATGAAACCGACACAGAATTAAAGACGACGACCTTGTAAGCTGACCTCAGACCTTAGGTCAAGGAATTTTAAATAAAATCAATTCCGGTTCAGGAGAGGAAATGAGCAAGCGTAAAAGGGTTCTGGACGTCCCCGATGGCGCAGTGGTAGCGACGTCTCCTTGCAATCAAGTGGTCCCGGGTTCGATACCCGATGGAGGCACATAGCGGTTCGGATCCCACTTTAAACTAACTGTAGATCCAGTCCCGATTAGCTTCACTGTGCATGAAGTGGACTTAAGACACCAAATCAATCAATGAACCAAATCAATGATCTGTTGTCTGTGGACTGTTTTCGCCAAACGTGCTGACCGTGCTGTTACACGAGTCCTTCAGAGGGGCAAGCAAATAATATCAATAAGTTATTCAAGCCCTTAGACGGCATAGTCTTTTCCGCTCGCCATCCGAAATACCTGCTGCCAGTTATTTAGCCACACACACGCAACACCCTCCAACACTCCCAGATTTCTTAAACTCCCTATTTATGGTGATTTTGGCTCAACTTACCCTTACAACACCCTAAATGAGAACTTACACCCCTAGATGGAAATTTCTATATAAACCCCTGCCTGCTCCCTATTCCTCGGTTACCTTCCTCTGCTCAGCTATGAATCTGGCAACCAAATGTTCAAATTTCCCTCGCAAATATAACGGCGAGCTCTGGTTGGCAGAGAACAAAGCACGTGCTGCCTCCAGCGCTCTTGCCACTGGACGGAAAAATTCACGTGATAGCAGACGACAGGTCACTCCGTCGCATGAACTGTACCAGGATAAAAGGTACGAGGTGTGATGTCTAGAACTGCCAGTCTCTTTCGAAACTTCTCTATAATATTTTGGAAAGAAAATTCTAAATTAAATTGACTAAACAATGTGATTTATTTTTCTTTTATGCAGATATAACAAGCGGAACTTTTCCGAGTGATTCATAGATGTCACGTTTTATTTATAGTAATTACAATGTCACTCCATTAGTGATAATTTTGAATCTGTATTACTTGATTACACATATTTGGGATAAAATTCCGAATTTTGAGAGTTCGTAACGTCATACAGGAAAATATTTTTAATAGTTTTCTTTTGACTTGATAACTACTACTCACTGTTAAGGTTTGTAAGGTGATGTATTTTATATGCTTTCGTGAGACCAGACCCTCCTTTTCCAGATGATACCTAGACGAGGCCCAAACTTGTCCTTCGAGACGTAAACTGCAACAACACGGTTGTGTATACATGGTATATACACCCCCAATGTTCTGTCCTGAGTTCCTCTTTCAATCAACACATTTACATTTAAGTTTGTCTTTAAATCTTTATTCAGCATACATTGTCTTACTCTGTATGGGCTCCATCTATTTTTTCCTCTGTACTTTGTATTACCTTATGGCATTACTTACACCACCCTTCCACAAGTACTTCCCCATCGCTGGTTTTACCCTTTCTATTCATGTTATATATTCTGTCTAGCACAACCACATTGCATAATGTCCCTCTCGATCGACTACGTTTTAGACTCTTACAAGATGGCACTCCAAACTAGTAACTTTTCTATTTTTACTTTTCAGTTCCTTCCTCAGAGACCACACAATCACTCCTCAACAGTCCTTTTCTTTCTTCCAGAGCTTCTTTTCTCATTGCTATCTTTACTTTTATTCCCTTTTAAGATATTCCATTGACGTCATACATGGAAAGCAATAATGAGATCGGATCTTACCATACAATGTCCCCTTTGAAGATTTGTACGGCATCTATTCCTTTTTTAATGTTTCTATTTCGTTATTTCACCTCGCTTATCTACTGCTTTATATTAGTAACGATGTGGGTGCATTGAAATAGATGGGATATCAAATACAATGATATGCCCACCACATAACCGGGACCAAACCCAAAATCTTTGGAGAATCTGGATCGAGCTCCAAATGCAGGAGACATATTTATTGCTGGAGAATGTAAAGGGATAACTACGTAATCTTCTTAATTGTGATATTTTGAAAATTAGGAACTGATAGTTTGTTTTACAGGAATCAATGTAACGTAAAGTACTAATTTAATCTTGAAGACCAAGGTGAAGATTTTAATGCTTCCTGCGTTTCTTCTTAATTCGTCGCCTCCTTCCACCTTTATATCAGACCGTCCAGAAATCATATTGCTTCTTTTACCCAGCTTCGAATCCCGACCTGGGCATGGATGTTCTTTGTGAGTGTCCCTTCATCAATTTCATCATATCATCTCTCATACTCATCTTCAACATTAGGCAAAAGTGACAGAAAGCGGAAGTAAAATAAACAAAATTTATGTATGAATAAATCAACAAACACCATGTGACAAATGTTTGGTTTTCGAGGCAATTTAATTTGATTTATTTTACTTCGCTTTTCTGCCACTTTTGGCTAATCGCAAAGATGAGGATGAGTGATGATATGAATATGAAGAGACACTAACAAAGGACACCTATGCTCAAAACGGGTTTAGAACACAATACCCCTGGCGTCGTGGAGCGCTATGCTAACCAGATCGTCACGGAGGTCGGCTCGAGGCGATGTGAACTTGGGGTATTAATGACTTTTCAAACCTACCTCGTTCCTTAAGAGATAGGCGAGAGGCGTCCTATTTGTCACTCGATCCAGGAGAGATTAATCTTTAAGTAAAGCGACAAGTGCGAGTCTGTTCTCTGCATTAGTCGCATTCCTACAGAGGCTAAAAAAGAAGAAAAAAAGTGTGTCCACGACGAAAACTAAAAGAACCAAAGCGCGAAGCATGAAATGTTAATGCTCAACGGGTTGGCGATACTGATTTTCACAATCCAGCCCTGGGGCTCCGGCAAGGGACAAATAACAACAATTGCTGGGGAGAATCCTCCTCCCAAAACTCCCCGTCGACCCGGCAGCAGCCATTACGGAACTCTAGATTTCTTTGGTCTTCAAAAAGAGTCGTTCTGATGTGGAAGCACTTCCAATTGTCTGGCTTCCAATTGCTCCCACGGTTCCACTACGAGCCAGGGCTCTGAAGACAGAGAGACCTCTATGTTCACTACAATTTTCACAAAAGAAAGAAAAGCTGGGGGAGAAAGGGAGGGGATAACTTTTGTCGATAGAATAGCATAGCGTGTGCTTTGCCCCCTCTTGAAAACTCACCAAATAGGCTGCTACTGAAATCTTTCTCGTTATTCTGCTCGGATTCTGAAAGAATGACTCTTACAGCCAAGACAACTTTTATTCTTTATCCAACGATGCACCCATTCTGGTACAGAAGCTTCCATTATTCAATTTTGTTTATTTCATAACTTTTGCTTTGATCGCGACGATGAGAGTGAGTGGGAAGTGCAGACGTCAGAAAAGAATTAGTGGGTAGTATACATACACCTAAGTACCATGGAAAGTTTGCACTTTTAGGCTCAAAAGACTTATTATGTAGCTTTTCTTTTATATTCATAGATGGGGCTGTTATCGAAACTCTAGAATTGCACATCGTGTGTGAGACTCAATATGAGAGGTGCCATTTAATACAGCGAAAGAATTTAATACAATGAAAGTTAAGAGCCCTATCACCCCAAATATAGGATCACAGGGGCCATCTCACATATCAGCCCCTAGCAACAATCAACATTGTGTTCTGACGTCAGTGCCAAATGCCTTCGTTGTTAAGGTTAGTTCTCCTAGCATAAATAATACCTTTTAGATCAATCCCAAATGAAATGCTAGTGTATTTATGCTAAGAGAACTAATCTTAACTATCGTAACCTAACAACGAAGACATACGTCACTTACGTCAGAACATGATGTTCGTTGCTGCTTGTGTTATGAGTAGGGCTCGAAAGTTGAAGACCTATAAATTGCCAAATATAAAAAAAGGACATAAAAACGGAAAAAAAGGACTTATAAATGTGATCCAAATTAATTAATAACTTCAGTTTTAGTTACATATTTCATTAATAAAAAAAATAAGATTCTGGTGGTATGGAACACACAGTGCGAAAAAACTATATGAGTGAAATACATCTTCTTTCAGACATTATATATTTTTTTAGATTAACATAATTTGAAAAATCATATTTGAAGAATTATATTTGGCCTAACCACACTAGGGGTTACAGAAATTGGACTTCGGAAACCTTACCTCAGTTGGCATTGCAGTATATCACAATAGTCATATCCAGGTTCTTAGGTGTAAAGGATCGTCGGTTTTCAGATAGAACGTTGAGAAACATCGAGAAACTTCTCTCCACATCGTAAGGGTGCATACTTGAAGCAAGTGAGATCGTGGTGAAAAAAATCCTCTTCAAAAACACTCACATCAAAATATTCTCCTTTCAATATTTCACTTATCTTGCACATAATTTGATACTCCTGTTTTTTTAAAGCACTAGTTTCATTTTTTAAAAAAAAGTAGTCGAAAGAAGGTGAAGTTTCAACAAAAGGCGTTAAGACCTAAAAAGATGTTAAAAACTGGACCAATAAGCCAAAAAACGCCGAAAAAGGCAAAAAAGGACAAATAAAACCCACCTTTTTCTGGCGTACAATGACTCAAAATGAACATATGTATATAATGTTGGGTCTCGTCTTCGAACACTAGGAAAAAAAATATTTTTCCTCAACTTTCGAGCCCTAGTTATGAGACGGCTTAGCGTCGAATTGAAGCATGCATTCAAACAGATGATGTGAACATGTACTGGAACTGAAATCATTACATATCAATCATGTGTATCTGTAACGCACGTACTTGTCATCCTGTATATCTGTTTTTAATGAGTTACGTAGAGACAATGGGTACTTCTGGATTTTCTAAATTTTGCTTCATTGAATATTTCTTCATGCGTGCCTAATAACTGACTGCACACTTTAATTTGTTGAATGACGCAAAATACTTTTGTTTACCTTCCTGTCTACTATATATTTCTTGTGCACAGTTTTCACCTTTTGTACATCTTTTAGTCGTATACTTACTTTCACTAAATCAATACTTATGATCCAACAATTTATTTATATTCTTCCATCTTGTGCTGCCATCTGTTTTTCATCACAAAAGTATTTTCTTTAGATTTAGTTCGGTTTGGTTTGTAACAATTGTTTCTGAAACAAATATATAATCGAAATTATTTTGGTGCTTGTCAAGAATGACAACCCCTGTTTGGCGCCCCGGGCAGTCAAGCCGCCCCTGGCTCCAGCCTATTGAGTCTGGCATTCGTTAACCTTTACAATGAACGCGCAACAGATGAAGTATCGAAGTCCGTAGCTTGCAGACGGATGTCTATTCCGTTCATCGTGTTGCACAAGACAGCTTACAAGAGCGTCATGATTAGCTCACAGGCGTCCTGAGGGAAACGGTGATTGCAGCGGCGGAATTAATCTGTTGGTCGTGTTTGGTTCATCCCTCTCAGATTCCCAAAGGTCCCGAGTCCCGAGCGCGAATTGATTTGCTCGAACAAGTTGGACAGAATGATGACACGTTCGAGAATTTGATTGCAGTCCGGGGACAGCTGTTGACGGCCGTCTGGCCCCCCATTCCCCCCCGAAACAGTTGCTCCCTCGCCACGTAGTGACAGAAGCCCAAACTGATAATCGCAATGTTGACGTGATGTTACAAAATGTACCACAACTGGTCCTGTTCGTAAGGTCACTGATTTCAATGACATGTGAAATTCTGTTCAGTTCCCTCTCTCGGTCGTCTGTGTCGATCAAATTGGAAAACATTACTACTCTACCAATATGGTAAAGAGCCCGGGAAACTCGCGGACAGTCATTTGTTTTTCCCTCTGTAATCTGTTCCGGGAGTCTGTGGAGCGATGCCGCGCATAACGGTAGAAAAGGAGAGAAAGCGAGTGTGCGGAGCAGTGCGCCCTGTTGTAAACGGCTGGTAGCTGCAGTCTCGTCTTCCCCTCTCACGCGCTCATTGGTCGAGCCCTCTCGGTTGTCTACTTGTGCATCCGACTTTTTTCGTTCGCTTCACCTTAGCTTGTGCTCAAGTGCCCCCCCCTCTCCCCTGCATTATTTTTTAAAAAATCAACAACGTTAAATATTAAGTCTCTGCTTTCACTGTGTACTGGTTTCCCCTTTGTGATCATACAAACACTTGGCACTGGAGAAAGGTGACGACTATGTGTTGGAGAACGCCGAGAATTTTTGCAACGCAGGGGCGGGATTACATGACAAGCAGATGATTTCATCGCCCACGCTCCCTGTGTTCGCTAGGGAGCGAAGGGGGATTGGAAGAAGTGTTTGGGTATCTTGGAGGGCCATTGGAGGAAATATGCACAAACCATATTTCAGGAAACATTATAGTTGTGTGTATATATGAGTATATTTATGTACACGCACTATTTTCTTTTGCCTCTAATTATTGACATCAACTCTTTATTTAACTAGTACAGTACGGTTTTGCGATAACGTAACTCCTCTCTTTAAGAACGAAGCATGTGGCAATAAGGCATTTTTCTTTCTCACTCAGACTCATACCAGTGTGCACTCAACGCATTCAAGCACATTAGATTGAAAACCACATCTTTCCCACAACTTTCCCCTCTTTCAATTTTTCCCCATTTGCACTAATAACGAAGCGGTCGTATGGTGTCGTCCTTTTGAATCACCCTGTAACACACACACAACTATTATTACATCATGGACTTAGTCTGACATTAATTTAGGTGCAACCGTTGTATTCTAGAACCTACGAACATAAGATTTGATTCCTAACGGGATCTCATAGCTATTTTTAGACTTTTGGCCGCCATTTTGGTCCCCATATTTAATGTTACATAATAAAATGGATCTCTTTATTTCTTATTTTCATAGTAGAGTTTTAAACTGCAATTTGCGTCAAAGTAAGGTGCCATGAAAGATAATTAACTATAATGAAGTAACAGGGTTTAGAATAGAATTTTCCTCATGACCACTATTTTTATGACGTCATTACAGACAAATGAAGGCTTAAAAACATTGGTTCTGGGGCGTTCTACATTCATGCGACCACATACACGTTCTCCGCCAGAAGTGCAATATTTTACTACTTTACTTTGCAACAACTATACTGTTAGTTGCATGATTTGGTGGAAAGTCCGTGAAACAGAGGCACTCCAGCTGGAGGGGTGGGGAAGGAGCTAATGAGAGTGACAATTTTACTTATTATGTTTAAATATTATACACACATTAAACTTAATATTTATGCAAAAATTAATGTACATTTTTTGCAACAGAATGGTATTGGTGAAGATAGTGAAAATGTAGGCTTTTGAGTCTTAACGACACGAGATCTGGAACATGTGAGGTCTTTCAGCCAGGCAACTCTATTGAATGTTTAATTAGGACACTAAAGAGCACATGAAGCCCGATAAAGCAATTTGATTATGATGCATGTTATAGAATTTGATCCTGATGACGGATGACACAAGGTATTGGGTTTTTAGTTATACGTGCCTAGAATCATGATTATGGCTCCATATTAACTTACTTAAGTCTTTGTTATGATATGAATATTTAATTTGAAGTTCGCTTCCAGGTGGAGCCACATTACCGATTGGTTCAAATTCCGCTTTAAACTGTACGTTCAGTCTTGATTACCTGAAATTGGCATGAAATAGTAACAAACGTTTTGATATTGAATTTTGGTTACTTTCCTACATATCGAATTAATGGATACTGAAATTTTGTTATGATGCTACATTACTTATGGTAAGAAATTGTGGTTAGACTATACATATTAATATTGAAATATGATAGTCTTTCAAGTTTATATTTTATTATGAACCTGAACTTTAGTTTTCTACAAGATTGCACTTGATATTTTTATATGCCAATTATTTTATGATTTTAATTTAGGTTAAGTGCTAGTTTCACTTCCAATATTGAATTTCGATTTTGATAACCATTAAAGTATCCTCCTCACGATGTTTTACTTGTCGTTTAGATAGGTTTTGTTTTTCGTGTTGTATTAGTTATCTGATTATATTGAGTTTGGTTTTGGTGTTAGTAACCTTGATGGTGATCCAGTTTAAATTATGTATCAACAGGGTGCGGTACTGTATTTTTGTTCAATTACGTAGCTCATTTTCTTACAGGGCGACATATCGACAATAAAATTCTGTTATGATTTTGGATCCATTTCATCTACGTTTAATAAGTACGTGAGAGAGGCAGTTAGAGCATGGTGCAAATCAAAACTCTTCCATACTTCTGATATGGAGCAAGGAAATCGGTAAACATTTTGGATAAAATTACAAGTAGAAAACTTAATTATACATATCTTCATCGGAAGTTAAGTAGATTATTGTTGATTTGCCACCACGAGCTTGTTTTAACAGAATAATAATTTTCCTGTGACATTTATAAAGTTTATTTTCCCCTTTTGTCCATATATCAGGAAGAACAACCCAACAGGTCGCTAGGTGCCGGGGCTTGCCCCGAGTTGATAGCTTTCTGGATATGAGGCCTGCTCGAAAAAAGTTTTATTATCCAAGACGTCAAAATACAATATCGTTCTTCCTGATATATGGGCAAGGGGAAAATAAACTTTATAAATGTTACTATACCTTCAAATTATAATTTAGATAAAATTAGCAGATTAAAATGTAGATATAAATGAATATGGAACACTGTAAATATTTTTAATAACTGTGGACATATTGCAGAAATTTGTGCTGCAATTCGACTTTCAAAATGCCACAGGAAACTTATTATTCTGTTAAAACAAGCTCGTGGTGGCAAATCAACAATAATCTACTTAACGTCCGATGAAGATATGTATAATTAAGCGATTAAATGACAGGAATTAACTCTATTGATTTCCTGCTGCATGAATGAAATATCCCTTGTTTCGTATGATTAAAATCGCATTATCCATCATAACCGTCAGGCTTGTGGGTTGGTCTAGCATGTGTACAGTCCCAATTGATAAAATACAATCATAAGTTCATCACTATCGTCGTTAACATTCAACGATGGGTCGCCCTAAAAATGAAATTTCTCTAGCTTCCCTTTTGGTTCCGCGATTACTCTTCTCTATATACAGGGTGTTTCCGTGATCTTGAATCAAACTGGCAGGGTGGATGGAAACTGACCCAAGTACCAATATGAGATGAGGAACGGCTGTCCGGAAATGCGTTATTAAAAAGTTATAAGCCTAAACTAGTTGGGGCTGCGTATGACAGTGGAATAAGGCAACTGACGGCTTGTAGATTTAATACGGACGTTACTGCAGTGTATCGTAGTACTTTACAACCAAAATCTTACAGTAGCTGTTCAAAATAGCGGTCCCAAGCGTCGATTGCGTCGCAAGAAGCTCTGTCGCATCCACTCGAACCTCCCTGGAGTCGTTCTGACGATATCACCGACAACTGTAGGTCCTCTTCACTCTCTACCTGTGTCTCGTAGACAACAAGTTTGACATGACTTCTCAAGAAAATTCGATTAGGGTCAGATCAAGCGAAGGAGCTGGCCAAGGAACTTCTAACTTTTTAATGACGCGTTTCCGGACCGGGTTTCGTTATCTCACATTGGTACTTGGGCCAGTCTCCATCCATCCTGCCAGTTTGATTCAAGATCACGGAAACACCCTGTATGTTCCGATCGATGTGTGTGTTGCCTAACTTGACGGTAATGGGGATATTTTCTGTTTGAAGATTTGCTGTTGAAGTATGTTTATCGCTGTAGAGTTAGGCAACACACATACCAACATGAAGGGAAGCTCTTATTTCATGATCTAGGTGTTTCATTTTTATTGCGGACGCCATGTTCATTCAATACTACAGGGTGATTCATGTAAAACTAACACATTTCTTTATCGATTTCCTTGGGCAGTAAAACACTGTAATGCTCAGTGTTAATTTCAAAACACTTCTGAGAGATTCATATATTCTCAAGAGAGAGCGCAGCTGTGCAGGATATGGTAGCTGCCGTTCCCATATTGCCTCAGTCGTTGTGAGTACAACATACCTCACGAATTTCGTTGAGCAATTGAACGACATAGAGCTGCGTCGAAGGTATTTTCAACAGAATGGAACCACGTTTCAGACATCTTTCTCTGGAGGTATCTTACGCTACACGCCCTCGGACATTGGACGAATTAAAGGAGAACATTGCAAATGGCATTTGCAACAACAAGCTGCTTCAACGAACTGCCAAGAACATGGAACGATAGCTATACCTAGCTATACCTTCAGGAGGGTGGGAGGCAGTGGCGGCGATTAGGGGGCAGTTGCTCCCCTCCCACATTTTGCCCTACACTATGGCCTCTTAATACTTGTACCAAGAAAAAGTAAACTGCCCCTCCCCCCTTCATCCAGTTTTGACGTGTAATTGCCAATATTGGTGCGGGGATATTTTAAGCATATAATGTGAAGATTATGAAGTTCCCATATCTATGATACGCTTTAGATGTGATAACTTGTCACTAGCTTTATTCTTGTTCATATACATTGATAATGAAATATATCATTTTTAAATGAATCGCCCTGTATAGTTTTACACTGGACTTGGACAAAATGCTGTACCGAGCAAGTAAACGGTTTATGGTATTCAAACAAGTGTTCCAGTAAGAGCAACAATTACTATTTAACTAAGTAAGTGTTACTCAGTAACTTTCTGGACTCCTCTTAATAAGTAATGAGCGGGGAGTTAGGCTGGTGAGCCAATGCCTTTCTGTACCAATTCCTGATCCAAACACCACTAGTTGCTTTTGTAGGTGAAATACTGTCCTACTTACTAAGACCAGGAACGGGGCCAATTGAATATCTTTCTGCTCCCTTTTCTTCTTCTTTTGGAATAGGGGGAAAGGGGGAGCTCGATTCGGACTGTGACATTTCTCTCCAGATGCTTCACACACTAGTGGTCCGTGTGTCGCTGCGTTGAAAACACCCCGTTGAAGGTCAGACCCATTTTCTGGCCTGTCAGAAAAGGTCGGGTGACACGTTATATTTTCTTCCACCCCTCCACCCTTCTCTATCTCTCTTCCCACTTTTCATTGTAGATCTCCTGTCACAACATTTCAGTTCATCAGGTGGCTTTGCAATGTCACCTGTTCCACTTTCCGCCCGCTGCCAAGTTACCCACGATACCAAAGCTGTAATCTTCTTTCTCTTCGTCTATGTACGGAAGTGTATATTACACCGAGGTGAAATGACAGTAATTCTTGTTTCTGTCACGCTCAAGACTAGCTGATGAAAATGTACGATACCTACCAACTTCAGAATTGAATAGCTTGTAAATATGACACTTGATATGTTATAACCAGATGAGGTTCAATACGAGCTCAACAGAGGTAGTGTGTGTGATCTCAGCAGTCAAAGCTACCGAAACTCCATGAGCCAGAGTTCATGGAGAGCAGAGTATCATCCAGATTCATTTCAGCGATTAATTTTTATCCAAACCCATCAACCATCAGTGTTGGTTCTTATTAGAATTCACCAAGAACACGTATCAATTGCTGATGTCATTGTGATCAAAATTCAGCATTCAGGGTTATGAAATACAACTTTAAAGCTTGTCTAGTATTCAAATTATTTGTAGTCAACACGCAATTTGTTCTAAAAATTAGGAGAAGTCAGCATCCAGAAATAATATACGTGTATTTATCATTTAGAGCTGAAAAAAATTCATAAATAATATTATTTAAATTCAGTACTCACAGTTATTCATACCCAACAATATCACTGAATGTTATCAAATTCCAACTTTCAGAGTTGGCAGTGCAGCTGCATTCAGTGTTGTCAACCTGAAGCCTATTGTATAATATCCTCCCCCCCCGTTCTGTTGATGAATATTTAGTTTGAAATGTAAGAAGTTAGGTTACTTTGGAACCCAGTGATTAAATATCCAGGTTTTAGAAATAATACTTTAGAAATTGTATAAAATTGTGCCAGATTATCTGATGCAGCATTCCTGTTCTGATCTTCGTGCGCACAAATCTCTTTTTATTATCAGTAACAGGAAGACGATAAAACCTGCGTAAATCAGTTGCACTGGAATGAACCGGAAAACGTACGCATTAGAACTCCTGTTTTGTAGAAGGAAGTATGCTTCCTGCGCATTTGAACAAGTATTCCGCCAATGAAATAAATCCATTCAAAGTCGCCCAGTTTATGCTTGGAATAATGTGTTTCCCGTTTTTAGCTAAAGCAAATGCAAACGCTTGACCTATTTAGATTACAATACGTCTCTTCCGTTTCTTTGTCGGATATTGCTGTACTGTTTTTGGATTGCAAAAGCTGATCAAGCAGTTTTTACCCGTTAGTAAATACAGCCAAAGGTCCTAGGTTCGAATCCCTAGGTAACTCATGGAGGTGGTGTCTGTTATGTCATCGCTTAAAAAAACAGTATAGTAATAGAAATTGTAACGTAAACATTCTCTAAGCTTGATTCGAATACATTTTTCACATCATAAAAGGAAGTAAGCGGAAACAGTGCAGAATATGTAATGCTTTTCGCATGTTTTTCAGGAACATTAGGAAGCCCTGTAGAATACTAGAAATGATTGTGCAAGTACGTCTGAATCTTCCAGAAATTAAAAAATGCATTTAAAAGTTTTACAAAGTATTATTTATTGGAGAAAATACAATTTCAAAAATTGCTTAAGTAGGCATCCTTCTTTGCGGAATAAGAATCATGGAAAAAAATCAATTGTATTTTCAAAAACTGGAACTGTGTCAAGAGATTTGAAATTCATAACCACCCTACTCAGAAATCCTCAGTTCATAAGAGAATGCTTAAATTTTAATTTAATTCATATTTTGAGCAGGGAACATTCTCTAGAGAAATACATCACATCTGAGTAAGCCTAGGCAATGGTAACACCAGGGAGAATGAAAGTTGAAATTACTTTAACCATTATCTGCTCCGGAAAAGCAGACAAGAGCTAGGCTAGTTGTAGTTTAACGACGTTACTCATTCGTTAACTGGGCAACAGTAAAATATCTGTAGTAATTTTTAATCACGGACTTAACGGAAAGATTATTATTAATGACACGTGTGAATGGAAACTTTGGGGGGCATAGTTTTCAAACCTTACCAAAAAGTTCTTCCACTTCCGCATTTTCTGTCTCAATAATAGAACTCGGAGTACAATTTCCAGTTGTTCTTCAAACTCCGGTTGGAAGGAAGGGGGGAGCACTACCCATCTTTCACGAGGGAAATTGATGAGGGAAAAAGTTTTCCGTTTAAGAAGGAAGAGCGTGGAAGGAAAGAATAACAAGCGGGGGAAAATTCTAGTGCAATGGAGCCCCTCACTTGCGGAATCGGAAAGAGTTTTGATGAATTTTTCGCCTTCCTCTTCCCGGAGTACAGTTCTCGCAGTTTTCCTTGCTGGCAAGGGGGATGCTATGTGTTGATGGCCCGAATAATGTTCAACTGTCTGTTCGTTTTCTCGAAATGTTTAGAGAACAGGGATCAATTTTCTGTTAATTTTGAATTTCCACGCTGAAATTTATCTTTACGTGACAACACTTTGTTTGTATACTCCATTTCGGGAATTTACGTAGCAAGGCCGCGCATAATGTTAGACGAGGGGAGGAAGCGAGTGGGAGGAGCCAAGCAGTACACTCTGCTGCAAAGACTAGTAGCAGTAGTCGCTCCCTCCTCCACGCAATCCCGTTCCCTCTGAAGTGTCCATTGGTCGAGACGTCTCCCGTCACTACTTGCGCAGAGGCTTGCTTTCGTTCGCTCCAGAAATTTCCGGGACACAGTATAGTTCATTGATTGATTTGGTTTATTTTACTTCTCATTTCTGCAAACTTTTGGATAATCGGGAAGATGAGGATGAGTGATGATATGATGAAATTGATGAAGGGACACTCGCAAAGAACGCCCATGCCAAGGCCGGAATTCGAACCCGGGACCCCTGGCGTCGTAGCGCGCTGTGATAACAACTCCGCCACGGAGGCTACCCTTCCCGGAGTAATCGTTTGTTTAAACATGGGGCACAATCCATATATTTTCTAAATTCCAGATAAGGTTGAAATCTACCCCTGAGAATAACTTTTATTATATCTCATTGACACAACCACTCTGCGTAGATCATCTTTTATATCATATATACCTATGTGATGTAAACAAAATGTCAAGAGAAATAGTATTATTCTGGTCAACTTTTTCTTAATCACGACGATTTGAATAACTATTGATAACATGAATTTGACTCGAACCTGTTCTTATTCGACAAGTAGACGATCTGAACCTCATAGATGGCGCCAGGAAAAGAAATAATTCTAACCTGAAGAACAATTCGTTTCACATCCAAATAATCTTTTAACTTTAAAGAGTGAGCGCCATGTTTTCGTACCTGTGAGACACACAGACTTAAAAGTTAAAACACATCCACAAATCGGGGTTTACACTCGAAATTTCTTCTACCACTCGTAATTTGTAGTCTAACTCGCAGAAAGAAGTTGCCTCTGTTAGTACCTGCAAATGAAATCGAATTTACATTCTATCTACAATATGCTTGGATCAAGTATAAAACGTCCAAGTAATATCAAACTCTCTTTCAAAATACAAATTATCTCTCTGATTACAACTTTTTAATGAATTCATACACGGTTATGTAACTTGTAGCAACTGCTTCAGTGCTTGCTCAAGTTTCACGGAAACTTGTGTTCCATGACTTCCGGCGGCAATATGGTATACATTCGACCTGTAATCAATTTTAACCCAGGTCTTGGCTAACCTGTCCCTTTCGACTTGCATGGTTACATCTTCAATTTTTGTTTCCAATTTTTCTGTGTTCCGTGATAGGGGAAGGATGTATCCAACAAATGCCCACGTGAGAAAATAACATGATGCTAGATCTGGGGCCATTGCTGGCCATGCAATTCATTCTTCGTGGCCAATCCGTCGAGTGCTGATTCTGTTAGCCTCGTGCCACCGACGTTACTGCAACACAATGCAAACGGAACCGATATAAACACAGTCAAAAAAGTTTTACATCAGAACGGAAAATGACAAAACATATATGAAGCACAAGGTTTATTGCCAATGTCAGTGGGAATACAAAAGAAAAGATGAAAAAGAAGACATGTTGAATGAGAAGTTAACAAAAAACGTACAATTTTCTCAGAAATGTGTTTAAAACGAAAATGGCACAATTCATGACGGAGGTGAAAAAACAAAGAACTGTCATAAGAAAAGAAAATTGTTCGTCATAGCGGATCTACCAGAAACATTGTCTACCACCTGGTGTGTCCTCCCCTGGCTGCAAGAAGGTCTTGAACACGATGTGGCATACTGAGGATGAGACGATCAAGGTGATTTATTTATTTATTTATTTATTTATTGAACACTACAGGCAAATGCCCAGTTACAGTGCTTTGAGGTTAACTGAGTTCAGTTTACATACATATTGACAAAACAAGTAATTAAAAATTGGTAAGAGAAAACAACAAAGACAAGTAGAAAATAACTACGTATAAGACGGAACAGAATAATCATTACATAACAACAATATATAATACAAGGGTGGTATATCATAAAGTATACAACATATTTGGTTACAAAGCTATTATATACAGGGTTCACATAATAAGATTGCTTATAGGTCTAAATAGATCAATGTCAGGGGTATTATTGGAGACTATATTGTACAACGCGCACATCCTCCTCATGGGATCCATTTCAGCCATCCTGGTTCTACCGCGTGAAATTTTAAAGAGGTCATTTCTGGGTCTTAATTTTGAGTATGGAACGTAAAAGTTTATTTTTGCAAGAAGTGCGGAGGAGTCTGTTTTTCCATTGACAAGTTTCGAAAGGAATGTTAACTGGTGCATCTGTCTTCTTTTTTCAAGGGACGGGACACCTAGCATGTTGCGTAAGGTGTCACCCGAAGTGAATTTTGGATAAATGCCATCTAATTTATATACTAAATACCTTAAGAATTTATTTTGGAGTTTCTCTATTTTTTCGATTTCCTTTATAAATAACGGGTCCCAAACGACTGAGGCATATTCAAGTTTTGATCTGACAAACGTATAGTAAAGTAGTAAAAAGGTTTCTTTTTTCTTAAACTGGCTACACATTCTCATCACAAATCCTAGGTTCCTGTGCGCTTCACTGAGGATGCGCGCAGTGTGTGTCTGGAAATTTAAAACTTTGTCAAAAGTGACTCCAAGATCAGTTACAGTATTCTCTCTTAGGATTTCTATGTCGGAAATGTTATATGAATATTGGATGGGATGTTTGTTACGTGTGAATGACACTACTTTGCATTTCTTGAGATTGAGATTAACCTTGTTGTTCTTGCACCAATCAAGTACTTCGTTAAGTTCGTCTTGTAATTTCGTACAGTCGTGATCACTTTTAATTTGTTTGAAAATTTTGACATCGTCAGCAAAGATTAATTTTTCGGAGTTTTTTAGTGCATCTGGCAAATCGTTAATGAAAATCAAGTACAGCAGGGGGCCTAGGTTCGAACCTTGGGGGACACCGGAGCTGGCTACGTAATAGGAGGACCTTACTCCTTGGTGCATGACATATTGTCGTCTATTCTGTAAATATGAAGCAAGTAGTTTTATAAGTTGCGGGGAGAGGCAGATGTAAGCTAGTTTCTGAATTAAAGTATCGTGGTGTACCGTGTCGAAGGCCTTTGAAAAGTCCGTGTATATTACATCGACCTGTCCTTTATCGTCAATAGTTGACGCAACGTAATTTGTTAATTCGACGAGATTAGTCACAGTTGAACGGTTTTGTACAAATCCATGCTGGTGTGGAGAAAGGATAGGTTTGATCTTGCGGTAAGTGATCTCATTCGTCCTGTGCCGCAAGAAGAACTTCACGAAGATTGGTGGGAGCCACAGGACGGTTTGCAATCGATTTTTTTAGCATTGCCCATGCATGTTCGATGCAATTTATGTCGGGACTTTGCGCTGGCCAGAGCATGCGACGGATATTCGCCACCTGCAGATAATCGTGCACCATCTGTGCACGCTGTGGACGGGCATTGTCGTCCACCAAGACAAATTCGTCACCAATTTCCTGATGAATGGTTCCACAGTCGTCTGGAGAATGTCCCTGACATAATGAACAACTGTTGTGTCCCTCTAATTGGAATTAGGGGCGTTCAACGTCCGAGCATGATCCCTGCCCACACCATGATTCCTCCTCCTTGGTATGGATGGACCCCCTGGACACCACGATGTCGCTCCTGCAGTCCAGGGCCTCGCCACACCCGTCCTCTTCGTGAATCTGGCCTTAGACATAGCCTACATTCATCGGTGAAGAGCACATGAGTCCAATGACCGGGTCCCCAATTTCGATGTGCACGTGTCCAATGCACACGGTCGCGACGATGTCGTGGCAACAGGTACTGGCACCGGAGAGGTCTTCTGGAATGTAAACCACTTTCTCGGAGTCTGTTACGGACAGTTTGGTTTGACACACGCACACCAGAGGCTGCCTGGAGGGCATGAGGGATGTTCCTTGCCGTCATGGTATTCTGTCGCCGAGCTAAGAGTCGTACATAGCGGTCTTGTGCTGGTGTTGTGACCCGTGGACGACCTGTCCGTTGACATTCTGCTACTGTTCCTGTGTCTGTATACCGCCTCCAGGTCCTACAGACATCTTCTTGCGCCACTCCAACAACCCTACCTACAGCCCGTTGTGACATGCCAGTCTACAGTAGCGTGATGATCCTGGCCCGATCAAACTGCACTATTGTACGCCTAGGCATGCCTTGCACACAGCTGCACTCGCTCGCCTTCGCTAACTGGACACAAGGAGCACCTAACTAACCTTCGCCGACTACCGTGGTGCTACGCTCGAACACACGCATGCGCTTGCCGACTCCGGTAGTCATATCTGGTGATCGGTATTGCACGTCGACCGCGTTACTTCGCACAATGAGCTCTGCTTCATCATTTCTTGTCTGCTTCGGCATGTTGCGGACGCTATTTTCATCACTTCTCGGGTGATGCAAAACTTTTTGAACTGTGTTTATATGTAGTAAAAATGTGCGAAATATATGAATACATGTTTAGTTATGTTCGCCAAAATATGGAGATAAACATTTACTTAAAATTGTAAAAAATTGCCTTTTAATGATATAAGACACTAAAGGAGCTACATAAACTTCAGTCTCGGCATTGCGACTATTACCGTAACACTCCTGAAGAGAAACCAGAAGTGAATCCCGTACGCGTGCAAACAATTGTTGCTTCTGGCGATGCTGTCGGGCACACGACTAGTACCGAGGGTGGGTTTAGCAAAGGGCTGCTCGACTTAGGACCCTTTTCCATCGTTGCCAAAATAACGTTTGTAAAAACCAGGAGCTGTAAATATTGTAAATAAACAAGAATTTTAAGATTTTTACAAAAACAAAAGCAAAAAGTTGGGATGTGCAATATTGAAAACTTGAATCTAATTAACGCAATTGAAGGGTAAACTTCCGTTTGTTTAACGTCGCTTTGAACTTTGTCAGTTATTCGCAAGAAATTCACCCAACTCTGTCTGTCGCACAGTGACTTGTAGTTATTGCGCGAATGTGGAGTATATGTTGAGAAATGTTCCGAAATATGCCAATAATATGTAAAAATAACTTAAATATGAACCAAAACCTAATATATGCACAAATATGGAAAATAAAAATGGGCTTTTTCGAGTCTGCATGCCATGATGCGCAAAGATAATACAAAATATAGCTGGTTTCAGCTTCATACATAAATATGTATTTACATATACATACTTTCCCTGATCATAAGGATATCCTGAGTTATACCACTTCAAAATCAGGAAGCTATTTTATAAAGACGTCTATACGTGTGTACAGATGTCGAAAGTATCATCAATAGGATCCACAAACGTTCATCACAGGTTCTTACTGAATATCCAATGGATGTGTTTTGGAGTGCCAAATTGATATAAGAATAAGTCGTATTCGTGCATGTCCCTCAACACACATTCATCGGACGCCTTTCAGATGTGTGCACTGTATTGGGAATCGCTTTAATGTTGTGTTTATTCAGACGTCTTTTTGGACGTACTTTAAACTCTCGAGGGGATTACAGCAACTTACTGGAAAATTGTCAGAGATATTTCGGGATCATCCTCTATATCATGTTCTTCGTTGCGCATTTTTCACATTGCCTTTACTTACTCTGAATTTAAAAACAGAAAGAGCAACTAAAGTATGTGAGGGACGTATTTCCCGTTTCTCGCTTTGAAGGCATCTCCTCCCATAAAAAGTTACTTTCTCATCATCCAGTACTGGATGCAGATATGAGTAAGCGAGCGATCATCCGGATTTTTATTGGAAAAGTATGTGCCCTGAAAAGGGTATGGTGAAGAACGATTTCCTGCCTCGATCGATGGGAAGTGTGTGTAAAAAATATCCACAGGCGGATTGTGCGAGCAGAGGAAAAGCGCATGTAGCAGCAGAGTTTAAATATGAGTGTGCTCTATTTCTTGAAGACATGTTTTTTTGCGGAGGTGCTTCACTTTGCTGATATTCATAAACCTCAATGTTATTTCTTGTAACTGCATGCATAGTGACATCATCTTCCGCCATTCCGTTTTTCCCTCACCGTTTCCAGTTCATCACTTCTCTGTTTCTAGTTGCAATCCTTCTCTTTTCTCTTCCACTACCTACTATTGTCTCTTACTGGCTGTCTTCCTGTTGCTTCCTTCTCACCATTTGCTGTCCACCGATCCAATCCTTCTGCTGCTTTCCAATGCTTCCCTCTTCTTCCCATATTATGCACTGTCTGCTCTTTACACTTAGACCTGTTCTTCATTTTGGCCGCCTTCTCATTCTCCCTTACAGTCCTTGTCCAGTCTGTTCCAGTTCCATTTTTCTTCACTCTCTACCACGGAATTTGACCACCTACATCTGGTCTTCCGTTTTGCCTATTTCTTACTGTTTCCAGTTCACCACTCTTCTCTACTTGCCCTGTTCCAATTGCGCCTTCTTCTCCTCACTCCCTCCACTACATGCTCTTTCCATTTCACCTGGCGTTCGTTTTGTCTATTTGTCATTGTTTCTAGTCCACATCTTCCCTCTTTTCTACTATATTCCAATCCTAACCTGTTCTTAAAACATCCACTACGTGCTTTTCCTCCTACACTTGAACGTCATTTTGGCCTTGTCTTCGACGTTTTCAGTCCGCCACTTCACAATGTTCCAGTCCTCCGCTCTGCTTCTCCCACTGTCCCCTAACATGCAGACATGCCAGTTTTGTAATATTCTTCTAAATCTGAAAGCATAAACTTTATTCAGCATTAATTAAAAATAATCTAAGACATAAAGTTACTGTGCCTGCATGTTTAAGGATTGGTTATCCAATAACCTGTCATTTTCTATTAGGGAATTGGTTTTTGGTACACTAACTAATCAATTTGTACTTTTTTTTTGTTTTTCCTGCAGTGTTTGGCTAATCGCAAGGATGGGAATGGAGGGTTATTCACAGACACACAGTAGGTCGTCACATATTAATATTACCATCCATTTGTGGAGGTGATGTGATCAGCACCACGCTCCAGTCGCCTTTATCCTCCAGGGTTGCTTAGCAGTATCAATTTATTAGAGGCTGACTCAACTCCAAAGCAGTTCCTTTGCAGGAATATTGCTAGGAAAATGACCACTTCAAATCACACACCTCGGGAATCGAACCGGGGTCTTCATTGGCAATCTGACGCCCTACTGACTGGGTGTTTACATAGTGTGCGTGAGTCGTAATTGGAAGGAAATTAAGGGCAAGGGGTGATATTATACTTAAAAAGAAGTAGCAACTGTGCAAATCTTAACAAATCTTATGGTTGCCTCTATCTTTTTTCCTCACCCCCCCCCCCGTCTTTTACAGAAACAGAGTTTCCTTTGAGAACTCTCAACAACCCTTCATTTTACATTTACCACCCTCCATACGCTAAGATATTGCCGACAGAAATTCCCTTTTCCCCCTTCTGAAATGCCGGTACAGAGGGCGGGGGGATGTAAAATTTCAGAGCGTTTCAGAACTCTCCGACGCCTGCTTCCCCCCGCGACGCAAACGAAAGGCGTTTCTTCTGGTTTCTGTGTTGACTCAGGAACCGCCAAGTTCCACCCTTTGACGTTTACATAGACTTTCCGAAGTTTGTCCCGTGTATTTTCGTTGGGAAGCAATTTACCATAATAAGCTTATTAAGTTATCGAAGAATCGACGTGGACTCTGCTGACACTTGTTCTTTGTCCCTGCAGATGGCTCTGGGCGCGGCTTTTCAAAACACGTTTCGCTTCTTGGAGCACTTCCCTCATCACCAAGGACGAAATGCAAATGTTGGATACCTTGAAGCTCTCTGAAGGAATACAGCGAGATAATGAAGAAAGTCAAGTCTTTCTTCAACACTACGTGGAGTCTCACAAAATTCAAAATTAGCTATCTTTCACCCTTTTTTTGGTATGTAATTAGTATATAAATTTAGCACTGGTATGGCTCAGGTATGGCATGGATACTGGGTTGACTAGGAGAAACAAGAAGATAAACCATAGGTACACTCCGTTTTGGGAGTCTGTGGAGCAAGGCCGCACATAATGGTAGAGAAGGGGAGAAAGCAAGTTAACGGAGCAAAGCAGTGTGCGCAGCTGCAAACGGCTCGTGCTGGTAGCTGCAGCCGCGTTTTCCCCTCTGTGCACTTAATTCTCCTCTCGCGCGTTCATTACTCGAACCAGCGACCGTGGCGGAGTGGTTAGCACATCGCGCTACGACGCTAGGGGTCCCGGGTTCGAATCCCAGCCTGGGCATGGGTGTTTGTGAGTGTCCATTCATCAGTTTCATCCCAATCTTTGCAAATTAGCGAAAAGTGGCACAAAAAGCTAAGTAAAATAAATTAAGTCAATCAATCAATTGGTCGAGCCATCTCGAGTCACTACTTCCGCAGAGACTTGTTCTCTTCCGTTTGCCCCAGAGATTCCCGTCCGTTGGCTTTAAGTGTGTAGCAAGTATACCAGTTCAGACTTAAGTGCAGTTTCCGATTAAGATGTGGTGTATGGTCACGTGGTACGTGGTAACCAATGAAATGTGCGTTGAATGCAGTAGAAAGGCATTTGTTGAATGTACAAGAATCTAGTACATTGCTATTCTTGCGTACCTGGTGTCAAAAAGTGGAGCGAACTAGATTATTTCAGGGTTATGTGTATTTGACAGCTTTTCCGAATTTCATCTTTTGGTTTGGTTTGGTTCTCTTGTCGTGTTTTCCCATTCACGAAACTAGAAACTATTCAAGCGCCTTCAATATTAGACCAGGAACTGCTACTGATAGTTGAAGGCATCTTTGGATACGAAACATTTGACGTCTGAAATATTTTTTTTTTCTCATTGAATTGTAAAATGTGTTTCTTATAGGACCTACTTGATCGTATGTGTATTTAGCGCCTACAGGGTGTTCAGAGTTAAAAAAAATCCGTCGATAATATGGGTTTTCAGTTCCGTTGCTGAATACCAAAAGTTTCATGGTAGATTCTGAGAGCATTTTTTCATCAGAAATCAAAAAAATATTTGTGTTATTTAGATTCGCTTTTCTGCCAGTCTGGATAATCGTGATGGTTAAGGATGAGTTAAGCTGTGTGAGCAGTGGGCCTCCCCGATGGCGTAGTTGTTCGTCGCCTAGTAATCAAAAGGTTCCGGGTTCCCTTTCCGGTTGAAGCACGTAGTGGTTTGGATCCCACTTTAAATTGTGCGTCAAGTCCCGATTAGTCTTCCTGTGCAGAAACAAACTAAAAAATAAATAAAAACAACTCCCGGTGGGAAAAAATATTGGTGTTGACAACTGGGAAGCTACTTGAAGCGGTCTCCCCGGGATGGATGGTCGAAACACAGCGCGGGGAGGGGGTTGGCTCTTATATGGGTGTTGCCCCTTGGAGTTTATTTTTTCTTTTAGAATGTGTATTTCAATCTTACCTATTTTAAAAGCCATACGTTAAAGTACTTCCTCTTCCCAACAGAATACAGTATATGTATTTTCGTGCAGGAAAATAATAAAAGTGTGCCAAATTGTTATCAATAGAGGGACTGATTCACTAATTTTGCAACGAAAGAGACTACTTCCTTTCTTTAACTGGTGCGCCGTTTTTGAACGCTTTTAACCTACAGCCGGAAGTGGAACTCTTACCAGGCCATTGAGAGTTAATAAGAAAGTATTTGGTTCGAGTCTATCGATAGTAACTCACGTTCAATTTCCCTCTCCGCATGCACTGAATAAACCAAATTTTACAACGGAAAAGATAGCTAACGATCAAAGGCGACACATTAGAACGAACAAATACCAAATCCGAAAACGATTACTCATTAAATTTTACGCTCCCCTGAACTATCATTTTCCTTCACTCGTCCTTTTTTTTTTTTTGGCACGATCAACGCTTCGTTGAGGATTCCAACATGGCCTTGCTTTGCCTTATTAAAAAGCTTAGCCTGTGTAACTAAGAGCCAAACTCGCTTTCTTTACAATCAATTTGCATTTAGATGAAGAATTTTCCAAGATAGGGGATAACGAACATTCAACGCGCTACTCCGTGTTTCCATCCTCGTGTTTCCTTCTCTCTCTCTCGCCCCTTCCTCCTACGCTTCAGAAAGCTCTACATCCTGAAAATAGCAGTGTCTACACCATTCATCATCACACTGACAACTTGAATGAGAACAAACGAGACAACAGCGAGGACAAAGTGCACACTGCACATTCTCTTCAGGGCTCATGTTAAAGTGGCGAATATAATTCAATTTATTCATATATTAAAGTGCTCAAAACTGCATAAGCTTTAAAGGAGCGCTGTTACGGCCAACCAAGCGTGGATCAGTGGGAAAGACACAGAAGCGACAACCTCAAAGTGGATCTGTTAAGGGCATTGTAAGCACTAGACAGAATGGAATTACTGCGAAATGGACTGCACACGAATGCGAAAAACCGCAGAAAATGCAGTACAGGTCATGGACGTCCGCAGGATGTTTTCCAGGGAGGGGCAAGGAAGGTATTTTTTTTCCAGGGGGCAAACGAGGCACATTTTTCCCCAATATAGTGTTGTTTCCTAAAAAAGACATTGCTTAAATTTGAATTTATGGTGTTCATGCAATAATTAACACATATTATTGTCGCTAAAATGAAATTATATGTGCGAAATACATAATTTTTGGTTGACTTTAATTTTCCACGCCCCCCTTGCCCCCCCCTTCCGCACGCCCATGTAAAGGATTAAGCGGGAAGGAAAGCTAACTGAATAAACGCGGAAAGTATTACTACCAATTCCTTATTGTTTCAAATGTAAAAGTGGTTTTCTAATCGATCGTTCATTCGTTGATTTGCTTTATTTTACTTCGCTTTTGTGCAACTATTGGCTAATTTGCTAAGATGGGGATGAGTGATGATATGATGAAATTGATGCATGCCCACCCCTGGCGTCGTAGCTCGACGTGCTAACCACTCCGCCACGGGGGGCTGCTTAAATATATTGAGAATGGTTTATAATGCCTATTTTTCCCAATCGCGACATTTAGACTCATCAGAATGTATGTCGGAAAATAATTCTTACGGTTTTTAATGTGAACGAGCTGTAAGGGTCAAATACCCTAACGGTTACTTGAAAGAATCAGATTTTAAAATTCATCTGGTCAACTTGTCACCGAAGTTCTCCGGTTAAAATCCGTGTGTGGGTATGTCTTCTTCAATTTCATCACCAAAGGTGAGAGCGATAGTCATTTGACTACGAATCCCAAATAAATATTCATGTAATGAAATTAAATCTGGAAGATTACTACGTGGGTTGTAAATAAAGTAGTGGCAACACTGTCATGAAAAGGTGATAACACCGTGCATGTGATATCAGGCAGTGAGCAATGTCAGTTTGGGCCCATTCTGAAGTGTGGAGTGGCAAAAGTGGTAGGTACAGCGAGTGTGTACAGAGAGTATGAAGGAGTTTAAATGAACACCATTTTCTGTACGGCTCTAAAGTACAAAGGTACAACATTGATTGTGGATCAAAATCCAGGTTGCCTGTGGAAAAAATGTACTACAATGCCAGCAAGACTTGCATGAAGCCAGTAGCAACACTACCTAGCCGTTTCTGATGGTTGCATAATGGGTAAGTGCATTTCTTTAGGAGGTTGCGATGCATCCGTGAGAACAACCTCAACATAAAAATTGCATCATGCTGGGTTCCCGATATTGTCACCATTGTGTAACCATCAGGTAAGGCTAGTTATTGTTGCTTCAGGCAAGTTTTGATCACATCATTCTTGTCCATTTTTACCATGATTAAACCTGGATTTTGATACAGAATCACTGTTCTGCTTTTGCAAACATGTTTCAGAGCAGTATAGAAAATGGTGTTCATTTCAACCTCCTACATACACAACAGCACTCGCTGCACCGACCACTTTTGGCACTGCACACATCAGCATGACTCCAAACTGACATTGCTCACTGCCTGATAGCACATGCAAAGTGTCATTATCTTTTACTGACAGTGTTGCCACTACTTTATTTACAACCCACGTATGTTTAAAACATATGTTGTGTTGTGAAATCGTAATTTCGAGGTGGATGTGGGGATCAGTGCCAATTTTTCTGGGTTTGAAACCCAGGAAATGATATTTTGTTTATTGTGCAATCATTCACATCTTTGTTCTCTATATTAGCCTTAAGTATGTATGAAAACCCTATAAAATAAATAAAGTACGGATTGACAATGAAGAAATGGAAGCCTCTGTAGTGGTATATGACAATGGAAACCAAAGAGGACAATGGACCAGAAGATGACAAAGCGTGGTCAGTGGTTTATATATCACCATTGAGGTCCCCCAAGTTGTCATAAGGGTGGACAGAGGGGGAAACAGTACTTCAGAGCTGTTGCCTGTTTTCGACGGTTACCGATTTATGAAAAGCCGTCCTTTCTCACTGTCCCCAACATTGGGTAAATGATCACCGGCACCTTTACCCCTAGACAAAGCTACAAGGGTGGAAGGAGGGGTTGTTGAGACAAGGGAAGTAACGAAAAAGTCAATACCTGTGTCATATGTTCTGGCAACTTGCCACAAGATTCGGGATTACTGCAAGATAACGTCACAGGCCGTCAAGCCGCAGATGCTGTCTGTACGTTCGATGAAAGAGCATCATCTTCTTAGCGGCTGAGTGGTCCTTTCTCCCGAGTCCCCCCAGCAGGTGGCACTGTCGTAAATGTGTTTTGCACAAATGTTGCGACGGACTTTTGAGATCGAAACACCTGCTGCCAAAGGCCTCACACACACCGTCACACATGCTTTAAGATTCAATATATCGTGTGCAATTCATTCTAGAGTTGATGCTCCACAGTAGATGCACTTCGACGTTGCGTGTGGAAGAAACCAATAAATAATTCTCTTAGAAATCCTGGTGCCTTTTCCTGTGGAACTGTCAGGTTTATATATTTTCAAGGAATTTGTCCACGAACACTCTTAAGCGATGTTGAATAGGATTTCGGCAGTGACAAAGTTTAGTGTTGTATATGCAAAGGTGGACAAACAACTTAGAACTCTTTGGGGAGAGAAGCCGGTCAATATTTGCTAACATACTCCCGTTTTCTGTTTCTTCTCTCCTCTAAGAGTAGCAATTGTAGTGTTACTAATCAGCGGTCCCGGGTTCGAATCCAGGCCTGACCATGGTTATTCTTTGTGAATGTCCCTTCATCAATTTCAGCATAGCATCATCATTCATCCTTTTAATGCCCTGTACAATCCATGCACTTGTATGTTGCGTATCTTTGGAGTGTTTAGTTCATTAGGTGGCGAGACTAAGCTATAGATATTAACCGTACTTCGTATTCAATTATTTAACTGGATAGAGCAACCTTTATATATCAATCTGGCAATGAGATGTAAAAATATAAGTTATCAACTGTCTGGCAATATGCATGGCAACGGATTAACAACAGGTGTAAGATGAATTCGAAAGAAAATATCAACGTGGATTTTAATCATGGGCTCTTAAGCTTCTAAAAATTTTGTAGTGGAATAAGGAATGAACATTTTAATTAAGGTTAAATCGAGAGTTTTGTTCATTACGACGTGAGATTATCCGAGTTTTTGCTCACGATGTTAGGAGCGTAGTGTAATTCCTAGTAAAGACCTGGAGGTACGTATCATCATCGTCGTAATTAACCACAAGTGACAGGAAAGCGACGCAAAATAACAAAAATCAAATAAAGTATTACTAAATAAATACTGATTTTATGAAACAATGATGGTAACGCTCTTGCCTTTGGTGTTTAGGTTTCCTGCGTGACGGCAAAAAGAATGAATTGTTCTATTAAGTCCACTTTTGGACTGCACGTACAGTTTAAGATGGCATCCGAACCATCACTCCATGTACCTCCACCGGGTTACAAGGCGACGACGAAGGCAATAGCAGTTAAGATATACTTTACATTGATCATGGAAAGGGTTCTTGTAGCCATATATAAGTGTAAGTGGTTAACTTCAAGCCATTCATCGTGACCCATTGTGACCAAAACTATGGCTGCCTGTCAGAGAGCAGGCTACATTCATTGATTTCCAACACGGCCCCATTGGCTCGTAGAACAAACCCACCACGTGTCGTATTATCGCGAAAGATCCCAAATTGATTTTCTTTTTTACATTTACTACGCAGAGGTGTAGAAATAGAAGAGTGAGAGATTCGTAATTCACGATATTGGAAGGGTAGAATTCTTTATTCGACCCTATATTTTCCCTCTATCTCTTCCTTCTCTGAAACCCTGTAGCACGCAACTGTCAAGTTGGCCAGTATCGTAGGTTGGTGTTCCCACGTTGTTGTGGGAATCGGAAGTTTTTCAGATGAGGCACGCGATCCGATGCAATTGGCTACTTGACGTACGAAAAGAGTGGCTTCAGACTGAAAGGTGAGAGATATATTTTTTTCTAAAAAAAAAGTAGCATGAAAGAGTTGCATGTCTTGGTTCTTTCCTATAACTCACGGATGCTTTAGTATATTTGTAGTTTGCTTTTCAACCTTGTGTATCAAAAATACACCCAGAAATATTGGGACTGCACGATTTTCACGAAATATAAGTTCGTGTGGATTTTAACAGGAGATTTTGTATGCTGGCTGTACTTAAATTTTAAATTAATTAAATTTTAGCCATTTCTTATTTCCGTCTTCTTTAGATACAGATATCTCAGAATACATTAAAGCTTTAGAGGTAAACTTTGGTTAATAATTATTCTGCAAAAGCAAAAACTTATTTCCCGTTTCTGTTTTTCCCTTGCTGTCAAATTTAGATATCTCACGAGCTATTAAAATACGAAATGATGTAGTGCTTCCCCAGTGCTGTAGGGAAAACGTTGTTACCTTGTAGTCAAGTGGTCCCAGTTTCGATCTATGGTGGAGGCACATTCTACAATGGTTTGAACTGTACATTAGTCCCGAGCAAAAGGTATAGTCACAAACTTAAACGATCCGATTTTGGTGATGTTACGCTCTGTTGAAATTTTGTTTGTAATTTTTAAATCGTGAGAGACAAATCATGTTTGTTGTACCTAGGTATAAGCGAACTATAAGTTGTTTCTATCTTCACGTCAATACAGGATCGCTTGAAATGTCTTTCTGACCGTACCAAACAGGATTCCGATTAATTTGAGCAGGTGTCAAAATCTATGTACTTCTTTATTGAGCCAAAGTGTAATGATACTTTGAGAAATAAGCGATCCTAAATTTTAAATATTGGTTGATTGAATTAGTTTATTTAGATTTCTGCCACTTTCGGCTAATCACGAAGATGAGGATGATGAATGATAAGATGAATTGACAGTCACAAACATATAGGGACAACACAACACAAAGCACACATAGGATTATGCTGGCTGCATGCCCAGACGCCAAAGCCTCGTTAGTCTGCAGTTCAGGGTTGACATTTTAGTGTCTTTCAAAAGAATCACTCCTTTCACCTCTCAAGTTAAATATGACAGCAGTAATTGGGGCCGAGATACAAGCAAGGAATGATTGACTTTCAAATAAAAATCGCATTTAGAACACTGTATTGTGTATATCCGTACTTTTAACAATCACAGATACTTCTGACTTGTAACAATTTCATTGAAAGCCAGGATCCAGACGTGTTCGTACTTCACGTAATCTTCTGATGTATTACAATTCTTGTTTCCAAATCGATATTCTTGTAATCCTACCCAACCACCTTCCCTCCTCACTGAACAAAGATACTTCCCTTATTTCATATCCGGAACGCTCGACTTACTTTTAATTTGATTTTCCCCGCATTTGCATCCTTAACGGTCCGTGGAGGCAGAATCTCCCTTTGTTTCAGAGTTTATTTCCCCTCGCAACCCCCCCCCCCTTTACACTCACGCAATATCCCCTTCGAAAACGCCCCCTACTTCCCCACCGTGGAATCAAGAATCCAGACAATTGATTCTGCAGATTTCCCGTTGCTCCCTCCAGCTTGCAAGCAAGGAATTGAAGCATTCTTACCTCTTGATCCGGATTATGTTCCTGTTTTACTCCGTGTCATAGGAACTTTTGTGCGTGGGGGCTGGAGGTTTCTTCCCCCCTAACCTCTTTTGTCTCCAGTTTCCGAGAATTGAAGATGTTAGAGAAACTTATAATGGCCTCTTAATGATGGTGGTTGTTTTGTTCAAGATTCAAGTGTCACGTTCCTTTTTTCAGTCCAGGCTTATTTTCTAACATCGTTCCATTGTATCAGTCCATGTTTGTTTTGTATGGTTTAAATCCGTCCATTTCCCCAACAACCTTAGTGTATTACTTCAGTCTGTCATTCTTTTCTGTGTCCTGTTAAGTTTCCCTTCAGTCTATTCTTATGCTTCCTTTTTACTCCAGTATATTCTACTAGTTGCTGTTTCTTCTCTTCAGGTTATTGTACATTCCAAATTGTATGCTTTAGTATCTGTTTTTCGTCAACAGTGCATTGTTTTAATCTGTGGTTCTAAATTATTTCTTTACTTTGTAACTTACTTATCGACAGCTGTACTTCAAAATACAATATCTGTTCTTTCTTCTCTCTCTACCCCAGAGTCTACCTGATCTCTACTCTCTCACTCTTTTCCTCTATCTTTCTGCATTTATCATTTTCATTTCCTTTTTCTAGTTGTCTATCCTTATCTGTCTGCTTTCCCTTTCTATGTCATTCTCTTTTCCGGTACGTCTCTCTAACTAAACCAATCTTTCTTCTCACTTTAATCTTTCATTCTATCTCTCTTTCTTTATACTTCAGTCTTTGCATCTCTACACTCGTCTTACCTTTCTCTATCTCTCTCTCTCTCTCGCTTCCTCCCTGTCATTCTTCTTTTGCTCTCTCCCCTTGACTCTATACGCCAGTCTTTCTCCCTGTCTCTCTCTCTCTTTCTTCTTTTCTTTCTCTCTCCATACTCCAGTCTTTCACTGTCTATATATACACACTCCAATTTCTCTCTCTCTCGCGCCATCCCTCCTTCTCTCTCATTCTTCCTTTCTTTTCTTCCCCATGTTCCTATATTTCAGTCTTATTTTCCCTTTCAATGGCTGCGTTAAGATATTTTCCTATGAATAACATAATCTGTCGGGAATTATTCTTGTATTCACTGCTGCATTTTCACGTTTCTAGTATGCAGGTGAATATAAATATATCCTTATATCATGAGTAATACTCAATACAAGCGATAGTTCAAGAAGTTACTTCTCAATGTGAGATGTCAATGCATGAATATTGTTGAAGAATGTATGCTCCAAACCACATTTTTCTATATGGAATCGAAACGCGAATTCGTAGAATATTTTATATTAGCGCATCTTGAAAATTCAAAATTCCATTATTTGATACTACGTAATACGGAAACTTCACTTAGATTGATTTTTACACAAAAACATCCCCAGACATGTCTTTTTCTTTCTTGATTCCTTTTAAAGTCGATTTTGTGATGCAACAAAGTTCGTGTACACATGTGTTTGGATTTCTTGCACACACCCAAATATTATTTTCCTTGTATATTGCCCTTCACTCTTTCCATCGTTGTATTTTGATATTCTTGGCACACTTTGTTTACTTCTTCCATCCAGCACACCCTTCATATTCAATTTTACATCTTTAATAATGTTTTTACGTATTGTTTCCTATCTCTTTTATTGCCTCGCAGTATTTTCCTCCAATGCGTCTGGTTTTATATCCCCTTCCCCTGCGCGGTGTATGGTTTGCTTCTTTCGTGGTTATATTTAGATTATTCAGAGTAATAGCCTGGACATCTGTTGCTGCAGGACGGGAGCCATTATTTTCCGGTCACGTTTTCCTTCTTTTCTCCCCTCCACGATCAACAGCGGTCGAGTTTCGAACACTGCACGCTCCAAGTCCGAAGCGTCATCTGGCACCATGACTCTTAGACAGGCTGTGTCATTCGGCACACTATTTTCTTTTGGTTTCAGTTTACAACTTCTGCATGGCTGCATGTTCCAGAGATCGGGTATTTCTTTTTTCAACTCGTGTCTGTTTGTGAATGTATTGGATAAATAGAAAGAAAGAGAAACTGAAAAAAGAAAATGAAAGTGAAAGAGATAGGCAGGCAAGAAAAGACGGACACAGCTAGAGAGGGAGAATGGAAGAATGTGTGTGTATGTGTGCGTGTGTGTGTGTGTGTGTGAGAGAGAGAGAAAGACACAGAGAGAGAGAGAAAGAGAGAGAGAAAGACAGAGAGAGAGAGAGATAAAGACAGAGAGAGAGAGAGAGATTGTAGTGGAGGGTGTGTGTGAGAGAGAGGGTAGAGAGAGAAAGAGAGAGAGGAGGGGAGGGAGAAGGAGAGTTAAGGGTTAGACTGGAATGGGGAAAGAGAGAGAGAGAGAGAGATGAGAGAAACTGGAGTGGAGAGAGATATATATATATAAGAGAAAGACAAATGTAGAGAGAGAGTGAAAGATATGAGAAAAACTGAAGTGGAGAGAGAGACAACAGTGAAATGTAGAGAGAGAGAGAGAGAGAGATAGAGAGAGAGAAAGAGAGAGAGAGAGATGAGAGAAACGGGAGTGGAGAGAGAGATATATAAGAGAAAGACAAATGTAGAGAGAGAGTGAAAGATATAAGAGAAAAACAAGTGGAGAGAGAGAGGAAAGAGTGAAATGTAGAGAGAGAGAAAGAAAGAGAGAAGAATGAGATGTAGATAGAGAGAGATAGAGAAGAGTGAAATGTAGAGAGAGAAGAATGAGATGTAGATAGAGAGAGATAGAGAAGAGTGAAATGTAGAGAGAGAAGAATGAGATGTAGATAGAGAGAGAGAGAAAAGAGTGAAATGTGGAGAGAGAGAGACATATAGATAAGATTAAGACTGGCATGGAGAGAGAGAGAGAGAGAGAGAGAAGAGAAAGACTATAATGTAGAGAGAAAGAGAGAGAGAGAAAGAGGGAGAAAGGCTTAAGTGGGGAGGGAGAATGAGAGAAAGACTTTAGTGTAGAGAGACTGAAGTCTGAGAGAGAGTTTGAGATAGAGAGATTGTAGTGGTGAGAGAGATAAAAAGAGATACTAATAGAATAAAATTAAAATAAAGGATTAGATAATAGTAGTGATGAGCGTTTGGTATTTCAAAATTTACTTTAGGTATTTTTGAAATTTCTAAATATATGTGTCAGATTGCACATACAGTTAGAAAAAGAGTAAGGCAAACAACAATCTCAAACCTTTCTCTGGGGGTTCGAAATACTTACCCAGAACCTTCCCTTACCAAACGACCCTGAGGATTTTCTGTTACTAAACCCCTAATATTTTTCGCAACGTAAAACTCAAATGCGTTAAGGTCAAACTTGATTCGTGTCTTGCAGTATTTTTTATTATACGAGTATCATCGTAGTTTAATTTAATTTAATATTAACAGCATTATATCCTGTGAATGATTCATATTAATTATTGCGTCAGTACAGTATAATTGTGTTAATAAGACTTTTTTTATTTACAGGTAAGAGGCGAGAGATAGTTTGACAGCTTTATCTCATTGTGGTATGTATGGCCTTCTTATAGTCTTGTTTCGTCAGCTTCGATAGCATCTTTGGATAGTTTTAGATCATATCAGTCAGTGTACCCAACCCATGAACAATTAACGGCAATGTAGGAATTTTTAAAATTTTAATCATAATTTTAGTTTTATTTCATAGTGATCGAAACTTTGTTTTGATAACTTACTGATTATAAATGTGCATGTGCTGTAATCATGTCAGCTTTGTCTGTCTCGTTATATTTTTACTTGGATTTTGCATGTCAGGAATTTGGGTGTTAGTTGCCTTGGGCATAGTACCAAAGATGTTACCGCCTTTGCTATAAATTGATTGTGAACTTTGTGTATTTGTCGTTTACCTTGCGATTATATTCGCCAGGATACTAATTTGTTGACTGCATACAAATCTATGTTGCATCCGTAATATTACCAATAATTGTCTATCTTAGTAGAGAATTACTTTTGGTGGGACGCGAGCCGGTATAGAATTTATCCACAGTAATGTCAACATGTAGGTTGTTTACTAACTAAATCGTTAAAGGGAGGTTAAAAATTATGTTACAATTCATTTACAGCCGCAGGCAATAAAATGAGACCCTATATCCTGAAATACTCTGCAAGGCGTTGTGTGTGTTTCCTAACTGTATGGCGGTGGTAGAATTTGCCGTTGTTAAAATCTCCTTATCGCCGTAGAGGTATACAACACACACAGCGTTTTATTGCCGGTGACTGTACATCATCTTTCATCCTCATCGTCACAATTTTCCTAGAGTGGTATAGAGAGACATATAATAAAGTAAACATTAAAGTGATGTTCTCCCTACACTGTAGCGTGTTATAAAGGTAGGGTTCCACGTATGCTCGATATCGGCTATCGCAGTTTAGGTGATGTGATTAGTACTAGGCTCCGGGAGCCTTTACCTCCCCCTCTCGTCCATGAATCGAACTCGGGTCTTCCTTGTGACAACAGATTTAGTAAATTTCACCATCGCAGTCCTTAAAAATGCTACCCGAAGTTATTACATAGCACCAACAGTCGAGACGCATCAGCTGAGGTGTACACAGCTTGCATTCACCACACATTAACCCCCTTCCTCTTTCATAGAATGAAATGCTCTAATAAACCCTGTGTGATAGCGATAATATGTGCGTGAACACAAGGGGTAAGAAAGAAAGAGAACCAAAATTAATGAATAATTAAAGGGTAATTTCCTTAATGGCATTGTTATCGTACCACAACAATATGTTTTTTAGAGGAAAGTCAATTAGCGGTTGGCACAATTCTACCAGATGGCATTCCTGTGCTTCGAAAACAACTCAAAAACAGAGTTACTTAAGGACGGGGTTGAGAGAAAAGGGGGGGGGGGACTAAATGGTGCCTAGAGTTGCCAAGAGGTAGGCCTCAATCCAGCAACACCAAGCGATAGCAGCTGGTAGAGCGGGTCGACTGACATGTGTTCTTCAGCGTTCACCCACAGGCGGCAGTGCGTGCCGATTTGAGCTGAATTGTAAAATTAACATGTGTTATTTTTCTCGAGGCCACAGGTTATGCAAGGAAGTTGAATCGGTGGAACGGGAAAATGTTCTTGATTTTGAGATACAATCTCTTATATTTTGATGGTTCTTTGTGATTTGCAATCTTCTTCTGCGTCGCCGACTTGCAAAAGCTCCTCATCTGGTAGGCGTGTGCCATTATCTTCTGGGCATAAGGCATACCTCCAAAGATTTAACAATCAGAGAAAATGGCAGAACTGAATCTTATAGCGGGAACAGTGATACTTTTAGGAACATCGTTGTTTCTTGGATTTTTGTCCACTTTATTGCACAGATAGGCTAATCCAAACCAGTGTGTGCAATGACCATCCATCGGGTATCGAACCCGGTACCCCAAACACCATTCGTAAAATACAATCCATACCCTATCTGAATGTCAAACTAGGGCACTGCAGGGTGTGTAGGAGAGGGTTGAAGCAGATGATTGTTTATGTGTATCATTCCCACACTTTATGGTTATACATCTACAATTAACAAATATGATATATGTGAATATGGTATTATATTTATAGTATACCTTATTCGGCATTGCTAAATAATTTCCACGTACAAACGTTCTCTTTTAAGCTTGTTTCAAAGTTACAAACAGATAAGAAATGAAGAAGTAGAGAATGATAGAGATTAAAAATAGTGAGCGAAGGAGAGAGAAGGGGAGATAAAGAGTGCTTGAGAGAGGGTGAGGGAGAGAGAGGGGGGCGAGCGAGAGGGAAAAGGTCATTTTGAGTGACAGAAAACGAGTGATAAACATTGCGAAAAAATTATAGACAGAGAGAAAATAAGGGGAGAAGATAGAAGAAGAGTAAGTGCAAGAGTGTGTATAAAGAGAAAGTGAGAGTGAGAGAGAGATAGAAATAGAGAGAATGAGAATGAAATAGAAATACAGGGAATGAGAAAGTGAGAAAAGTAAAAATTCAGAGAATGATAAAGTAAGAGATAGATAGAGAGAGAAATATAAATAGAAATACAGGGAATGAGGAAGAGAGAAATAGAAATACAGAAAATGTGAAAGTAAGGGAGAGAGAGAAAAATAGAAATAGAATGAGAAAGAGAGAAATAGAAATACAGAGAATGTGAAGGTTAGGGAGAGAGAAATAGAAAGAATGAGAAAGATAAAAATAGAAAGAAAGAATGAGAAACAGAGAAGAGTGAGAGAAAGAGAGAGAAATAGAAATAGAGAGAATGAGAAAGTTAGAGAGAGAGCAATAGGAATAGAAAGAGAGAAATAGAAGTACAGAGTTTGTGAAGGTGAGGTAGAGAGAAATAGAAAGAGGGTGAATGAGAAAGAGATAGAGAAATAGAAACAAAGAATGAGAGACAGAGAAGAGTGAGAGAAAGATACAGATGACTTGTTTGGATTTTTATTCAATACCCAATCCCACTTGGCGACAATACATAGCAAAGGCTCTCACATTGTCCCTGCGTCGATGAAGAGCCCTCATCTCATTCGCCAGGGCTTTGCACACTCCAAGTTGAGTGTGATATTATCGCAATAAAGTCAAGTGACCAGAGTCGTTGTTAGATCAAGTACTGCTTTCATGGCGCACGGGGATCGATGACTGACAGGCAGGAGATCCAGCAGGCGCCTTTTCTCAGAACATATACACCTGAGAAAACGGTGCCAGTTGAAGGATCATTTGTAGCGTATTTTGTTACTGCAACGTGTCGTCGACGAAATGTAATTGGCCAAATAGTATGTGTGTGAAGTGGACATTTCAAATTGCCTCTTGATTAATTTATTGGACAGCGAAACTTCACCAGATTTTTAGGTGCCGGTTTAGTACCATGACTGCCCTAGAAATTTTCCAACGAAGAACTGTTTTAAGGGAGATAAAAAAAATGATTTCGATTTATTGTTTTCAATCCACTTTATGCACAGAGCTGTGGAAGAAAACGCCGCGGGACGCCGTCCGTCGAGCTATTGACCTTTTCAACTGGAACCTGCTTTCCGAAGGGACCGTGACCGAGGCTGTCGAACTGTTTACGGACGTGATTCATGCACTAATTCAGGACTATGTGCCGCATAAAACAATGAAATGTAAAAAGTTTCCCTCGTGGTTAGATAAAGAGTTGAAGCATCTGTTGCACAACAAAAAGAGAGCATGGCAGCTGTGGAAAAATTTCCCCAATCCCCACACACACAACACTTTCAAAGCACTTCGTAAGCATAGTAATAACCTTATGAAACAGAAATACACAGAATAATTAAACACAGTCACAAATGAACTCCTTACTAATCCGAAGAGATTCTGGACATTGATAAATTCACGGAGACAAACCAAACGCATCCCTTTGGAAGTAACACACAATGGCATTTCAGCTGTCGGTAATGATAGAGCTGAACTATTGAATCAAACATTTCAAAAATCTATCTGCTCTCACTCTCTTTCTACCGTCTTTACAGAGCCAGGTAAAGTATTTCACTTCCTTACCTTCTTTTCTTCTCACCGAGCATCTGGACTAGACAATATTCCTCTACGCCACCGTAGAGACCCTATTGAAAAATAGAGAGAGATGAAAGAAGCTGTAGAGAATGACAGAAAGGAAGATAATTAAAGAGACAGAAGGAGAGGGAGAGAAGGAAGGAGAAGAAAACAAGTGAGAGACAGATAAAGAAAGAGAATTATAGAAGTAAGACACATACAGTGAAATAAGATAAATAAGGTCAGAGCAGAGGGACAGAGAGGGAAGGAGAAAAGCAAGAGAAATATGAAAAGAAATGGAGAAATGTATGCGTGCGTGTGTGAGTGAAGGAGAGAGAAGGGTAATAGAGAAGCGAATAAGAGGGAGAGAGAGAAGTGTAGAATAAAGCGAGAGAGGGGGGGAAGGAGGTGGTTGTAGAGAAGCGAATAAGAGAGAGAGAGAGAGAGAGAGAAATGTATAGTAGAAGAAAGAGAGAGAGAAAGAGATGGAATAGGAAAAGCAGAATACCTATAGAGAGAAAGATTAAAGTAGAAACAACAGACAGAATACTGGATGGAAACATTGATTGATTTGGTGTTTTAAGTCCACTTTATGCACAGTAAGGCTAATCGGGACTGGACCTACAGATTAAAGTGGGATCCGAACCACCATGTGACCACCGGGTATCGAACCCGGGAACCCTTGATTGCGCCATCGGAGATGCCCGGATGGAAACATTGAAACGGTCTGGAAGAGAGGACGTAATCACAAACGAAACGAACAAAAACTGAGGAAAGACGATCCAAAGCTAGAACGAAGATGGAAGTTAAGAGACCAAGGAGTTACAAAGGGATTTCCTTATTTCTTTTGTATTAAATTCAATTCGAGTGTTCGCCATCACTTACGAATTTGTTGATTTTACATACCTATATGAATGTTAAGAAGTGCCAGTAATAATAGGCAATGACCTGTAAGAAAGTTAGGTGGGAGACAGATCTCCAGTGTTACAATGCTTCGTCTGTACCGAAATTTTATGGCTTTTATCAGGGTTTCAACCCGAGCTCATTGAGTTACCATAAACTCTTTGTTGTTGAAGCGAATTCTAAAAATAGGTTCTAATTTCTAGGTTCTTATTTGTTAACCAGTTAAAGTGGAGACATCTAATTTATACAGTTAAAACTAATAAAACCATTGGCGTCCATTGCAACCCAAAAGGTCAACCCCGCTTGGAAGAGTCATCCAGCGTGATAGTGATTCTCCCGAAGCGGGTTCATTTGCCAATCTGCGTCTGTCTTTACATCACGTGACGTGCGACAACCCCTTCCACCCTCGGGACTATTGAACCTGTCCATTACTTGGGCATTGTTCCCTAATTGCCGCTAGTTAAGAGCTAAAAGCTGTTACCTTGTTACCGCCATTTAGCGCACGTATTTCCGTACTTGTTATCTAGACGGAAGGTCGGTGCTGAATGTCAGCAAGCAACTTTGCAGGTGGTGGTCTTCCACCGGAGTAAAGTCGATTAATAACGCCTTTGTGTGTGCTCCTGTATGATAGCTTATGAGGGAAATGTAAATGTTGCCGGTGGGTGAAGTAATGAGTTGAGGTTCCGGTAACCACCACCCCCCCTCCCGCTATCGGAATTTAGGCGACTTCAACTCTGTAAAAGGTACAGTTATACTCTGTTCCATATATTTCTGGAGCAAGGCCGCGCATAGCCGTAGAGAAGGGGGGAAATCGAGAGATGGGCAGAGCGAAGCAGTACACCCTGCTGAGAAGATTGGTAACTGCAGTCGCCCCCTCCCCTTCCACGCAATGCCGTTCCTCTCACGTGTTCATTGGTTGAACTGTCTCGCGTCATTACTTGCGCAGACACTTGTTTTCGTTCGCCTTTTCCAAAGATAGGTGGGACATAGTGTAAACCCCTATGCATTGCACCATGTCACGAAGACACATAGGGGCTGTGGAGGTAGAGCACTACACATTCTCGGCATGGACCAAACCGGAGAAGCACCACGTTCCTGTATCCTTTAATCCCAGATTATGCAAGGACACTGTTGCCGATATTCGCGGAGGAGCGGTTACCATAACGCGCTACGACGCCAGGATTTCCGGGTTTTAATCCCGGCCTGGGCGTTCTTTGCGAGTGTCCTCTCACCAATTTCATCACATCATCACTCATCCTCATCTTCGCGATAAGTCGAAAGTGGCAGAATAACGGAGTGAAACAAACCAAACCAATCAAGCAAAGACATTGTCGAAAAAAATCCCATCTGAGATCTCCCGCCCCGGGATTAGAACCCTGGTTTCCCGCATGATAATCAGACTTCCTACCTACTGAATCACCGCAGCTATCCCTAGAAATGTGCCACTGGCTGCACAGTCACATTTTTTGCGAGCTTCCGGAAAAGCCGTTGACTTACCTCAATTTACATATCTTGGAACCTAATTAAAATTCATGACATTTTGGAGTAATGCTTAGCAATTAGTGGTTTTCCAAGGAATATCGAGCTAAAGCATACACGGGAAAATAATTGCATTAAACTATAAAAATGTATTATTCTTCAGAAAATTATCGACATCCACTTAATGTCATCCAATCGTTCGTGTCAAATATTTTCCAGTAGATATTCATTCCTCTCGACACCTTCATGTGGAGTACTCGTACGGCCCATTCATAATTTCGTCAGTGATACCATCTCTCTATCAGGCTTGCAGAGTCGCACTACAACCGTTCATAATTTCAGCTTCTTCCGTCGACAAGATGGCGCCAAATTCTCAAAATGCACAGCTATTCCATGGCAGTCCTACTCTTTTCGTTAGCTTTGTTAATTAGCATGTACAAATCAGAATAGTCACCAGTTGCTACAAAGTTTTATGCTATTGTTATTCCTGAATGTGATACTTCTATACGGATACGTGTCTACACGACTGCACGTGAATCGTCTATACTGGCGGCGCCATTTTTCCCCATGATTCTCTCATTGTACCACATCACCAGCGTCTGGGAGTGATTCTTTAAGTGGTGGACTGTGAGGGTTTCATCACTGAAGTGGTGAAATAATGAATGGGAGAAATAATTAATGGGAATGACGACATTCTTGCAATTGTAAATCGCAGCGTTTCGTTTTTATCACGTGGCGCATTAAAGGGCGTGGCTTAATCGAATGGTTGTTGTGTCTGTGTGCGAGAAGTTAGACCCATTAATTCCAAAACTTCCATGTTGAGCATATATACGTATTTATTTACATTACAATACTATGCACCTTATATATCGACAGTTTGCAAATACTGTAAATATTTGTACAAAATATGGAAGTTGGGGATTTATAACTTCATAAACAACTGTTTGACGCTGAGCTATCTCAAGTAAATGGCGAAAATATTTCATGCTCACTTGTACTCGCTTTGTAATCAAGAGGGTTCTGGGTTTGATTCCAGGTGAAGACACTTTGTACAGTGATCCAAAGTACGCAAAGAAAAACGTCAATCTTACTTTTCATGTAGATTTAGTTTTGATATCGATATTCAATAGATTTCCTTACTAAATAGTAGCGTGAAATTGTTAGAGAGTCGCTTTATATCTCTCTAAAGTACAACTACGGTGACATTTATCATTAAAAAAGTATCACTGAATTCACGCCCTTTATTTGAAGCAAATGCACGATTGTTAGAGTATTTTGACAATCGATGAACCAAGCATTAGAGAAGTATCACGTGCTGTCCTCTCGAGGTGAGCAGAATATCATAATTAAATTTGTTGGCGTTGGGGGAATTGCCCCCGCTCCCTCCTGGAGTGTTGCAACGAGCTGGAAAGGCTTAGCATCAGACAGATCCGATTGGTAATTCAGTTTCAGGAAGGGCTTCAGGAGAGCCCTTTACAATGTTTGGTATTTTCATATACACGAAAAAAAAATCAACCTCTCAGCGTTCCCGAATTCATCGACTTGGCATCCGGCAAAATGCTGCCAAATCGGATTTCCGTGTCGTTGTCAATGCAGTCTTCGAGACATGTCTTTGGCGAACTGCGTTTCCGCTCATAAATCCATGTAAAATTATATTTGCGATCTGCTTTCGTTGGGTTTGTGAAGCGGAAATAGATATTTTTTTGTAGCAGTCGCATTTTATCATTCAACCAAATATAAAACAAACAAAAGAGTAATTATAAAACTTTTAGAAGCTCGCAAATGACAATTTACCAGTTAACAGAAGATGGCGCATTTAGAAAAACAACCTTAACCGCATGAGATATTGAATACTGTATCGTGTGTGTGATATCTATGTTACGAAAATAAACTGCCTATTTTACGGAAGTAGATCATTCACAAATTACAAAGTGCAACATATCGTTGACAATGTAGAAAATGTAATCTATTGTAGTTCTCGAAAAGACATACTGTACCAAAGTTATTATTTACTCTTACAACTGAGTGCAATTCGCTCGCACCAAATTCATTCAACTTTTATTTATTTATTTAACATTGCAAATATAGTTAGTAGTAAAAGGAATTAAATATATTCATCGTTTTCGTCCTTGAAATATTGGTTTCGCTGTTACGTGATATTTAAACACCGTTGCTTGAGGAATTTAATTTAATTGCATCTCTCAGTACATTGAACCGCAATGTTGCGTATGAATATCCAAACACCTCTGCATTTTTATGTCTGACTCATACGCTCAATATGTTTTTGCTTTCAAAATTCGCGTGGCTCTTTTTTGCGTCGTAATAGTGAAGATGCAAAGGCATCTGATCTAAACTGCAGCTTCGTTACCGGTGTTGCATTATTTAGTTATAAAAAATTAACACTAACTGGACAAAAGTAATAATGACACTCAAACAGGAAGTATACTTTTATTTTTACCAAACACACTGTGTTCTCAGTCCCGATTAGTTTGTCTGTGCAGAAAGTGAACTGAAAACAAAAAGGTGACGGGGAATAGAAGCGGAAATGTCATTTTCTTAGAAAGATCGACAAGTTTCATTCGTAACATGAAAAAGTGAAAGTGGTATCTTAAATCCTTTGTTCGCAATATCTGAAGTGGATGTTCAGTCACTGTAACTAATTTTATTTGACTAATGGTACGTTTATACAAACAACAATCGAAATATAGCCTATATTTCCATATTAATAGCACTTAAGGATAAGTCTTTCGATATCAACAAGCTGTCCATTCCAGGCATATCTCTGTTCCGGGAATCTGTGGAGCAAGGCCGCGCGTATCGGTAGAGAAGGGGAGACTGCGAATTGGCGGAGCGAAGCAGTGCGCCTTGTTTTCGTTCGCTCACTCCAGAGATTCCCTGAATAGAGTGTAGAAATGTATGCGAAAGGTAAGTGAAAAGTTTTAAGTCTGATCTTGAAGAAGATGGCGGAGGGAGGCGAAACTTCGTATGTATAGTTAGCTATCTTTATTAGTTTTACATATGAATATACCGTAACCACATGTCCATCAGTTGGCTTTTCTACATTTTGCACAAAATTTGAATAGAGACAAGAGTAACCTTTTTATCAAACTGAGAATTCGCACCGAAGGGACAGGCGAAATGCGACACGCGACAAGCAACACGCAGCAAGTGACACGAGAGTTTCACACCGAAGATACAAGATGCAAGCTACACGCGACAAGCGACACTTGTTTCCTTGCTTAGTTCGTATGATGAAACCGATGTTATTGCATTAATCAGTTTATTAGTCACGCGAAAGAAACGTAGCAAGAGACATTGTTACAAGTAAATCGCGTTGTAAAATTTATGCAACTTATTGAAACTCCGGAGAGAGGTTTGCTGTCCGTGAGAAAAACTGAGAAATCAATTCACTGACCTCAAACTGTATACGCTAGACTTTTCCAGCCTGGATAAAGCGAAGACCTAAGCATTACAGAAATGGTTCTGAACCTTCGCGAAACCATGTCCCGTTTTTTTTTTTTTTTTTTTTTTTTTTTAAGTCAATGCCCTTAATCCAAGAATTTTCCTCGTAAATACCTTTACAGTATTAACATTTTATGCATGTATTAACATGTAGGCTACTCATGAAATTAAATATTGATAAATAATTTCTGGCATAATCATAAAGAGTAATAATAGTTTGATTACGTGTAGGATTGTTGATATGGATGATGAAGTGGCAACATCGTCTTCTTGTAATTAAATGATCCCTGGTTCGATACCCGGTTGAGGCACATAGTAGCGCGGGTTCCACTTTAAACTGTAGGTCGAATCCTGATTAGTCTATTTATGCAATGGACTTACGAAACGAAAACTCACAACTTAAAAATGATATTGGGATTATGTTAGTTGTCAACCTTTCGCAACTGAGTATAGTTGATACGAGGGCACGGTATTCTGTCCTGGCCCGATTGTTGAGAAATAATGCACTGGAATACTTTGTCATGTTGACTGATCTGTTTTAAACTAAAGTGTCTCCTTTTGCTGGCTTTTTCAAATAAAAGCAGTCACGTCCTAAATGGCCAAAAAACGGCCTCTTTACACGATATTGAAGGCAAATTACAGCCGATAACTGCATCAAAAAACTTGATAAAGCGAAAATAATATTGTGTTTAAGTCTTAAAACTTTGTACACGTCCATTTATTATTATGTTAACAAATTAGAGGCTCAAGCATTATCTTTCTTCTTGAGTTTAAATATAGCTCGTTGGAGTGAAGCATTCGCTGAGCATACGCGAACAAACTGAGGCGACACGATGCACGGTATTGAGAAAACGGCCCAGTCAGAGAGACACGTAAGCGACATGCGACACGTGCAGGTTGCCGTGACTCTTGGCTCGAAGGTTGCATTGATTACTGAGGGTTCGCTTCCAAGCGACAAGTGTCGCTTGCAGCTTGTCGCATGTCGCGTGTTTGTTCGGTGTGAAATCTCACAAATGGAGAGAATTGCCGTCCGAGTCTTTTAAAAGGAGATGACTTTGAATGATATCCATCAAGACTTGCTGGCAACACTGGAGACAGATTTATCTTGCTAAGGGCTGGATAACTGGACTTAAACATGACATAAACAAGCTTGAAATGACACCGACCTCGTACTTCTGTGCAACTCCTGTGAGGTGTTTGATAAAGTTCACGGCATACACTGGCACCTCACTACTGCGTCAGTTGCTGAGGCTTTGAAGATATCCAAGGAAACTGTCAGCACATCCTCAATAGAGTTCTCGGTATGCATGAGGCTTCATCATGATGGGACCATACATTGAGATCAGTTGATCAAAATCGACGAAGAGTAAGACTATGTAAACAAAATTTACAATGGCTTTGCATCACGATTGTTAACTATGACACAAGACAAAGAGTTCACTACTTCCATCTTCAGTACAACAGACACATCCTCTTCCACATTCAACTTCTGCTATTCGAAAGGTGATTGGTTGATTGACTTACTGCATAAGTGTGAAACTGTAATGGAGATGCACTGTGTATCTTTTAGACAAGCTGATGGATGCAAACAAAGAAAACTAGACGAGGACTGGTTAATATAATAGTGTTGCTCCCTGTCCATATTGCACAAGCTCATTCCTCCACTATTTCCATGGTCAAAATTCATGAGTATGGCTTTGGATTTGTTCCGCACCCACCTTACTCGCCATATATGGTTCCCTCTATTATCTCTTTCCTAAACTCAAGAAGACACCTAGCTGAAACTCTGCTTGCCACAGATAATGACTTCATGTAAGCTCTATTTACACATGTAAGAGAAAAAGTTCTATTAAGAACAAAAAGGTCAGTTTAAAGTACATTCATATGAAGGATTAATGAAGGGTTATACATCACGTTTCACCCCTTCTAACCGTACTTAAAGTCCAGCTCAAAACTTTTCAGTAACCTTTTATGCAATACACACATCTAGTTGTTGAAGTTTGCATGAGATCTACATGTCATTCTGTATTGATTGGCTGAAAAGAACGCTCCTCGCACATCAAGTTTGTTGTTCTGCGCACGCGTCAGAACGTACGTTATTGTACTGCACATCAAAAATATGACATTGTAGTGAAAGTTCCTCCCACCTAACGCTTTCCTTTTCCGTGCGCATGCGCACGAGGCTACGGCGCATATAGCATCCAATGCAGAACGTCAGAAGCTTCAACGGCAGCTGCTGTGCACAACTGCGTAAGGTAATGCACCAGTCAGTCATACTACAACTATGCTGTCACCTTCGGGAAACACCTGCTAGTTTGAGCTAATCTCCTTTTAAGTATTACAGGCTTGCTGAGTACATTCAATATATTACGAACTTAAATCGTAGACTATACATTTTGAATTCGAACATGGAACATAAAATTTAAATAATTTGTTTAATATACGGCGTTCTTTACAGCATTGCGGCGTAACGTCATGTTGACATTATAGGCAGGAACTTTATCGTTAATGCACCACACACGTCCCTGGCCCCTTTCCTTCCCGTTTTTGTTTGGCGCGGAGTTTTGGGTAAAACATATGACGCCTAGTTCGAGTTTACGGATCAGGTAGATTGATTGCTGCACCAGATGGCCGCTAGGTGGGAGTGTCGGCGGTTTAGAGCCGGGGAAACTGTCGCCCATGAATTAAAAAGAACCGAGGCAAAAAATCACGATCAGAGTTTATTAAGGAAAACAGCAGTTAATTTTTTTCGGCGTGAGCAATAACTTTTCGAGTCTTTTTGTGCATTTTTATGTTGTGTGATATGACACACGGTTGCATTTAAGAAGTATAGATATATTTCCTTCAATTCACACACTGTCCCTAAAGACATATTTAAATTATAGCTATAGCCCCGCAAAGACAAAGTATGATAGCATAGGCAAGTACGAACGGCGCCCAAAATTCTTGTAAGGGGGGGGGGAGGTTAAGCAATTGATAAAACTTTAATAGTAGAAATAATAACAATAATTAGTATGATGCTTATGATTATTATTGTAAACTAATAAAAATAATCCAATTTTATTCCAAATTTATTATTATTATTATTATTATTATTATATCCTTGGAGATGCTTTCTACTAGATTCATCAGATGAGCACATAATTTTTTCCTATTTTTTATATTTCATGCATTTCGTGTTGTGAAATGCAGAGTTATTCTATTTTGTTATTAACTTCACATACCTCGTTGAAGGAAAAAGTTTTGGGGGGATTTTATCCATAATTTTTATAAAAAGTTACATAAAATTTTAATTTTTGAAATTTCAAAAACTTTAACACCATTTATTCGTTTGGATTAAATGGTAATATGTATTTTACACTATTTTTTTTAAATGTTAGCCCATTGTTACTTGATTATTATGTTCGAAAAATAACTAATTTAACTTTATTTCCTCTATTAACAATACAAATTACACGATTTCTTATCTTTTGTAACTTCAAATGAACAATGTAAATTTACAATGTAGGCGGTATAGACAAGGAATAACTTGTACCGGAAGAAGCGATTGTTAACTTCCATGAACATTGGCTGCAAGGAAGAAGTTTCTAAAGTAATTTATCCGGAGCACAATAACATGTGTATGCGAAACATGGACAGGAGATGAAACAGAAAGTAAAAGAAGGCCAGCCTTTGAAATGCGGCACTGCCAAAGAATGCTGAAGATGAAATGGATATAGAGTAACAAATGATGTTCATGAGACGTGAATATATCAAGAGAAGCCTATGGAAATCCATCATCCAAAGATGAAGAAGGATGATGGGCATATCTTGAGACGTTAAGGAATAATGTGAACAGTAATTGACGAAGAATAGAGAAAAAATGAAAACACTGGCAGATCCAGGATCTAGCATATCAAACAAATCACTCAAGGTGTAAATTACGAAAGATAGAGTGAAATGATGGCAATTGCAAAATGCATAAATACAGAAAATTAGAAATACACAATGTATATAGTAAACCAGCCCCACAGCCCGTCGTCCTCAAGAAGATGGAAAATACGTATGATGTAAGTAAGTTTATCGACTGGTAAAATGAATTTCAACAAACCAAGAAACATTAAGAAGACAAGAACACTAAACTGTACCGAATTATTTATTTTGTGTAAACCTAGTTGTTACATAAACTAAATAGTTGTAGACTCTTCGGCGTATCTAAGACTTCACTTAACAAAGGAATATACATTTGCGTAAAATTTAAAGCCAGCAAATGAAAAAATCAACCCTTCATATATGAATTGGATTCTTTGTAATTTATATATACGTTTTCGTCTTTATAAATTGAAAAAGGGTACTACTATACTTTACTATACCGGAGACACCTACAATGATTTATTTCGCAATTTTTTACATTGCTAACGTACTATTCTGCATTGCGGAACATTTATTTAGGTGAATAATGAATTTCTAACGAAAATAATGTCTATTTCTTACATTAACGAGTACTTACTGTTGTTCCTTATTTCCCACAAACCATCCACGGGTAGCCCCAAAAACCATTGACGTTAGCCCAAAAATTCACGATAGCCCCACGAACCATCACGGGGACGAGGTATGCCTACTAGGTTAGGTTAGGCCTTTTAGTTTAGGTTCCATTAGCACTCCTTTCGTTCAATTAAGCATATACGGACAATACGAGAGCGTATTGTGCTCTCGTGCAGAAAGCAAATGGCGGCAGCAGGAATAGCTCGTCGGAAATAGATTTTCGTAGAAAACCACATGCATTCGCATTAAAAGGGATCAAAACTACATTCCCAAACATCAACAACGCTACAGAAAATGATTTGCGTAAGTACTTTCTCCTGTAAATTTGAAGAAATCCGTCTCCGGTATAGTAAAGTGTTACCTGAAAAAGAAAACTAAAAGAAGTCATTAACTAAGAATTCTTCACTTTCTTTAATCTGATTTAATTGAGCTACATAGAAGTAATTTTTAATTCTTCTACAGCTTCATTCATTACAGAAATTACTGAAGTACAATACTATTGATGTGACTCTCCATCTAGAATTAGTATTTTATATGTGGGTGGCCTTAGTGCGTGGATAGTGTGTGACTGGTCCCATTATAATGTAGGATAAATAGGACGTTTCACAATATTCATAATGCAGATATAAGTTTAGTCGTATTACTCCTTTTCTTTAAATCTGTAATTGGCTAATCTCTTGCACAAACTTGATTTATTACACACAGCTATTTATGTTAGATTTTTGTATCTATGCGATCAGATTTATGCAGATAATTATTACAAAAGAAAATAATTTAAATAATATTTTAGTAAATTCCATATTTTTGCCATTGTCATAGAACTTAAATGTAGTAATCACATTTAAAATAGTAAAATGTAAATATTACAAAAATACTAGCCCTGCAAATAAGTTTCTAAACCTGATGGCATTTATATCCAAAAGATGTCGCTGTTAATAGAATTGAGAAAGAAAATATATTTCCTGTGTCAGTATCGAAATTTGGCCATATTGAAAACAAGATAAACTAGTATTTTTATTTTCTGAAAAACATTGTGAATAACATATATTTATAATGATTCCTACGAAAATATGCGCTTCTACATTACTAAATCTGGTGATTTATGTGTCACGAAAATTGAAATAAAAATAAAGAATGCACAAATATATATTAGGTTTTAGTATTACGGGTCACATGACGATTCCTTGCATACAATTCCTATTTTAGAATACATAACAACGATACTGAAGGAATCTGAATTTAAACGTAACTGAGGGCTCTCGGTTCTGTAATAAGGAGAATAACTTCCGCTCCAAAGTTATTTCTTGATTTTCGTGAAATCCCGAACCATTCATTTTCAAATTGCCGTGAGTCCAGAACTTGGGAAAATGCCAATTTATTTTTTTTAATATTACACCAATTTCGTCTATTGTGGAAAGTAGGTAAGTTTGAGAACGTTTTCACATTCCTTGTGCGTTCATTTCGATCTGCAGCCGAGAGATCGGGAGAAGCGTGGCGGGCGGCGCTGACGGAGATGCCGACATTTGCGGCCTGTAATGCCCGCTTATTTTTATAGACATATGCAGACATTTATATAAATATTGCAATACGATCACTAACCTGTGTTATAACACGCAAAAGTTCTTCTGTAATTCATCCAAGTTCTGCTCTTATATACACAAAAAAATACGCTTTAGAAACGATGTTAAGAGCCACAGATAATAAAACATTTTAATCATAGTTTTGACCAGTAACGTCCTGCTTAAGTTTATATCCTTGAAAGAGTTTTGTGGCCATGGGGATCGTTTGGAGGTTTTGAATGTGCAACACTGTATCATGATTACGCTGTAGAAGAAACCGTTAAAAGTCAATAGTGTTCGTGAGCTTCCTTGCAATCCGAAATCTCCGAGCTCGAGTTTTTTGTTCCTTCACGACTAGATGAAGACAGAGTTGTAAATATAGTGGCGAGCAATGTTAACCAAGAGCGTGTTAATTTCGTACTGTGCGCAAGAGTGTTATTCTTGGTTACTTGCAGTTACTTGTTTGTGTTATTGTAGTGTGTATGTGTGACGTGTCAGTGAGACGATTGGAATGCCAGCCGCAAGATTCACGTTAGAACAAAGATTTTTTTATGTATGACACGTACCTACGTGAAAACAAACTCGTGTCGAGACGTGTGTAGGTAATTTGTACAGAAATTCCCATGCGTTTCAACTCCACACAGAGATACGGTTAGACATCTTGTCCTTAAATTACGAGAAACTGTATCGTTAAATTTTAAAACACCTAAGAAAAAACGACGGATTCTAACCGAAGCAAAACTCGATGATATTGGTGCAGCGTTAGAACGTTCTCCAAACAAACCTTTACGCCGTGTTTCACAAGAGATGGGCGTGTCAAAATCATCGGCACATACAGTCACTAAGCTACTAAAATTAAAACCATACTCTTATAACACAGGTTAGTGCTCGTTTTGCAATATTTATATAAATGTCTGCATATGTCCATAAAAATAAGCGGGCATTTCAGGCCGCAAATGTCGGCATCTCCGTCAGTGCCGCCCGCCACGCTTCTCCCGATCTCTCGGCTGCAGATCGAAATGGACGCACTTTTCTGCAAGTACACAATTGACATCTTCACCGTTCCCTACTCACCAATACATTCTAATATTCCTGTTAACGTTTTCTGTGAGTCCGTGAGCCTAATAGTGATCTCGATTTCAATTTTTCAAAGATGAAGTGCAAATTAGGACGAAATGAAAACTTTTGTATGTTAAAAAGTGAAATTCTAATTTCTTTTGTGTGGCAATATTGTATACTTGTCGGAAGCAAGTGTTTGTCTTGACAATATTTTTCGAACGTAGGTGTTCATTTGTTTTTTCTTACTTCTATATTTTCATAATTAAACAGTGAGGTTAAATATTTCTTGAAAATTATTGTTGGTTACATGGCTACCCCTCTTCTTGCAGTTCGTGTGTTATAGAATAGAGTAACTGTAAAAGTTACTTACAGTAACTTTATAAATTAACGATAACTCTGTAACTGAAGTAGTTTTCAAAATGAATAGATATAGATGTAATTTAGTTACGTTTAATAGCAACTTCCCGGAAACTGGCCTGCATAACCGTTTAAACACTTCCATGTTGTTTCAGTATCTGCTTGCTATAGGTTCCTTTGTATATGCTGGAAAATGATAACAAAGCTTAGATTTGGGATATGGTTTCCTGTAATTCTTGTGAGGGTGTTTATTGAACCATTGAAATAAAGGCCATTGGCGTAGCTTTGGAGCTAACCACACCTAGTAGTTATGTGTCTAAATTTGGGCTATTAAGATCCCAGGTATTCTCTGAAACAAGTCAAATTATTGGTTGCTAGCGTCGATGATTGATAGGATTCTCCCTTCGTTGTCGATCTTCGCGCTTCTTCAGGTGTGACGTCATCTGTCCGTAAAGAGGAAATGCGCTCAGGAACTACAGATCTTCATTGCAGTAAAAAAGACGAAGGAATAATAGAGACCGGTGGGGGATGGAGGGGGCACAGCCCCAACGTACGCTGGTCAATCCCAACCACTACGTTCCGCTCCCGGCCATGCATAATTCACAAGGGCAAGCTGACTGCTTTAATTCGCCACGATTGGCGGCCGTGGATAATGAAGAAGGAACGACTGAGCGTGTGAGCGAAAGAGCAAAATGAATATTCACATGTGGCTTCACTCGGAAGAGCCAACATACAAACGGGCAGCCTCCAAACTCGGGGTGTTTGTTTGTCTAACTTGAGGGGGGCTAGCTCGCCTCCAAACTTCGCTCTTCTGGCGCTGGGGATTCGGCATGCACCAAAGAACATGAGTAGTCGGAATGGGCAACAGTTTCCCTAAAGTTTGGATGTCCAAGATGAAGGCCCCCAGATTACGCCTAGCTTTCTCACAACACTCGTACCAACAATGGAGATGTACGGTATGAAACCCGCAGACATCTGTGAATAACAGGGGGACCTCCCCGATGGTCGTCGCCTTGTAATCAACGGGTACTGGGTTTGATACCCGGTGGAGGCACATAGTGGTTCGGATCCCATTTTAAACTGTAGATCCAGTCCCGATCAGCCTTCCTGTGCCTAAAGTGGATTTAAAATACTAACTCAAATCTATGAAAAACAGCTTTTTTCTCAATTTCTTAGACGAACTGGTCAGTGTTGTTCCAAACCTTCTGGAAATTGTCACGGTTCATTTCCAATTAGGAAACCGAGTCAAAAGCTTATTATTTTGTAATCGATAACAGAAATCGACTACAGTTACTCAATAACCCCGTCTAGTTCCCTGCACTTTTTGACTGTTTGTAACGAAGTAGACGCGAAAGTGCAAGGCGCAACACCGAGGCGTCTAATTCGTCGATTTGGTGTCATGTAGTGTACTTGGTGTCTGCACCGTTCGCACTACACCTAGAATTTTGGTGCCAGGACTTTTTGGTGTAACCTATAACTGGCGCACAGAAAGAAAATAATGTTCTTTTGAATTGGCCTCTCTTTATTGTGTCCCTTCATACAAGCAGTTTTACATTGAAACGTTACGAGCAACACCTCGTAGGTAGCGAACGATGTCTGTCCTATCATATGCAGCAACCAGTGTTTCAAGTCGAACAAAGCAGTCTTTGTATCTCTTTCTTGGCCGCTCGACGTTTCCACTGATCTGTCCATAGCGAGTTTCGTTCAGAGCTACTTTTCGACGCAGAACTTCCAGGAACCGCCAAATCGTGAGATGGTCGGCGGAAACATGCGACTGGAATCCTTGATGCCAGTCCTCCACAGCATTGTTTGTTTTTCCATCTCCATTTAGGACAGCTTCGTAGTGATTCCAAAGTCCGACGGAGAACTTCGGCTGACGCCTTCCACCTCTTCGCTGCGGACGTCCTACGTAGTTGTCTTCGAAGTAATCCATAACTGGTTGAAGCTCAACTGATACTTCGCTACAAAGTTCTTCGAAAGCTTGAGCTACATCCATTTCTGGTACCAATGCCAAAGCTTGTATCATACGGCACTGAAGGGAGAATGCTGCATCCTTTGCATATCTCATGTGACTGCACTCGCCGATATATACGCCAATTGAAAAAAAAAAAAACTTCACTTGTATTCCTTGGAAGACATGGCGAAATGCGTTTTATGCTGCCACTTCCATATCGATAAATGAGAAAATAAAGTAGGTGAAACCTTAAATGTCCCGTCCGCAAACCATCTTGATGAATTCTTGATAAGTTCCAGGCTGCTATTAGTTCCAAATAGAAGAATCCTATTGGTCTTCTCTTCGCAAGAATCATACAACAGAAATTGCTGTCCGGTTTTTGTGATTCTGTATTCTTCTGGAATCTCCAGTTCAGAAAGACTGGTAGGCAGTGGATGCGCCGCAATAGACTGCTGCTTGTTTCTGCGTAGTGTCCTTTTCATCGTGTTAATAGGGGGCAGATGAGATGCCACTTCAGGGTCAGCAGACTCCAAAAAGGTTAAAGGATATAAAGAGAAAGGCACCAAAATGTCCTAACGCCAAAATGTCCTAGCACCAAAATGACCTGGCACCAAAATGTCCGCACCAAATTGTCCGGCACCAAAATGTCCGGTTCCCAGACGGGGCTAGTATTCCAGTAGAAGAACAAAAGAGTGTGTTTCTTTTTGATTTGATTTGATTTGATTTAGTTTATTTTACTTCGCGTTTTGTGCCTCTTGGCTAATTTGCGAAGATGGGGATGAGTGATGAAATTGATGAATGGACATTCACAAACAACCAAGCCCGACCGGGATTCGAACCTGGAACCCTTGGCGTCGCAGGGGTGTGTTTCTAACGAAACGAAGATAACTGGCCTCGTGAACCTGGTGAAACCAGTTATTGCATCTACTTTAGTAGAGGAACATTCGAAAACAGCTGCTCTGGTCTAAGAAAACCCACTGTTACATAAAATGAACTATCGAACTAGTAACATCGAAAATTTCACCGAGTTTATATTGCCAAGTTCAAACTTAACGTGCATCTAACTTACCTCAACACTTTAAAGCATGTTAAATATCAGGAATGTACCATGAAAATCCATAAGGCAGCATACTTTTCGGCAGGGAAATGTTTGATGACTGGACTAGTTATTGACACGAATGATTTATAAGTTGTGTGTTACATAGTTAGGAAATGGTATAGGCTACTATATGCTTTCAGTTTTATTTTCTTTGAGAGGGATAAAATCATCCCTGTAAGGGAAAAAAACCTCTTTTGCCAGGGATATATATATTGGCAGGGAAGGTCCTCAGCATCCCTCCGTTAATTGGCACACAGGTCTTCACCTTACGTTTTCAATCATTCCCGCAAAATCAATGACGTCAATGTTTCTCAGTGTTTCCGTTCTAATGAAACTGAGAAGTTATTTTACAATTGTGAGGTGCTTGCATCTGGACTTCAATAACAGCAGCCATTAAAGGAGAACTAATGGTGTTATTTCTCTTGCGGTTTCTAGATCTCTCTCTTCTCCGTTTTTGTGCGTTTCTTTCAGAGGTCAGTGAAGTTTTTCAATTTCATGTTGATGCTCCAGAGGACAATAAAGTTGGGCAGGATTAATCTTCTTCCTCTGGAACCCCTCTCCCTTCCCTCCTCCTGCATTCTGGATAATAAATATTTCACGGAGACTGATTGCATCGGTGCACTTAACACTGGTGCAGGTTTGTGAACTGATTTCAGACCTTGTGCGTCATGCGTATAAATATGCAAGAGGACTGCATTGTTGTCTGGCCGTGTTGCTTGCGTGGGTCCCCAGGAGGTTCGCAGGGAAAAAAGACAACTCATGGTTTCATTCTTGTACCAGGTTAAATTTTTACTGGGTTTAGGGCCTATTCAGTTGGGTGTTACTGTGATAGAGAGCCACTTCACTTGGGTTACTTGTTGGGTATGTGGACTCATCTTAAAATTTGCGAGTTTCATCCAGTCACCAGTGTACTGCTTACCTCTGTCGGATGTAAGGTGATGTGATTTGTGCATTTCTCTTTCTTTATGCAATTATAATACTAAAAAAAATGTATATCTCTACTTGTTTAGCTGATCCACTCTCGCTATGTTACAGGTGTTATGAGTGCAGACAGCCTGTCTCGTATCTAAAATTATTCTATGTATATGTAAGTGTCACCAGCAGATGACACTATGTGTCTTCTGCCATTGTTTGAAAGCAACTAGCTTGTTATATGTAAGCGCAGTTACAAGTAACATTTACTTTTTGAAGGGAAATCTAACTGTAAATAGTTACCTTTGAAAGTAAGTAACTGTAACAGAGTAACGTTTTGCAGTAGAAGTCAACAGTTACTTCACGACACTTAAAATGTTATCTTGAATATGTATTACGCCGGGAGATAACTAAATATGGCAACTCCGTTTCTGACAATGTGTCTTCTCTGGATGCTAAGGTGAAAGTATTTTCGTAGACTTCGCTAAGGCAAGGGAACTAGGCTTTGTTGCATGCTAAATTGATTTATTATAATTCGTCATATCTAATTGCGCTCGAATACCTCAATGTTTTTTGATGGATTGCTGCACTCATTTGTAACTTTGTAGTCCAGCTAGAAAGAAGTCGTTGTTTGACTTAATTTTAATTAGGGGGTCGTCTGATAGGCCTTAATATTTCAATCACGTTTTTGTGAAACATTTTTGATATGGGCAACCGTTTCCAAATTGACGCTCAAAACCTGCGCAACTTCGTTAAAAAGGAAGTATAAAAATAATACGTATTATTTTTGATCATTAAATAAATTATGATACCAATCCTTCTTGGGGGTAGAACTTTAATTTTGCATTAGTGAGGTTGAACTTGGTTCCTTAGTAGAAGTTTCAACGCTAATATTAAGATAGCCTCCACTGGTCAACGAGTGTTACGGGATTGACTCCTGCTCGGGCCACATATCACTGATTCGGCTGCCACTTTAAAATTGTATCAGAATAGCATGTTAAGTTCAAAACGAACTTAACCAAAAATTCGTGACTAAATTATGTACAGTCACCTGAAATAAAAACGGGACTCCTAGATCCTGAAATGCTCCCCTGCAAGGCTGCCTAACTCTAAGGCGGTGGCAGAAGTTGCCATTGAATATTTTGCTATTAAACAAAACGCCTTGCATGGATGCGAGCATTTCAGGCAGGATCTAGGTGTACCGTTTTTAATGCCGTTGGGTGTACGTGTAAATTCAAGATGGTAGATTCCGTTTACGTGCAAGAACGTTGTCCCGCGTACTGAACTCCAGTTAAGCTCCACGGCTGCAATTCTCCTTGTGGTCTCTCGCAAAACGGAGGCAGATCTTGGTCTCGGCGGCATTCGAATAGATTAAACCCGTCGCTTAGACGGGCGCTTAACAAAGCAGTCCCCCCCCCACCACCACCCTCCGCTTCCGTGTTAGCTCGAGGACTCATCTTGTTGCAGACTGTTTGTACGATCGCCACAAGGAATGTTATTTTTGCATTAAAATTCGAGTGCGTGCTTCTGTCGTTTCGAACGGGTTTTCTGTGTTCATGGAATTATCTTCCGTGTTTGACATGTTTCAGCATGACATAATATGTTGCTTCCCACTTCCCTCCAATTCCTTATTAAAGCTCCAATACTATAATTTGAATTTTTGTTATTCGACCAGTTTTGGCTTATCGCGACGATCAGGATGGACAATGATAAGATTAAATTAATGAAGGGGACACTCACAAAGATGTCATGAACCTATTTACTTCGGTGGCGAGATCGAAAATTTGCATCCAATAATTAACATTTTATTTTCTCCATTTCAAACTTTACAAAGACATTTCAGGTTGCAAATACTGTCAGTGTGCGAATTAACGGGGGGATGCCGGGGACCCCCCCCCCCAGAAACAATTTTATCCCCGGCAAAGGAAATTAATTTTTATCCCTACAAGGAATGTTTTATTTTATTTCCAAATGGAATTGAAAGAGTTTGTTAACTATACAACAAACAAAATTGAAAAATCATTCCTGTCCATTAATAGTCCCGTCATCAAAGACTTCCCTGCCGAGTAGCTTGCAGCCTTGTGGATTAAGGAACGACACCATTCTGCAAATGACCAACCTCACCGAGCCAACAGCAGCCTGTTTTCACCTTAAGTTTTCGTGGCATAGTGCTGATAATTTTACACGTATTAAAGTGTTCAAAAGGAACATGTATGTAGGTTAGATGGACATAATGTTTGAATTTTGCCAATATAAAATTGGCCAAGTTTTCGGTATTATGCCTACTATTTCGATAGCTCTTTTTGTGCATGATTTTGGGTTTTCATAAAATCTAAATATAATAAATGTTTCTAAATTACAAATGAACATATAAATGTTACCATAAGCTTTAATGATCTAACTTAGAATCAATGTTATAAGGTACAAAATTTAAGATAAGTTACAGAAAAATAATATTGTCAGGTACCGGCATAACGCTTCTGGAAAAAAGAAATTTGGGTTTCAATTCACCAAGGGAAACCTGTTACTCTATTAATATTTGAGTCATATATAAATAATTAGACTATCGAGGATATAATATCATCGCTACCTAATTATTTCATTTTTTGTTATAACAATGTAGCATTTTTTTGCACTTGAAACGCATATTTCGCAAGTAGTAGCATAATTGTAAGAGGCAACATCTAACGGTGAAAAGTTAAAACTCTCCCAGAACATAACTTATACTCGAACATCAATGAACTTTATTCAGAAATAATTTCTTTCTCCCATACTTCCTTCTTGGTTACTCGCGGCGGTGAAGAAAAAAATAAAACTGGTTCGAAAATGATTGAAATTACTCCCAGAAATAAGCCTCCAAGCTCTTTATGTTCACTCAGACCCTAGATAACGCTAGTGTGCTTGTAAAAAGAATGTACCTAGTTGTAAAAGCAGGCAGAACGTAATCATAGATATTTCACAGAATAAATTGTGATTAGCATATTTGTACTTATTTTAATATACATAATTCAGGATCGTCTATTCTAGGCTAGCCAGGCTATCTGGGAAACCTGAAGCCCAGAGACTACAATACAGAAGAAAAATCTATTAAAAATTGTAAATATAATTGTCCATTTCAATACGAGTAGCAACCTGGCGGCCGTTGACATGGCAACGTGGCTTCCTCGAAGACGCCGAGAGCTAGCAAGCAAAGTGGGTGTGTCTAATCACTTATACACTGCCTTTACGCCTAGTTGTCTATCAACCTCCATAGCCTAGGACCACGTGCCACAGTGAGATATGTAGTTCAGGTCTTTGACTCAGCGTACGCAACTATGTGGCAAGCACATTCCTCATATTTAAAAAAAAAATATGAAAAAAGGGTGCGTGCGGGGATTAGCAGTAACACATACATCATACATATGTCACAAGCTATCGGCACATATTTGATTAAAACTCACTTGATTTACACAAATGAACATTTGGCAACAGTGTAACCAATAGACCAATCGAGTGGCTCCTTTGCTATACACAGAATCAGAATATTTAAACGAACCCGATAAACAACGTTAAACAAACACACATGTGACAACATTGATTTGGGGTTTCTCCTCCTATGCACATTCCACTAATGGTCAATGTGACATCCACCATCCCATTCCTCTGCCACAAGTGTCAACTTGTACGATGTGTGTATCGTGTATATATATATGTACGTATGTATATGCATTATATATATATATATAGCTTGGTTGCATAGTTACCAGTAACAAAAAAGGATCTCTTGCACATCATTAGGCATGATACAAAGTCACAGTGAGTTTCCACACTATCAACCCACCGTACAACCTCTTCCCCACACGTCCGGTGCCCACACAGACATGCAGCAAAACCTCATGTGTGTGTACCTGAACAAATGTATGTGTTCGTGTGGACACTGCATGTTTGTAGTTGTTATCACGTTCGGCGCAATTTATTAGCTGCATTCTGTTTGAACTGGCAACCCATAAATTGAAGCAAACAAAAGCTAGCTACGCGATTCTCAATCCGTTCTAATCATTTAAAATACCGCCAGGTAGCAGCACCGAGCTCTATCATTTAAAATATGGCGATTTGCCGCCCCTTTCCTTGTATTTGCACAGTGGAACAAGCTGAAAGCAAGACTTATATTTCTTCTGCAATGTTTACGTTACAACTCGTCCCTCAGTGAAATTTTTACTTTATATCTTCGAGATTTTTCATTCAAACCGAATCATAAATCTTTTTCAGTTCCCTACAAAGTTATATTGTATTATAGTTATGTTTAATTTTTATTAAAACATTACTGTCACAATCTGTAACCTATAAATTTTCCATATTTATGTTCATGCGTCTTTTATGTTAGGAATGACACAATTAGTGTACTAAGGCATTAATTGGCAGTGATATGAAAGAAATAGGAGGACAATGCAAAACAAACATGATGAGTGTTTAGCGAAACCATCTTTTCGTCATTTAGTGTGCTTTATGAAAGACTGAAATTAAAATATAGTTACTGACTACCCGTTACTTTAATCAGTACATTATCACTAAAATGTTTGATTTGATCTTCCGCAATCAAACATGTTTACATGTCCAAATGTGTGCCTAGAAGATAAACTCGGCAAAGGTTTTGAAAAGGTCATAATTTTCATATATATATATATATATATATATATATATATATATATCTATATATATATATATCTATATATAACGTGTGTGTGTGTGAGTACACACACACACACACAGTTCTATTCTGGATAGCTATCCCTGCTCGTGTGCGTGGTTGTGTGAAAGTATCTAATTTTACACACTATCCAAGAAATTTTTGACACTTACAGTACAGAAAACTTTGAAAATTAAGGACTATTAATACATAACCATTTGAAATTAATAATCGAAAATCGATTTTTCGAAATGTGTATGTCTCTCCCTTTCTCTCTCTCTCTCTCTCACCGACCCACGCACGCAGGCACACGCACACACATACACACACACACATTTCTTCAAAATAGTAGTATCATTAATGTCGCAATGTTTAAATCCAAAATTCATATCCGGACCCACACACCCTTATACGTTCTTTTAAATATATAATTACAACACTTTAATTTTCATTATTTTATTTGCTACTGTAGAATAGTCTACTTACTCATGTAAAAGAGTTTTTATATAGGTTTTATTTACTTTACTACAGAGGAATTCAAACAATTTTTTGTATTAATATTGTTCTAAATGAAATGTATGGCTTAATTGTAACCCTATTAAGATAACAATAATAATACAATATTCTGGGTTTTCCACGTTCCCTGCACAAACTGTATTAAATATTCGTATTAGTTTTATAAAACAAGTTAATTAATCCACTGCTTTATTCGGTCTCCAAACTTCTCCAAAGATGTGTTTTCTTTCAGGGAAGCCTCTGTTTAATTTAACACAAAAACATGACAATGGATTTATATTTTCTTGAAGTCTTGTAAACAATACGCAATCAATTCTTGTTTTGAAAACTATTTGTTTGTCGTCTTTGTGTGTATTCTTTAAAACGGATTCCGAGCTATGTCGCACAACAATTACAACTCTTGTACACAAGTCTTTGATTATCTGTGTTATTAAACTTATTTGAAGAAGGAAACACATTGTTGTGAGATCGAAGAAAGCTTGCCTAGTGTAATAATGTGTTTGTTTTATCGAAACGGGATTTCTACCACACATTAGAAACCCCCATTGGAAAACATGCAACGTGTATAATTTTGCTAGATAGTCTGCTCGTGATAGTTAAAAGAAAACAAAGAATTTCTTTTTCTCAAAACTGATGGTATTTGCACAGGAAATATGAAAGGAAAATCGATGGAAATGATCGTGGTATATTGTAAACGCAGGAATATGTACACGAATATGGTGGCAATACATTGAAGCGACACTGAATAGTCGTATCTCCTACATCATGAATGAGAGAATGAAAACAACCAATAATTAACATGTGAACACTTTTTCTTGTTGCAGCAATATGCTGAGGTAAGTTACTTTACTACATACTACATACTAGAGTCTCACTACTTCGAAACATATCCAGCTGACTGCGCGAAATCTAGCCGGCGAGCCTGCCAACAGCGTAGAGCGTGAGCAAGAGAGTTAGCGATAGGTGCTGGTCTGAGATGACGTCATCGGGCCGTTTGTTTATTGGAAGCCTCGAGAGTTATGACTCGCTTCCAGGATGCAAATGCATAAGAGCCAGAGTTTCCATGGAAGTAATGTCACTCGACCATTAATATTAACAGGGTGCCTGTAAATTTACAAAAAACTTGAACGCATACGTTTATTTCGTTAAGATATGCGCATCTATGTCGTCATCATCTATGTATCTGTGTACTGGTCTCGGTGAGATACAAGCCTGGCGTTTTTTTAACCGCTTGGATTCTGAGAACAGACACACACAGATATCTAACTTTATAGGTACATCTTTAATACTTAGAAGAAAATCTGTTCTGAGTATTTCATCATGCATATAGACGGATGATAATTATGTAAATTACAGTTATGTTCACAATAAATATAAAACTATACCATTGCATAATTTTATTAATTACTATGTAGTAGTTATGTAACTGGTTGGCTGTAAGGAGTGATCTCTTGAGAAGGCATCCAAAGGTCAACTTCATTATCATGTAGTGCACCCCGCTAACTGCAATATTGCAGGCGAACGAAAATATCTTGAGGTAAACTGTGAGTGGTACAGTGGAATCCATGAGTAATACCGTGCAAATTGTCCATGACTATTTTCATTAATGTCTCTCTTATATCGTTTGTATTTTTAAGCAATGGATTTTTATGTATGCTGGTGCAGAAGTTGTCAGCAGCTTATTTTGGGTTCTCTTGTAATTCTTGAAGTTCTTATTGGGTCAAATAACGTTCACGAACATGGTGATGGACAATTTGCACGGTAATATTCATGGATCCCACTGTACAAGCCCTTGGAATAGTGGAAGTTAGGAAGTTGTTAAGAGAGTTGTACGGGAATCTTACATTTGAAAAGGCCTCCCCGATGCCGCAGTGGTAGCGTCGTCGCATTGTAATCAAAGGAGTCCCGGATTCAATTCCCGTTGGAGGTACAGTGGTTCGGAACTCACTTTAAACTGTAGGTCCAGTCCCGATTAGCCTTACTGTTCATAAAGTGAACTTAAAGCACCAATTCAATCAATCTATCCGTGTCGGATTGGGTAGCAGAGCGCGCTACAACGTCTTTATCCCGGGTTCGGATCCATGCCTTGGTATATGTGTTCTTTGTTTGTTTGAATTGTTGTTGTAAGTCCACTTTATGCACAGATAGGATAATCGGGACCTACAGTTTCAAGTTGGATCCGAACCACTGTACAATGTACTTCCACCAGGTATCGAACCCGGGACCCCTTGATTACAAAGCGACGATGTTACCACTTCGGCGTCGGGGAGTCCTCAGGTGTTCTTAGTGAGTCCCTTCATGAATTTCATCACTCATCTTTATCTTCACGATTAGCCAAATACGGCAGAGACACGAAGTAAAGTAAACCAAATGAATCAAGTGCCGGGGACCTTCACGAGAGCGCAGTGATATCATCATCGCCCTGTAATCGATGAGTCCGGGTTCGATACTCGGTGGAGGCACATAATGATTCGGATGGGAATTCAAACTGTAGGTCCAGTCATGAAAAGCCTATATGTGCACAAAGTAGATTAAAAACAAAAATTCGAACGTAACTGCAGTTTTTAATTTTGGTACGTTTCGATTGTGCTCGTGAGGTATCGGGATAGCAATTGAGACGGAAAATTAAAGCGTGGAGAGAACTGCGAAGGACTTTGTTTTTTAATTCGCAAGCATTCATTTTCGATTCGGAGCGTTTCCTAGCATCCAGCAGGGTAGCATCCGTCGGATTCGTTCCAGGACACCAGGGGGAGGATGTGGCGGGTGGGTGTGACGACGCTCTCCCACCTGCGAGCTTAAATTGTTCCGCACTTCCGGTCGTTCCGCGCGAGATCTGTCGTGGGATCCGTGCGATAGACACCCAGGTCGCCACTCGGCTTCCGCACAGACGGAGAGCCTCTTGTTGAATTGCAGGGAAGCAAGGAAATGCTCCATTTCAAGAAATGACCGCCATTGTTGGCGCCAAATTTGCGGTAACAGCTGCGTTGGGCTTGGAGAGCTAGTTAAAATAAAACGCCACGGCAAGTAAATTGTGTTTGTAAAAATAACAGTGTAGCTAGATTAGTTTCAGCGTGATATAACCAGCCTTGTGGGGTGCTACACAAGCAGTCAAGGGGGTTGTAACCCCCACTCTTTTAAAAAAAAAAATATCACACTGCCTTTTTTACTATCATCTTGCATTTATTTATTTGAAAATTCCTCAATATAAAATAAATCCATTTTACATACATCAAGGATGAATTACAAAAACTAACGTAAAAATACACACACACATACACACAACGACAATAATAATAACGGTAGCACGCCGTTTTGAAAGTTTTTTTTTTGGAAAGAGGGATTGTAGTCTGCAGAGAAGTGACATGTTCTAAGGATAGCCTTGGAGCGCTTATGTAAATGAATTAGCATTTGCTGTTTTTCGTTATTGTTTTCATTGCATGTTTTTACGTTTCTTCCACCTTATTTTCTTTCATTTATTTCTTGTTTTATTTTTATGCACATCTTTTGATTCCTCGTTTGCTTCGACGTAATTAACACCTACTTGCGAAGATGCACTATTAGTGAAAGCGTGAAGCAAAAAGTGACATTTTCAAACGCAAATGAGCCGGCCCCTGCGGCGGAGTGGTTAGCACATCGCGCTTCAACGGCAGGGGTCCCGGGTTCGAATCCTGGCCTGGGCATGTATATTTGTGAGTGTCCATTCATTAATTTCATCATATCATCACTCACCCCATCTTCGCAAATTAGCCAAAAGTGGCACAAAAAGCGAAGTAAAATAAAGCAAATGAAATCACAAAGAATATCGCAAATCAAACGCAAATAACTCAGAACCTGTTAGTGGTACTCTATCCAAACCTGCATGTAAACAATTAAAGTGGTTTATTTTATTGTATGTTGCGCGTTACAAGTTTGACAAAAACATGCAAGAGTTTTAAATAATATACATCTTTATCCGCTTGCTATCGAACTATTAAAGATAGACCTAGACCAGACCTGTTGCGGTATAAAACGCACACTCAATATCTGCAATCAAATTTGGATTACGTTAACAATTCTCTCTCGCACACGCGAATGCTGGTTAAAATATATGAGTTAATTTATTCATATATACATGTTTATTCTTCAAAATGATCTCCATACAACGAATGAAATACAATAATATTTACATTACAGTAGAAGAAGACTATTTAAGAACTATTTGAAATTGTAGAAAATATGTTTGGAATGCAAACAACAATCTTACAGTTTCTGCAGCAATGACACTATCAAAATCTTAAAAAGAAACTATAGTTTTGCAGGATCCGCAAATGTGCCTTTTATGTGATTTAATGGAAACTTATGGTATTTCTTGGTTTCAAACATCACCCTTGGAATGATAATCCACATATCCATGTGACACAGGTTGGAGACTTAGGTATGAAATACAAAAAAAAAACTGCATCGCAAGAATCGAACCGAGGATCCAGACGATTTACCGCTGCAACCACAGAGGGGAAGTGTGTGTGTGTGGGGGGGGGGTTAACATACAAAAACATTTGCTTGGTTATTTTGGCAATTCAGAATTCTTACAATGAAGGACGAAGAAGCGTGTTTACTGGTACGAGAGTCAGATCTGACATCTTGTTAATGCCATATTAGGAGGGTAAGGATTTATATGTAAATACATATTTATGTATCAAGCTGAAATCAGTTATATTTTGTATTATCTTCGCGCATTATGGCATATAGACTTCCATATTTGTACATGTATTAGGTTGTGGCTCATATTTGACATATTTTAATTATTTTTACATATTTATTCCATATTTCCGAACATTTCTCAACATATACTCTTTATTCTGGCAATATATACATGTCACCGTGTGATCGAAAGAATTGAGTGAATTTCTTGCGAAAAACTGAAATTTGAAATACACTCCCATTACTTATTGCAATATTGAAAGGAATTTTAGTCGATATAAACTCATCTTAAGAGACAACAGAAAGTATTCATGTTCGAATACTTACAACATTATGTTATTTATTATTTTGGAAACAGAAAACGAAAATTTATTTTGTGTTGTTTTATATTTAATTTCAATGTTAGCAAACTGTATTTTTGTAGCTCGTGTAGTGGGTTACATTATTAAAAAGGTAAATTTTGCATTTTAAGTCCATATATAACTCCATATTTTGGTGAAAATAACTAAATATGTATTTACATATTTAGCAAATTTTTACTACGTATAAATCCGTTCCCTGCTTATTAGTTATTATGCGATTATTTTTTTAATGTTTCGGACTGTGCAGATTAATCAGATAAAACTTTGGTGCACGTAGAAGTGTACCATGTAGAAGCTAATGAATACACCTTTTTTTTCTCAGGCTTTCCAACTCTGAAGCACACTTATCAACCATTGTGCACGAGTGTTGATCTGTGGCATAATAATAGGGGAACTGTCACCTTTGTTTATTGGACAATGGACCACTCTTGATACACACATAGGGGACAGATGAAGTATGAAAATGCAAAAAACAGCGCCGCACAGTGGTGGATTTTTACCCTTCGGTCCTTGAAATCTCTGAATTGACCGAAAGAAGAGGTATCGAGTGGGGATCGGGGGGTCCACTTCTCCACCGTGGTACTCAACGGCGGTCGAGTGGGAATTGAAACCAGTGGCCGGAATCCGAAAGAGACGGTCAACAAGCTGATTAGAAATGCTTTCCAGTGAATGGGATCCTGTTACAAGAGCTCGAGCTCATTGGGAAAATACAGTACTTAAAAGACAACGCGATTCATTGGTCTGGCCGATAAACACTTGGTCCATCTCTGCGCGGCGTAAAAAAAAAAAAAACCTCTGTTGCTGTTTCCTGGCGCCCCAACAGAGTTGAATTTGTTTTAAACAAAAATATATACGGACGTGTTTCATGCACCCAAGGCAACAACAACCAAAAAACGTCTAGTAATGCTGACTGAAAATGTTGATTTATCGCCATGGTTGATTGCTCCCCCCCCCCCCAACTCCCTGTATGCGACACAATTCGGGTTCGTTAATTAAGAATTTATTGACATCCCCGTTGTTATTGGTTTGCGTAGTCAGGGATTTTATTTATCTGTTTAGGAAGCACATCCGACAAAGGGAACGGGCTGTTGCCGCGCACTAGTTTTGTGGTATCCTACAAGCGGAGAAACTGTGACATATTAAAATGGAATTTAGCAAAAACTTATGTTTGTCAGCTATTAGATCATTTCTCACTCACACACAAAGTTTCTATTGTAATTTCCAGGCGTCGGCTTTGGGGGATGGGCGTGGGGAGTGGCAAGACACCTTTATCCCAGAAAACAATACACACACATATTACATATATATATATATATATATATATATATATATATACATATATATATATGAATGTATGTGTGTGTGGCTCCCTCAAAATTTCGATTTAAACTGTATGTTTAGTCCCGATTAGCTTCTTGGTGCGTTGAAAAACTGGCAGTACCTTCTGCTAAATTAAACAATTGTTCACCTTGTGGTATGAACTCGGAAATTAGCAAGAAAATGAATTTTTAATGTCCTTTCTCTGGCTTCCCTCTTTTACCTGACTACGATTTTGCAGCACAACTCACCAGTGTCTTTTCAGTTCCTCGTGGCGGAGTGGTTTGCACAGCACGCTACGACGCCAGGTGTCCCGAATTCGAATCCCGGCCATGGCATGAGGGTTCTTAGTGAGTGTCCTTTCATCATATCATCCTCATTGTCGCGATTAACCAAAAGTGACAGGAAAGCGATATAAAATAACCTAATTCAATCAATCAATTGATCTAATTCAATCAATCAATTGATCTGCATGTTTTACTAAGGCGTACTCACATACGCACTTTCCACGCTGCAACTCCCAGACTCTCTCTCGTACAACGTTTCTTATTCCACAGGCTACCGAATCAGTCTCATAACATCTCAAACCAAATATATATCTTCAGTTCATATTCGTCTTTTATCACCAACCTACAAAAAATTGAATATAAGTAATGCTTGTGAAACTGATTTTTGTTTATCTTGAACTGTTTGCTTTTCACACTAGTCGACTGTTTTAATATTGTTTATTTTCGGTTTAATTCATTTTGTCTAATGTGAACTCATTTCTTGAAAGATGAACGCGCCCAACGCACCCTCTCCCCGTATCCGAGTAATTTATTTTAATTGTATGTGAAGTTGTAGATCCAGTCCCAAGTTAAACATGTTTTTGTCTCTGTTCAAAGTAATTTGCGTAAAGAATATAGCACAAATAAGTCCGGTACTATCTGCAGATGGCCACGATCTCGTCCACCTGCCAGCTAGCGACCTGCAGAATGTGTTTAGTGGATGCCTTCTTGACACTTGGCAGGAAGAGTGGGATGAGGTCACGGGAAACAAACTTCACGCCCTCAAGCCGACCATTGGTGCATACGTTCCTCGTCCCGTCCCTCCCGTCGAGAAGAAGTGCTTCTAACTCGGCTACGTATTGGACACAGCCGTCTAATCCATGGCCTCTTGCTACAAAGGCTGGCCGGACCCTCCAACGTGTCGTGTTTGTAATTCCGTTTTAAGTATTCGGTATGTTCTTCTTGAATGTACCTATTTTGCTTGCCTCAGGAAGACATTTAATCTTCCAAATGACTGTCATTCCCGTTGGGAGAAGACGAGCGCGTTTTACCAAATGTTTCTAGCTTTTTGAGAAAAGCTGGTCTCTTCCACTGTCTGTAAGGAAGTTTTTTTATTATATGCTGCGATAATTCTGTGCAGGTCCCTTTACAACCTCAAGAGCATCCGACAGCCCTTGTTTTAACATTTTAAGTAAGAATTTTATATAAGGGGACATTTCCCCGTACACACTTCAAGGGTGCAAAATGACCATATGTGCCGACGCACTCATCAATTTTAAATCAATCAATCAATCAATCATTTTTTCGCAGAACGGCGAGGAGGTGAAGGAAAATAGCCAATCATAGTATTAAAGATGGGCCACGCTGGGTGCGAGTCGATCGTCTCATCGTTGTTTAACAAGCTCCTCCCACTCAACCTTCAGGCGCATGCGTAGATTGTTACAAATGCTACGGCGCATTCTTCCCAGCAGCAAGCTATGCCCTAGGCTCGCAAACCAGGATCAAATTTAAATCCACACGTTGTGTACACGATAGAACTATTCGGAAAGCAGTGAGTGGTGATCGAATATCATGCAACGGGGATGCATAAGAATGGCCCCCGGCTTCCTGGAACCACAGCGTGGGTTCTAAGCGATAAGCTATTTTCTTCTGGGTTCTCGGAAAAGTTCGCGCACCATTTAACAAGGAAGGAACACAACGGTACACGTGCTCCATATTCTGATACCGTGCTCAATTCATTCTCAGTTGTGTCGTGCGACTCAGCCGTGCACTTCCTAATCGTCCACGGGTCACATGATTAATTGAGAATTATTCATAAAAGTCGGAAACTTGGGGGCGCATTTGCATGAAGGGGAAACCTTCTGCGAACTACTTAATATTATCATACGCGGAGGTTCCTTCATGCTTAATCGTTGCTTATGAATTATTCATATGTTCGTGTTCTATTTTTTCTTCGATTTACGTTTTTTATATGCTTTCTTGCACAATTCTTTCCTTCGTCCTTTTTTTCTGGTTTCTTTAAAACTACGACAGTGAAGTCTTACTTTTATGAACGTGTTTATGTTTTCACATTCATGAAATGCGAAGTTTATGATAACAAGTGATGTTGACGGATAATGTCTTATGCACAAGCATTTTGCGCCTCGCCAGTGCATCAAAGTACACATTTCTGGAGTTTGTTAATTAGAGATTGTTTTTAAGCCCAATTTGTACACCAGGCGAATTGGAACTGGATCTATAGTCTAAAGTGGTATCTGGACAACTGGGTGCTTCCATCGGGAACAAATCCTGGACCTCTTGATTAAAAGGCGACAACTTTACCACAACACAATCGGAGAGGCCACATTCTTGGAAGATATGCAAGACCTGTGTAAGTTAGCCGACTCACGTAGTGCAGCGGTTAGCACTGTAGAACTGGTTGTCTTCAGTTCTAATCCCGTGTAAATCATAGACGCTTCTTTTCGGTTTTCCTTACAACAACAATCATCCTCATCAAGTAGATTTAAAAGATAGAGAAGCGACGTTATAAAAATATCTTTCCATGGTGTAATTGAAATGGTTTATGGCACGGAATAAACTGAGGTTCGAACCCTAGGCCACTGAACAACAGGGTTTAGGTTTCATTTCATAACGAAGAAACTATGCTGTGGGAGCGTGATTGTGATTACACCATAATCTGTGATCGTCATGATTACACCATGAGCTGTGATCCTTTATTTATGGTTATTACCATCAGGAGTTATTTTCGAATCTTGATAATAAATTCAGTAAGTTCAGATGGCTTCGCGGTTGCTAGAGAATAAAGTTTGGATGAGCGAATTATTTTCATCCGGGCTCTGCTTCTAAGATTCTTTCATCTCTCTCTTATTCCACGTTCTCTTCTCTCTTTCTTCTGTCTTCTGTTTCACTCTTTCTTTCATTTATATACTTCTGTTTTCCTGTCTGTTCTTTCTATTTTTATGTGTACCTTTGTATCAATTTGTCTCTGCTTTCCTGCATTTTCTTTTACATCACTTCTCAGTTTATCTATCTGTCTCTCTCTACATACTCGTATATCTGTCTCTCTCACTCTATGTGTGTGTGTGTGCGCGCGCGCGTGAGCTTTCCTCTATTTTCTATCTTTCCATTTTTCTCTATTCAGCTTTTTCTATCAGTTTCTCTAACTCTGTCTCTCATTATCTAATTCTCTGGTTTACTCTATTTTTCTGTCTTTCTTTGTCCTTTATTTCCCTCTTTCTCTTTCTGTCGGTTTATCTCTGTCTCCCATTCTCTCTCTCTGGTTTCCTCTATCTTTCTATATTTCCTTATTCTTCACCTTTATCTTCCTCTTGCCATAAGTTTTTCTATCCCTGTATATTATTCTCTCTATCTCCGGTTTCCTCTATTTCTCTTTTCTTCTTCCTACACTTTTCTCTTTGTCTTTCTTTCAGTTTCTCTATTCATGTATTTCATTTTCTATCTTTCTGGTTTCCTCTATTTCTATTTCTGTCTCTTTAACTCTCTGTCTGTGATCCCTTCTCTACGGTAAATGATTCTGAAACTTTCACGATGGGCTATAGTCCATTGTCGCCCTTTTGTTAGCGACTGTTCTGCTTTTGTTGGAATACCCGAGTAACATATGTAAAACATACTAACTTCCACACTCTAATGCTGTCCACTGTACTGTACAGTTACAGTATCTTTAAGTCAGCATAGACTTAGATACACTATGTGGTGTTTCACACCTCCACACTAGTGCAATTCAATTAAAGCTGTCTCCTTGCAATGACGGGATTCTAGACGATTCACGGTATTTCACCTTCGAAACAGTGGGATCAGAAGTAAGTGGCTTCTGCGTACAAGAATGGACCTGAAAGAAAGTTAACCTTACTCTATGTTCTGTAAGAATAAAATTGGAAGAATAAAGCAATTTAAAATTAAACAAAATAACTCACGCTTCATTTAGCTACGGTTTCGTAACTTTCTTCCGGGATACAGACAACTGATCCGTAATTCCTTGCGAAAGACAAAGGTTTACAAGTAGCGGATTCGGCTTCCATAATCTCTACCATTCAACTCACTCTACATCGCATAAATGTATGACAAAAAAGAGGTTGCAAATAGTGTGATGGAGTGTATCGTAATCGAATGTAGAAAACATTACTTTAAATTGGTTCTTTATGAAAAATTGTATGGAGTGTTGCAGCTTTGAAGATAAATCAGTGACGATATATATTATGCATTTCCGTGGGACATGCTCCTTTGTGATTTCAGACTACAAATCAGTCTACATAATAGGAACACAGTACAACACATTACGCTACAGAGGAATTGGATTGTATTACTAAGCTCCGTGGTGAATCAACTCTTTGAGAGTCAAGGCCAAAATAGCAGTCTTCTACTGGTTGATGCGATCAACTTTCGAAATCCGAGTCCACTACTCAAGTAGTTCCTCAATTGTCCTCCGATGCTTAAGCAACACCGATATTTAGAACTCCCTCATGGGATCGAACCTGCCACCGCTGGCAACAAAGGCAAGAGCGCTAACCATTCGTCTAGCAGAGGATCTCAAATTACGCTATGTCGGCTAGCAACAATGTAGCAGCATATCTTTCAGTATGCATGTGACAGGGTGTTTAAACGCATACTGCGGCAGCTGTTTGTGTGGCATATGGTTCACAAGACTTGCATTTGACATACATGAATTCATAAATTGAGCCTTTACCATTGCCACGCATTCAACACTAAATAGCGGGTTCAGGATGAAAACTCAAGCGCTTTGTCTACTACGCGAGTTGGATTCCCTTGATGTTATTTGTGTAGAGGGAAGAGAGGGAGTACCAACCACTGGTTGATGATTAGGAAAACGGGTGTTACATGTGTTCAATAGACATAAGAAGAGACAATTGTGTTGTTGGGGGATGGAGGGTGCGTGCATGATACATTTTTAGAATTGTTTGTAATATAGGTAGAATCTCTCACCCACTGGCAATCCCCCTTCCTCCACAGAAAGAGAGAGAGAGAGAGAGAGAGAGAGAGAGAGAGAGAGAGGATAGTGAAAGAAGAAGAGAAGCAAAACAGAATAAAGGGAACCAGAGAGAAATAGCAAAATGAAAACCAATAAATCCTTTCAGTCATATCTGCTGATGCACAACCGACACGAAAATATTTCGCCCACCTTGGCTGGGGTGTACAGTTTAAAGTTGCGATGTACCTCCACCGGAAATCAAACCAAGGACCTCTAGATTACAAGATAATAGCATTAGTCACTGCGCTCTCAGTGACTCTAAGCTAGTGGCGATGTAATTGGATTGAGTCTTGAAATGTGCATATAGCGTGTGTGTATTAAAGGTAATATACACAGTAAATATCAAGATGGGTGATATGTTACAGGTGTGCTTCAATGAAACTGAAAGTAAATTGAAGATATAGTGTGTGCTTCCCTGTGCTTTCCACCACGCCATGAAGGCGTATAGGGAGCGTGGAGGTGGGGCCCCACACTTTCTTGATCGATGCCAAACGTGGGGGTGATATGATTACCACCATACCCCTGGTCGCCTTAATCCCCAGAGTTCCCTCCAGGTAGCCACTTTATACGACGCTAGGTGAGCGCCGGAGCCGCTTGAACAGGTGGAAAAAATCCCGGTTCTCCTCCGCCGGGATCGAACCCGGTTCCCCGCATGGTAGTCAGAAGCCCTAATGACTTTTTTTATTTTTATAAAAGAAATACCCATATGCGGTACATGCGACAAACACAAACATCCATGTCCTAACCGGGATTCGAACCCAGGACCCCTGGCGTCGCAGCGCGCTGAGCTAACCTCTCCGCCACAGAGATGGACAACGACTGAGCTACTGCGGCACACCATAAATTACAATTCTGACTCCACGTGGGAGACTTATTTTGTGGTTTTCCTTCGAGTCTCTGTCTTCGAATGTGTCTTCAAAGATTTCCCCACTATTCCCACTTAATATTTTCTCAATACGTGGCCAGGGCAACGTAAGCGCTTGAGCTTTATATTTCGCCTTTGTATATTCTGTATATTTCATTGTTGTACTATACTATACTGTCCTGTGCACGTTTTCCTAAAATTATCTCAGTATATTTCTTTCCAACCTGCGTAGTGCGTGATTTTCGGTCGTTCCTTCCTGAATTTGTGGTTCTCAATACGCAAACATGCCTTCTTTGTTTTTGTAATTCCAAGCAACATAACTAAACAAGCTTTGTCCCTCCCCCCCTCCTTTGTAACCTTCAGTTATGCGCCCTTACTCGTTAATTCACCCCTACATTCATATTGAGAGATATGAAATATGCATACTTTAAAATAGAATGGATCCTACACACAGAAAACTAAATGCATCATATCGATTGATGCACCAGAATGCATCGATTGATGCACTAAAGTGTGTTTTATGGCTTCTTCAAAGAATCAGACTCACATTTCATGCATTTGGGTCCATTTTTGTGTGTCGTGAAAAAATCACCAAAGTGCATCATTTGATTCAAGTGAGGATTTAATTCAGTCGAGATGCACTTCAATGCATCAGTTGATGCGTTTTGATGCACCTTTGTTGCATTTTGATGCACCTTTCTGTATCTTTTTTGATGATGCACTTACACGTTTCGTCTGAGCTACATAAACTCTGTAGCTCAGACCAAACATTTAAGTGCATCATCCAAAGCGATGCAGGAAGTTGCATCAAGGAACATCAACTGATGCATTGAAGTGCATCTCGACTGAAATAAATCTTCACTTGAATCAAATGATGCACTTTGGTGTTTCTTTCACGACATACAAAAATGCACCCGAATGCATCAAATGTGAATCTGATTCTTTGAAGAAGCTATAAAACACACTTTAGTGCATCAATCGATGCATTCTGGTGCATCAATCTATATGATGATGCATTTAGTTCTCTGAGTGTAGGATATTTATTTGCGTTTTCTTCGCTTTCTTCTTTCCTTTTTCGAAATCCGTCCCCACTTGGATGTTTATTTTTAAAGGTTTCAGCTCATTAATAATAACAGCTGCAAAAATAACAACATGCACGCGAGAGAGCAGCACAGTTTAATGAAACCTTGATGTAAAGCGGGCGGCAAAATTTGTAGTAGCGAGGAGGGGTGAAAGTCGGCGTTGGAAGCGAATTTTTTTCCCTGTTACTCACACTTCCGTGACGTAGGTATTGAGTATGCGAAGCTTTCATTTAATTAAAGTGTACTTCAAGTTTTGTGATTGACTTTCTGTTTTTCCAATGATTAACATTTTCTGTTCGCGGCAATATTAATGTTCTATAGTTCGTTTTTTTTCGATGTTGGTTTTCATACTAGGAAGAAAATCTTTAAAAACGTAGCAGTAAAACTGAGTCCAGCAAATTATGTGCAGGTGAGGTACAATAATGCAGCAGTAATGTCATGAATATCTATGCTTTCATATAGTACAATTGACAACTGCCAGATCTCGGAAATTTATTTTCAAATTTGGATTCAGGAATCTATATTTATTTAAATTTCAGTTATAAAACTAAACTTGAGATATAAATATGTACATAAATACAAAATGGCAAAACGATATCAGCAAATAATCAATTAAAACAGGATGTGCCAAACAATACAAACATACAGTGAAATAACCAATTAAAAACTCATAAGGATTTCACCTTGATACACACTAAAATTAAATGCAACTGAGTTCTCACCAAAACAAAAATTGTGTAACATCCTAATTAGTATAACACAAAACCTAATCGAGTGTCAGTGGCCTCTAAAAGTGGTGCGATTTGACGGCGAATTGTGTAACAAGACACCAAAGATGGTGCTAACCAATATAGATTCCTCATAAACACTAAAGAGTCCCCTCTTGCCACCACTTTTTGTGTCGCAGGCCATGCGTATCAGATTGATACACACAATTTGCAGGCAACGTGTATAGTTCTTATACACAGCTCCTTTTAAAACAAATGTGTGTGAAACTACTTTGTTACTACATGGTGTGTCTTAGAATGCTGCAATGAGCGTTTTTCGCTCGGGCGGCAAATAGTTCGCACAGGCAACGCTAGATGGCATGCAGAATTGATAGTTCTTCCGCTCGAGCGAGAAACGACCGAACGAGCGAAATACACTGGAACTCTATTAGTACAAGTATTTCCGTCATTTGTCTATGGTAGTGGGCCCCCAAATATGGACCGTGAAGTAAAAGACGAAGTAAAATTGAAAAATGGTTGAACATAATCGACATCTCCATGTTAAAAAGCAGTTTTGTGTATCTTACGTGAAAATGAAATAGATGATTATGGGCTGAAACTGCTTATGCTGACATTTTATGTTTTTCTATATGATATTTTATTATCACATTGAAATGATGTTCCATTGAATGTTATAACTGGATTTTATTATTTCGCAGAATATTATTATCCTTTCTGGTAAGTGAAAAATGATGTACACGTACTTCTTGCACTGTGATGCGATATTTGTAATGCTTAGGCAGGTCTGTCAGCATGTGTATTCATTTTACGCTTCGGTCTGTAGATATTGCATACTTTCGTATGTGATGTATTTGAATCTTACTTAATAATATACGGAATTATTATTTAGAATTTTAATTGCATAGAGTGGTTTCCTTCTATGTATGGGTTTTAGGTTAACAGTGCTGCTTATTTGGCTCTGAAATACGGACGTTGCCACTTGTGAACGCATGCGTCAATTGTGGGAAAAAGGACAACTTGCTCTGCGACGACATTCATGAGCATTTCTACATTCTAATTTCTTCATATAGGAGAAGTATTTATGTTACACGAGAGCGCTGAACTAAGCTTATATTACATTTCTTGGATCTGAAGTGACGCATGCATCAATTGTGGGAAAAGAATTATTACTTTCTTTCATTTCAGATCCAAGAAATGTAATATAAGCTTAGTTCAGCGCTCTCGTGTAACATAAATACTTCTCCTATATGAAGAAATTAGAATGTAGAAATGCTCATGAATGTCGTCGCAGAGCAAGCTGTCCTTTTTCCCACAATTGACGCATGCGCAGCATGCGTTTACGAGACGCCTCTGGTTGCTAATCATTCAACTACGAGTGCAGTATGACCGAACGTAGCACCCTCGAGCGTGGGAGATTCGAACGAGTTTGAGCGAGCGAAAGTGGTTCGATGCATGTTATACACACGGCCTAGGCAAAAAGAAAATTTAAAGTGTATTACACAAACCGTGTGTATAATAATTATACACATCATCAAAATAGTACGGTAATAGAATTTGCTCACAGTCTTAGGCGCAACCACGAGGGGGTACTAGGGAAAATTGTCACGCACGGGAGGCTACTCATAGGTTAACTAACCGACGATTTCCCTGTCAATGTTTTCTTTCTCACTAATAACATATTTATGCGTCTACTCTGCCTCTACTGCTTTAACCGTCAGGAAATACTTGTATATCTTCACAGTTTAAAAGTGCTGTTAATTCGAAATCCGGAAATAGGAAATATATTCGCTGCATTTATCGTCGATCCTCGTCCTCCCTCGATACCCTTTCCAAGCAAACAACAGCGGTCAATAAAGCAGAACATTGCAATTTATATGTCCGTGCGGCTGAATATATTTCACACAAATAAACATTTAATGACGATCCCAGTCATCCGCATCGCCGCTGACCCTTTATTCAGGAAAGCGTAGCATCGGGTGGGGCAAGGCAAAACACGGATTTATGTCGCGCATTGAACACAAAACGCCGGTTTAATCAGCCTGACTGCACAAACGATTAGATTGGCATAAACAAGCGGCATAGCACGGCAAACCTGCGTGACTAATATGATAACTCCCGCTGGGAGAGCATTGGAAGCTTTCGGAGTGATATTAATCCAATTGAGTCGACCAGAAATATCCCTAGGTTTGTCCTCTGAGGTGATTTTTTATTGGCAGCATGACGATGCCCGACCGCACACCTAACGGACTGACGAAGTGGAGCGTCTAGTATAGATTGCAGTGATATTTTGAGATTATATTTTACTGTTTTCGTAACATATTTCAGACTGTTGGCTTTGTGCAGCAGCAGCGAGGGTGTGCGATATGAAGCCTTGCATCCCTATCTCACGTAATAGCAATAATTAGGGCCCTGGACTTTGTCCTATAAAACTGTAGAATATGTATGTAATTATGTCATAAAAATGTTTAAAAAATGTCACAGAAAATTAAAAATATGTCAGGAAAATGGAGAAATATTCCCAGTAAAAGCAAAAATATGCACAACAGTACTTTGCAATTTTTCATTACACGGGAAGTCAGTATCATCCAGGGAAGATCGACTACATTCTTTAATCCAAGGATGTAGTTGACAAGTACTGAAAATATCGTGAGATTCACTGCAATAATCCTAAGTTTCATTTACTATTATGTCAGATTTACACATTTGTGGGAACTAAAGCATAATTAGCAGCTTGCTACAGCTCCGGCAAATTTAGGCAATCAGTACACAAACACAACTTTTTTAGGCACATTTTAACTGTATAGAATTTGAAAGTTACACTAAATACTCTTCCGTTCCACAATGCACGTTCAAAGAGCGAAACAGTACACGGTGCTGCGAATGCTGGTAACTGCAGTCGCTTCCCCCTCCACGCAATCCCGTTCCCTCTCACGTGTTAATTGGTGGAGCCCTCTCTCTCGTCACTACTTGCGCAGATACTTCGTTCGCCTCTTCCAGAGATAGCTTGGAGCGAGAATACACAGTGATAAGTGCGTGGCTCAAACGACAAGTGATCTTGAAACTCCAGTATAGTCCGCTCGTTTACATCGTTCACGTCCAAGAACTGAAGAAAGCCGCCGCCACGAACGCGGGTGGGGTTAAACAGCGGGCGAGTTGTTTTCGTCCAATCACACACAACCTTCAGCCAATGGGCGCAGCTGTCATTCTGCTCGTCTACTCCACGTGGAGTCTCAGTCACATGACTGCGGATACGCTGTTGCCGTAGTGCCAATTTGTTGTATGCAACTTCAATGTGGAGACCTTTCTCCTTTCGCAGCTGGAGAGTAGATGTGGCAACACTGTGCGTTGAATGTGAGCGCACTCCGTCGACTCCAAAGCCAGCCGGTCGTAAACGAAGCTAGCGCGTCGACTATACTCGATTGCGGATAGAGTAGGTCCTGTAATGTACCGAATGTTCTTTTTAACTTTTGACTGATTGTTGTGAGAAGCGAAAAAAGGTAAAGAAATGAGAACAATTGAAACTTGTTTATGCCGTGCCCGCACAACAATGTCTGAGAACATTTTTCCTCAACAATGTTCACGGCTATCAATTGTCGGTGGGATAAAAAAAGGGGGGTATTATTGTTCTGTGCTAGATGGTAAAAAAAAAGACGGCATCTGCTTTTAATTTATTTGTCCGTAATTTCATTATCCCGCCATCGATAATACAAGGTTTGGCACGAAAAACCATCTCACTGGCTCTGAAACTAAACTTTATCCTAAGTCAATGTGCTTAAAAAACAAGAAGAGGTGCATCTACGGAGGGAGGGGTTGACGTGACGTGGGCAGATGAGGAGAGTAGTGGAGTAAGAAAATAATAGTTTGAGACCAAAAAGTGAGAATTTCTGACAATTGAGGCGGGCCGGTTTTTCGTGCACAACGCTGTATAAAGTATCCGTTGCGCTTAAGGTACGAAGAATAACTTATAATATAACCTATTATAAGCAAGACAATTACGAAAATATACAGAAATATATCGTATTAGGATAAAATTGAAGAAATATGTTGTAGAAACGCTAAATTGGTAAAATATGTCAAAATATGCCTTAACAAATTCGTCTATTTCAGCTGATTTTCATCATATACGTAAATATCTCACCCCAGTATTCGATCCGATGCCAAATAAAAAATATGTTGTAACATAACGTCCCGGCGCTAGTAATACTATCAATAGAATTTTCATCTAATATGTATATATTTTAGGGCTTTCCCGATGGCGCAGTGGTAGCGTCGTTGCCTTGTAATCAAGGGGTCCTGGGTTCGATACCCGGTGGAGGCACATAGTGGTTCGGATCCCACTATAAATTATCAGTCCAGTTCCGATTAGCCTTACTATGCACAAAGTGGACTTCAAACACCAAATCAAATAAAAAAAATAATAAAATATATATTTTTTAATCAAGCGACACGCGTTCGATATCTGATTCGATTCATTGCAACGAATATATTTGAGATAGAATGGATTCCTATGAACCAATCTATATTTTATTTACTTACAGTTAAGTCTGGATATAGCGAACTAGGTTATGGTGTATCTACATCATTAGTCTCAACCGAAATACATTAATATTTCGTTTACAGTGAACCTCATTCGAGGACCCATAATTCCTCCTTTGCAAATGTAATAAACAGTTATTATAAATGAACACACTGTATTTCGGAGCATGTCTGCTCGTATGTATCATGCTCATTTACAATAAAACATGTATAAAATGCGACATTTCAGAGAAAGTTAATCGCTGAGACTCCTTATGACTGTTGGTTGTTTGGCGACTGCTCAGAAGACCACAGCACACTTGAGCATCAATCTGCTAACTTGTTATTTAGACAGCTGCGCAGAAACGTTCTGCGCATCTATGTAGGAAAGCTGTTTTACAAGATATTTAGACCTGCCGCCTAGTTTCAGCTTTAAAAATCCGCAGGTGCCACGAAAGTGAGCGAGTGTTTAGTCTGGCTATTAGCTTAAAGGGTCACCTTTTTCTTTCTCGTTCTAATTTCAGAGATCTCAAATAGTTTAATCATTCCATCTGCAAGAAAATCTGCCTTTTTGTCCGTTATTATGTCTTAGGTTTCAGTAAGCAACCCCTTTTGTGCCATTTCTGGGTATTGCTCCCACACGTTATCATAGGAAGAAACAATGATTACGTTAGAGAAAATGAAGAAATGTGAGATATTTTCAATGCCTTTTTTATTGTTGACAAAAAAATGTGCTTTCCAATTTCAAATTATAGATGGTAGCAGTGTTACGTTAGTGGTAAGAACTCTTATTTAAGCTGCAAACGTAAATTTCTACCCGCATACGATGGTGTTAGTGTTTGTTTTTTTATAAACACTACTTTGCTTATATTTTTAGTGTCCTTACAATAAATTTTTTTTGTGAATGACTGAAGAAATTGTTGATCATTTGCAATTATTATTAGTTAGATTTTAGACATATGGAATATAATTCACCACAATGTCATCTGTTATAAGTTGGCGAGTAAACATAATATTAGTCGAGCCTGTACATACAATTGCAGAACCATGCATGTAAATTTTGGGCCTCCCCGATGACACAGTGGTAGCATGTAATCAAGAGGTCCCGGGTTCGATACCCGCTGGAGGCACATAGTGGTTCGGATTCCACTTTAAACTGTAGGTTCAGTCCCGATTAGCCTTACTGTGCATAAAGTGGACTTCAAACACCAAATCATCCAACCAACCGCACATGCAATTTTTGGATACTTGGTTCGTTGTTGATCAAAATTTATCATTCCATTTATTTTTAATGCATGACGAAAAAATTGAATGTTAAAAGACACACCGAAATACAGTCTAGTACTTGAACCCAAACTTGAAGGATTTTTTTCCTCGTATTTATGCATTGCACTGAATCTTTAGTTCTGCTGACTGGCTTACTTTCCATTTCCTTTTTTCTTTGTTGTTGCTGTTAATTTGTTGCTAAATACGTAAAGAAATCTCTCAAACAGCAAGTATAACTACCATTCAGCCTATTATAGGCTACATACAATAATATTATTAGGTGTGTTTCAAGATGGGAATTATTATTCTGTACATCAAATCAATTAGTTTTGTTTGGCTGAATGTTCATAAAATACATGATGCATTTTAGCGAGTAGAGTCATATTTTATTAATAATATTAGTAAAACTTTCTGCATTTTCATTCGATATCTGATGCATTGAGATATTTGTTTGATGGTACAACTTTTATGAGTTATGCTTGCTTTAATTATTAGCTGTTTGCCTATTTTAATTCGAGGGGAGGAAAGGGTAATGTAATTTCCCTTGTCTAATTGTCGTCCACTGTTTTGCCAGTGTCTGGGGTTGTTCAGATGTGATGGCTTTCTGGAAAAATCAATTCTGCTACGCAAGGTTAAAATATGATTTGATACTTGTTATATTGTCATGTAAATTGATGCAAAACACGGCAATTTTTTCTTGGTGCGTAGACCTACATCATAATTTTCTAGCATTAAGATGGTTGTTCTACCTCTTTTATTCATATTGTTCTTGTATTTCTCTATGCAGCAAAACATCTAGGATAGTTGGAAGGACGAGGTTTTATTTATTGTAAAAAGAGAGAAAACTTTAATGAGCGTGTGACAACTCTTTTCTTACACAGACATTAATCGCATGTTTTTTTCCCAGGATAAACATTGATTGATTGGTTTAGTTTACTCAGCTTTCATGCCACTTTTGGCTAATTGATCCCGGGTTCAATACCCGTGTGCTTCGGATCCCACTTTAAACTGTATATCCAGTCACGATTAGCCTTTTTGTGCATAAAGTGGACGTAAAACAACAAATCAATCAATCAGTCAAACTTTTGGCTAATCGCGAATATGAGGATTAGTGATGACATGATACAATTGGTAAGAACACCTCGATTAGAACTATAGCCCCCCTGGCGTCACAACGCATTCTAATAGAAAGAACTTTACTTGAAATTTTCGGTGTGTGTGTGTGTGCTATATGTTTCACTTAGAATCCTAAGAAACAGCTTATACCTGGAAGAAACACCGTGATGATAATTGTTGTTGATGATCTCGTCCGCCTATCTTTATTTCTACTTCCCCATTTTAAGTAACGCAGCAGTTGTCTTCACCAGTCCTCTTTGGGCAACGAACTCATAGCCGCTCGCCCCAAAAGAAAAGAGTATATGGTTCTCGACGGTATCACTCCATCTAGTGGTTTCAAACTTGTGCATTTTGGCATGAAAATAACAGTATGGAAGACTAGCCCACAGCTCCTAATGCTTCATGCTTCTTTCTTCGTCCTTAAGTTTGCTGCTATTCTTGAAAATATCAGATGTTCCTCCGTTCGATATGTATATTAGATTTGCGTGACCTCGCTGTAAAGTCTCACAATATCCAACTTTCTGGTCTCGCAAAAGTAAACCGGATTGTCGTGACAGTCTTGAGGCTTCGTTGCGGCTGGAGCCTTCAACGGGGAGATCCAGAAGAACCTCTGCCGTCACGCCAGGCTGTAGTTGTTTTTAGCAGACCTTGCAAGCGAAACGCTATTGGTTTTACCAATCCGTCCGAAAACATCGTATCGAAAGCTCCCGAGGCGATCTCTGTAGCGGAATGGCTAAGATAACGCACAATGGATCTGGATTCGAATCCTAGTGCATAAAGTGGACTCTGATACATTCGGAGCTCAATGCTCTTAACATCTTCTCTTTCTTCTATTTACTTGTCTTGTCTCCCTTTTTCTTTCTCGCCTTATCTTTCGTTCTTTCTATGTTTTTAACTTTCCTTTCTTGCTCTCTGACAACTTTTGTTTCTCTGTTTCAATCTACTTATTTCATCTTTTCTTCCTGAATTTTTTTTATAATCCAATTCTCTACCTTCTTCTTTCTTATTTACTGTTTTGTCTACATATTTCTATCTTGTTTTTCTTTGTCTTTTTCATTGTCTTCTTTTGATTGATTATATTGTTTTAAGTCCACTTTATGCACAGATAGGCTAATCGGGACTGAGCCTACAGTCTAAAGCCGGATCAGAACCACTGCCCAATGTGCTTACACCTGGTATCGAACCCCTTAATTACAAGGAGACGATGTTATCACTATTACCACTACGCCATCTGGGAGGTATCTCTCTCTCTCTCACCATTTGAAAATCTCTCGTGTAGAATATTTTCGGTGGTGGTAGCGACACACCCACCTATACTCTATCCAGAGAATCTCTTCAGGAAGCGAACGAAAACAAGTAGTGACTCTAGAGGATACGACCAATGAACGCGTGAGAGGAGAAGTGAGTGCATTAAATTGAAAATGCAACTGGAGCAGCGCGTACTGCTTCGCTCCACCCACTCGCTTTCTCCCCTTCTCAACCGTTATGCGCGTCCTTGCTCCACAGATTCCTGATACACTGTCACGAGCCGGAAATAAAATGCTATATCATCACAAAACCACCAGCCAGCTCCCGGGTGACGAGAAGTCGCCAGGGAGCGTCTGAAGAGAGCGGGCAAGGCGAGCTGTTGGTCTTAGTGGTACGACTCGTGAAGTTGGGCAGTGCCCAAAGTACACGCCGTCATTGGACCGCGCGGCGCCGCGACCCGACCCTGCCGTCGGACCAGAACAGGTACAGTGTTGACACTAGTAATTTAAGTATCGTTGCTTAGTAGTTCAAATCCGGCTCAGGTGTGTTCATCCCTTACCTGTTCGGCCTGTGCATAATAAATAGGTGAAGGACTAAGGAGCATTAATTATTCCCCTTTCTCACATATGAACTCCTCTCGTAGCCAAGCTGTTAGGCCGGCGAACGACTTAAACGTAACATGGTGGAGGCGCCGGGCAGTATAGTTGTGTGGGCGGATGACCTTCCTTATTAGCTCTCGTCAGCTGCATGCATCGTTTTCATTAGGCATCACTTTAGAAGTCTGAGCGCGATTCCGCACACATATTTTGTTTTCAGGCTCTTTCTCATATATCTCGACGGTGCAAATTGTCAATCACAGAAGAAAGAATTGATCTTGGAAATAGCACGAAATTTTCTGGACACTCTGTATATAGTGAAGACCACACAGCGGGCTAAATCTCTATCCTTTGCGCGGCGGGAAAAGGTGCAAACGAGAGGCAATTTGGCTTGGAAACAGATGACCGCAACTGTGGCCCAACTCTACGTTTAATGCATTAGTGCAGAAGTGGGCTCCGGGAGTCCGATGCCAGCACGCCCCATTTGTGCACGGCCTCGTTTTAGATCGTTAGGTGGCGGAGGGGGCGAAACTGGCGAGTTCCGTTACGAGAAATCGATAACGGGAGCCCCCCCCCGCCCCCTCTCGGTGGGATGCCGAGGTCCCATTCGTGTTTCGTGGTTCCTTCGAGAGTGACAAGATGTTCGCAGAATTGACAAGTCCCAGCTCTCACCTCCTGTAACCGCGCGGCATTCGGAAAGTTTTTCTCCACCTCTCTCTCTCTCTCTCTCTCTCTCTCTCTCTCTCTCTCTCGCATCTTCTCTTTTTTCTCCACGAAGTTCTGCAGCCTCCGCCTCATCTTCGACTCCTGAAAACTCCGAAAACACGGCTCAGAAGTCGTCGCAACTGTATCGGAAAACTATAATTGTGTGAGATGTGTCAAATGGAAGGTAGGCCGATGTGCTTCTGTTTTCGACAGGTGATGCGCACTTGTTTCGTTTCTCTTTTTTTTTTTGGGAAGAACGTTACAAAATCTTCCCAATCCCGCGAGTTTCTTTAGCAAGTCTTGATAATGAAATGGTCTTTTATCATAGTATATTAAGACTTGATGGCGGTAGCGCAATTCGTCAAATGAGAATAACCCCCGCCGAGAAATATTTGTTGCAAAATGCCTACCCCAAATTTTTGTTGAAAGACGCAGTGATGGTCTGCAGAATTTTTTTTTTTTTTTTTTTACCAGCGAGGGACTTTCAGGATATTTTCTCCATGCGGAAGGGCCAAGCAAAGTATTATTCTCCAAAGTAGTGCTGTTCCCCCAATAAATCTACTTCACTTTGAATGTGCTCCTCCGACAATCTGCAACAGTTTTATCAGGCCATTATAATAAATAATATGTAAATTATTGTGAAGGCAATGGAATTATATGGATGCTTGTTTGATTTTATGTACAGAAACTCTAATCGGGACTGGACCTATAGTGCCATCTGAACTACTATTTGTATCCACCGGGTATCGAACCTGGAACCTCTTGATTACAAGGAGACGTTGCTACCTCGCCTTTGGGAAGGCCCGAAATTATATGTATGGAAAATATAGTTCAACCGATATTCATAGGTAAGCGACAAGAGATGAATGACGGAAGCACAATTCATTTTTTGAGCATAAGTATAATATAGATATTTCTTTCATAATATTCACAAGCATGTGTAAATTTTCACCTTCACATAACCTATAGGATTATTTATTTTCTTTTCAAGTTGATTTAATATACTAGGGTTGGGGCAAAAGTCATTGCAACTATTTTTTTTATTGTAGATACCAGCCCGGTTGGAAAATGCGACATATACAGATGAAAGGACGAGGGGGGAACTACATGTGGGGACAGTTGAAACACGCGAACATTGTGCCTCACATATTTATTACGATAGTGTACAGGACAATACAGGTTTGATCGTGCAAAATTAATTACATACCTGTTCTACAGCTGACAGAATAAAACTGGGGCTAAAGGCCCTCAAAGTAGTCACCTGCCATGTGCACCACACGCTGCCAACGATGTGGGAGACTCGGAATACCATCTGCGTCACCATTGGCCGCACCATGTGTGAATCGGGTCATCTGTTGTTGCACAGCATTGGCAATGTCGTCTCGTGTCGCAAACCGCCTTCCACGTAGTGGTTCCTTAACCTTGCGTATGAGATGAAAGTCACAGGGCGAAATGTCAGGAGAGTACGGCGGGTGCTCCAATTCTTCCCATCCCCAGCGTTGCAGTTGCCGCCGTACCCACTCTGCTTTATGTGGTCTAGCGTTGTCGTGCAGGATGATTGCACTGTCCAGAAGGTCCGGACGTTTCTCCCGAACGCCACGTCGCAAGGTTAAGGAACCACTACGTGGAAGGCGGTTTGCGACACGAGACGACATTGCCAATGCTGTGCAACAACAGATGACCCGATTCACACATGGTGCGGCCAATGGTGACGCAGATGGTATTCCGAGTCTCCCACATCGTTGGCAGCGTGTGGTGCACATGGCAGGTGACTACTTTGAGGGCCTTTAGCCCCAGTTTTATTCTGTCAGCTGTAGAACAGGTATGTAATTAATTTTGCACGATCAAACCTGTATTGTCCTGTACACTATCGTAATAAATATGTGAGGCACAATGTTCGCGTGTTTCAACTGTCCCCACATGTAGTTCCCCCCTCGTCCTTTCATCTGTATATGTCGCATTTTCCAACCGGGCTGGTATCTACAAGAAAAAAAATAGTTGCAATGACTTTTGCCCCAACCCTCGTATACACTAAACATACTAATATTTAGTTCTAATTCAAGAGTGCATATTTTCTTTCTTTCCGGTATATTCTGTGGATTATAGCTATCTTGTCAATACGATACCATCTGTGCTTGTTTCTTGCTACTATTCACAGATTCTCAATTTCATTTCAACCTTTACTTCACTTTACTTCAGTGCTGGTCGTGACTTTACCATAAGTTACAGCACTGATTTGAACTTCACTTGAACTAAAAGAATATGTTCCTGGATCTACAAAATTTCATTCTGACGGGATTTCAGTATTATGGAATATAATGGTACGATCTTAACAGCCATTGTCCATCACCAAGTTATCATTGATAAAGTGATCATATAGATAGATACAGTAACGCCGACTAGAAATTATTTTGAAGGGGGCGGAATTGTGAGGTTAACATACACATCATTATGCACCTGTTGAAGAATTTCGCGCGAACTTTCCTCTCAACGCCGGCGCCTCGGAGTGTATCAGGTCTAATTTCAACCATGAATTTTTATGCAGTAGATGCAGCTCGGAAATATAAAATCACAGAATCGTTTGTGTTTCAGATGTCATGAGATGATGTATGACCCTCAAGAGGGTGTCACGGCTTCTTGTTTTATAAAACTTTTCCCAAAGAGGCTCGTCACCTTACTAGCCTCCAGTCGAACCACATTAGAATCTTATGGCAGTTTTCACATGTAACATGACAGCTCTCTCGAAATATTACATCGAAAGTTTAGCTGAATTACTTTTTCAGCCAATTCGGTCAGCGTTGTCTGTAACGCGCAAGGCAAGACAGGTTAGATCCGAGGCCGAGATTCGAACCCGGGGTATGTATGTGTGTGTATGTATGTATGTATGTATGTATGTATGTATGTGTGTGTGTGTGTGTGTGTGTGTGTGTGTGTGTGTGTATATATATATATATATATATATATATATATATAATATGGGAGTGCGCCGGGCGTGCGTGTGTATCCGAAGAACCGATGCTATTTCACGCTGGAAACGTGCTGAAAATAGCGTCTGTATTTTCGCCTTCCAGTGCAGGGTCAACGATCTCGCGAATCCTGGCGTGAAATTCCCCAAACACCAGAGAGCATTTTTCTCCACTGCATCTAAAAGAACCGCAAGAAGGACGTATTTTCTCCTGTCGGTGAGACAAAGCGTCCGCGCGACAATTAGGATAATTAGAGCCTGAAGGAATTGAATTAAACTACTGAGGCAAACTTTCAGCCTGAGTTAAAGCTTCCCTTGTCAGGCTTTAGTAATGCCACGCCTTAGCTGTTCTAATCCCGTCGCCGATATTTTACAGCCCTGCATCGCTCCTCGAGACATCTCATAATAAATCAACTCCCAACGCTCTAAGAACTCTTCCAAGGCCTCCTTTTTGGAACGCTCCGGTACGTAATACCTTATTGTAAATTCTTCCTATAAGACCCACTGTATATAATTCTTAACGTTGTGATTAGCTCACAAAATATTGCCAGATTACTAAAATCCCTGTGTTTTATTATCATGCTGTTTGTCTCTATTCCGTTACTTCTTTCTGAACTATTCTTCGTCCACTATAAGAACGAAGGTAATGAAAACAAAACCATGTGCCTTCCGAGACATATAGGGCGTTTCACTCCCTCTCCGCACCTGATTTTCGCAAATAAAAATCAAACTACGGGTCATAATGTAATGAAATTTGTTACGGACGTACCTTGGTGTATGAGAAGCATGGTGACGTAAGAGCGAGTGTTAGAAGTGGTCGCCATTAGCATCAATGCATGCCTGCACACACCTCTCCATGTTACAGAACGTAGACACCAACACATCAGGAGTCACAGCGTCAATTTGCCGCCGAATGCTGTCTTGCAGCTCTATGATTGTCCATGGTGTGTTTACCTATCCATCTCCAGTACGTCCGAACGATAAACTCACTCTGTCCCACTGAGTACCGACTCATAACTGTACTGTAATCACGAACCAGTATCAGGTGCGTCACAACAGCAGGACCAAGAACTCAGACTGAAAGCACACGTCCGTGACGCACGCGCATGCTCACGCAAGGACTAGAGAGACTGTGGTGCCATCTCCAATGACGTCAGCATGCTTCTCATACACCAAGGCACTGTATGTTCGTAGCAAATTTCATTACATTATGACCAATAGTTTGATATATATATTAAGACAGGGTATAGACATTGCTTAGGCAAGCGCTAAGAGAAGCCAGTCAGACCGCTTACTATTTAACGAAGTGTTGTGGTACATTAGATGTGTGGTTGTATCGGTACATTTACTAATGATAGGAAGTAGTTTGTGTTTTGATTGTCATGGCTACCACAGATAAACACGGAAAGAGCAGTTTTCTGTTTGTAATATGTAAGGATTAATAGATTATTGTTCGATCTACACTACTACATGTTAAGTAAATACTGAAGTGTATTAATATTACATTGAAATTCAGTTATTAGTTTCCACTGTATAAGTCCGTACACACCATAGGGTACACAACAATATGGATTATTCATTTCACTTCATGCATATTGCAGTATTATCGATTGAAAAGCCGTTCACTGAGATACCAGTGAATGTACACTTCCTGGAAAATTAGTTTGTTTATATTGTTGCTCTCCATAATATGATCATTTCGTGAAACAACGTGAATGCTTCATAACAGATTTATTAAGATTAGGCTCCGTTTTACTATACCCTTCTACAGTATCACTCATTCCTCCGATAAGCCATCACATCTGAGTAAGCCCAGCAACTATCAAAACCGTATGAGAGAATGAGACATTAATTTAACCTTTCGCTAAAATAGGCAAATAATTAAGCTGGACAGTCTAATAAACTAATTACCTATTCTTTGGCTAGATAGATGCCGTTTTGACTAATTTTGATATATTTAATTGTTATAATGAATCACTTAGGCTACTTATAAGAGTGTTTGTTTCGTTTACTTAGTGTGAAAACTTTTGATGTAAATTCTCATTAATTCTCTAATTTAATGAATGGTTATGTTTCATGCTGATTCTAAGATAAAAAACTGAGTGTTAAATTGCGTCTTTAATTCATTTAACCATCAACATTACAAGATTTTAGTGCCACAAATTTAATATCAATTTGTGCTGCCATCTAGGAACACAAGGATAAACTCCATATTTTTTAGAAAGGAAATATATTTGGTAGTTGAATTATCATGAATATAATCATTTATAACGAGAGAGACTGATATCACTAATTTGAAATACTAATGCATATATACTTATTCTCACTGCATTTTCAAATAGTTTTCCTTGTTCTAAATAATACTTTCGACTTCTTTTTTCACACTTATCTGAAATTATATTGCATTCACCATATTCGGGATTGATGCGATCCACTCATTTTCCCGTGCATTGAGGTGCAAAGGATGACCTTCGCTAAAGGCACTCAAATATCAACGTCTCTTCCTGTGCTGTATTTTCCGACTAACGATGCTCTGGCGCCTGCATCTTCAGCCAGCATAATCCTTGAAGGAACTTGCTTTGCGTATGACTTTGTGATTGTTCCTTCATCAGTTTCATAGTATCGCCGGCCCACGGGATGTTTGTGAATGCCCATTCATCAATTTCAGCATATCATCATCACTCGCCCCATCTTCGCAAATTAGCCTAAAGTGGCACAAAAGCGAAGTAAAATAAGCAATTCAATCAATGCATATAATGCATACCTAACCTACCGCCTCCCCCGCACACACAATGAACTACTGAAGATTTAATACTTATCTTTACTCCACAGTATATAGAGTGGAGTCGTCAAAATCGGATCACTTTCAAATGAAGTAGTCATTTTTTTCGACACGAACTGAACAGCATCCGACAGGTACATCATTGCTACGTATGTTCCCGAAACGCTGTTTTTTACATTTGCATATTAATAAACTTACATATTGAAAACAAAAGGAACTACGAAATATATATATATTTTTTTTGTGAAAATGGCCTGCAAACCGGATCACGTGTCCTTGAAAGCGGATCATAGGTTAGTAGCTGAAATATAACTGCAGTGACAAACATATTTGTCCAACATTTCACTAACACCTTTCACTACAGAAAACACCTTGCACTACTGAATACGCTATTCACTACACAAAACACTTTTCCCTACACAACACACTTCCCACAAATGAATGCATTTACCTTGTGCTTCAACACACTGTTCATGGTACCACGTTGAGCACCGCGTGCAAGAAATCTAATCGCCGATAAAACTGTAACTTAAATCTGAGTATAACCGCTCACAAAATCCACACTTGTCGTTATCTTGACTTTCCTCTAACGATTCGTCATCAGAACTGGTGGAGCTATCAGTTGAAGAAATGCCGTCTCTCTTTTTCTATAATGTGATGTTCTGTCGCCGCTTAGATTTTAGCAGAACTTCTAGACTTGTAGACTTGTGCTGGTGCTTTTTTTGGTGAGGGTACAATGTTAATATATATGTATATATATATATATATATATATATATATATATATATATATATATATAATATGTGTGTGTGTGTGTGTGTTATATATCCGTGTTTTCCTGTTTTCTAACATCTAATCATATATTCTGTTTACATATTGTGCTATTTTTGTGGTGATCCGATTTATAAAGGATTAGTATACGAACTGCAAAGTACCGCCTACACGAGCAACAGCAACAATGGCCATGATAAAAAGTCAATGTGTAGTATTCCTCCTATTTATAACGCACAAACATCAACACCTATTACAACAATGCTTACCTTATGAGCTTAACCAAGATTACTGAAGAAATATTTCACAGCAGTAAACACACACAATGGCTTACGTCAATGATATGTTTCGAATCGCTTTGTCACAATGAATGCAGAGTGAACACTGTACCCGTCCGCTACTGTCTGCACGAGGTATGGGATCACTCAGTGAGAATAGTAAAATACATCACCACGCCATATGTTCAGTGCTGGAGACAGTAAACCTTAGGGCGATTCGGTTTGCAGGCTAATCCGATTTTGAGGACTCCACTACATACTTATCTATTCAATGTATTATTTTATCATTGTATAATCTTTATATTATTTTTATTTTATTATCATGATTAATAATGTATTTTTTCTTTGTTTGTTTTCATTCACTTATTGTATCTCAGACAAGGGGTTGGTTGTAAGAACGGCCCATGAGGCCGAGCGCGCCTGCTTAAATAAAGACCATTCTATTCTATTCAATCAGTCTCATAGTATCACCTTTCATTCTAATGGTTGCAATTAGCCACGATTTTGCAGAAAGGCCACGTCAAATAAACAAACCCGCTAACCATTCCTTCCAGTGTAACTTCTACACTATATCTCGGGAAACTGTGGAGCAAGGCTGCGCTTAAAGACAGAGAAGGGGAGAAAGCGAGTGGGCGGAGCAAAGCAATGCGCGCTCATGCAAACGGCTGGTAACTGCAGCCCCGTTTTCCCCTCCCAAACATTCACATCCCCTCTCACGCGTTCATTGGTCGAGCCCTCTCGAGTCCTACTTGCGCAGAGGACTTGTTTTCGTTCGCTTGCTGCAGAGGTTCCCGAGACAGAGTGTAGCAGGCAGTTCCTTCTTAAAACTGTCCCGGGAATCTGTGGAGCTAGCAAACGAAAACAAGTAGTTGATTCGAGAGTGCTCGACCAATAGACTCGTGAGAGGGGAAGTGAGTGTTTGGAAGGGGAAAACACAACTGCAGCTACCAGCCGTATACAGCAGCGCGCACTGCTTCGCTCCGCCCACTCACATCTCCCCATCTCTACCGATATGCTCCACAGATTCTCGAGACACAGTGTAGCCAGTGACGCAGCCAATTTCTTCTTAAACTTTAGTCTTTATTAATATTATTTCATTGAGAGAAAGATATTCAGCATTTTACTTGTAACATTCTCCTTTTTGAACGTGCCAAGTCGTTCAGCAGTTTCACAGCGACAGTTCTCGGAACAAGCGTAGGAACACCGCGCGGGAACTTTTTTCTTCTTTCGCGCTTGTTGACCCATGCGGCCGAGTTAACCGCCACCATGCATCGACAAAGAAAACAAGAGTCGGTCCCTTGCTGTTTAAATTATTCACTATCACGTAGTTCGCATTCATTTACTGGTTTGTAACTCGAAAATTCCGTCCTAAGCTTGTTCCGAAAAAAGTTCCGCGGAGAAGCAAGAAGTTTCCTGGACAAGGCTTTACGTCCGCTCGGCGTTTGCGAAATGATGAATAACGTTGGGCGCTATCTCCCCCCTAAAGCCCTTTTCCTTCCTTGGGCCGACAGTAAATATATTCTCCCTACATGAGACGCATCACAAAAGGAAATTGCACGTCTTACACTCTTCTGCCGGTTGAAGTGTTATGGATTCGCTGTCGGTTCAGGAAATTTTCCATTTTTTTACGTCACGATGGCTTCGCTTCACCTGTTGAAAATAGCGGTTCGCATTAGTCGGTTATTATAACCATAAAGAATTAGACTAATATTAGTCGAAGTAGTCGAATTTTTCGTTCGACCAATATTAGTCGAAGTAGTCGAATTTTTCGTTCGACCAATATTAGTCGAAGTAGTCGAATTTTTCGTTCGACCAATATTAGTCGAAGTAGTCGAATTTTTCGTTCGACCAATATTAGTCGAAGTAGTCGAATTTTTCGTTCGACCAATATTAGTCGAAGTAGTCGAATTTTTCGTTCGACCAATATTAGTCGAAGTAGTCAAATTTTTCGTTCGACCAATATTAGTCGAAGTAGTCGACTTTTTCGTTCCACCAATATTAGTCGAATTTTTCGTTCCACCAATATTAGTCGAAGTAGTCGAATTTTTTTGTTCCACCAATATGAGAGGGAAAGGTCTAACTATGGGCCCCCTTTTTATATTGTCATTTTCGGAGGAACAAAATTAATATTTCAAGCACCTGCCTTTTAAATGCATATCTATGAAATATTTACTTAAATGTAATAGCATGCTAAAGTATAGAAGGTCTCAATTTTTTTTTTCAAAAAAAGCAATATCGAAAAAATGGTAAAATGATGTATTTCAAAATTGTGGTCTAAATATGGGCTACTAGTGGCAGTATCACAAAAAGCAATTAAAAATTTAAAGAAAAAGTCATTTATCGCTAAAACATTATAAAATTCATATTTATGAATAATTTGTTGTTTTGAAATCACGCGGAATGGGAAAAATCGAAATTAAGAAAAACATCCAAATATTTGTTGAAAATGTGATCTCAACATTAGACCTCATGTCATAGCCCATATTTAGACCATCACTCTATTTTTCTCCTTCAATTTATTTTCGCTCACTCTGGTACATATTTCACAAACAAATCATGGCATTATAAAGCCCACATTTATTTTATGTACCGCTAATATCATAACCTATACAAAGCAGATAAGAATTTAGAAAACGCTGAGTTAAAAAAAACCTGCAAAAAGTTTTCGGAGGTCACAATTCTATAACAGCGTCCAAGGCCGAAACTAACCACCACTTTCTCTTGCGAATTGGCGCCGCAACCTTTGTCTTTGACAGATAACCAGTTCCAATAGCCTCTGCCAGGCTGCAGCACCCGGGAGCGCTGATAACTCCAAAACCCATATTTAGACCTTCTCCTCTAGTCGAAGTAGCCGAATTTTTCGTTCGACCAATATTGATCGAAGTAGTCGAATTTTTCGTTCGACCAATATTAATCGAAGTTGCAGAATTTTTCGTTCGACCAATATTAGTTGAAGTAGTCGATTTTTTTATTCGACTAATATCACTTCAATTTGCCATTAGTCATAATATTAGCTATAATATTAGTCGATGTTGTATAATTTGGCATTCAACTCATATTAGCCAAATAGTCGAATTTGCCATGTGAAAAATACTTGTGGAAGTTGGGGTTTCGACTAATAAAGTGGAACTGAGTCATCTTAAGTTTCCACTAATATTACTCGGAAATGTATTCAATTGATAAGTCGACTGATATTAATGGAACGACTAATTCGACTAACCAGTCGATGGTAGACATTAGTCGATCGTGCCCACCAGTAGAAATGTAGACAGCGTTACGGGTTAGAAATAACATGCACACTCACGTACAAACACATACATATGAAGGACGCATTTTCCCTTACAAAGCCATGATTTCCAAGGTCAAATCCAGGTTGAAGCAGATACACTTCATTCTGCTTGAACGTACATTCATTTCACCAAATAACCATTTTCCCTTATCCACGTCAAGGAGAGGTAGAAAGAAATATGTAAAATTACCCAAAATAGAAAATAGAAGAATCCGGATGGCCCGGGGTCTATGTTTTAAGAATGCAAATTGCTCAAATAGAGATTAAGAACCATTGTTCAAGAAAGTAAACAAATCTAAACATTGGTTGTAAGAACGGCCCATGAGGCCGAGCACGCCTGCTTAAATAAAGACCATTCTATTCTATTCAATCAGTCTCATAGTATCAACATTCATTGTAATGGTTGCGATTAGCCAAGATTTGCAGAAAAAGAACGTAAAATAAACAAACCCGCTAACCATTCCTTTCAGTGTAACTTCTACACTCTGTCTCGGGAATATGTGGAGCAAGGCCGCGCAGACTTGTTTCTCTTTTCAGGAAAATTTGCTGTGATAGTTTGTAGTAGATCTCTGAATTGTGAACTAGTTTAGAACACCGAAATACATGTTATTTCCATTTTTCAATATATTTCTAATATTAGTATTCTGTGAAAATACTCTCGCTTACTTTTAAATTGTTACGAAAGATAATAGAATGTGTGTGCTGTGTATCAAACAAGCTAAAGGTTGCAATGTATTAAACATTAATTTTGCCTGAAACATCGTTGCTTGTACAAAATAGGAACAGAAAGTGATAGCATTTTGGAAAATAAAATCTTAAGAAAAATATTAGAACTTCAAACAGATGGAACAGGTGGATGCCGAAGAACTTCAACGGGAAGAATATTTAGAAGTCATGCTCAGCATAGAAATGTTTACAAAACGTTGTTGGTAAACCTAATGGTAAGAGACTTGTAGAAATGTTAGTATTGATATTGCCCTGATGGGAATTGGTAAGAATAGTCAAAATAATAAATTGACCTCTCCGAGGATAGGGACAGGCGGATGAATTACAAACAAAGGTTTGGGTTTAGCAGTGGCGTGGCGTTACTATTTCAAAAGTGTTACCGGCCATCAGACGTTATCATCTCCACCCTACCGCCCTCCCCCCAAAAAACAACATGCCTTTGATCTCGATTTTTTTTTCTTTTCATTCCGCTCAATTATTTATTTAGCCACAATCACTCCTAGAAAGAACTACCACTCATGAGAGAGTTGCCGTGAAAATCCAGTGAATAGTGGTCGAGCCTTGTCAACCATCTCTGTTTCTTTGCAAAGAGGTGGAAAGGGGAAGAAGAACCACACATTCGGGTCAGTTTGACGTTTCTGCGTTGAGCAGACGACAGAATTCTCCTCCTCCACCGCTGGGAGGAAGTTCAGATGTACGTACTACTGTTGCCAACTTAGATTTTTGGAGCAAATCACGAATCGCATCAAGTACTTATTTTTTCGTCTATTACTAAACGGTCTCAGCTGTAGTTAAATCCAGCTTTGTTCTTTGCAGTCTAGCTCTAGTTGCTTCAGAAAAATAGTATCCCCGTTTTAGACGGGATTTAGCTCTTTTCTGGAAATCCAATGTGACAACACTTGCTGATCCGGTAGACCGGACCGGCAACTGGGCCCCTAAACAGGCATATGAATAACCCCCTACCACACTTGCCTCCAAGTCTTTCCCCGCTGTTCCATTGCATTGGCGCCCTTTCCTCCTGTTGCCTCTTGAGGGTAGCGGAACGGCCTGCCTCTTCTCTTTTGTCGGCTGCAGAAAAAATATCCTCTGCAATATACACTCAACTGCAACGCTGTCGGTTAACTTATTTAACAATATTGTTATTTATTGAGAAAAAATACTTTTTAATTTCTTTACATTTTGCTGTTACCTGCGGTAACACCGGATACATGCACGCCACGCCTCTGGGGTTTAGGAATGTTAGTTTTATGTTTGCAGAATATCATTGAAAGACATGTGTACGAGGGGAAGTCAAAAATTATCCACAGTTACATCATAACTTTCTTTAGGTTGGCCACACTGCCTTCAGCACTCGTGTGCTGAAAGGTGGTACTCTTGTTGTTACGTGGCCGAGGTGTCATATTAATCGCTTCCTTTTTTTCTTTCTTCTGTAACAGAGTAAACATTGCTGTTCTGCTGGCAGTGTGCACCAATATACGAGGGTCACTATTTATATTTTGAGCCTTGGCAACACTGATTGAAGTTAGGCGCGATTTGACGTTTGCACGGAATCGTCTGGCATTATTGACCATTACGCACTTCAAATATTTTGTCAATAGCTTCATTTGTGCTGTTTATGTTGCCTTGGAGATTGCGCGACAACAATAAAATGGAATTAACTCTTGAACATTTTCGTGCGATGATTTTTTACGATTTTCGACGTGGATTATCAAGACAAGAGTGCATCGATCAACTTACTTCCACATTTGGCGATGAAGCCCCATCCTTTGCCACTGTGAAACGCTGTTATAACGAATTTAATCGTGGCCGCCATTCGCTCACCGACGAGATTCGCGAAGGTCGTCCAAAATCAGTTGTTGTTCAAGAAAACATTGATGCTGTGCAAAACCTAATACTGCAAGATCGTCATGTGACATACTGTGAGATTGAGGCAACCATAGGTATTAGTTCCACCAGCATATATAAAATATTACATGATCATTTAGCTGCGAGAAAGGTATGTTCTCGTTGGATCCCACACAATTTGACAAAAACTCAAAAAGACGCTCGCGTCAATTGGTGCAAACAAATGCTCAATAAATACAATCGTGGTGCTTCAAAAGACGTATGTAAGATTGTATCAGGTGACGAATCATGGATATATGCATATGAGCCGGAACGTAAACAGCAGTCGACTGTATGGGTGTTTCAAGATGAACCCAATCCAACAAAAGTTGTTCGCGCTCGAAGCACATCGAAACAATGGTCGCCTGTTTTTTCGGGAAAACTGGTCATGTGGCAACTGTGCCTTTAGAGGAACGTAGAACGGTCAACTCTGAATGGTACACAACAATTTGTTTGCCAGAGGTCTTCGGTCAAATACGGAAAACAAACAAACGCCATCGGATCATTCTTCATCAAAACAATGCCAGCTGTCACACATGTCGTCTAACAACCGACTTTATGAACAGTCAAAAAATCGAACTGATGGGTCATCCGCCGTACAGTCCTGATTTGGCACCCAATGACTTCTTCTTGTTCCCGAATGTCAATAATAAATTGCGTGGACAACGATTTTCGTCGCGGAAGACGCCGTTGATGCGTTCAAAAACCATATTATGGAGGTGTCTCAAGAAGATTGGAAAAACTGGTTTGACAAATGGTTCGAACGAATGCAAAAGTGTATTGACCATAAAGGAGAATACTTCGAAAAACAATAAAGCAGATTTCAATGCCAAATTCCTGTTTTTTCATTGTTAGGCTCAAAATGTAAATAGTGACCCTGGTAGAACAGAGATCAACGATCCATTTCTGTGCTCCGAAGTTGTGTCAGGGGTCTGAATTCCACCGCAGGCTTTCAGTACAATATAGGGACAGCGCTTTACTACGTAGAAGTGTGTATGAGTGGATCGAGAGGTTTAAAAATGACCGGACAAACAGGAAGCACAAAGCGGGAGCAGGGCGCCCATCAACCTCCACCAATGACGGGAAGATTCAACAAGCTGGAGAGATGATTCTGACGAACCGGCGGGTAACAGGGTGGCAGTCGATGAGGTGGCGTGTTTTCTGCAAATTAGTCACCAGTGGCGTGCCCATGGGATTGAGGAGTTGGTGGTGGATATACCCCCCCCCCCGGCCCAATATTCCTAAAAAAAAGAACATCAAAGGCAGGATAAGATGGTAAATGGAGGACTAACTACTAAACAAAGTATACATAACCCTCTCCCGTTTCGAAAATTCTCGACACGCAATTGTTGGTTACGACTCTCTGTTTTTCCTTGGTGCACACTGCCAGTGGAACAGCCATGTTTACTCTGTTAGAAAAGAAAGAAAAAATGGAGTGATTAATATAAAACCTCGGCCACGTAACCACAAGAGTACCACCTTTCTGCAAACGATCGCTGAAGGCAGCGTGGCCAACTTAAAGAAAGTTATGGCGAAATTGTGGATACTTTTTTTACTTTTCAAGCCGCGAAACGGCATATTTTTGAAACGTTGTTTCTAATTCGGTTTCAAGATCGAATTGTGGGACGTACTGAGAAGAAACTAAATTGAGCTGGAAGATTTCCAACTTTTTTTTAAAGGCATATCTTCATGGAGCCTTCGTGGAGGATTGATATGGGGCTAATGTGGAAGTGCCGCTGGATGTATGCCTAATATTAGAATGCTGCAGTTGATTAAAGAGATGTGATGAAATATGACTTAATGTGAAAGCGTTGAAAATTCATGGAGTGTGGCAATTACTACCTTCCTCGGAAGCGTCGATAAGACTGTCAACTTGCTGAATCTCATGAAGAGATGTAATTCGTCTGGAGGGACCTTCCCTGGCTGACGTCATTCTCCTCCAGCCTCCATTTCGCCGCTTATCTACCAAAACTCAATTTGCGGAAGCTCCGAGAGCCAGTGTTGACAGTCGGCCATCGGAAAAGGATTTCCAACCCCTTTCCCATTCTGTTGCTTGTAGGTCTACCCTTGATGGACCAGTCAAGGACTTTCTGGGAACAAGCTCCTTTCGGCCTCCTCGGCAAATAGCGGTCTCCTCGGCGGTGGAAATAGGACCGCGGTCCTTCGTGGAATGGGAGGGTGGAGGGCCTCGATTCACACAGACGCTGGTTGATAGAGGAGGAATCCGGTGCCCTGAAAGCCCGCTGTGGTTTCTTTCACCCGCATTCGCTTTCTGGATTGGGTTCGACTCTAATGGTTAAGTAAGTCTCTTCCCTTTACGTGTAATGATAACATGCACAGAGGCAATGTTCGATGGGAATATATTTTCCAAACGAAACGTGTTTGTTATTTCAAATAAGTTTTTTTTTTTCCAGTGCGTGTCTTTGTCGTCTCATTATATTACTTCTTATGAAATGTTTTGTTTTCTTAATACACTACAGGACTTCCTCGAGGACCCAGTGGTAGTAGCGTCGTCGCCTTGTAATCAAGGGGTCACGGGTTCGATACACGGTGGAGGCACAATGAGGTTCGGATCCCACTTTAAACTGTACGCCCAGTCCCAATTAGCCTTACTGTGCATAAAGTAGACTTATCAATTGATACACTACAAACTCGTTTATAAAAAAAAATACACGCTGCATGCGGAAAAGTTTCAGATTTTTTTTAAAAATACACATCAGACACATATGATTACTTCTTTGTAACTGATCTGTGGTGATTCATTCATTCTTAGTTTTGGACTTTGAACCACTGTGTTAATTTTAAAAAATTACCAACGTTCTCAATAGATATTTATGCCATATTTAATGTACACTCACTGGCAATAAAAATGGACATCTAGATCCTGAAAGGCTCGCTCTCCCGATTTCAGTATTTCATGTGTTGACAAATGCACTTTGGATAGCATTGCGACGACGCACACAGGGTTCCCATTCCCCCCAAGGCCAATGGCGCATCCCCCCATATCATATCATGCGTCCTCCCAAATCATATCATTCGCACCCTCAAACCATATCGTAATCCTCACAAAGTATTTAGTTATCTACCGACAGTAACTTTTTCTTAACTTTACTGAACACTATACTTGATCTGCCCCTCCTTCCTAAACAGGGGTGTCATCACTCAAGACTACCCCTAAAATCGTTCATCATAATCGAGAATATCGCTTATCTTGTAATGCAAGTATAGTATAAAACTTCACCTCATTAAAGCGCCAAACACGCATCCTAGCAACATATCAGTGCGAGCAAAGCGAGCAAGAAATTTTTTACATCCTTTCTTTTCGGGCTTTTAAGAATATTAATTTAATAGGATGTCAATACTTCTTAGTCTTTTCCAGCTTCTGCTTTAGCATGTTCGGGGTGGAAAACATGTGCATAACATATCGCAGTGTCCAAAATTTAATGTTAATACTCTCTCTCCACTACAGAAATCCCTTGACAATCTAAGATTTAACACTTCATCAATAGTTTTCTATCTCCCGCTTTAAATTAAATACTCAATTAATATTATTCTTAGTCTCCACACCAGAATTTCCGCAACAGTCTAAGACAATAGAAATACACAAGAATTGGATACACCCTTCAATTTAATGCTCAATCCTCCTCTAACTAAAATACCCGTCATAATCTAAGACCTTGAGTTCGATACTGCCCCCCCCCTAAATTTAATTCAGAATCCCCTCCAGAACCCACATGTCAATGAAGGCCTAATATGTAAAAGTTGGACATCTCCCTCGCCCCCACCTTCGATAATACCTTTATACACTATCTTCATCTAATGCATTAAATATGGTGCATTTAAGGTGTAAAATCTTTACATATATTTTGGAAAAAGATATAAATGTTGAATTTTATATTATTTGAAGGGAAAAAATCCCCCCAAAAAATCTCGATGACGCATCCTGCGCCATAATCCCCCCCTGTGGGCACCCTTGGACGCACAACTTTCTAGGAATTGATATCTATGACAAAGTAACAGTAATGTATACTACCTGTATGGGAATCAACCAACAATGTTCATAAAATGTCAGGATCAAAGATGGCTAAATGCTTTAAGAAGCCAGGCCAGATTCGAACAAATAGGTTGATATTCTGTGACTTGGTTGCTGATATGAAATGGTGTACATGTGGTAAACTTGTAACAAATGGATATTTGAAAAAGGAAGTGTGAAATAAATCATCAGAAACAGTATACGAACGTACAGCGTTGTTTGATTCATTCAAGTAGCACATGTATTTTATTTTTACAAAAACCAAACATAATCTGAACTCCCGGGTCTTTTTTGTACTTGAGTAAAATACTGTGTCCGTTTGCTAATTCGTAGCCTACACCATTAATTTTCTTCTGTGTGTGACTTTCCTTGTGTGTATGCTAGCATTGAGAGACCTCGAGTGCGTGTATACCCTGTGTTTTTAATTTGCTTGCAATCTCAGTTTACGTAGTTTACGTATGGCGTTCTTCACAAAAAAAAGGCATTTATTAATTTCCGTAATTGCATGTCATTTGAAAAATACTTTCTGCGTAATTATAGATGGTTTTTCTAACTTACTGTTAGTTTGATCTTAGGTCGTGAGAAAGTTTACGTCATGTTGATCAAAGAGGTAAGCCGACGCTTCCTGTCTCTTACATTCTTTTTTAGAACCTAAGAGCACAAGGTGTCGAAATTGCAAATGGAAAGTTTTTCTTAAAGTTTCAGGTAAAGATGATCATTAGATTTTTCAATGCAATGCAAAAGCTGTAATGGAATTAACGTTCTTCAGCTTGTTGCAGGTCCGTACCCAGAAGAGGAGCCATGGGGGCCATGCACCCCTCCCTCAACCTATGAAATATTTCAATGTGAACCTACAAACACCTGCGAAAATAACGATTTTTTAAAAATTTTTGATTTGGCAAGAATTTGAATTTCATCCTTGCATAAATGGGCGGAATGTCTGAAACCTACAGCATTGAGCAATTTTAGTTTTATTAATTATTGAAGCAAATCTACCAGGCGTTCCGACTAAGTCTGGACAGCACGTTCTTTTTACTGTCTGTCCAGTCTGTTTTCGAACTGCCGTTATTATGAAAAGGCCAGTCTCTTTTTTCTTTTTTTGGTTAACTCACCTTTAGGCAGGATGTTTATTTTAATAATAATAATAATTGCTGATACGTACAATTTAATGTATAAATATATTATCTTCTAAACAGAATTATCATGGGTGTTCAATGATCCTGAGATAAGAAATTTGAAGGAAACTTGAAAACATTGTTAAAGGAACACAGTACTATTCGAAAATTGAATGTAAACAATAAGCACCAAGTTGTACGCCGTGTGACAGCTTTGTCTGTAAGCGACTGTGTTGCTAACTGTGGAATCGGGAGGGAGGGGTCTATCGCTGAGTTGACTTTTTCCAATTACTTTGGACCATAATATTGCTAATACTCCAACAGTATTTCGCCGATCGCAGCGGCAAAGTGGTTACCACGGTGCACTAAGACTCCAGGGGTCCGGGTTCGAATCCCGGCCTGTTCTCTGTGAGTGCCTCTTCATCAATTAAATCATATCACTCATAATCATCATCACGATTAGCCAAAAGTGGCAGAAAGGCGACGTAAAATAACAAAATTGAATCTGTCAAACAGCATTTCTTCTCTTTGTTCCTCATTTTCGGACCTGGCTCCCCCCTTGGTACGAGCCTGGCTTGTTGTATGCGTTTCGTTGGTTGGTTTGTTGTTGGCATCGGGAGAAAAGGGGAAAAGATAAATTGTGGTATTTTTGTTAGTAGTGGCTCATTTCAAAATGCTTTAACATAGATTTTCATATTATGTGCTGGCAAATGAGCAGCATTGCGACAATGTTCCAAGAGCTTTATTTAATTTATTTACTACATTTGAAATAAAGGTACTCTAGGGCGCTGAAATTATTATTATTTGTGATCACTGCATGGTAATTCTCCTCCTGTCGAGCAAATTCATATGCATCTGTGCTGCGCCTGAGGTGTAAGAATTCATCATTATAGCGAATGCACGATACAATCTCATGTTATTTCATTAAATGGGATAGAAACAGAATATAAAATCCACAGATAAGTTTTGAGTTTTCATTAGTAGATACCAGGGGCGTATATTCCAGGCTAGCTAGGCTATCTGCAAAGCCTAAAAAGTAAAACACTGAAGAAAAATCGATTAGAAACTGTGAATAAACCTAATTTTCAATAAGAAGATAATGGAGATTCTGATGTCGGCAACCTGAATTCTTAGGAGTTGGCAACCTGAATTCTTGGGGAGTTGGCAACCTTAATTCTTAAGAGTTGGCAACCTGAATTTTTATAAGTTTGCAACCTGACACTACCGTTTCCTTGAAGACGTCAAGAATGAGCCTAGTCTTCTCCCTTGCACCATAGCCTAGGACCAGGTGTCACAGTGAGCTAGCCCAGGTCTTAGGCTCAGCATACGCCACTGGTAGCTACATCACTTGCATAAAGTGTGCGGGCCTTCCCCATGCCCTAGTGGTACTGTCGTCGCCTTGCAATCAAGGGGTTCCGAGTTTGATACCAGGTGGAGGCACATCGTGGTTGAGATCGCACTTTAAGCTCTAGGCCTAGTCCCGATTAGCCTGTCTGTCCATAAACAGTTTTCTTGTCATCTGAATTTATGATACATTCAGCAACTGGACAAGGCTGTAAAAGATTCAGCTGCTAAAGAGTGAACTTGGCAACACTGCAACTCATTCATGAGTTCCGAACTTCGGAAGGAGAACCTTGTCGTAAGTCGTCGTAGCCACCCACGCTCGCAATGAGTCACGTCCTCTGCACTGCTCTTGGACACCTTTAAATTCAATACGCAGAGAGCGGGATTTGATTTCCATTTAGTAGATTAAAGTTTCCACGACTTCCTTCCAACTTCTCTGTCACACCACGTGAGCGAGTTCAACGATCCCATCCCGCGATTAACGTCAATAGTTCCTTCCTCCACTCCTAGATTGAGAAATCGAGAGGCAAAAACCTTGTACATATATAAAATGAGTGAAGGAGAAAACATAAGACCATTTAGTTTCTAATTTATACAGGGTGTCCGAATTGAAACGCCGTAATGTTAACTGTCTGTACCTCCACATGTATTTGATGTGTCCAAATGAATTACACATCAATGAATATACGTAGCCATAAAGTTTATGTGAGAAAAGTAGCCTAGTAATTAGTACATACATTTCTACATGCGTCTCACGCGTTACGAAGAGGATGTCAAGTCGATGCTTAATTTCCAGCCAGGTTGCCTGTAGCATATGTGGTGTGACTGTCCCAATGGATACTATCATCCCTTGACGAAGCTACTCCATAGTGTCACTTGGGTGAATACACCATATCCTTGACATACCCTCACAGTATTGGCTGCTAACTTGAGATTTAAATAGGAATTATTACTTCGAATTCTTTCACCAGCTGGAATACAAAAAAACAACGTCACCTTCCTTTCTTGCAACTATTTCAAATTTTCACAGTTATGCTACCATCTACCAACCGGCATACGAAACAAAATGTTCTCATATGTTCAAATTAGGACATTTCAATCCGGACACCCTGCACATTACCCAATTGTCAACATCACTTACACCAAGTACACCCTGGACTGCATTTAGCAGACTAACGAGGCTCAGCCCTCTCTAGGGCCGTGTGTATTTTGTCCTGTGCTTTGTCCCTACCCTATGTATGCTGAGTACCCCTTCACAGCCTTAGCTTTTAACCCAAGTAAGAATATATTAGTCAGACATTCCAATAATGTTTTATTTAAATTTTAGTTCTGGGAAGGGGCTGGACCCCGTATAATGTGACGGGTGCAATAGAGCCAAAGTGCTGACGCACACGAAATTTCATATTCAGAAAATCGATGAAATCATTTATACATTAGCTACTAGGTGGGGGTGTCTTTCAACGGTTCTGTTTGTACTTTTTATTGCAGATCCAGTTCTCATTAGCATCCATCATATAGTGTTCATTAACTAAACTCTGCCAAACTTTCGTACCACTAGCTAGCATTCTGTTCTGTAGAATCTCTCAAGGAAATTGCATTTTCGTTTCCTCCCCCCCCCCCCCCCTTTGCCGGCCTCTGTCAGGGATTCTTGATTCGTATCGCGGTCAGTATTTGCCTGGATCTTAGAAGTCTTAATTTTACATTATCATATTGTCCTTTCTACCTCCTACATATTCTAATCCCTACGTATATAGCAGATGCGTATGACTGCAATACATTTCAAGAAGAAAGAAAAACTGATTGACAAAAAACAGCTTTCTTCGTCAAAATTTACCTTTCATTAACGACAATTATCTTTCTTAAAACTTTTCTCGACAAAACATTACCCTTTCTTTGGAAGCAATCTTTCCTTGGAACAATTCCCTTTTCGAAAAAAAAATCACTTGTGACAAACTTTCATTTCCTTAGGGGAAAAATCTTCCTTACAAAAATTCCCTTTAATACACAAACATTACTTTGAGAAAAATCCACTTTCCTCACCAAAGAATTTTTCTTGACAAGAATTTTCTGTGCTTGACAAAATTCCCTTGCCTGCACAGTTGTCCCTTTTCTTTGACCAGATTATTTACGCACAACAAAACCATTTTAGCCTTTAAATTTGGAAACTACTACTTTTTCTTTTTTAATATATGGAATTTTGTCGCTAGAATAGCCGTTCTGAATATGCAATTCCATTACCTCCACAGGCTACCTACGAGAAGTATCCTTTGCCTCTAGGCATCCCGATACACTCCAAAGAGAAATGCGATTTCGTGTCCGCGAGGGTACGAGTTGCACATTCAACTCTTCCAAGACCGTAACTCCGCGGGTATAATCTTCTTCATTAGAACAGACTACGATGAAACTTATGGAACTTTCCACCCGTATAACTCATTCCGCACCCGTGCAAGAAAAACATGAGGTTCATTAAAGCTTGTCATAAGCAAAACATTAACCATAAAAACGCCACGGTCTATACTCTCAACATGACCAGACCACTAGTTAGTTTCGGAGTAGAGTTTCGTTTCCATTCTCATCCCTTTTAACCTCTGCTCTTTCGAGGAAAAGAATGCTGGCAAATGAGCCCCCCCCCCCCCCCCACTTCAAGTGTAGTTCGTCTTCCTTCTCATCAGGGGGCGCTCGCTTGAAATATATCCCCATTGTGGGGGAAAGCAAAACCAGGAATCTGGTGGGAAATTATCCAAGCATAGTCTCCTGTGGCAGGCAATGCAAAGCTTGGGTTTCCAGTCTGATCCAGTCTGAAAATCTCACCGTCTGCGGTTTCGGCCTGCTTCTTGTTGCGCTGGTGTAAGATTGCTGGTGCAATTAGCAAATAGTAGCTTATTTCCTACCCTTTCTGATGCACTAATGAGCTTACTCGTTACTATAGTTAAAGCTGTTAACATGACTGATCAGATTTTCGATTTCAATGCGTATAACGGGCTAATATAGCCCAAATGAAAGTCAGAGTTTAATTAATTTGATTTGGTTAATTTTACTTCGCTTTTCTGTCGCTTTTTCTGGCTAACCGCGAGGATGAGTGACGATATAATGAAATTTAAGTAGGGGGACTCCCAAAGATCACCCATGCCTATGCCGGTATTCGACCTCTGGACCACTGGCGTTGTAGTGCGCTGTGCTAACCACTTCGCTACGGTGTTTGGTTACAAAAAGAGTGCCGGCACCAAAGGGGTGAGGGTAAAACAGCCCAAAGTCGACCTCGTCGCCTATTCCGCCCTCCAGAAAACAAGTAAATATAGTTAAATATGGGCTCTTTTTTAGCCCAAATAAGTTTTTGCATGCCATACAGGTGTATTACAAATATGACGTCCCCCTCCTTTCGACTCCCACTATTTTTTCACTGGCGCCGTCTTTTACTCAGACAGGCAAATCGGTATTGGATCTACAATTTAAGTTACGATTCGAACAACTGTTCAATGAGCTTCCACGGGGATCGAACCAGCGACCCTTTGATTACAAGGCAACGGCGTTACCACTGCGCCATTGAAAAGGTCGCCTCGCGTATAAATGAACAGAAATACGCTAGCCAGATGACATAATTGAGAATGAATGTCATGCTTTCATAACCAATGCTATAGTCTAGTTTGGTAAAGGGTACAGGAATGATTTTGTGAATTTTAAGCTAATTTCGATTATAAATATTTACATTAGGTAGACATACACATTTTTCTTCCCTTCTTGCCTTTCGCCTATGAGTATTGTTAAGAAGCACTTATGTAAGTATTTGTCACGTGTTAATATATTTTTTCCCTTTTTCAGGTAAGGACGATTCAATATCTAAATCTGTTCCTGTGGTAAGTGCTCTATTATACGGATTAAATAGGTATGCATGTATGTTTCTCTAACATTTTACGAAAAAAGTTTGCATTAATTTCGATTGTATGGATTCAAAATGTCTACACTGTGAGAATAACAGTGGACTAAAACCAGACTGACATCAAACTGTAACGATAAATTAACTTCAGGAGAATCTTGCTATTGTGTGGAAATTTATGGTGAAAATGTTCGTTAGACTGGTTGCAATGTGTACTACATGAAGTAAGTACTATGGAATTAAAGTTGGAATTCTTAGCATTTTTATCTCCTCTCTTGAAAAAAGTGTCAGCTCCAAAATTGAATTTCTGATTATAAAATCGTCAATATGTTGTTGGCAATGAACTTGAGCACATTGTAAAACGTTGACTGACGAAATGATGGTCTGACGTCAATTTCCGCTGCCGTCCAGTTGCAGTATTCATTTTTAAAATAACGCCTATTACGTAGATAACCTAATTAATACAAGTTTAATGTTTTACTTTTTATAATATTGATGATTGACTCAACTACAATTTATATTCCATCTTTATGTTAGATAAAATATTTAAATTTACGTGAAGATGGTCGCGTCCCATTTTTGTAAATTGTCAGACAGAACTTTAACAGTAGAAATTTGTTAATGTTACGGTAACTTTTAACAGTGAAGCTAAATTATCACGAAAGCACTTGGTCTTGCTCTGATTGACTATTGTTTCCATTTGAAGAGTAAATTGTACTCTGAAGTGAATTGAATCGTATTCTTATAATTTCGTTGTTGTTTGTTTCAGGCTATTGGAAACATGCAATCGACAGTGGTAACATCTATCTTTACCTCTATTTTAAAGATGATTTTTATAGTTCGTTGTCCACATATAACATATATATATATATACACAATATGTTTGTTCATAACATAATATAAAATATCGAGATCATTGACCCAATCTTAAAATCCAAGCAAAGTCGTGGATACACGCTGACGCTGAAGTTTCTTGACAATTATGTTTGAAGTGCCGTTTCCTTGACTTCTATATCCATTTCCCCCAGTTTCTTTGATGTTTATGCGATCTTGTTTTCCATACAATGAATAAGATAATTATAGAGCTTTAGTTAGTACAATATCAGTACGCGTCTGAAATTAACACTAATGTTAATTATTACAAAGCTTTAGTCTAATACAGTATCAATTAATATCTGAAATTCGGAATCATAGCAACAATAGGCAGATTTATTAGTCCGTTTATGCAGATTATTGCAAAACACATGACATCTAGATGTATAATATACACACTGCCATCTGTTGGGAACTTTCTCATGTAAGTATTTTCGCATTTCTAGATGAAGGGATTTGAGCTATAAATGAATCCCAATGTAAAAAGTTTAACGTTCCTTTTTCTCCTCTTCGAAGTTGAATTTCCGAAACACCATTGTTCAGATAAGAGAAAGACATCCACTAATGTTTCATATTTGTAGGTCCGTGTGTTTCGGCTGTGCAGTTATAAGTACGTGCGTGAGGACAAACTCTTTTTGAGATCATGCCCGAGGTAGTTTATAATAATATGTATAATCACTAGGGCTACGAAGTTGATGAAAAATTACATTTTTTTCTGTCTTGAAGACAATGCTAAACCTGATAGTAGTTTGTTTTCCTTCAGTTAGAACAAGAAAACATTTTTTTAAAATTTTTCATTTTTTAATTTTATTTTTCTTTTGTTATTTTTCAATATTTTTTCCATTTTTGGTGCATATTTTATCCTTTCGAGGTTCCCTTTTGCTCCTTCCCTGTTGCTTCATGGATTTTAAATGCATTTGCTAGCATAACTTACATATTTGCAAAATCAACATTAATCGAAAATATGGTCAATGCAATATCACAATGTTATTTTCAACTAAAATCTTTGGCAGTGGATTAAATAAATAATTGTTGTAAATTTATTTTTCCTCCAGCAAACTTTGGGTGATGTCTGCTTTCAGGTTTCCTTTGAAGCCACCATTATCGATTTAATTTGTGGTTATAAAGTAAAATTAGTCACAACATTAAAAAAAATTATAATCTGATGCACAGGAAACACAACTAATATTTTCCGATGCTGACCGACAACTGAAAGGACATGAATGGCTTATACAGTGTATTATATGTAACATTGATATAAAAATGAATTGATTGATTCTTGATTGATTGTTGATTGGTTGATTGCTCTATATTACTTCGCTTTTTGTGCCACTTTTGGCTAATTTACGAAGATATGGACGAATGATGATATGATGAAATTGATGAATGGACACTCGCCAACAGCCATACCCAGGCCGGGATTCGGAACCTGGGATTGCTGGCGTCGTAACGCGATGTGCTAACCACGCTGCCACGGGAGCCGGCATGTATAAAAATAAAGAAAACTAAATTAGCATTTAATTGGTTTTCACCTTTGCTTGTGTAGTTTAAACCACAGAACAACGAGTTTTATCGAATTATTCAACAACTATCTTGTAATTTATGAAATAGATCAAGGGCCTCCCCGTTGGCGCAGTGGTAGCATCGTCACCTTGTAATAAAAGGGTCCGGGTTCGATACCTGGTGGGTACATAGTGGTTCGGATCCCACTTTAAACTGTAGGTCCAGTCCCGATTAGCCTTACAGTGCATAAAGTTGACTTAGAGTCCAACACATATATTTCTGCCGTACGATGCGCGACACAACTCAAGAAGCAGTGCTGCTAATGGAGCAGATAGAAAAATCGCTGCAGTGCGCCGATGCACAGCATACATACATACATACATACGTAAAATTGCCAAAAATGCTGCAAAGAAGACTTCGTCATAGTGATTCCTTATTTGAGTGATTTCAAACAAAATAAACACTTTATTATTTTCCATTGCATTAATGTACTGGTGGAGTTCTAACTGTTCACTCCAAAAACCCGTCTACAATGGCACTGAACTGCAATGACAGATAATACACGACCGACACTACCACTGCTTTGAGAACTAATAACATGCGAACGTGTTAAACTACGACAATTGGACTACAACACTCCTCCTCGAACAGTATTATTGCCTCTCTGTGATCGGCGACAGTCGGTTGCCTTTGTTGTACATTTACAAACCATGCCGGCTTCCACAACAATAAGAAATACATATACTGCCACTAGATCATAAGCTGCGCGGCGGTTTTTCTTTTTTTTTTTTGCTATGAACTTGTCACCCATCAAAGCATGGCAATTTTAACACAGAAAACAATATTCATCGCATTCAGCAGCAAAAATGACAGCCTCCCCTGTGCAATTTCTACAAGAACACGTGCCGGAGTCAAGCGTTAAAATGCTCATGGAGCCACATAATTTATTTCTCTTGAACAATTCGAAAATTATGAAATATGAACAATTAGTGAATTTCCCGAGCTTGTCTATGCAAGGTTTTTGATTTCAACTTTGACAGAACTGGAGGCATTATGGAATTTAACGTTCATTAACAAACACACACTTTCACATACACACACGCAATACACGCACACAACGTCAAACCGGTCAAATACTTAGTATAAAAAAAAATATGGTGCTTCCAATCCACAAAAACTCACCGTCACTTTAACTGCCTTTCTCCTTCCGTGACAGAAATAGTGCTTCATTATTACAGTTGGCAACACTAGTTACTAGCTAGCCAATGAACATGCACTGCATAAAAGAAGTAACCACTTCTGCGAGCTGGAGCGCTATTCAATTGTTTTCGATGGTGTTTGCGCGAGTGTGTCCAGGAATGGAATGACAATATGGCAACAATGGCGAAGGTTGGAGAGCAGCGTAGAACACATGATGCTAAGAGAGAGGGAGACGAAACGAAAATTGGTATGTGCGCAACGGCAAAGATATGTGTGTTGCACTCTAAAACACCAAATCAATCAATCAGTCAATCATGAAATAGATTAAGCTTTCATTTTAAGAGCGAAAACTATTTTTAGGTCATCTTTTAAAATTTTTCAGTTATTTTTTTAAATAATTTTTAGGTCATTTGTTGAGATATGTTTTAGCTCATCAACTTCCGAGGCCAAATAATCACCACCCGCTCGCACGTGCACTCTGCGTGCTCATTTTAGCCACCTCCTCATATTTCCCTCCACCCTGCAACACGCATTTAATCCCGTTTCTATTTACTTTGGTCCTTCCATGATGCGTTTCAACCTTGCATACTTTTCTATGGCCTTACTGTCCCCTTTTCGGGCGTTGTTCGGGCGCTCTGGAATTCTAGGAATTTTGACTTTCTCGCGTGGTCACTCGCGTCTCGTTAGCTCGCATTAATTGTGTGCTGGTTGCTTTCCCTATGAAACAGTGTTTCCATATACACACATAATTTCCCTTCAGCACGTGGCATACTTCTCATCTGGTTACTTCTTAAAGTAGGAAAAAAAAAAAGCTTGGTTGAGTCATGAAACTGAACTCTGTATTTAAATGAGATATTTTGCATTAAATTTTGTGTTTTGCCGATGACGTAGTGATAAATCTTCTGCTAGGATTTTCACAGTGGCTCCGATTCCATTTTAAACTCTAGATCCAGTCCTGATTATCCTATCTGAACAATAGTGTTAAACGAATAACATGTAAACAGTCATTTTGCTGCCAAAAGTGACATGTTTCCCGTATTGTTACTTTGTCATTCAATGAAGACTTTTAACTCTTCACGCAAGTATAGTTATCTCTAGCTCTGTGCGAATTAAGCTTTCTGCTTTGGAGGAAATCTACTCAGTGGCGTAATTGTGGGGTCATTTCGGGAGGTAGGCCTAGTTATTTGGGGGGGGGAGGGGTGAGTATGCGAAGTTGTACATGTTACTGGTCTTGTTTGTGATTCTAAGTACTTAGGGACATTGGTAATTAAATATTATGATAACATTTACACATAATATAGAAACATTCTAAGAAAGCCCTAACTCATGCACAAAAAGAGCTATCGAACTAGCAACACTGAAGACATCTATTTCTAAACCAAATGTATATTGCCAAGTTCAAACGTAACGTCCATCTAACCTATCTATAACTTTCCTGTGAACACTTTAATTCATGTGAAATATCAGCACTATGCCATGAAAACGTTGGATCGGTGAGGTTGTGCAGTTGCAGAATGGTGGTGTTCATTAACACACAAGGCTGCATAGTTTTCGGCAGGGAAATAGTTGATGACTGGACCATTAATGGACACGTATGATATTTCAGTTGTGTATCTTGCATAACTAACAAATGGTATACTCTTATGTTTTCAATTCTATTTTTTTGTAGAGGATAAAATCATGCCTGTCAGGGATAATAATTATACTCTTCTGCCGGGGATAAACATCTTTGTTGGGGGAAAATCCCCGACATCCCCGCCGTTAATACACACACACTGCTCTACATGTTTTCTCAATATAAGTTTACATGCACAAGTGTAAAAAAACGCAACGCATGTTCTGTCCTGCAAAAAAAACAAACAAGAAAACCCTCGAGTTCTAATTTTATCAAGAAACTCAACTAAAGTAACAAATCTCTATTTCATGCATTTTCTCTATTTCCTTCCTTCTCATCCCCCCTCTCTACCTCTACCCTCTTCCTTCCTATTACATATTACGGTTCGCAATTTTCTATCACTTCTATAGAGCAACATGCCTCAACTAATTGCAAGCGAATATATATGCCTAAATGTAAATTTAGTTATAATAATGTATTAGCTCTAATAAAAAGATACACACGCTTTAGCTTCTGACTGTATTTTACAGTTAGGAACATAAGCAGGTTCTGCAATGACGACGTTCTTGGTAACAAGGGATGTATTGAGATGGTGTCGACGAACATGGCGCTTATTTGCCAATTACACACACGTACACACATGCTCGTACACTCGGTGCATTATGTATCGAACATGATAAGCAGTTCATAATGTCCACAGGAGGCTGTAGAGAGAGAACATTCACTATCAAATTTTGTTTGTGTTCGAAACCGAACTGTTTGTAACATCTTTGTATGCTACCCTACAAGTATCTAAATGCCCACGTGTACATTTGCGATTACGCCAATCGATTTGTTTAACAAACAAAGCTATCGCGTAAATGGTTTAGCTGTTATGAACCTTTTTGTGGCAGTACATCGCCCTGTAATTAAATTACGCTTGTTATAAAATATGTCCCTCCCAGCTACACAACAATGATTTATCCGTGGTGTAAAAATATCAGGTAATTTTAACATGAAAAATTTAACATTGTTGTGATAAAAAGGTAAAGGTAAAGTGCTCCCCTGTGCTTAACACCACGCTATGAAGGCGTATAAGAAAAGGCAAATTAAAACACACACCCCCCCCCCACACACACACATATATATATATAAATATATATTATAGAATGTATATTTTTTAAATAAAATTATATATTTGTGTGTGTTTATGTTTTATGTGTATTTTTTTTACTTTTCTTAGTGTGTATGTATTTTTGTCTTTATTTTTTATGTTTTTGCGTCTTTCTCTTTTATTTTTTCTTGTGTTTTTCTTTTTTTGGTATCTCAATGTTCTTAGTTTTTTATAGATTTCATTTCTTGGTATCTTAAATATTTAGTTTTTTATATATTTAACATACAGTTAGCTATAAAAATAAATTTATAAAATGTAATGTAGAGATGGTTAAGTGGAAGAAAAGGCTTGTGCCTTAACTTCGCCATCCAAAACAAGGAATAAATAAATAAATAAATAAATAAAATAAATAAATATTTGGCCCATTTCTCTCATTTTCATTGAGTAATGTAGACATATTTGTGCAATAATGATTTAAAAAGTACGTTTCTTCATAAATCCGGTAACTTTTATCGGATGTGGCAACCCCATCACCTTATTTTCATTTATTCCTATTTTGGTTCTTGAAGATCACACCGCAAAAATCAAGAAATTTTACTTTATTCTTCACTACTGCCATATTTTACTTATTCCTTTGTGATGCTGTGAATGGTGGCTGCAGGTCAGCTGTTGGGCTAGTGGTGTTAAAGAGATTTTCGGTAAATCAACTCGAGTTAGTTTTAGCTTCAATGTATGCACACACAGGCTAATCGGGACTGGATTTACAGTTTCAAGTGCAATCTGAACCACTATGTGGCTGCAACGGGTATCGAACCTGAAACGCCTTGATTATAATGGGACGACGTTACCATGACTTCCTCGGGGAAGTCGTATAACTCAACTCCCACATAAGAAAGTAGCAAAGTAAATAACCTAAGACTGGGAAAGATATTACCACATTATATTTTCCTGCATATTTGTGTACGGTCACCGGCAATATAAATGGGACATTTACATCCGGAAATACTGGCTTCCCTGTAAGGTGTTGTGTGTGTTGCCTAACTCTACGGCGGTGGTACAAGTTGCCATTGAAAATTTGCTATTGAAATCACGCCGTGGAGTTAAGCAACACATGTATACAAGCTGCTTGTAGCCCATTATGAATCATAGCTGTAGCAGGCACATCTTCTTTCCACAGGAACCACGTGCTTCACCCTTCACCGCGGTAATCTACTTCAATGCTGATATCGGACACCTCCACTTAGCAAAACCTTACTTGTTCTCGACTATGACTACACTGTGAGAAACAAATACCTGTCACGTGATGCCGTCTGCAGCTCGGGCGGCGCACAGTCCAAGGTCACCACTCTTATACACACACACCACCCTCACTTCCGTTCTCGGTTACACTTCTGGGTTGTAACAATACATTGAAAGTGAATGGGATTGTTACAACCCAGAAGTGTCCGTGACTGTACATAGTAAGTCGCATGTAAGATTTGGATCTTATTCATAACTAGAGCTAGGAATTTTAGGTGCAAAAATTTGCCAATAAAGGTGCTAAAAAGGTGCCAATTTTTTTACAAAAAAGGTGCTAAAATAGGTGCTAATTTTCAGATGTCAAATTTATTGTGAGCAGTGCATACATATATGATTCAACTTGTCTCGATAAACACAGAGTATTCTCTGGTTTTAAATCGTTTAATATAACTAAGTAAAGAAAATTCTCTGATACATTAGAAAGCGACATAAAGGAAAACGTGCTTCTTCTTACTTGCTTAGAATTAGTCATCTAGAAAACTGTTAAAATAGATTACATTCAAAATTTCTGTTCTTCTGAGTGAGGCTACATCTGCGGTCACTAAGCAGATACTTGCAAGTTGAAAAAGAACGTTCAACGTCAACAGACACAAGTGGTGCGTATTTTGTTTTCAACCGGTAATCCACATCCTTGTTGGTTGCAACTTCTTGAGCATCAGAGCTTTTGGCTAAACTTTGTTCTAACTTCTCTTTCCCGACCCTTGCAGCTTTCGATGCACATCCATCAAAACAGCCCACTGTGCTTCCTTTTCAGGACACTGCTCCTCCAGTTTTGTGATTGCAGTAGTAAGGAAAGAGAAGCCATGTACAATATACAGTTCATCTTGCAATTCCTGTTTAAGTGCAAGTTTTTTTTGGCTTTTTCTACAGTTGAGGAATCACTAGGCAAAGCATCTAAAAATTTCGATATTTTATGGAAATGATTGCAAATAAACACTGCAGCTTTTAACCATGTACCCCATCTAGTGAGGATGGGAGAGGGTGGTAGTGGAAGTTTCGTAATTTCTACGTACTTCTGTATTCTAGAAGGAGCCTTTTTCAGCATTTTCTTAATGCTGGAAACAAATTCGTTCACATATACGTATGTATATTCATCTTTAAGAGCTTCACAAACTCTATGCAAAGCATGAACAATGCAGGTCACATGTTTTAAGTTAGGATACATATTCTTCAGATTAGAAAATGCAGATAACATGTAAGATGCTTGGTCTGTAAGAACTAACCACACTCTATCATATTTTACGCCCTCTGGCCACAATAAAAAACATGCATCATTGAAACTTTGCATTACACTTGCATTATCTGTTTTGCCGAGAAAATAAGTTTTTAAAAGCATGGATTTCACTTGATGTCCATTGAGAGGTGCCACTAAAATGTTCAAAAGGTACCAGTTTTGCCTATCTGTGGTTTCATCTAGTATGAAATAGACTGGATGGTCAGCTACTACTTGCCTGATCTGCGAGATTTTAGCTTCATAAAGAGGTTGAAGGTAAGATTTCCTTAAGGTGCTCTCATCTGGAACTGACTTCCCAGTATATTTTTGGAAATATGATTTCATGACAGGATTGTTAAGTTTCGAAAGAGATATTCCACACGCTATAAATGTCCTTGCTGTCTCACTGAAAAATTCATTTGCATTTCTGGAACTCGAAGATGCAAGCGCCTCACCAATGAATTGCTGTCGCTTCCCACCTTTACGATCTCGTTGTTCTTTATTCCTGACGTGCTTCCCACTTTGTAGATGCTGCACAACCCGAGTGCGTTGGTGTTTGTCATCAACAGCAATAGAAATATCACACACATCACACCTCAGAACAGATCCATCACTCTGAATGCCGTCACCGCTAAACTGTTTAACAATGTCCTGCAGTTTCCCAACATTTACTTTATGTTTTGGCATGGTGAACAAGCAGATCCGATGCATCGATCAGTCGATCACAGACTGCAGTTACCTTGCTCACTGAGACGGGAGAAGGAAACAAAAACAAAACAGCTTTCCTACAACAATTCGTAAACAATACAGCATAGGACAAAAAGAGCACAACTTCTAGCAATTGTAACGCGTCATTATTGGCACTGTTTAAAGTCCGCGCGCTTACTACATTAACGTCCATGAACTGAAGAAAGCCGATTCATTGTTGTGCGGTAAACAAGAATCGCGTGCCAAGAAGACGTGCCTCGAATGTGGGTGGGGTTAAACAGCACGTGAGTTGTATTAAAAAAATGATGAAGATGCAAAATGGGCGAAAAGGTGGAAAAGGTTCTGAGAATGTGGAAAAGGTGGAAAAGGTTCTGAGATTGTGAAAAAGGTGCAAAAAGGTGCAACCGAAACACCATGAGTAGAGTTCAATACATGCTTATTTTGGGGATGAGTCACTTTTCTACCCATTTTCACACAAAAAAATTTAAGGTGCAGCACCTAAAATTCCTAGCTCTGTTCATAACTAATGTAAAGGCCTTCTTGCGCAACAGTTCTCGGATGACATCACTGCGGATGTCCTCACCTTGGAGGCGATACGAAGGAATCCCTTCCACACGAGGGTGCCTCGCCTTTGTTCAAGAAACGCAAGTAATCGAATCTTGTGCCTGTAATTAGGTCTGATGGAGCAGGTGGCTCTGAGTTCACAAAGTGAAATTTGTGAAAAAGCTTTTCTCGACCGCAGGTTCCAAAGTGCGGCGTTTACTTCAAAACAAGTAATTATAAAAGCTTTTAGCTTCGGCGAGCAGGAGAATGCTTCCTCCATAGAAATTGGCTGATTATGAGAGCAACTTCGTGCACGGGACCCACCAGTGTTAACCATAACAGCATCTGCTCTGCGGTGGTATTGGAGGTAGGAGTGTTTGCAACGATTGTCCTCCCTTAATATAGTCCATAATGTGATTCATACAATCAATTGACTTCTACTTGACTACTACCCCTTGCTTTTCTTTATGGTTATTACGATATATTTATTTGCTGTTGTTATGGAGTTTGCCCTTATTGAAATTACGTTGAGGAATATTCACTATATGAATCTTAAAGAAGAAAGTTTTATCTTTCAAATGCAGCAAGTTTCAGGAAAATCGGACTGTTAGTTCCTGAGATTTGGCCACTTACAGATTTTCAAGTCAAATTCAACTAGAACTTTTTATCCGTACATTTCATCAATCAGCTTAGTGACAACAAGTTCAGATTTCAAAAATATGGGTAAACATAAATATTCACCAATAATTGCGCCTTGGACAATGATTTGAATCGGAAATAACATATCTTAGGATTTGTCGTGCCGACAATGGAGTTGTCTAGAAACTAGGCTAAGTACATCTGAATCAGAAGCTGAGCATATTCTAGAAGCTTCTTGAGAGATGGAAAATTCTAGATGCTAGCAACCAGACAAGTCTATTGACGTCGCAGCATCCAAAGAAGCAACAGGTGGCACCGAATGGCAATAGATAGACGCAGAGATAGAGATTCAAAATATCATTATATTTTTATTGTAGGCTATTTCAGCCCATTGCAAAAATCTGTGCATAAGAACCAATAAACTTTGGTTAAGAATATGTCAACTCAACTCAACAAATATTTATTGGACTTACAGCTTTACAGATGGCTGTTTATGCCCAGCATACATTATAAGTACATAATATACATTTTTAATATAAATTTTTTACACACAAAGTTCATAAACGCTCTTAAATACAATTTTATGTAACTACATTAAGTCAGTCAGTAACAGAAGTATATTATAATTTTATATCAGCTTTTCTCAAAAAAGCAAGTATAACATATCCAATTCTAATATCTGGAGCATACAACATTGAAGTCATATTAATTGGGAAAGGAACATTAACTTTTGACAATGTTTTGTATAAAGTCTTTCTTCTCTCTGAGTGAATTGGACATTCCAAAATAATATGATGAGCATCACCCCTTAAATCACCACAATCACAATTCGGAGATTTTAAAATGTGTATTTTAAATAAATGATGATATGTTCTCGCGTGACCACTTCTTAGTCTATTTATTAAAACAATTGCATTTCTTGAACCTTTACAATTATAAAACCAAGGTTTTTTCCTAGTGTAATCAACATAAGGACGATAACTTTCACCAACGCTTTTTAATGCATTATTACACCATAAGTTCCATTCTTCAAAAATTTTCTTCTTAACCCTCGGAAGAAGATCTGTGTAATGCAATGGTAACTGGATTGTTTCATTCATTTGAGCAGCTTCTTTTGCATATCTGTCTGCTTGTTCATTTCCGTAAATATTAATGTGTGATTTTACCCACACATAATGAACTACCTTTCCATTGCTAATTAAGCTATTAGTTGCACGAATACAATTGATGACATATGGTGATATTTTAAATAAATTTTTATAATTAGATTGTATTGCTTGTAAAACACTTCGCGAATCAACCAGTATTAGAAATTTCTGTTCAGGAACTGTACCAATATAAATCAAAGCTTGATATACCGCATACATTTCTGCTGTAAATATGGATGCCTCCACTGGTAGCCTAAACATTTTTGATATATTTCTTTCAGTATCATAAAGAGCTGCTCCTACTCCACTTTCAGTTTTAGACCCATCTGTATATATATGATAAAAGTCTTCCCAAGATTCTCTAAACTCAGCTGAATGATTATATTTCGGGATATATATATTTTGAATTGGTTGTGTGGAAAATTCTAACGAGTATACTGGCAATGTTCTTGCTATGAGTACTTGACTACATTCATGGTGATATTTACTAAATAGTTGTACCCAAAGGGTAGCTGATTTATCATTGGTTATTCCTGAATCATGCAGCTCTAAAAGATTTAATAAAACATCATTGAATGGATGCCATGGTGAATGTTGTATTTTAAATAACATTTTTATTGCAATTAACTTTATCCTCACAGAAACCGAACATTCTACTGACTCCATATATACCACTACATTAGGAGTACTGTTCATTAATCCCAAACATCTTTTTAGAATTTTTCGTTGCTGGACTTCTAGTGGAGAAAGTTTTGTTACTGGAAGATTACACAAGACCATTAATCCATAATCTAATACTGCTCGATAATAATTCTTATAAAACATAAGCATGCTGGTAGGATGTGCTCCCCATTTGGTATTCGCCATAGCTTTAAATAAATGAAATATTTTATCGGATCTATTTTTCATCATATTTATTTGATACTGCCATGATAATGATGCATCAAAGTATACACCTAGATATTTTACTTGTGAAACAATTGGAATTTGTAATCTCCTATGATTAATGTTGAAAATATTTTGAAGACCCTTATGTTTAAATACTACTATTTTGGACTTTTCTAAAGATATTGATAATTTTTTCTGCTTTAACCATTGGTTAAATTCTATTAATTTATCTTCAAACATTGAAAAATCTTTCAAGTGATTGTTTGAGTCTAAATATATACATACATCATCAGCATATTGTAGAAACTGAAATGGGGAATCTATTATTGTTTTAATATCTGATAAATAAACATTAAATAATAATGGGCTAAGAGGACTTCCCTGTGGTAGTCCTTGTCCAATATATATTGGACCTACCATTTCTGAACCAAAATGAAAATAAAGTTGTCTTTTAGATAACAATTTCCATGTCAATATGAGTATACAATGAGGCACTTTTAGTAATTGTAGTTGTCTCAATAGAACATTAATATCTACGTTGTCATATGCACTTTGAATATCAATAAAGGCTGAAAGTACTGATTGTTTATTTTTAATAACGCTATAAATATGAGAAGATAATGTTACTAATGCATCCTGGGTTCCATAACCTTTACGAAATCCCATTTGTCTGGGAGAAAATACCTTTTGACCTTCCATAAACCACTCTAATCTCTTTAATAAAAGCTTCTCAAAAATTTTTGCCAATACGGAACTAAGAGCTATTGGGCGATATGACTGACCCAACGAAGGGTTTTTTCCTGGTTTTAGAATTGGCATAATAATTTGAGAGGTCCATGCAACAGGAATTTTACCCGATAGGAATATTTGATTGTAAATTTTACATAAAATGCTTAGTGCATTCTGTGGAAGATTTCGTACCATAGAATACGTAATTCCATCAATGCCAGGAGCAGAATCTTTAGACCCTTGAAGAATTTCATGAATTTCATTTACAGTGATAGAGGATGTGAACCCCTTTGAGTATTTTGATGTAGATGAGAACGTGTAGAATATATTAGGAGGTTCGCAGGCTGATGTAAAGGGTGTAGGAATTACTTTATTAATAAAATCAGTTTTCCATTCAGTGGACAAAGGTAAAGTCCGACTTACATGTGCTTTTCTAAGTGATCTGAACTTGCGCCATATAACGTCTAATTTTGTTTTAGGGTTTATTTCTTCGCAATATTTTTGCCATGAAAATCTCTTAGCCTTTATATATACTTTTCTAGATTTTGCAGTAGCTCGTTTTAAATTTATCAAAGTTGCAGGTGAAGGAGCACTTACAAATTGTTTCAATGCTTGTATTCGCTTCCTTTTTGCTTGAAAACATTCTTCATTCCACCAATCTATTTTAGGAAAATTTCGATCATATTGCGGTTTCAGTCGCGGACAGGCATAATCCATAACTTGAGTTATTATATCCACAAATTTTTCATATTGTACAGTATATTGGTTTTGATATTCTTTAGCTGAAAATTTTAAGTCTAAAACTGAATTATATTTCATCCAATCTGCCCTCTTTACGCTCCACTTACGAATTGTTTTTTGTTTTATTAATTTTGGAAATTTTTGAGATGATGTTAGCGTGATGAAACATGGAAAATGATCACTAGTTCGTAAATCAAAGTCTATTTCCCATACAAATTCAAAACACTGATTATCAGATATTAAAGTTAGATCAATTGAGGAGATATTGTTTCCATTTGGTGGTACATGTGTTGGAGATCCATCATTTATAACTGTCAAGTTATTATAATCCATCCAATCTTCAACTGTCTTTCCCAAACTATCAATTCTATGATCACCCCACAATGTATTATGACAATTAAAATCTCCTGTTATGATGAAGGGATGTTGAAAGCCAGACAAAAGAGAATTTAGATGAGAGCTCTGTATTTGTTGAGAAGTATAATGAGATGGAATATACAAACTAATAATATTATAAAGTAAGTTGTTTAACTGCATTTTTATACCGACCACTTCTACATTATATTTGGAAAATAAATCATGTGTTGAATTAAACTGAATTTGTTGAAATGGTACACTTTCATGAACAAAAATTCCCACACCCTTATTTCCCACATTATAATCATTTAATATAGTATGATAGTGAGCAATATGAATATTTTCTGATTTTAAACCCCATACCTCACTAACACAAATAATTAACGGGTGACACTCATCTATTAATTTAATTAATTGAAGTTTCCTCGCAGAAAAGGATCTTAAATTCCATTGTATTATTAATGGCAAGATTTTTCTATGCTGGCAACACATTGTTGTTTTAAATTAGGGGGTGTCCCCGAAATCTTGTAAGTCTTGAATTAGTTTTAAAATTTGTACAGAGATTTCGTTACATTTTAATATTATTTTCCTAATATATAATAAATCATCACTCACTGAAATTGTTGTGGTTAGTTCTGCTATTAGATGTAGCAGATTTACTAGCGATTCTTTCTGAGAAGGACTCTCTGCTGTTGTCCTGCGTCCAATCGAATCTGATTTTCTCTCCTGTTCCTTAGAGGAACACGTCGTGCTCACAGGTTCACTTGAATTACCCACTGCTGATGATGTTGACGCAATTTGTGGATCCTTGTGTTTATTTTTGTCCTTTATCAAAACAGGTTTAATTGTTTTCCTCAATTGTGAAGCAGAATGCAGTCTAAAATTTTCCCCGTGTTGTTTTTTAAAACTTTCATAAGACCGGTCAGATTCTGGTGGCACTTTCTTCCAACAGAGGTTACTTAGATATGTGTCATTTCTTCTATTTTCCCAATCTGTAACAGAATTAAATCTGTTTATAGTATAATTTTCTGATGTGCAAGGGCTTTCCTTGTTTATTGATTCCTTTCTTATCTCCAGCAATTTAGGAAAGTCTTTAGCAGAGGTCGCATATGTTCGCCGTTCATTTCGTGGATCAATTCCAAAAAGTACTTGTTTCTTTGCATCTTGATAGGAGATGTTGTTATAAGCAATCAGCCTTTGTATTTCTCTCTCTTGCTCCCATCTTACACAAGACTTATCGGTAGATAAGTGGTTTCCCTTGCAATTAATACATTTAGGACTGGCATTGCAGATTCCATGTTCCGCTTGACCGCATCTATAACACACGGGAGAGGATTTACACTGTGTTTGTGAGTGTGAGAAACGGAAACATTTCTTGCATAAAATCACAGATCTTACTTTTGGCTTCACTTCAAATATTTGTCTCCACAACTTCACTTCTTTTGGTAAGTGTTGAGATTGGAATGTTACACTAATGAGTTTAGTAGGTTCTTGTCTTACTTCCCCATCCTCATTGAAAAAAGTTTTCTTCATCCTTATTACATCTATTATTGGAACTTCAGCTCTAATGTCTTCGATTATCTCGTCTACTGGGATGTCGGTAGGTACACCATATATTAATCCTTCTCTTACTAATAGACCTTTAGGAATTCTGGCTTCTAAATGGTATTTTTCCTTGATGAATTCATTTTTAGCAAATTTATTTGCATCATATGCTGTGCGAAATGACAATTTTGCCTGCTTCAAACCACTTTGTTTAACGAATTCAACATCAACCTTCTCCTTACACAAATTATAACCTAATTTTACCGTATTCAGGCTCTGTGATCCAGGTAATGTACTGTCCACCAACACGATATATGGGCCTTGATGTCCCTCATAATATAAAGACATATCATATGCCTCATTTTTATATTTAGCAACACCAACCTTTGTACTTGCACTTACTTTCGGATTTTTGGGGTTTTTCTCCACTTCAGGTTCCGTGCATTCTTCATTAGATCGACCTCTTTTGAAAGAAGTCTTATCACTAACTTCCATTTCCGCTAACTGTTCAGGTACAATCACATTCATATCACTCTGGATTGCTTGCATTAAATTTTCTTCATTAATCTTCACATCCTGAGCCATCTTGGGAAATCACAAGCGTTTTTATTTCGCTTTTCTCTCTCACATATCAAATGTAAAATGTATAGAGAGATTTAATCTTGTAACTCTAGAACTATTATTCTCAAATCAAACTTCAATTAATTAGATCTCAAACTAGAAAAACAAACAATTCAACACGCTATTCACACAGAATCCAAACGATACCACCATGAAAACTCTAAGAATATGTCATCATTCATCGCGTAGTGAGAAGTGTCAGTGTAAGGTGGTCTCATAACCTTGCCGCGTAAGGAGATTGGGCAAGTTGTCGTGATGTAATAATAATTTTTCAGTCGCAGCACTTGGACCATGTACTGTAATAAGGATGGTCCCGAGACAAGCTCCTAAAATCGAGCGAGCTCTTTCAATATTTGTCGCGACTGAGAATGAGACGTCTGCAAAACCTAGACCAGAGCGATAGTTCCGAGAATTTGAGATTTCAGTTGATTAAAATGAAAATTTTAACCTAAATGCAAATTTAAGAAATTCCAAAGAAGGAAGTTTCTTAATATGAAAAATGATTTACCGTTTTGTTTTAGAAACTATAACGACAGAGAGAGAAAGAGAGAGAGAGAGAGAGAGAGAGAGAGAGCGTGTGAGTGAGAGGTGTTTAGATATCAAAGGGAATTCGAGAGCGAAATTAACAGGGCAGGATTAGACTGTAAGTCGTTATCATTACTATTCTGTGGCAGCAATTGCACCATATATAGCGTGATCTATTAAATTAACTAGTGGTTATGTGTACTAAACTGTCTACAATAAATTATTGGCTTAGTTACATATTCTTCACTATCAATTCTTTGAGATTACGAATACATTTTTGCACTGAACAAAACCAAAGTTGGGATAATTTTGATTATGAGATGCTGGAAGACGTTATTTCTGCATGTTTGAGAAGTAACCATTTGTTTATCTCTTTAGTTATTAAACGTTCCTTGTTAATTTTGGGTTTATTGGAGTTTCTGATGTGATAATTCAGAAGACCTGTAATATTGTTGAAAATATAATTTAATATCTTTCTTGTGTCAGCGGTGGCTGAGTCAGTCTGGCTCGAGCAGTGGTCTGAGACGGTTGTGTTTGCGCGTCTCTCTAATAGCTCGAAGTCACGTAGCGCGTATTACTCGCGAGTCCGGTTGAAGTGAACCACGGCGACGCTGCCAACATGGTAATCAAGAGATTGAATACACTAAAACTGAACTTCAGTCAAGTGCGAAGGAAACCAACTTCGACGGAAATACACAATTAGATCAGCAAGACCATGAAATTGAAACCGGAACAAGTCGTAAGTATTGAAGTAGACAATTATAGACGTTGTATCTTTCTGAAACTACTATCGAAAGTAGTGTGTGAACAGTTGTTGCTACAGTCAAACGGAGACTATAAATATAGTGACGAAGACGGGGATTGTCCAGTGCTTGTTACGTGGGCGGATGCAAATTACGTGATAGTTAGAGTGCACGTTGTACCGAGTGAACTGTCCGATGACGCCATTCGATCGGTCCTGAGTACGTACGGTCAGATAATATCCTTGGACGATGAACGGTATTCCAGTGATCACATTTATCCGGTAAGAACTGGCCGTAAAATCGCCAAAATGAATCTAACTCGTGCGATTCCATCGTACGTCACAATCAGTGGCGGACGATACTGGGTGACATATAGCGGGCAAGACCGTACTTGCAGTTACTGTGACCTTAGTGACCATTTTTACGTTACCTGTCCGTCCCGACGTCGTCAAATGGAGAAACCCGAAGATACGTCCTATGCCGGGGCGGCGCGTCCTGTCCCGAGGAATGTGCCGGCTGCTGAGAAAATGATGACCCCGACACCCACTATACTACCTGTGCATCTGAAACGCTCCGGAGACCAGGAAAATGAGGACAACGTACAAGCTTCACTACAGGGTGTACCTAAAAATACCGTACCAGATTCCACTTTACCACCCAGTGTAGAAAACAAGACAACAGCAGACGTCCCTAACCCCGTCAGTGTGAACCAAGTTAATGTCAACCAAGGAGCCCACGTAGCAGAGAAGAATGGGGAAGAAACAATGGAAGTTACCCTCGAGGTGCCCAATAGTCCGATGCAGCAGGCAGATGATGACCATGCAGGTGAAGGTGGGAACTCCGAGACGGCGTCCCCCGCATCAGGCACTCTTCCGAAAACAACGAAGGAACCAAAAAAGACGAAGAAACGCAGTCTCCCTACGAACGATACGGCGTCGACACGGCGGCAAGATGGCCCTCATCGTTCGGTGTCTCCAGTGTCTCGGCGACTGCGTAGAACGATGAGTGCGACAAGAGAACAAAGTGCGAAATCTAGTGGCGGCTCTGATTGGTCGCTTGACGTCAATGTGTGATATATGTCTACCATATCCTCGTTATGAAGTGTGTTGTCCGCGTTATAATGGTATTAGGGTTATGTTTGTCGCATGTCGTAGTGAAATTGAAAAAGGTAAATAGTTTAACGTCAGTAAATGCACATAACATTCCCACCGGGTACACTAGTACAGAATCCCACATGACGACCCCCATATATCATTTTGCAACAATAAACATTAACAAGATGAAATCTAGTGTCAAGCATCATGCATTCTTAGACTATATTAAGCAAAGTCACCTGGATGTAATTTTCCTGCAAGAAGTCGGGACCGATGATTTCTGTCTGGGCAGTGAATATACCGTGTATAACAATTTTACTCACAATTCTCTAGGAACCGCCATAGTTGTGAAATCAGGCCTCCATGTAACGGAAGTTTACCATCACCCGTCTGGTCGTATCACATGTATCCAAATAGGAAACATATGGTTTTGTAATGTTTATGCACCATCAGGTACCAACGCTAGAAATACTCGGAACATATTTTACGCTACAGACGTGGCGAAGGCATTAGGTGGCTCCCGTCAAAACATTGTGCTGGTGGGTGATTTTAATTGTACTCTCAGAAGACAGGATCAATATCCAGGATTCCATACATCACCTAGCTTGCAGGCGCTGGTTGAAGGGTTTAAACTGCACGATGTTTGGGTGGCTAAAGGTCCGAATATAGACGGCTACACATACATACGTGCCGACACAGCGAGTCGGCTTGATCGTTTTTACGTTAGTGCACACATGATTAGCAACATATCTGCGATTCGAATTTTCCCAACCTGCTTTAATGATCATTTAAGTGTCCAACTCGACATGAGTTTGGATGTACCTTCAGTTGGACGAGGGCGGGGATTTTGGAAGTTCAATGTACGGTTATTGGAAGATGAACAATTTCGTACCGAATTTAAACAAAAATGGAAGAAGTGGGAAGAAATGAGCGTAGGTCAAACTGACATTATTATGTGGTGGGACACTTTTCTGAAACCCTCCATTAAATATTTCTGTTTAGCATATAGTCGTGACAAATACGCAGATTTCAATAAGAAATATAACTTTTACTACAGAGTGCTTCACGAACTAACAACACAGCTAATACAAGGGAAGCCAGTGCGTCAAGAAGTGAAACGAGTGCAAGCAGTGCTGCTGAGCATGCACAGAGAGCGTATGCAAGGTTACAATGTTAGGAGTCGTCTTCCTATGTTTGATGCACAAGAAGAAGCCTCGTTGGTGCAGGTGTTAGCAGAGAGACGCAATGCACAGCGAAAGAGGATAACGTGTCTCGATACAGCCACGGGAAGACTAACCGAACCCAAGTTAATACGAAAGTACTTACGGGACTTTTATGCAGATCAGTTTAAAGAGAAGGAAGATCAAAGCTCCCGTCGCACTCCACTGCAAGGGATGGACCTTCCTATGTTAACGGAAGATGACCGTCGCTATTTAGAACAGCCATTCTCAAAGAAAGATGTGTACGAGTCTGTTCACAGTGGAAAAAGAGGTAAAGCTCCGGGAATTGATGGTGTCCCGATAGAATTGTTCCAAACCTTTTGGACAACGGTGGCTCCACTGTTCACACGCTGGCTCAATGAGGTATTTACGAAGAAACGCCTTGGACGAACGAGTCTTACGGGTGTTATGGTTTTGATTCCCAAAATATCTCAGCCCAGAAAGCCAGAAGACTTCCGGCCAATCACATTACTACGTGCTGATTATAAAATCTTTGCACGTTTGATCACCCGAAGGTTGCAACAATTTGCGGATACTTTATTAGGGCCGTATCTATATGTATATGGTACAAGTGGTAAAATATTTCACATTCTAACTAGTGTACGTGACATCATCACTTCTATGCAAGATATTGAAGGTTCTCAAGCTGCTTTAGTGGCGTTAGATTTCAAAAGTGCCTTTGACTCCCTCAGACATGACTATCTTTTCCAATACTTTGGTAAAGTGGGATGTGGTGATTTCTTTGTACAATCTATACAGAGCTTATACAGAGAAGCTCGAGTTCAGTTATCTATCGATGGTTTTCTGTTGCAAGCCTTTTCTATTCAGCGCTCTCTTCGTCAAGGATGTCCATTTTCCTTATTTGCATTCTGCGCAGCTCTGGCTCCATTTTTACGACTGATGCATGCAAAACTTCAGGGACTCAGGCTTCTTGGGAGAGACCACAAAATATGTGCGTACGCAGATGATGTGACCGTAATCGTGAAAGATCGGCTAGACTTGACTCGTATGGAGGCCGTACTTGAAACGTTACGAAAGCAGACGGGACTTAGTTTGAACCAGAAGAAATCTAAAATCCTACCCCTAGGGTGTAACCCCACTCTGTGGACTGAATCTGTATCTATACCTATTGTTGATAAAGTGACAATTTTGGGAATAAACTTCACTACGACCATCACAGAGACTGTCTCCAGAACTTTTACAACTATTCTCCCAAAAATCCAGGCAGTGTTGAACATGAATCGTTATAGACAATTATCCTTACGCTCTAGAATACAGTATGTGAACATGTTTACATTATCGAAGTTGTGGTATGCTGCGCAAGTCTTGCCTGTTACTGCAAAAGACGCGGCGCAAGTACGAAAGATGATAACGCGCTTCATATGGCATGCACATTTGTTTCATGTCGCACATGAAACGTTATGCCTCCCAGCAAGTAAAGGAGGCCTGAACTTGCGCCAAGTGGAGAGACAAGCCTCAGCCTTGTTTCTACAACGGAACATTGAGTTGCTTCTGCACTACCCTGATAGTTTAACAGCAAGATTACTACATACTCTGATAGATGAAGTGGAACTGCGAACACCCATTTATCCAGGGAAGATCCCTTCCCACTACAACTATTTGAGGACAACTCTTGTCGAGTTTTGCTATCTCCTAATCGGTTCACCTCACATGGATGTCGATGGTATGACAGTGAAATTTTTCTATAACCAATTGACTTGCAGGTTACACCACCAGCCACGAATTGTGCTTCTCCGAACTAATGTAGTGTGGTCAAACGTATGGAGAAATATATCTGCCTCTCATCTTTCTAACCGCGTTCGATCTTTGTGGTACCTAGTAGTTCACGATGCCATTGCGACTGGTGCTCGAAAGTGGCGATACCAAATGACTGACAGTGCTGTATGTTCCAATTGTCATCAAGCTGAAGACATTTTACGACATCGCCTCGTAACATGTCCCGCAACGGTAGATCAATGGAAGTATTTGTGTAAATGCCTTGGTACTATATGTAGAACATCGCCCGTTACATTTACTGTAGATCATTTACTGTTACCAGACTTTGTGTTCTTTCCTCTTACTAAAGTAAGAGCGGTCCAGTTTTTAGTAGCTCAATATATTTATTATATTTTAGGACATAATTCAGTGTCAATGCAAATTTCGCTGCAATATCACTACAGTGAGCATTATTACCAGATGGACCAAGCCAACCGCAAAACACTCTATGCAAATTTTTTGCAGGCCCTTTTCTTGTAAATACACCTAATTATGTAATATAGATCTGATATATGTGTAATGTTATCATAGGATTATGTAAGTAGTCCCTACTGCATAAAATAAAGAATATTAAAAAAGAAAAAAAAAGTCGGTAACGCGTCTGACCACCATGCTAAAGGTCCCGGGTTCGATCCCCGGCCGGTTCAAATCCGGGAACTTTTCTAACGCCCACCCAGCGTCGAATAACATGGGTACCTGGGGGAAACCCTGGGGGGTAAAGGCGGTCAGGGGCGTGATGGTGATCACATCACCCCCACTCACAACCGGATCAAGAAAGTGTGGGGCGTTACCCCCACACCCCCTATATGCCTTCATGGCGTGGTGCTATGCACAGGGGAGGACTTTACCTTTATCTTCTTGTAGTTTACCGTCTCTGTTTTTCAGGTAGGTTCATTGAAACTTCTGCTTATGCTCCCCTCTTTTGCACCTAATGAAAAACTTGTTTAAAGGGTTTATTTGAAAAATTGGCAGCGGGACTCTGGCTTCCAGTGACTTTTTGTGCAACACATACACACATTTTGTTCAGGGCTTTACTATAAACGCACATTGATAGGTCTGTGGGAACTTGAAGTACACTTCAAATTTCCAGTTTTGGACCGATTGAAGCATTAATTTATAAAATTTAAACTATATTTACTACTGTTTAGATGTTGTGACTTTTGGAAATACCCCTTCTTCGATTAAGCCGCCACTTTGTTGGCGAGCACGTTAAGTACTCGCCACCGAAGGTCACGGTTCGAATTCCGGTCTGGTCATTGTCAACATTGACATCATTGCCACGATTAGCCAGACGTTGTAAGAAAGCTACGTAGAATAAGAAAAATAAAAGAAATACTTTTTTCAGCTAGCGAATGCTCATTCTTATACTTTATTATATTTTTATGAACACGGCTCATTTTCTAGGAATACATTAAGACTAAGCAAGCCCAAGCACCTGGCAATCCACTGGGTGAGAATGAGGAAGGCAGATGTACTTTTCCTACCCTCCAATTAATATCAGTTGAGCTGGTTAGTTGAACAGACTAATTTCTCTTGACATAAATAAGGCATATTAAACACATGTAAAATAACATCAAAGTAAACACATTTATTTAAAGAGACAAATAAAAATCTTCACCTGAATATTACACCATTCCGTACCATCTTGTATCAGTATTACTACGCAGATGAATTTTCATGCCGGTTAGTTCTTCACAGTTAAAAACACGCCTTCAGAGTGTATCGGCTCAATCTAACTCTCGTTTCGGCTTGTCTGCTCGAAGCTTATCATGTAAAGAGCACATTTGACTAAGCTCCATTCTGGTTTGATGTGAAGGATGGCCAGTAAACGTCAAATTCCGAAGCTATAAAACATCATATTTAGTTACGAGCAAATGGCCGGGTACCAATAAGCTTTGTGCTCGCTAGCTGGCTTTTTATGAAACGAGTCTTCTTACAAAATCACGGAATCATAAATGGGATGACTAACGAACCTCTGGCATGCAACGCGATCCGTTGAGTGAAGCGTGGTCAGCTTTTCCTGGAGATAAAGAATCGTGCAAGAGATGGCGACCAAAGCGGCGCACACTATCTTTTTGGTTCTGGATGTAAAGAAGGAAACTTATTAATTAAAACAGGAAATTATATAACCATGCTTTATACTTTCCTTAAATGTGTATGCTTTTTGAATTGAGCATGGATTATTTACGAAATATTATCAGTCAAATCAGAAGAATCATGCACATTGTTGAAAACGGACACTGTATATGACATGTATGTCTATGTTACATTGATGTGTGTCGCAGGTACATCGCGACAATGATGCCAATGGTGAAAATATGAAATTGTAAAAGGATAAACACCAGCCCCATAGAGAATTTTACTGCATATGGGCCTAGGCACCACAGCCTCGTTAAGCTGCAGGTATACAATCCACGGTGTACTATGTGGAGGAGAAGCTGACACTGAAGCCTTCTGGAAAACCCCTCCCCCGCCTCCTTACATCCCAATCGAACTTAAGACTGCTGGATTCGTAGTATATGTTTACAAGTACCATACCAGAGTTATTATTATTATTATTATTATTATTATTATTTATTATTTCCATAGGGTTACAATTAAGCCATACAACATTTCATTTTGAACAAAATTAATACAAATAATGACTTGATGCCCTATATAGTAAAAAAAAAAAAATATGCAAAAGCTACATCTAAGGAAAATGTGATGAATTTACATTAGTATATATAGTGTTCTATAGTAGCAATGAAATAAAGAAAGTTTGAGAGTTATACACATTTAGAAGAAATGAAAGTGTAAAGTTGTGTGGGTTTGGATATGAGTGTGTATGGAATTGCTGTTCGAAGTACAGGGATGAAAATTTTAAAATATATGTGTGTGGATGGGGTTGGTGAGGAGGGGGGGGGGGGGGTAAGCACTGAAAATAATATTACTGGAGTTAGAATTTATAGACATGTGAACGTAGAAGACGACAGAACTGCGCTTTGCTGGTACTGAGTTTGATCTTTGTCGGGAGTGAATTCCAGGTTACCGCTGCTAAGTACGAGAAAGACTTCTGACCAAATCTGCTTTTGTTGGGTTTGGGGATTACTAGGTCTCTATGTAAGGACGATCTGGTGTTTCGGGTGCTGAACTCTGAGCGGAGCTTAATCCTATTATGCAATGGAGATGATTTGTTATGTATGCTATGGAATACCTTATTCAAGTAGATGTAATGTATTCTCGAAGTGACTGTAGGTATATTGTAAATCTTGCGCAATTGTTGGGAATTATATTCTTGGGGGTGCATGTGTATGATTCTTAAGCAATTGCTTTGGATAGTTTCAAGCTTCTTCAGATGAGTTATGTTACCGCCAAAAATAAGACTAGCACCATACTCGAATACGGGACGAATAAATGAAAGGTAGAAATGTCTACTCAGATTTCTATTAAGATATTTACGAATTTTTCGAAATATGCAAATATGGTGATAGATTCTACGAATATAGTTATTTATTTGATAATTAAAATTTAGCTGAGGGTCGATAATGATTCCGAGATATTTTAAATGATTGCTCAAAGGTACTCTGGCGTCATTAAGGGTAATATCTATCGTGTTAGCCGGGATTCCCTTACCGGTGTGAAGCACCATGGCCTTCGTCTTTGCAACGTTAAGTTTCAGGTTGTTCATGTTGTACCACGTTAATACTTTGGGGAATGAGTTTTCCATTTTCTCCTTTACATCCTGGTACGTATCTCCAACATGGACGAGAAGGCAGTCATCTGCGTACAGAGTAATCGATAAATCTGAATTTATTAGTGTGATATCGTCAATAAATAGGTTGAATAATTTTGGGCCAAGTATAGAGCCTTGTGGAATGCCTGCAGACACTGACTGCTCGGTGGAAAGTGAACATCCTACTTTCGTTGATATTTTTCTATTTGCGAGAAAACTTTCCATCCAGAGAATTGTTTTGCTATTGAAACCAAATCTGTTCTTTAATTTTTCTATTAGCAAATTGTGATCAACGGTATCGAAGGCTTTGCATACGTCCAGGGAAATTAATCCAACTAGGGAATTGCTTTTTTTGTCCAGTGTCTCGCGCCATTCATTAATTAAACTAAGTAATAATAATTCCGAGGATACATCCTTCCTGAATCCGTACTGTCGATCAGACATCAGATTGTTGGCTTCCAGGAAAGTTGTCAGTTGCTTCTCTATTACTTTTTCCATAACTCGACTTAATGTTGAGGTTAAGGAAATCGGCCTGTAGTTACACGCTAGGGTAGGAGATCCAGATTTGTGAATTGGGGTTATTATGGAGTGCTTCCAGTTCGTTGGAAATTGGCCACGTTTGAAGGACGTGTTTATTATGTCGGCGAGGGGCTCAGCTATAAGTGGGGCCAAAACCACCAGAACGCTGTTGGGAATGCCGTCCGAACCTCCTGCCTTTTTTACGTTTAATTTATTTAGAATTGCCAAAACTTCATCGACCGTAACAGATTTTAATGTGAACTCTTCAATTTGTTGGACAACAGCTGAATTAGGGTCTTTTCTTAGAATATTTATGTTCGAATTGCGAGGATTAACTTGCGCCGATGCTTTGCATATATTAGAAAAATGAATATTTAAGTAATGAGCTATGTCGGACGGGCTCGTTAGGAGGACATTGTCGACTAGTAAATGATTAATTGTAGTTTTTGATTCTCTACCCGTGATCTCATTGATAACCTTCCATTTGCAGTTGTTATTGCTAGTGGTCTGGTTCACCATATCTCTGTAGTAATTTACTTTTGCCTGCCTAGTAATTGTTGTGCAATGATTTCTAAAAGATTTGTATTGGTCCCACGTATAGTCACAAGAAGGATCCACCGCTTTCTTGAACAAGCGGTTCTTCTGTGAAATTAATTTAATAATTTGAGGGGTGATCCAGGGCTTCCTGCTTTCTCTCACCCTGAGAGTTTTCAAGGGAGCAAATTCGCCGAGTGCAGTCGAAATGAGAGACTGCAGATGACTGACCTTGTCGTCCACGGTTAAGTCGGGAGATGTACTTGCGTAGAACGGAAGAGAGGACGCGAAGGTGAAAAAATGAGGTTCGTATATTTTATGAATTTTACGGGTAGTAATTAGCTTCCTTGGCGTGCGCGTTATATTAATTTTGAGTGTGGTGTAAACGAGAAAATGGTCACTCATGTCCTCATAGACAGTAATGATCAACACTTACGTAAGTGTATACGAAGTTATGATTACAGAAAGCATTTTTAATTTCGGTAAGATCTCATGCATGAGATTACAACTTTACTCAGCCTGTGTTAAATGGATTGTCACACTTCAGCTTATTCAACGCTGTAATTGGGAATCTGCCTGTTGTGTTCTTAATAAATAAATATATGTATTGTTTAAGAGACCAGAGAGGGAAAATATTAGGTTAGGTTTACCTTATACACACAGAAAACTAAAGGCATCATATCGATTGATGCACCAGAATGTATCGATTGATGCACTAAAGTGTGTTTTATGGCTTCTTCAAAGAATCAGATTCACATTTGATTCATTTTGGGTGTATTTGTGTATGTCTTGAAAGAAACACCAAAGTGCATCATTTGATTCAAATGAGGATTTATATCATTCGAGATGCACTTCAATGCATCAGTTGATGTTCCTTGATGCACCTTCCTGCATCATCTAAAAAACTGCATTCTGGTGCATCAAAATGCATCAAGGTGCATCAAAACGCATCAACTGATGCATTGAAGTGCATTTCGACTGTAATAAGTCCTCACTTGAATCAAATTATGCACTTTGATGTTTCTTTCACGACATACAAAAATGCACCCAAATGCATCAAATGTGAATCTGATTCTTTGAAGAAGCCATAAAACACACTTTATTGCATCAATCTATGCATTCTGGTACATCAATTAGTGTTGCCCACGGGACGAGACGGGACAGGCTTTTAAAAATTCGAGACGAGACGAGATTGATCATCTGTCCCGAGACAAACGAATATTTTCGAGACGAGATAGCATTTCACAGCATTTCCACGAGACGAGACAGGCCAAAGTCTCGTCTCGTTGGCAACACTAGCATCAATCGATATGATGCATTTAGTTCTCTGAGTGTATGGGGCATTCCATTGTCACGAGTTGGAAACACGGACTATATTTTTAATATTGATTATTGAAGTAACTATTCTGCTGATAGTTAAACAACATTTTTCATATACTTTCTGTGCAACGAAATATGAAACTTAACACTGTTAATTAAACATAACTGCCGATACATTCCCAGATTTGGAGCTACAAGTAAACAATTTTGTGTCACGAGCGGGACACCTAAAACACTACACTACCCCTTCACTCAATAAGAAATTCATTTTAATTTCTGTGAATTGTGTTTTGGAGAAATTAATTGATTGTGTTTTAGTGTCACAGGTGGGACACAATAGGAAACAAAAGTAAACCAAATGTTAAAATAAAGTAGCAATATGTAAAATACCTTCTAACTTAATTATAGGGCTATATATATATATATATATATATATATATATATATATATAATACTTGAATTTTTATGCAAATGACAATTTTAGATTGTTCACCCTTGTAGTTACAGCATTGTATTTAATTTTAATGGAATGCGCGCTATATATATATATAAAAGAAGTAAAATTAATGAAGATATATAACATATAACATTTTTAAAGGCTTCACGTAGGATAGTCCTTTGTAGAAGAATATCCTAAAAAAGTAGCATTAGACCACGGTGCATCCAAAGACCAGAATCACTGGCATTGAACTTGCAGCTAGGGAAGAGAAATCAATGAAGGCAGTGATTTCCTGCCTCCCGTCTACATCAATCTTTGTTCGTTCGTTTTCTCTCCCACACCCCTTTGGTGGGCCACACTGCCAAGTGCTCCCTGACCAACGAAAGAGATTGTATTACACGACCCCCGGCCTCTCCCGCGCGAGGACTGATGTTCGATTCTTTCCCTCGGCCACCCTTGGCCCCGCCCAGGCCTTGTACGGAGGCGAAAGGGGCTGGCACTGATGCAGGATGCTGAGAGAAAGATGCCTTCACAAGATCTGAGAAATCGTGCCAAATTAGAAATCATCCGATGGTATGGTTCAAGAATTATTTTCGCTATTTGACCTTGTTTTTACTCTTATAAATGCATTTTAAAGTATTGGGAAAGTGAAATTTGTATCGCAGGATATATATTTCAAGAAGAATATAGGGTAGAAATGAAAGCCTGAAAATGCAAAATCAAGGTAAAATATTATGCCGTATGGAACCATGCCGGATGTACATGTACATATAATAACATAAATTATGTTTAAACTGCAGTTGTATAGCAACGCCAGCCAGAGAAAAGTATTATACAGTTCTGTTGAGGACTGAAATTCAAATCAATGCAGAGATAGAAACGGGAAATAGAGGGGAAAGAGAGTGAAAAAGGAAATAGAGGGGAAAGAGAGTGAAAAGGAAAATAGAGGGGAAAAGAGGGGAAAGAGAGTGAAAAGAAAACTGAGGGGGAAGCAGAGTGAAAAGGGAAATAGAGGGGAAAAGATTGTAAAGTGAAATAGAGAGGAAGGAGGGAAGTAGAGGTTAAAGAGACTGAAAGGGTAATAGAGGGGAAGAGGGAGAAAAGGGAAGTAGAGGGGAGAAGAATAATGAATAATATTACATGAAAGAACTTTTGCAGAATATAGTTACAACAAATCACATACGTTTAAACTAATCACAGTGAAGGAAGACAATGATATTTATCTTCATTCAAATCACTGTAACCATATTGTTATTGTTATTAATCTTGAAGAGATTGTATGTTGTTCATGGCACTCCCTCTCTGTTCAGCAATGTAAATAGGCTATAAGAAATTGCCTTTCACTATGAACAATTGGTAAATTAATTATATTCAAAATTATAAAACTCAAAAACACATTTTTGAAGATGTAGAGAGCGTTGATGCCCTTTTTTCCTAAAATGGAAGATAAGATGTACGTAATTTTTCTTTCTTGAAAGAGATGAACATTCAGCGACAGAGTATCGCCTCTTGTTCTCATATATTTTCATCCTGTGAAAGTGTTGTGTTATTTTCAAACACCTAGTTTCCGAATGGAGAGTATGGAACTTACATGTCTGGTGTTTTATGTCACGTCTAACTCTGTGAGAAATTATATGGTTGGATTTGCAAAGAGGAAAACAATGAACATGTATAATGTATTTGTGCAGCTTTGTCACCAACTCATTATATTGATTTCCAACAACGGTTCCTTCGAATGCAACTGCTTCCCCGTTTCTGAGAAAGCATGAATAAATCAACGCACTTTTAAAAATGGAGGCTTCGTGGGTGTACATTTGTCCGTTTGTGGCAAATGGATTTAGAAATAAAGTGATTTCCATATCCTAAATCAATAGCGTGACTTAATAGAAAACCTGATATTAGTTACCCCGAACCCGGGCTCCCTGCGTGGCAGCCAGACGTCTTACCAACTGGACAACCGCCGCTCATAATAGGTACAGTCACCTACAATATAAATAGTACCTAGATCCTGAAATTCTCGCTTTTCTGCATTGCGTCATGTGTGTTGCGTAATGTTACGGTGATGAGTGGAATTTAATGGCATGCTTTTCCCTGCAGGGCATGTGTTGTGTTGTCCATATATGTGTGTGATTGTCCCTACATCCATATCAACTTATTACCATTCATCCTCATCTTCGCGATAAGCCAAAAATGGAAGAAAAGCGACGTTAAAAAATTCAAATCAACAATCAATGAAGGAACAATCCCAAATAAGGACCCCCCGATGGCGTAGTGGTAACGTCGTCGCCTTGTAATCAAGGGGTCCCGGGTTCGATTCATGGCGAAGGCACATTGCACAGGGGTTCGTATCCAATTTGAAACTGTAGGTCCAGACCTGATTAGTCAATATGTGCATAAAGTGAACTTAAAAACAATAACTCAACCAACACTCACAAATAACACCTCTCCGATGGCGTGGTAATAACGTTGTTGCCTTGTAATCATGGGATCTCGTGTTTGACACCTGGTGGTAGCCATACAGTTATTCTGATCCCACTTTAAACTATAGATTCAGTCCCAATTAATCTTCCTGTTCATAAGGTCGACTAAAACAAAAACAAACAATCGAATAACAACTATGCCCAGGCCGGAATTGGACACCGGGAACTTCGGTAGCGAGATCGAAGTCGAACATTTAACCCTCTCGGACACCAAGCCGGCAACTTACTTAAACTATGAGGAAGTAGAAATTATTGGACAAATATGAGGAAATGTAACAGATGAAGTGACTATGTATTATAGACTGGCATAAGATAAAAAAATTACCTGTATAGTTCTATTCACAATCTTGATATTGACAGGCTGTATAGATTTGCTATGAAAGTAAGTGCTAAGTAAAACAATGTTATTGAAAATTTTCTGAACTTAATCCATCTCATGCCATTTCCCTAATCTACCCTCATTTTCGATCTCATGCTACCCACCTTCTTGCATGTATCAAGACTGCACTCGTGAAATATTGTATTGAACCTTTTGCACAAAACTTCAATTCGCGTGCCATTTCAATATGATTTCCAAAAGTTTACTTGTGGGCTCAGATCTCGAATTGTGCGACTCTTTTCTTCAGGAATTTTTCAAGAAAAAGTTCTTGTTCATTTTTTACGGGAAAAAAACATGGCATGCAATACAACTCAGAATGCTTCATCTTCGGTGCTATGGTATTACAAAAGGAAAATAACTGAATTTAGCTTTAACAATTATAAAATATAAAAAGAGAGAACTTAAATAACAAAAATTTATTTGCGTCGCTTTCCGTTAGTTCTGTCTGATTGCGACGATAAAAATGAGTGTTGATTTGACGAAACTAATGACGGGATACTTAGAAAAGGAAACTGGAAACCAGTAGAATCACTTAACATCAATTTAAAACTAAGCTACACACACACACACACACACACCCTCTGCTTGTCTTAAACCCCTACCAACCCCATATTGATATTATACATTCGGCTTAAAATAATAGTTGCAGACCAACAAAACAAAATGTAACCCAACGCTACCCCTTGCCTTGAAGGGTTTGTAAATGATGGACTATGTCAAGAGAAGTCAAAAGTGCTCTCTCTGAAATATGTAAGTAGGCTACCATTCTTTTTCTCCATTTCTGTTTTCCCGTTTTTCTTCCTAGATTTGCAGTTTTCATCTCAAATGTAATTCTTCTCGTTGGCTTCCTCCGTTACTGGTTACTTGTGTTACTACACTCCTTTCCCAGAATGTCTGGAGTAAGAGAATGCGAACGCGTCCTGAGCACACGTTGCGGGTGTGTGCCTCGTTCAGTGAACGCCCGGAGGGGAGGGGACCGCGCGGAAGGGGGCGACGCGACGGTCATTCGCTGTCCAGTAGTTCTGTAGTAAACATGACAGCTCGGAAGCCTACAAGGGGAATTCTGCATTCAGGAGAGCGCCGCATAGTGTTGACTGTGTTCGACAATCTATTTAAAAGACAATAAACGCGCGATATTATTTGTTATTTGTGTGGCCATTGTTGAGAATAAAGAAGAAATTGGCAACAGAAAGCGGTGTAGCACTTCGTTGCTTTCATCCCACGCCCTTCCCCACCTAGTCTGGCCCCGCCCACAAGCTTTCGCCCTCTGCGCGTCGCTACTCCAGACATTCCGGGAAAGTTGTATAGATACATTCAGTCTCGTTCTCCAGTTTTGTCTCTCCTTCCCCCTCCCCTATTTCCCGTCTCTCTCCACGTTTTTCTCCCTCTCTACTAAAGCAATTAAGTTTGTCGATGATAAGTAAACATGACGTCACATGCTGTTCACTGCAAATCATTGGCAGGACTCTTTTTCCCGGGAGGGACTGAAATTGTAAAGCTGGATAGATCATAGCTTCGTTTTAGGGAGTGGGGCACGCAATGAAATGTTTCGTATATTTGGGTCTTTTCCGTCTATTAAAATTGTAATAGGTGGTCGTTTTACGGGAGTTCAACATATTTTATTAGAAAATTTTTAATTTCTCAAAATTTCTGGAGCCAGCCGCCTCCCTTGCTTAATTTCATCACTAATCCTCATCTTCGCAATTAGCCAAAAGTGACAGAAAACCGAAGTAAAATAAGCCAAACCATTCAATCAAAAGATCCGAGACAAATTGATAAAACGCCAGCATTCTGATTTTGAGCGACCGCCTTTAGAAAAACTTCTGCCCTTGTTTGCAATATTGCATAATTGCGATGTTCTTTGGATTATCTCGTATATCTTCTCACGTCTATGTTGTCCTTTTTTACTTTTAGTGAGCATCCAACAACGTTTTCACGCCAACTGTGCGATTTCCTGTGCAAAATTGAAGCTACTCCATCCCGCTGTGCAACATAACAAGGAAATACCAAGATGAAAGCGTATCAAATCTCCCAAGAGATTTTTATCGCCGATGCACTTCGTTGTGAATACATACAGAGCGCTTGGTTTCCCCTGCACGCTACACTGGCTTTATGCCTATCATAACTTAAGGGAATAAAACCTGGGATTTGATCGCAGTGAGCTGCAGTTTTAGACGAACATTAATATCCAGCCGAGGCTGAAGAAAGTCACCGGGAGATGAGATGATGCATTTACTTGCTTTATGGGGAATTCAATTAATATCGTGTGTGCCTGTATCAGTGGCGAGGCGTGATACATAGTCATCGCAAGATTTGCTGAATGTCAAGGTCGATCTTTCAAGGGCGGGGAGGGGGTCGTTGCAATAATTCTGCGGGATGAACGAAAAGGTCATTGGCTTTTTAAATTTAAAAGCTACACTCTATCCCCGGAATGTGTGAAACAAGGCCGCGCATTACGGTAGAGAAGAGGGGGGGTCGATTGTGTAGAGCGAAGCAGTCCACGCTACTGAGAAGGCTGGTAACTGCAGTCTCTTTCCGCCTCCACTCAATCCCGTTCCCTCTCATGTGTTCGTTGGTGAAGCCGTCACGCGTCACTACTGGCGCAAGGACTTATTTTCGTTCGCTTCAGAGATAGATACCAGGAACAGAGTATAACTGCATAGATTATATCATAGGAGCAGACAGATATGTAACGAACATTCAGAAAATCTAGATAAAGAAACACTCTTTGATTATATGCAAAGGGAGAAAAATAGAATTCTGGAATTTCCAACCACATCATTTTAATTTAACAAAGATATCCAATGAGAAGAACTCGCAAAATGCCAAGACTAAATTAAGCTAAAATAAGTTTAATAGAAATACCACGATTAGGCTTAGTATTGTGATTGCCTAAATACCTAAAAAAAGAAATATATATATATATATATTCCAATTAGCACGACAGAGGTGATGAAAGGAGACGGAAAAATAAAAATAAAGCAAAATAAAGCCATAGTGGGGAGAGCGAACATGTGTGAAAGGGGGGAGGGTTACTAAATAAATAAATGTGAGAAAAATTAGGAATCACTCAGGTAACAGTGCAAGTATAGGGAAAGAGTTGAAATGAAATAGTGTTTGTGAACTCCCAAGCAGTGTGAATGTGGAAGTAGACTGAGAGGAGGAAGGGTGCATGGAAATTGCACTAAAACATTTTTCACTTGTATGGTATGTATAGCTGTAAAGGCTCATACTGGAAATAAATTCTATTCTAACAGAGCAAGAGGAAGCATGACGACAAAGGTTGTCGAAACTTCTAATTTGAGTAAACCGTCAGGACATGAAGTGAGGTGAGACCTTTTAACTACAAGATACAAATTGTGCTGTCCCACACGATGAAAATTACGAAATCTGATTAATTTGTATACTTCCTGTAATTAAGTACAGCAAGTCCACAAATGCATTACAAAGCAAGATGGACCAAAATTGAAACGATGGAATTGTGAATGACTGTATTGTTGAATTCTTTTTTTTCTCTCATAGTCTCCAAGAGTTCTTTCTCGATGGATACTAGGGCCATACTGCACATCCGCTCTTCCTGCGTTGATCTATCTCAACTATAAATTCTCTTGAGAGCATAACAACTCTTCTCAACTGATACTGTTGTAGCTGGTAATGAATTTGACGAAACGGAAAATTTCCTTGAATGCTTTGTCTAAATTCTCTTCTATCAAATATATGACCTATTGACATGGTGATTTATCTTGGAATATTGCAGCTCTTTGAAATACAATCAGTTCATTCCCAAGGCCTTGTAAATAATAATAAAAAAACCATTTGGGTAATCTATTTGCAAGGCAGAAAGCAGCTCTTCAGGAAAAATGTTGTTTCCAAACAAGGATGCCTGCAGGATTTCTCAGTAGGGTCAGAGTCACAGAAACTTTTATTATTATTATTACTGTTTTATTTTTGTTGTTATTATTGCATTACTATCATTATTACTACTACTTACGTTTTCTTTAATTACATAATTTGTAATTTCCATATTTTACGGGTGGACCAGACTCAATTAGGCAGTTTTTTATTAGATGTTATTTTTATTTTTTTTATTTTTATTGTGACAAATGTTACAAAATGGTTACAAAAATGGAATCACACACACATAAGTCATTGATTTTCAAGGTATTGGTCAACACAGGCTTGTAGACGTAAAGCAACATTTTCACATGTCTTCCTACACACTTTTACCGGAACATTCTTGAACTGAACAATCACCTCACTCAATGGGATTAGCGTGCACCTTGTGTTTGAGGTGACCCCAAAGTAAAGAATCTGGTGGGTTGATGTCGGGTGATCGGGCTGGCTACTCCACAGGCCCTCGACGGCCAATCCAGCGATCAACCTCGTTCACAGCATACCGTATGATGCAGACATCTATCGACAAAAAAATGTACTTTCCTATTTTTCCGTGTGCTGTTGAATTGATTGGTTACTAATGTTCGAAAACTGCCTAATTGAGTCTGGCCCATCCATGTCTATATAACAATTTGCATAACTGTATATATAACATTAATTCATGTAGGACAAAAAGCTAGTTATATAATCAGTGTAAAATAGACTGTAAGCTTAAATGTAACCCTACTTCAATTAATAATAATAATAATATTTGCTGTAATTCACAGAAAAATTTTTGGTTATATAATATCTCCACAATTTTACAATTCGAATTACATGATTCTTTCCAGAAATATCAGGATGGGGGGGGGGGGCATGTTTCCAAATATGATTTGAATATTGTTGCATTTAAAAGTTAAAGTATGGTCATTTCTGCAGCGATGATAAACATCCAGCTGCGTGAAAACCTCTTGGATTAATTTACAGATTTACATGTATCACCCATGTTTCTTACCTCAAAACCTACTATACTTCACAATGTACATTTTATACATTGTTGAGTACGGTTTTTCTATGCAATGTAGAGGACATTTCAAATAGTAAATTTCTTCATCAGATTAGTGGCCGCGGTGGCTCAGTCGGTAACGCGTCTGACTACCATGCTCAAGGTCCCGGGTTCGATCCCCGGCCGGTTCAAATCCGGGAACTTTTCTAACGGTGGAAGCGGCCCCGGCGCCTACCCAGCGTCGAATAACATGGGTACCTGGGGGAAACCCTGGGGGGTAAAGGCGGTCAGGGGCGTGATGCTGATCACATCACCCCCACTCACGACCGGATCAAGAAAGTGTGGGGCGTTACCCCCACACCCCCTATACGCCTTCATGGCGTGGTGCTATGCACAGGGGAACACTTTACCTTTACCTTTTACCTTCATCAGATTAGTTAAACATAGATGCCCTACGCCTTCAAACCTCTCGAAACATGAAATTCTGTACAGTCTTCAAATACATGATCTTCCTCTTTCACGTCAAGTTTCAGATATAAGTTTTCTTTTCAGAATCACTCATGAACACGGGACCTCTCCTATGGCGTATTGTTAACGTCGTCGCCTTGTAATCAAGGGATCTCGGGTTCGATACCCGGTGGAGGCTCATAGTGGTTCGGATCCCACTTTAAACTGTAAGTCAAGTGCCGATTATATTATCTGTGCATAAAGTGGACTTAAAAGAACTCATTCATGAACAACCCTTTACTGCTATGAACTCTTGCCACTTTTACATATCCAGATCCCAAGTACCAAAGCAAATGCCACATCTTCTTTTACACAAAAGTTCCTATACTCTATTCCCTGAATATGTGGAGCAAGATCGCGCATAGCGGCAAAGAAGGGGGGAGCCAGTGAGCGAAGCATTACATGCTGCTGCGAAGCTGGTAAATGCAGTCGCTTCCCCCCCCCCCACAATCCCGTTCCCTCTCATGTGTTCATTGGTGGAGTCGTCTCGCGTCACTACTTGAGCTGCCTTGACTCATCTCACCCAACGGGTCGATAGGTGCCGGGCTTGCCCCGAGTTCATATTTTCCTGGAGATGAGGCCTGCTCGAAGAAAAGGTTTATAAGCGAAGACTTGTGCCGTTCGCCTTATCCAGAGATAGGTGGGACAGAGTGTAGGCTATCACTATAACAAAAAATACTTTTTATAGCTACAAACCCTCCACAATTCATGAAATGACGCCACAGGCTTCCATCTCTCCAAATAAACATTCACCACGGCGTGCAACAAACAGACGAAATGTTAATAATACTGGTTTGACCGTCGTTATTATTATTATTGTTATTGTTACATGCGAGTATGCTAATTTTGTTGTTTTTTCACCTTTGACATTCTGCTATAAAATGGATTTATTCTGTATTTAGGACTTCTAAAAAAAATACTCTCTATCTGTTGGGTTTTTCGCTATTGTATTGATTTCAGTTTCACGTATAAATGTTGGAGAGGCTCACGGGCAATCTCAAATATTCATTCATGTGACGCAGAGCACGTAACTTGGGTTACTGATGAGAGAGAAGGATGGAGATGCAATGTTTCGTGTAGCTTTCCATCACACGCGATTCCCACTGCGTCAGCGAAATGTGTCGTAGGGTGACACCCCCTCCCCTCTATCTGCCATGCATCATACAACGACCTTCTGATGAAGCATCGAGTAATTCACAGCTAGAGGAACAAAAATATATGCATTCTTTTTTATTTGTTCTCATTGTAACACTGAAACCACTGGTGTATTGAAAAATGTAACTGGCTGTGCACAATTGTACGGTTTTAAACTTCAGAATACAGATGACTACAACCGTGGTTTTTTCTCTTTAATTTTGTAAATGATGACGCTCAAAATGTGAAAGTATTCTTCTTGTGTCGATTCACTATTTCGCTACTGGTTTAGGATTAGAGCCCCTTTAGTTTGTCCCTTTATTACTTTCATCAATCATCATTCATCGTCACGATTACCCCCAAAGAGGTAGAAAACAGACAAAATAAGCAGAAATACTAATTTTACCCATCACAATTTGGCTTAACCCACTTGGTATAAAGATTATTTTAAGTTCAATGTGAGGTAATAAAGTTAAGCATGTAGAAAATTAAAAAATTGTATTGTATTAATAGACTTTAATAGACATTTACTGTGCACGTTCCGTTGTACAGAGTTTGTTAGAAATGATTGCAAACCCAGAAAACGGGCAATTTGGAACACTGTGGTATTTTGAGCGAATGTGATTTTTCTTGACAATATGGGTTAGATAATGCAGTTATTTTTAACCTCCATCACTCCTGCTTGATAAGGAACATTCCAAAATGTGATGCCCTTGAATTGGAACAACAAAAATTGTATTTAAAACGCACAGAATATACTGTACACTTTAACATAAATAAAATAACTGTGTTAATTTGTTTTCCATTTGTTACAGAAGCAGTTTCTACATATAGTGTAGAAAATGGACACATTATTATCTGTTGACTGGCATGTGCAATCGATTTTTCAACAGAAGAAACGAGGAAAAATAAACATGAAAAACATCAAAGTAAAGAGCAACATATAATTTTGCTAAAAATCGATCGTGAATGCTACTTTGAGGCAAATGAATATATATAAACGTTTACTACAAACATGTCATCTTCAGCTTTTTAATCTTTATTACATGCGTGAAATTTTCTCGAGCCAGTTGCTTGTAACTTTTAACAGATACCAGTGTACCTTCTTTTTCTATCCTACACTTATACTTCCAATAATTAAAAGCATAGTTCGTCACGAACGAGAAAATCAAGTTAAATTTATTTACCGTTGCTTCCAACCTTCTCCGTTTTTTCTTTTAATTTGAAACGACGAGTAAATGCACGTGTTCTCAAAACAGCTAACCAATCACGTACTTCATTTCATATGACGTTTACGTGCTTGCTTTGAGGCTAGCTACTATACTAGAGTCAACCCCGGGTTTCTTGACTTGCACGGCCTACCCCTTCAGATTGGTGCAATGAAAGATAATCCTAACTCAAGGGTTATCCTGACCCGTAGATTTCCAAACTCGCGAGTTTGTACGATGTTCGTACAACTGTGCATCGGATGGGAGGATATGTTTCTATTTTGTTTTATGAACTGCACCTGTTTAAAATTACAATTTCTGGACTTTAGAAGCATAATCAATGTTTTCTAATCTTAAGAGCTCTTGTGTATATAATTATTGTTTGGCTAAAATGTTTTCAAGAAGTACGAAGATATTCTCTCTTGCAACAGCAAGTAGAATGTGGATGTGAAATGCACTGCTTTGTATTTTAGACACTTTACGTTGTTTTGGTACCTCTCAAGTTAAATTTTAATGAGTGGTGAAATAAATCATGAAACAAATGCGATATCCAGAATTCGAAGCCGTGATCTTTGTTTTCCAGGTATTTATAATAGAAGATAGACATATAACGTCAAGACACTTTTGCAAATATCTATGCAGCAAATGCAGTCAAAGACACCAATATTATTCTGTGCGCTCTGGAAGGATATACAAATATATACTATTTAGGAATTTATCTCGACACCTTCTAGAAATGTTTTCGAGACATTCGATGCTGAAAAAGGGCCATAATCGGCCAACCTTGATAGAACATTCTGTCATGAAGAGTCACTTTATCACCCGGGAAGCGGCAAGTATGCTCACCGAGATACTATTGCGCTCACTGAGTAGGCTCATCGCTTACAGTACTTGACGACTTAGTGAGTTTCGCTTTGTTGATCAACTAACGCTAACGTGCAAATTTTCTACAGTAATACTTTTATTTGATTTAATTTTTGTTATTTAGCGTCTATGCCACTGATGGATAATCAAGACTACGACGATGATGAGTGATGAAATTGATGAAGGGACGCTCACAAAGAATACCTATGGATTCAAACCGTGACTCGTGACGTCGTAGCGCGCTGTGCTAGCCATTCCGCCATAATGGTCGGCAATACTTTTACTACAATACAACTCATCAGTGAAAAAATATTAGTCATTCAGAAGTAGTGGTGCATACTGTAATGGCAACACTGGACAGGCAAACAAACCGCAGTCAACATGGGTCCGCAAATGTCCCGTTTGCAAGAAAATTCCTGTGTTACACCCAGGGTTGTTAAAGATTCAGGAACTTTAAATAAATTCAATTCCGGTCCAGGAGAGAAAATCAGGAAGCGTAAATGGGTTCTGGACCGTAAAGAACCTTTTTATCTGTAAAGTATTTCAATTCGGTCCAGGAACCTTTTCACCAGATCAATTTAAATACGGTCCAGGAACTTTTTTCCGGCTCAATTTAAATACTGTAGGAACATTTTTTTCAGACTGAATTTAAATTCGGTCCAGGAACATTTTTCCCGGATAAATTTAAACACGGCCAAGGAACCTTTTCTTCTGGATCAATTTAAATACGGTCCGGGAACATTTTTCGCTCCCGAGATTCCCGAGGCAGGGTATAGCCGTCGAGCGTAGCGCTACAATAGTCTATACCCTGTCCCAGGTAACTGTGGAGCAAGGCAGCGCATAGTGTCAGAGGAGCGAAGGAAATCGAGTGGCCAGAGCAAAGTACACGCTGCTGGGAAGGGAGTCGCTATCCCCAATTCCACCCAATTCCGTTCCTCTCACGTGTTTATTGGTGGAGCCGTCTCGCGTCACTACTTGCGCAGAGACTTGTTTTCGCTTGCCTGCTCTACAGTTAGCTGGGACAGAGTATAAGCGTGCACCATCTCTTCCCTCGCACTCTGTTTATATCGCGGATTCGGACACGGCCCAACACTTCGAAAGCGAAAGCTTGCTGCCTGAAGACTCAGGTACTTGATGCGCCTCTTATCCCAGCATTTCAGTTTTTATTTTTAGCTTCCCTTGCGGTGAACAAGTTTCCGAGTTTCCGAAACCACACCGCTGCAAAAGCGCTGAGATCCCTGAATACGATTCGCGTCTCATCAATCCAAAATCAGCCGCCCTTTTGAGACCGAAAAATTTAGAGAACTTGTACAATGGTGGGGCCAGCTTCAAGCATCAAAGGCCGTCTAGTCGAGGCATTTCCCTTTTGCACGAAAATCAAAATCGGATTATGTCCGAACACGGCTCAAGTCAGAGACTCGCTATTGATCTGTTTCTAGGAAGCTGTCCGACTGGTCACTTCCTCTTGAAAGTCCCCACCCCCCTCGCTCGTTCTCTTGTCTTCCGTCCGTGTTTCGACACAATTACCTTCAGCCCCTCCTGTCCCCTCCCCATAGGAATGCACGCACAGAAGTCGAAGTAGTGAAGCGGAAAAAAAAAGTTATGGATTCGTTTGCTGCATTGGAACTGTAACCCTTCATTGGGCTTTTTTGATTGATCAAAGGAACATATTTCTGTGTCCCTAATTCAACTATTTGTATGCTCGTAAGAATAAACGTAAGAGGTTTTGTATTTTGAATTTGTATTTTCTTATTTTGACATCACCTTTCTGCCACTTTTGGCTAAGAGCTTCAATGAATGATGATGATGGAAAAACTCTCAGGCCAGGATTCAAACTCGACCATTTAGACGGCGGAAGAAATTTGATGTTTTTACAGAAAAAGGAAAAACATCGTCGAGTACCAAATACCAAAGGTACAGACTACATTTAGTGTAAAATGTTGCATATTGAAATATCGCTTTACCTTAGTAATTTTGGGCGTGCTGTCAAAGAACAATAAAGTAAGGGTCCAAAATTTCGTCCCCAATCACTTTTTCGTACTTGGAGACCGTATTAATTGACGTCAGAGCGCCAAAATTTGACTTTACCTTCGTTAACTGTATCTTTACCTTGAAACCTACCCAAGACGTCTGTATAATCAATTATTAGTTCATGAAAAATAATTTCAAAATTACCTAAAACAAAAACGTTATTTCTAATTTCGTCCACTAAAAAAATCGGGAAATTTAAGTAAAATCTATTTCTCTAATGTGTTTTGTTAATTTTCAGTTAATACGAAACATAATGCTGGCGCCGATAGCGTTCCTAACGGCAGAACCGAGAAACTGAAGGGGACGAAATTTGGGCCTTTTATCGTGTAAAATAAGACAAAATACATTATTATAATTTCATGTACAGAACATTTGAGGTAATAATAATGACAAATATTGGAGGAAATTGTAAAAGAATACACTTAAATAAGTCGCTAAAATCATTTGTACTCCCATTATAGTTCTTGGCTTGACCTGCACTTAGGAATTAACGTAAAATTGACAGTATTTTACAGTTAGAATTTAACAGTTTGACTGTCAATTTACAAAATCGGGACCCATGTTTTTTTTAGTTTTTTTTTTTAGCGTGAACGCCTTTCTTCTCTGCACTGTAGCTAGAATAAGAAGTAAAGATGGCGCTGGTAACAGCTTGGAATATTAAACTCAGACACGCACTCGTACATATCATATAAGCATGAAACATACATAAAAAATAAACTTTCAAATTTAATTGTAAATATTTTATCTTCCAAGAAGATTAATTATTATAAATTCCTGCTGTGTACACCATAAATATTGCATTTTCAGGAACTGAATTATTACAATAATATTTTATCTTCCATAAAGATTGTAACAGCAGTAAGTGACAGCAGACTGACACAAAGATTGACGAATACGAAAGCAGAATCAACAGACTGGAAGTTCAAGTACTACAAACCCGCCAAGATCCAGGTCGCAGTCGCAGGTGCACCATAAATATTTCACTTTTAGGAACTGAATCACTACAATAATATTTTATCTTCCATAAGGATTGATGATTCTAAATTCCTGATTTCTGCACCATAAATATTTCACTTTCAAGCAATGAATCATTACAATAACGTCGATAATTTAAAAATGATTTGTAATAGCTTTCAGATGACAGTGGAAATTCACTGCCTTGTATCTCCATTTATTGATTTACATTATAAGTCGCTCTAAAGTAAGAAATTGTAAAGATGAAGAGCCAACTGGTGGTTTAACAAAATCGATCCAGGGTGTCTCAAAAGGAACGAAAACTTTATCTTCACAACCTATGAAAATCATTACATAATGCATCAAGGCTTCTTTAAAGGTCAAGTTGAAAATAACAATTTGGAATCGATCGCTTTACAGCAGCCAAGACTGCATAAAAGAGAACGAAGTAGCGGGATCCCGGAAGTACTTGCAAGTCGTAACAAATGTTGACACGTAATAATTATGTTAAGACCTGTTCTGGTCGTGGCGACGATGATGAAGAGGCCCCATGTTGGGCGCCAAATTATTGACGCGGAATAAAATTTTGGTAAGGACCTGTCGTGTCGACGATGATGATCGAGGCCCAATGCTGCGTTCAATCAGTTCGGGCCAAAATAACGATATTCAAAGTTGTATTCACTGGGCGCCAAATTATTGACACGGCGAGTTTGGACCTGTTCTGGTCGCGACGACGTTGATGACGGTGATGAAAAAAACTGATGAGGATATGAGAAAGGGATGAGAAGGGGAGGGAGGGAATACAGGTTCGATGGCGATAATCACGATGCTAACTTAAGCACAATTACTTATAGTGGCACGGCAAATGTTAAACCGGTTGTCAGCCTCAAGCCACACGTTTTGAAGCATGTGCGGGGTAATGTTGCTTACTGCAACCACAATTCTCTCACGCAAGTCTTGCAAATCTCTAACCGGTGTACAGTAAACTTTGTCCTTAATACACCCCCATAACAAAAAATCGCACACAGTGAGGTCTGGTGACCGTGGAGGCCATTCAATAAAACTCGAACCTCTTCCTATCTATTTTCCATTGAAATGCTCGTCCAGAAAGTCTCTAACGAGATTTGAGAAATCAACCGGTTTCGCGTAACTCCTTTTCCCATTTCTTTATTGAAATGTACGATGGAACTACTTCTTTACCACCCAAACCATAACGTGCACGAAATCGTCTCTGCACAAGTGTCGCAGACTTCACATCAGACAACGTTAAATCACAAAACACATTTTCTTGTGGCGACCACATGACGAATGGCTACTGAGAAACTGATAATATCAGTTTTCAAGACATTCTGGTTACTGCGCATGCGCAACTACCACTGAATGTGTTGCTAAAAAAATTCTGAGTCATTCTTTAAAATGAAACAATAATCACATCATTCTGACAGTTTGTTTAGAAGTTATGAATTTTTCTTTTATTATACGTATAAGCGGACACGCTGTATATGGTTCCAAATTTCAACTGGCAGGCACCAAACCCTAGCTTTTCCAAATCTTTTACTCATCGACCATTTCACTAAGGCGATTTAGGCGTGGAACTATCCCTCACGCGTAGCCGTCAATTCAATATCATACAATAAGCTTAACTAGGCCCACAGATCAGCCACGTTGCGGAGAACTATGTGCCTCTACTATGTCATCAAATAATATAAGAAAAAATGAGTGAAATCCCAATATCACATACACTGTTTCCCCCACGGCAACATCGATGACCAGCAGCTCGGACCCAACCTTGTCCTGAGGCTAATCGAGAAACACAGAGCGATCACGTTGGGGGAACGATGTGAACCCTACTACATCTTATGAGCAACTGCCAAGATTGGATAATAAACCTTTTTCGAGCAAGGCCTCATCTCCAGGAAAATATCAACTCTGGGCAAGCCCCGGCACCTATTAACCTGTTGGGTGAGATGAGGCAAGGCAAATGGATAATAAACCTTTTCCTGCTCCCTCAAAAATAGAAAGCGCGCACCGCATTTATAGAAAATGTTCGCTACCAGATCTACGTCATTAAAACAGTCCCGAACATACACGGCGCTAAAACATATTACTACATGCTGATTGAGCATAATTAAACAATATAATTCAAAATACACCAGAGGCGGTTAATTCGTATGGAAGCCTACGTATGCTCTGACAATGGCAAAGAACTGAAGATTCAAGACCTTGTGTGACCACCGGATGGTTACACCTTAAAATTTAACCTTACTCAAAACATCCTTGTATCTATACTCTGTCCCGGGTATCTCTGGAGCAGGCGAACGGAAACAAGTATCTGCACAAGCAGTGACGCGAGACCAATGAAAAGGGAACGAGACTGGGGGGGAAGCGACAGCAGTTGCCAGTTCCCCTTCTCTGCCGCTATGCGCGGCCTTGCTCCATAGATAACGGGGACAGAGTATACACACAAGGATTTAAATCACAAAATCTACGTGCTATCTATGTTCAGTTTCCTCCTTATCCACAAAATATAGAAGCATAAGCAAAACTGTTTCCTTGGTGTGGCTACTGGCACATTGAGATGCAAGCGAGTTCAAACCCTGAGCTCCACAAACAAATTCTAAGCTGTTAACGGTGTGTGAATGAAAGAAACACCCTCCCTTGCCCGGGAAGACAAATGCTACCACTACCTAGATAGGGGCGGCAAAATCTCCCTCGGACAAGCGAAATAGCGTTACGGTCCAGGTTAAGTTCGTGTGTAGGAACCGGTGACCAACAGTGCATAGTGATACGCCATATCGAATAAAAACAAAGACATATGTACTTTCAAATTACCACCTCTTTACCTGTAGCCGGGAAGCGGCTAGCTGCATACCTGAAAATCACGGGTAGCGACATGTATACGAAAATGATATAGCCCAAAATTAACATGAAAATAAAAAGTATATTCTATTTGTAACCAACAAAAATGGAATCATTACAGGTCCCCACACTTGCACTCTCACATTCTCTCTCAGATTCAATCCTCATGGGGTTATCGACATTAGAAATTATACATGACATGTACAGGTTTTATGACGACAAGCCCTAATTATTGCATTCTCAATTAATATTATCTTACTTTTTGTCTAATCAGGTCATTTGTGATTTTGCTCCAGTGCTACTTAAATCCTAGCCAGCCCTTACTTAAGTTCACCTTTTGTTTTTAAAAAAAGAAACTAGTCGGCGCGGTGACCATACCTTACTTGGCCAGTATAAACAAAGGCGTCTCAACGGCAATTACATTCACGTGGGCGGACGTTTTCCTTTTACAAGACCTCACGTGGTTCAAACATAACAAATAACCTCCGTTGAGTGACGCAAACATGTACTCTCCAGCAGGCGGGACTTAAACACTTCGCCGCGACGAGCAATTCACATTACCAGGCAAATACTTTAACAAATAATCACATATGCGACCGGACATAGCTAGCAGCGACACAGCGCTGACACATAAAAATGAACAAACCTCAAGTAGAATATGCAATTAAGCGGGCGGCGCTTTACTCTAATAGTACGCACTTTAAACAAATACAAAGGGGCACAAACAACAATGAATTTAAGATCATAAAAAAAAATATCACAAGGAATAAGAAAAATTGACCTGAGACGAATAGATTACAAATGACAAGCGCGACGGGAGTTTGATGTAAAATTTCGAGTTGAGTGGGCGTTTTCCAAATGTCGACGAATTTCAAGGGCGTTCTCTAAATCAATCGGGCCGTCACGTGTTAAGGTTCACACAGATGAATACTTTACCATCTCTCAGCTCCCGGGGTGCATCCTGGCGTCTTTATGGGCGATTGAAAACACATAGTATTCACACGGAAGGTTTCCTTGGTCGCGACGATGGAGATGCGAGAAGGATTCAAACACCTAGTTTCCCGGCTCCTCTTCCTCTCGGGATCGGTGGATCTCCGTGGTATGACGCGGTTCGGACGTCGCATCTGAGCGGTCGTTGTAGGCGTCGTCGGGGCGTCAACATCTCTCTCTACGTCTCTCTGTCGCGGCTGGTAAGCGTCGTCGGGACGTCAACGTGGTGGATGGTAGGCATCGTCGGCGTATCAATAGGGCGGCGTTCGACGTTCTCTCTCTCTCCATGGCGGCGGATAGGCATCATGGGCGTATCAATGGGGCGGCGTTCGACGTTCTCTCTCTCTCCATGGCGGCGGATAGGCATCGTCGGCGTAGCTTCTTCTGACATCAGGCGAATCGACGTAACGCCCTCATCTCCTTTCTTCCTCTAGCCCGCCATAGTTTCCGGTGTTCCTTGTTTCTCAAAAATTATAAATGGCGCAAGGTAATCACGGAAACACGTTTCGCTTCAACTTCCCCCAGCGGTTGAGGTAGGCGCACTCGTGTAGACTTACTGCCTATCACACACACACTGGTGTTCGCACGACACAACAAAGTCCACTGTACACGAAAGGTAGCACAAAGGTGCTCTCGTTCCAAGAATCGCGGCAAAAACTGTATATGGAGAGGTAGCTCGGAGCTGCTCTCGCTACAAGGATCGCGGTAAGACTGTATGTCGAAAAACCATGTCCTTCGTTTTATTTAGATTTTGAAAAACGACGCTATGCGCACGTTGGAGTGACGCTTCCGAAGGGGTCAGTCCACTTTGCTCTATTGTCTCCAAACTAGGACGTACCGTGTCCGAAGTTGACTTGCGCGGATTAAGCTTCCGCCTGGCTGTCGCCCATAGCTCAACTGCAATCGCTGTCCACAAACTGATCAATTAGAACCGATTTGATCTGGCGTCCGTAATTGTCGCTTGACCGTGACGAAACTCCACATATCTGTCCTTGCACACATGCCGCTGCGCTGGTATAAGTTTCACATGAATCTGACCGTTGGAAACCGAGATATTTAAATGTTTGTCATTACGGTCGAATTTCCTAAGCTTTAGACGCATAGCGTGACCCTTCAGGTGCTCGCCCTTAACACAAGCGGATTTCTCGTTCCTCCCGTCGGCTTGGCAAAAATCAAATATGTAATCTTACAAATGAAAACACTTAACACTTTGAATCAGCTCGTCTTTTTACCGCTACATACATGAATAATAATGATAATAATAATGACGGTAAATCTGACTGTCACAACGGCAATATTCGGTCTCTCTTGCTCTTAAGGTATGACTGCAATTTTATTATAAAAATACTCGACTATTATGCTGAACTTTTGAGTGTAGTCATCGGTAAATATCTAGAACCATAGGCCTAGTTTTCGCCCAGAATTCCATTGAGATGCTCTTAACAATAACCGCCCTGATTCTTGATCTTCTCAATCATTGGCGCCGACTTTGGGGTGCCAAGGCGGTTCCTGCCCCCCCCCGCCCCCCCAATTCACGTAGAAGGATACATTTTATGTATATTGACGTACATGTATAAAGTATTGTTTATGCAGATCTTGCACCCCCCCTCAAATTACCTTGCCCCCCAAAAATTATCTTAAGTTGTTTTGTTCTCAATGCTGTGTCCTGATCGATGATCTGCGACGTTATAATAATCTCGGCGAAAACCATATATACTCTGTCCCCGGAATCTGTGGAGCAAAGCCGTGGATATCGGTAAAGAAGGTGAGACTGCGAGTTGACGGAGCGAAGCAAGGATTATATTGGGATCATACGGCTTTGAAGAACAGGAAGGACGTATTTAGGGTGGTCCATGGGTCCGGACCCCCGGAAAGACTTGCTAAATACTAAAATTAAGTAATGAAAATATTAGCATTTGTTGCATAATCGATTGTTAATGATTTCCTCTGATCTTTTTAGAAGGCAAGGATTGTATTGGAATCATACAGCTTTGAATGACATTACAAAGAAGATTTATGTACGCTACCTACTACTCAAAATAATACGCAGAAAATATTAATCAGAAACTTACTTTTCCCCAACTACATGTAATATTTTTTTTCTGTAATTCGACAAATATTCAATTATTCATCTATTTGACATTAATTTCATTGCCGGTACACTTGTTTTTATGTAAATTATTCCAATCTTAACTACAGGTAAGCCACGTAATGAATATGCGCTGTTATACCTAGGTATATATCTATTCTTGTACAGTCTTTTACCTATTCGTGTAATAATAATATAATATTTATGTATTGTAATTAGTATTTAAACATAATTATTATTATTATTCGAGAGACACTTGGTTCGAATCCTCCACGAAAAATATTTCTAGATACGTGCCTGGATAGAGTATATTTATACTCTTTAAAGATGAAATTGGCTGTAGTGATATTGAGTATGAAACATATACTCGGAAAAAGACTAGTATAGCCTATACTTAGAACAGGACTGACATCTACATAAGTTTCAATCCAAGAGATCACCAATTTAGTTATCACTAGGGCTTTTGGCAAGGGTGATGTGTGTTCCCAAAACATATAGAAATTCATATTATGAAGAAACTAATTAAGTTAAGGCACTTTTAAAGGGCATATTTTGGCATATTTGGCCATTTTTGTGTGATATAGCATATTTTGATGGATTTTCGATCATATTCAGCATATTTTTTTTTCATTTTCAAGAAATATACAGTCATTTTCGAAGTGGATTCGTTCTTAATCCCATGTTTACTCGAGTTTTTTTTTATAAAAAAAATATTTTTTTTTCTGTAGCAAAATCTTTTTTTCATTTTTATTTGAAAATTTAGAGAAAGTATTTATTGTGCATTGCAACTCAGGGCCCATAAAGTGAACTAAAAATATTACTCTTGTGAAAATATCTCAGCATTTAGATACTGATGTTTGAAACAGTCCAGTTATAAGGGCATATCTTTCAAATTATAGTGCATATTTTATAAAATTGTAGGTTATAAGAGCATATTTTATTTTGCATATTTTGGTGAGTTTTAGGTCATAAAAATCCTTGCCCTAGTTATCACTCAGAAGTCCGTTAATCAGTACATAAACACTTGTAGCAAGACATGGCATCACACAAATACAACATATTTTGTTGTAAAGAAAAATAAATGACAAGAAAATTTGCAATACTATAATATACAATAACACAAAAAGAAACAATTTTCATGAGAGCGTGAAGCAGTAGCGTGTAAGGAGACATATATGTGCGTAGTAGACTACCAATGATGACGTCATAAAATATGAACCATATCAAGATCACACACTTCGGATATCGCACTTGGGCTTCTCGCGTGACAGACTCCCTACAGACTGAACTAACGTGACACTGTTTATAAGGATTTCTAGTGAAAAATCGAGTAAAGTTAACATAGTTATTTTGTTGTAAGAGTGTTTATTAATAATAATTAGTACGACATTACCTAAACTTTTAGGTCAGGAATATATTTTTTTTATTTCTGTTTTTATGAGCACGTTCCATATTTATTTTTTATAAGCACATTCCGTTCTTACGACGACAGCTCTTTCTTGGTCGAAGCAAAAGTTCGTAATGTTATTGCTGGAAGTTGGAAAAAATCCGATGTTAGCAGAGAAGAAACTGCCACTGAATATGTGTGCCACTGCAGTCTCCTTCTCCTTTTCTCGAAACATCGCTTTCAAATCTACCGAAATGGGGGCCTAGGATCCTTCGAAGATCATTCGGTCGACATTCCTCGGTCAATAAACACATTTGCGGCTCACGCATAGTGGAGACTCCCGGCAGATAGCTTTCAAAGAATCCTTTATCAGCTCGTTCAGCCGATCCAGATGGGCAGATTGATCGCGTCGCATCGCTCTTAAAAAGTGTTGCCACCGGCGCCATCCTACGCCCTCATTATGCATTCTGTACCGGAATAAAGCTTTGGTGAACGGAGCAAGCGAAGGATATGCCATTAGGGCTTCTGCCTCCTTTCCGTGTCGCACACGAGAGGGCATTAAAGTCGATGGTTCTGCCAATAACCCCCCTCGGAAGAGGAGAGTCTCCTCAGATTCGGAAATTGATTATTCTTATTTTATAGGGTAATAAAGCCGGAATCGGAAAAGCAATTAATATGGCGTTTCCAGGAGTTCTCGTCTTGTGATTTTCGACGTCATTTGCCGCAGTGACGATATGGCGGTTGTTTGAACGAGGTTAATCATGTTCATATCACCCTAGTGCTTGTACGGTTGTCTTGCGTGTCTAGAAGTGGTCGTATTGGGCAAATTGTATGTGGAGCAGGAAGGGCTAATTTCTGACAGACTCGTTTCCCATCTGCAATTCCCGTAGCGGAGGTATAGAAGGTTCCAGTGCCCCCTAATAGTTTAGAATCAAGTTTTTAATTATATTGTAGTGGGCAAGTGAATGCGTACGTTAGATGCAGAAAGAAAAGAGTTATGGACCTCACAAGATCAAGATCGGTTATCGAGTCTAATCAAATGAGAAACTAGAGACTTCTGGGACAGATAAATAAAATCGCAAATGAATCAGATGGTTGGGACAATACTTAGAAAAATATTTGGACCTAAATGGGGTGAGGAGACAGGTGAGTGAAGAGGGTTACATGATTAAAACTGCATAATTTGTATTCATGTCCAGATATCATTAGAATAATTAAATCGTGAAGAATTAGGTGGGTAGTTCATATGGCACGATTGGGAGAGGAAAGAAGAGTTTGCAGGATTCTTATTGGGAAACCTGATGGTAAGAGACCTGTAGGAAGGCCAAGACGAAGATGGAGGGATAACGTTGAGATGGACCTAAAGGAAATTGGCAAGGGTGGAAGAGATTACATTGATCTTGCTCAGGATAGGGACAGATGGAAGGCTTGTGTTGCTGCAGGCATTAACCTTCGGGTTTAAGAAGGGTCGTAGCGTCTAAACAGGACCTCAAAGATTGTGATTAAGAAAAGTTTGTTTGCTTGATCACGTATTTCATGTGAACATGTTTGGATCCTAGTTTCAGATTCTGAAGTCAAAACATCTGCACACTCAACCCTACCCAGCTCCCGTACTACAGTATATGTTCCATAACCACAATTCCGAGCGAGGTGTAGGTTTTTTCTTTTTATTTGATCCCCCACTAGTAAGCTTACTAGTACTGCAGAACCTAGCACTGATCACCTACCTAGTGAACAAGTGTGCATGGGGGACAATAGCAAACACATCATCGGTGGATAGTAACAATAAATGTATACATCCGCTATTTTTTGGCAAACTGTTAATTTTCGGGCCAATGTTGATTGCTTCACCTAGTGCGTTCTATCCACCCGTATTTGTACAGTAACTTCTGAATCACCCTGTATTGTGCTAAGATCACGCATACCTCACTAATATTCTAACGACAAGCAGAAACTAAACCAATTACCGTCACTGCCAGTTCCATTAGCTTAGTAGTACCAAAGTTCCAGATCTTGAATAATATTGTGTTCGAGATTATGGGATTTGTTATTCCAAGTTCCAGCCCCATGAAAAGCCAGCGTTAACATCTATTAATTATACAGTCTGTCTACTGTATACTTTACCCAGCGTTGAGCTCCCTCTCGTCTATTTTGAACGAATTCAGCTGCTGAAGCTTTCGGCTGAATTTGTTCAGGCTCTCCAGCGAGCATAACTTCAGAGGAGAATTTCAGCACACAATGTCTCGGCTATAAACAACGGTCATTTTTTTGGAATGTGGCGATGGCATTGTATAAGCGTCGCCATAATATATGCTCTGGGCTTTTCTAATTAAAATCCATGTCCTTTTGTTAATTCGTGGCCAACTGGCGCAAAGCTTCAATTAGAGACGCAAAAGAGAGTGAGAGAGAGGGGGGGGGAGGAGGAGATTATGCCAAAGGAAAAGAGGACCACCGCTGTGGATGTTTTTAAATGGTATTGTGGTGTGTTTTTTTGAATGCGTTGTTGAACTGTTTCCTTAAAAGCTCACGAACCACTTGTCGAATTAAAAGTGACAGTTCTCGGCTCATTAAAGCTTTGCTGTCTTGTGAGCTACTTTCTGCAACCGATTTTGATTTTGGATGCAGGAGCGTATCCAAGGAAAGGCTGCAATTATGCTGGTGGAATAGTTGTAAGACTTGGATGGGTAGGCCATGTGGTACGAATGGGAGAGGAAAGAAGAGTTTACAGGATTCTTGTTGGGAAACCTGATGGTAAGAGTCCTGCAGGAAGGCAAGACGAAGATGGGGGGATAACGTTGAGATGGTCCTAAATGAAATCTGTAAGAATGGAAAAGATTGGATTGATCTTGCCCAGGATGGGGACAGGTGGAAGGCTTGTGTTGCTGCAGCCATAAACCTTCAACTTTAAGAAGGCTAGAGATTTAGTTAATTAATATTGTCGTAACTCACTCATATTATTGATTTGATTTAAATTACTTCTCTTTTTTGCAGCTTTTGGCTAAATCGCGAAGGTGAGTGATGATATGGTGAAATTGATAAAGAAACACTGACAAAGAACAGCCATGCCGAGATTCGAAACCGATACCCCTGCTGTCGTTGCGCGGTGCGCTAACCACGGAGGCTGCCACATTTTTCAGTGTTATCATTAGTAATTAACCTACAGGGTGGTCATGAAGTCTCTAAGTAAAAGGAGAATTGATGAACATCACATGTCCTTAATGTAAAACGAGCTCCGCATGAGTTTCAACACACTTCCTCAAACGTTTGAACAAATTCCCTTTCATTGTCTTCAAAAAGTGACGATTCAGAGAAGCCGTTGCAGTTGGTAAATCATATATTCACAGCATACACCACGGATCTGAAAATTCTCCATGTGGCAAAATCAATTTTGTTGAGGTCCGGTGAGCGTGGTGTCCATTCCAGGTGCCCATTAAGTAGAATTATATCCACACGGTCGTCTTTCGTCGGTGCCATAAGTCAGAAAACAATACCGCGATTGTTTCCAACATGTATGACCACCCTGTATATAAATTAATGTGGTATGCAATAAGCGACTGTTCAGTTTAGTCTGATCGTAATTAAAATTAACTCGACATTACGAAACTGAACACCTAATTTACAAATTGTGGCCGTTCATTTGCGCTAATCACAGACTTGATTTGCTAGAACATCATGATTGTAAAGACTTACCGAACAACCCTCGTAGAGGAACTTGCGGATACTTTTAACCTTTGCCGTAGCGAGATCGATGACTCTATTAAAAGCAAGCATTCCTTGAAACTTGAAAACCTGATGCAAAAGTAGAACGGGCTACAATTTCAAGTGCACGGCTAACTGTGTTTCTTGGAAAAAGATCCAGCCTTCTTTTCCTGAAGTGGAGTAGTGAGGGACAGAAGAGTGGTGGGAGGGCAGAGAAGCCTATCAAAAATTCATCAAACAGGCGAGCTTCGAATTTGTCGCACAGATGGCATCACGCACGGCTCAGATCGAAGAGTCATAGTCTTCTGGGACAGTTGGAACACAAAGTTAGTCCTCGCTGAGTTCTGGGCACTTACCTGATAATATGAACTGCGTGACAAGCTGGCTGATGAGCTACGTGTACGTCTGAAACAGTAAGTTACCCCCCCCCCCCTCACCAACACGTGGATGTTGAGAACGCTGGTGGGTGATGTAACGTTCACTCTCTGGAGCAAGCAAACGAAAACATCTTTCTGCGCAAGTAGTGACTCAAAGAGCTGGACCAATGAACGCGTGCAAGAGGAAGTTTAGTGCATGATGGGGAAAACGCGACTGCAGCTACCAGCCGTTGGCAGCAGCGCGCACTACTTGCTTTCTCCCCTTCTCTGCCGTTAAGCGCGGCCTTGCTCCACAGATTCCCGAGACAGTGTGTAGGCGAACGCGAAACTGTACAAGGTTCATTGCTTGAGATAGGCTTAGTCATGATGTTTTTCAGATAAGTTTCGATAAAGTGTGCTGGAAAATTGTAACTTAATATACATAATAATATTACATTTAAACCAAACATCTTTCACAATATCCACTCGTCTATTCACGGCAGCTGGCACGACTTTAGCCGGGCGTACACTAATTTATACAACCTTAAATATAAATCAGCGGCGGCGAGGTTGCCCCCCCCAGTTCTCCCCACTTTTGCCCCCGCACTAAGCTAAATCTTATCTACGAAGGGAAATGTACTGTCTTTTCGCCCCTCCCCCAGTTTTGGCACCTTGCCCCCGCGGTTTTGAGACCCAATCGCCGCCACTGATTCTAAATTACACTAAAGCAACACAGAAACATATACATTGTGTGAACCTATAACTCACACAAGCTCTTAAACCAATAGCGAAACCGAAACTTTTCTCTTTCTATGAAATATACATGCAAAAGTCTAATTCAAGAAGTTTAGCCAGAGTAGAACGTTAACTACAGTTAAGAGAACGGAGCTACAAAATTTTAAATTAACTACTTTATATTATACTAAATTATAATTAGAAACAGTTTCACGGGAATATGGAAATTATTACTGAAATAACAACTTGTAATGTACAAGCTGGCAGTATGTATGTCCATTGTGCTTACTACGGTACTATGAGAACGTTCATGATTTTTGCGATGTTCTTCACTGAATATGTGCAAAATGAGAAATAACACAAAATCCATAAAATTCTAAATTTACATTATTTTGCGACGTAGTATGTAAAAAAATGTTTTTAGCATATCTTTTAATCTACTTGTAAGCAAATTAGGGCAACGCTTAAGTTTCTTATGGTGTGCGCCACCCCTAAGGTAGCACTCTCTTCCCTTTTGCGTAGTTTATTTGTATCTTCCTGGTAGATTTCTCACTCTTATTATTTGTCTTTTCTTGCTTGGGTCACATGTTCTTGATAATATCTTAATGGTTGTTGGCAATGGAGAGGTGCTTGCGAAGTATAATAATCTGACTAGAGAAAACCCAACACCCTATTTATTACACATATGTGTTCAGTGTTCACAGCATTTCATCTGAAAATATAAAACATGTCTTATTTTATTTTAGTTTCATTTTCTTTTATACTCTTCCTCTCTCTCTCTCTCTCTCTCTCTCTCTCTCTTATCTTTCACTTCACTTTGTTTGTATCTTTCTGTCCATCTATATTTCCTTCCTTCTGATCTTTCGTTTCACTTAGTTTCAATATTTCTCCCTGCCCATACTCCCTTTCAATATTTCTCCCTGCCCCTACTCTTCTTTCATTTCACTTTCTTTCTGTCTTTCTCCATGTCCATTTTCCTTTCTTTCTCTTGTTCCATTTCACTTAGTTTCTATCTTTCTCTCTGTCCATATTTTATTGCTTTGTCTTTCATTTCACTTTATCTTTGTTTCTGTCTATAATTTATTTTTCTTTCTCTTCTTTCATTTCACTTAGTTATTATATTTGATCCTATCTTCGTTTCCTTTCTCTTCATTAATTTAATTTTTTTTCCATTTTTCTCTCTGTCTGTATTTTCTATCTTTCTCTTCTTACATATCACTTAGTTTGTATCTTTCTATCTCCTCCTATTTCCTTCCTTTATTCCTAGCTGCTTCTTTATTTCTCTTTCCCTTCTCCATGTCTCGTTTATTTTATTTAGCTTCGTTTCGCCCCCCCCCCCGTCTCTGTGACAACCCTTTACATTTATCTTTCATTCCCTCATTCTAATCGCTTATTTCATATATATTTCCTTTTTTCTCCCGAAACATTTCCTTCTTATGGAACACGTGTGTGTGAGATGTATATATCCCGTGCATAATCTAGTATCGTGTTTATTACTGCGTAAGTCGTATGTACTCTAGGACGAATGTTGATGTTAAGGCGCAGTTCCGAAAGTTGGAGCCCATGTTCCTTTATGTGTCGCAGTTTTCACCATGTTGTAGTTTTTTCTGGTGGTGAAAAACCAAGAGAAAGCATTTCCTTTGATCATCCTATACAGAATCTTATTCAGAATTTTGTCATGAAAAATGTGAAATCGAAAGTCAAAACATGTAATCCTCCACAAAGGTCGGGTTCAACTATGTGACCCTATTCCCAAGGACGTCTGCAGGCATGGAATGCAAAGGGGATGAAACATGCAAAAGGGGCTGGCGATTGGTCAACTCTGCAGATTTTCTTGGGAAGTTAAGTAATTGTTTTGTTCTGCATTCACTTATATTAATGTATGTGCAAGATGAATTGATTCATAAAACAAACTGCTTTGACGTTCTTGGAGGTCGACAACGCGAAACACTCATTTCTTAATGTGTAGGGAGGGGGCATATACGTGTGTGTGTGTGTGTGTGTGTGCAGTATAGGGTTGCCAGACATCCTGTATTGTCCCCTTTTTTAAAGAAATGTCCCGGGATCCCGGAAAATGTTCTCGGGACGTTCATTTGTCCCGTATTTAGCTAAAGAAATAATAAGTGAATGAGAATAAGTCATGTTCTGAATTTTATAGTAATGCATTGGGAAAAAAATGTCCTCTTAAAGGACGCCAAGAGTTCACTCAAATATTAATATATTTTGTCAAAACGTTAAAAATTAGGGACTAACAATGTCTTAACCAGCAATTGATTTTGTAATGTTTAAAATGTCATAAAAAATCAATTTAACTATATCCATGCCTATATAATCTGTATGTCCCTTTTATTTTTATTTTAGAAATCTGGCGACCCTAGTGCAGAATGTCTATCAACGAGTAAAAATGAACTTGTTTAAGTACTCTACCAAACATACATAACGCAGATAAAGCCGGCCTCCGTAGCGGAGTGGTTAGCACAGCGCGCTACGAAGCCAGGGGTCCCAGGTTCGAATCCCGGCTAGGACTTGGATGTTTGAGTTTGTCCGAAATGAGTAAAAACGAGAATACAGTAAAAATTTACATGTGTGAAAGATTGAGAAATGTGTCAATGACGAGGGATACTGCCGAATAGGGGTATTCCTTTATGTATATAGACATATGAAAAGAGTTGTTAGTACAGCGCACTACAACGGCAGGGGTTCCGGGTTCGAATCCCGGCCTGGGCATAGGTCCCTTCATCAATTTATCATATCATCACTCATACTCATCTTTATGAGCAAAGCAACTAGAGGAGGTATTTGAATTTGTGTCATTTTCTGCATCTTTTCGCTAGTCTCGACGATGAGTAATTATTAGATGTAATTGATGAAGAGACAGTCACACAGAACATTCATGCCCAGCCTGGGATTCGAACCCGGGAAAAAACACACATGGACGCCACAACACAAGCCCCAAAGAGGATTTTCCTGACTGAGTTCAGGCGCCAAAGCCTCGTTAGCCTAAACAAATGCAGCCCACAAATGTATTGACATTCAGCGTATCTTCAGAAGAAGTCACCTCTTACAACCCGTTGATGAATTGAGTGGCTGACAGAGTTGCTGTAATTCATACCCTAACAGGACTCGCACGGCACAACGCAAAAGGTTTCATTATGTATTCATAGCAACAGGAGCCGACAGGTTCGCGTCACTGCTGCTAGCAAGCAAGTGTTTCCAACCAGGAATAAAAAGAACTATATATATATATATATATATATATATATATATATATATATATATATATATATATATATATACAGTAGAGCGTCGATTATCCGAAGTAATTGGGGGACATGGGTGTTCGGAAAACTGGTTTGTTCGGATAATCGAACTGTAAATGTTTATTTGCCAAAAAGAAGTACTGTACAGTAAATTTATACATAAAACAGGCATCTCTTTAAGTATGTATTACAAAGTAACGTACAAAGGCAACTTTAGTAGGAATATATAGTATGTGGTACAGTTTATTAAACAAAAATATGTACATATTACATACGCATTTTGCATGAACAATACACACAGTACACAAAATTAACGTTTAAAAAAATCCTTTATTTTGGTCTGTCTAAGCAAGCCCACACGCTTACGAGCAGCTAAGTCACGTACTTTTTTCATTACAGATATCTGAAAGTGAGCGAGTACACAGTTCGGTTAAGCGGTCGTTCGGTTGACCGACGTTCGGATAATCGACGCTCTACTGTATATATTTAAATGTAGGTAAAGGTATTTTTTTTTCTCTACTATAGATACTATAGATATATCTCCATCTCGTAGAGATGATTTTAACTCAAAGTAAGAATTTATCATTAAATGGTGTCTGGACATTGAAAGCGCGATAAAGAGACGATTACTATACATGTTCAGTCTTCAGTTTTCAAGTATGTTCTCTTGAGTGATCAATCCGGAATCTTGTCGCTGCAAGTTCCGGGTTAAAGACCTGGTCGAACCCAGACTACTGTGCCATTGGATAGGAACACAAACATACGCAAGAATGGCAAAAACAAATTAGTAACTAGAAGCAAGTAAAATAGGTTAGCTGTAATTGGCAAGAGAAGACCAAGGCTTCCTGATTGTTACTACAAAAGCAGGCTTCTATTGAAATAAAAGTATCGAGGCTGAACATTTCACATTTTTATGTAAAAAGTCATCATGATTGGAGATATTTTTGCACAAAAATGTTTCTATTCTTTAATATTCATTTATTTCCATGAACTTTGATTAAACTATATTTATTTGTTTAGGTTTCTAAGTTGAAGTCGAAATATTTACATATAAAATGTGAAAGCATTAAAAATTGCCTCGATGTTAACGAAAAACACCTGAAAAACTAGAAAAATGAGGGAATTTGGTTGGGCAAAATGAGTGATAACTCTGAGCATTCTCTTTTTTCAAAGCCTCAAATGAAATCGCCCTAAAGAAATCGAAGCAAGTTTTCGTTCACGAATTAGAATCTCGCGCAGAAAAGGAACTACCACTGTTCTCATCCTCTCGCTCTATCTTTCTGCGTATGCGTGTGTAGATCAAACGAACCTTCCTAATAATTGCTAGGTTTAGCAGAAAAATGAAGAAATAAGAGCAATAGACTCAATTCGAAATTCTCTCTCTCCACCTCTCTCTGTTCCGTTGACGTTGGAGAATTTATCAGGGAAAAATTGCCTGGGATTAGGAGCTCATCATTTCGTGTGTAACATGGATTTTCCGCAGGATCGACTGTTTCCAATAAAGCTCGGTTTTTAATATATTTTCTCTTGAATTTAAACTTTAATTAATACTTTTTTGTCTTCCGTAAAAATCTCTTATAAACGTTCATCTTCTCTTCTGTAATTTTTGCCTTCATTCATACACGTGTATACATTTATTCGCAGAATTAAAAGAGAAAAGTTGAAGCTTGTTACATTACACCCTTTTCTGAACCTTACCTTCCATATCAATTGAAAAAAGAAAGCATGTGCGGAGTGCAAACATCAGGTGGAAACATGAGATTAATTACCTGTTCCGAAAATTGTGTTCATATTAAGATTCAATTCAGAGACATGGGATAATATGCCTTTTAATCAAAGGGTGCCGGGTTCGATACCCAGTGCAGACACACAGTGGTTCGGATTACACTTTAAACTGTAGGGCCAGTCCCGATTAGCTTATATGTGCATAAAGTGGACTTAAAACAACAACTCAACTTAATGTAGGCGAGTATAGGAAGCTGTCTTTGGCACATTTGTTTTGAAGTGGGTTGTAGGTCCTGAAATTTTCATGAAATGCTCCTTCAGTTAAGAATTTCCAAGGATAATCAAACAAACATAAATTAATGCATATGTGGGGAGCACTATTGCATAGCACTGTTAACGCTGCGCTATATCTTTGGCCTGTACCAGTAGAGTCGTTTTCGAAAATTATTTTCGGAACTCCACAATGAAAACTGTGTGTGTTATGAATGTGGCGTTGATGTGCTGCAAGACGTTGAGGCTTCCTTTAGGAGGAAATTCATTTGAACTGTTGCCACGGCATAGATCGGTATTGGCAAGTTCATGTAAAAGAAAATCAAACGGGAAATAAGCCACGAACGCTCCGTTCTTTTCTTTACACTTCGCTTCCCGTTGCCTAACAAGAGACAGAAAGCAATAGTAAGGTAATCCAGTCGCCTTACGACCTCCTCATGATTTTTTAGTCGAATCATTAACAATGGTTTACATTCCTTACGATTGCAAATCGTAGCTATGGCTGCGACGCCAAGGGTCCCGGGTTCGAATCCCGCTCGGGCTTAGTTGTTTGTGAATGACCATTCATCAATTTCATCACACATCCCCATATTCGCAAATTAGCCAAGAGGCATAAAATGCGAAGTAAAATAAACTAAATCAATCAATCAATCAATCGTAGGTATGAGCATAGCCTAACTGTAGTTCCAGTCCCGACATCCCTAACTGATCATAAAAGTGGACTTAAGACAAATTGCGACAATGAAAAAATTGAACGACCATAGAAACAAGTATGAACTTGTTTCTCTTTTCAACTTTCCCTTATTACAAAATAAGCTTATATTTTCTTCAGTCTCGGAATTTGAGGAATTCAACAGTTACAAACTTAGCTTATGCTTTTTTTAGCCTCGGAATTTGAGGAACTCAACAGTTACAAAATTAGCTTATATTTTATTTAGTCTTGGAATTTTATGAATTCAACAATTACAAAATAAACTTATATTTTCTTTAGTCTTGGAATTTTGTGAATTCAACAATTACAAAATGAGCTTATATTATTTTTAGTCTAGGAATTTGAGGAATTCAACAGTTATAAAATGAGCTTATATTTTATTTAGTCTCTGAAATTAAGGAATTCAACAGTTACAAAATGAGCTTATATTTTATTTAGTCTCCGAATTTTATGAATTCAACAATTACAAAATGAGCTTATATTATCTTTAGTCTCGGAATTTGAGGAATTCAACAACTACAAAATGAGCATATATTTGCTTTAGTCTCCGAATTTGAGGAATTCAACAGTTACAAAATTAGCTTATATTTTATTTAGTCTTGGAATTTTATGAATTCAACATTTACAAAATGAGCTTATATTTTATTTAGTCTTGGAATTTTATGAATTCAACAATTACAAAATGAACTTATATTTTCTTTAGTCTCGGAATTTGAGGAATTCAACAGTTACAAAATTAGCTTATATTTTCTTCATAGTCTCGGAATTTGAGGAATTCAACAGTTACAAAATGAGTTTATATTTTATTTAGTCTTGGAATTTTATGAATTCAACAATTACAAAATGAACTTATATTTTGTTTAGTCTCGGAATTTGAGGAATTCAACAGTTACAAAATTAGCTTATATTTTCTTCATAGTCTCGGAATTTGAGGAATTCAACAGTTACAAAATGAACTTATATGTACTCTCCTTTTAGTCTCAGAATTTAAGAAGTTTAGTCCAAATTTACTGGGAGTTTCAATTAGCCCAATGGTTATGCTCCTACGATTGGTGCGAAATATTCAGCGTTTGGTTCGCGATGCGATCTTCCAAAGTTTCGTTGTTGATCCAGCATGTTTTGGAATGACCTTGCGCGTTGACGGCTCGGCCAACTGAAGGTTCTGGATTCGAGTCCCTTCCTGTAAGTATCAAATCATCTTTTTTATGTAATCATCATCGTTATTGACCTAAACAGGCAGAACATCAACGTAGATGCAGAAAAATAAGGAAGGCAATTGAGGAGCTACTTTCGTCCCGCAACAACGATCCAATTTCAAACTCCTCTTTCAGATGGGAGCGAATGTAACGTTTTGCAGCCTTTTTAAGTAGGACGAGTAGTGTAACGTTACGAAAACGTGGCTTCCCATAATGGGCTATTGAGACAGCTAGCCAATAGGAAATGACGTGCGACGCATCGTAGCGTGACCGAAGCAGTGGAGTGGAGTGTGAGAGGCTGTCACGAAGAAATCTGCGAAGAGGAGTTCGATGTCACCACGCGAACACGAGAGGTCTCTTTTAGTGGCACAGAAATCGAACTGGGCGTGGACGCTGCTCGGATTTTATGTTGTTTTCGAACCACAGGGAAGTATTCTTTTTGCTAGGCTACGTTTTAGCTATTTTTCTGTTAGTTTCCGTTTACTTCACACACAATTACAGGGAATATATCAGTAAAGTTGATGGTGGACCAAGATGAGAAGATGCTGCTTTCGTTCAAATCCTGGTTAAATCATTAATATTTCATCCATGCATCACTTATTATAGTCGACTCAAAAAGGCAGAAGAGCTGTCTGAAATAAGTAGAGGCTCCTTTTTAGGCACTAAACTACTCAAGACAAAGAGCACTAAATATGTTGGAAATAGGTACGATAATAGTCACTAAAAATATGAAAAAACACATGTAATGAGCATTCAGTTTCATCCATTATTTAATAATTCCATAACATTAACGGTTGTTCTTTCACAATGAATTCGGAGGATTGTATAATAACTGAGTATTTTATATTTAAAGTAAACAGTATTATATACATTTACACATTATTTATTCATTTTCGTTACAGAAAAAGTAAATATTGTTCCAATAAGATCTTTAGGAAAATATTTGGACCTAAAAGGGATGAGGAGACAGGTGAGTGGAGAAGGTTACTTAATTTGTATTCATGTTCAGATATTATTAGAATGATTAAATCAAGAGGACTTAGATGGGCAGGCCATGTGGCACAAGTGAGAGAGGAAGGAAGAGTTTACAGGATTCTTGTTGGGAAACCTGATGGTAAGGGACCAGTAAGAAGATCAAGACGAAGATGGAGGGATTATGTTGAGATGGACCTAAAGGAAATCGGTAGGGATGGAAAAGATTATATAGATCTTGCTCAGGATAGGAACAGATGTAAGGCCTGTGTTGCTGCAGCCATGAACCTTCGAGTTTAAGAAGGCTAGAGAGTTAGTTAGTTCCATCCTTAAATAATAGAAAAGTTTTACATTCAATGACGACAATTGTTATGCATTAATGATGACAGGGCAGTTAAAAAGGAACAGCCATGTCCGGCGCGGGTTTTAAACCTGGACTCTACGTGGGTTTCTCTCAAGGCTCGGGATTGTATTTTTTTTTTTGCTTTCCTACTGGCTACCCACTATGGTGTCGATTGCGATTTATTCTCATGATTATCAGTGCCTCCCCGATGGCGCAGTGGTAGCGTCGTCGCCTTGTAATCAAGGGATCCCGGGTTCGATACCCGGTGGAGGCACATCGTGGTTCGGATCCCACTTTAAACTGTAGGTCCAGTCCCGATTAGCCTTACTGTGCATAAAGTGGACTTAAAACACCAAATCAATCAATTATTCTCATGTTCATCGAATATTTATTGCTACGTTATAGTCGTCAAAAAGAAGGGGAGTATCTTCCCGTGCTCCTTGAATCTGCCTGTGGGAAAATTTAAACGAAAAAGGCACAGAACACCCTTTACGCATGCCAAACGTTGCTTGTCCCTCTTTTGAAACATTTTAAGCACTAGGCATTAATAGTCGAAATTAGCAGTTGTTAATCAATATTGATTTTACGTGTAATGATTGTATTAACCTGAATCCTACTTCTGTACTGCACCTGTAAGCATATAAATCTAATGACAGGGACAAATACTTTGAGCAATATCCGAGCTACAGTAATAGCTAAAATTAATTAAAAAAGCTGATTCTACGTGATGACTTACACTAGGTCACTTGATGACTATGTTTGATTGATTTAGTTTATTTCACTTCGCGTTATGTGCCTCTTGGCTAATTTGCGAAGATGGGGATGAGTGATGAAATTGATGAATGGACATTCACAAACAACCAAGCCCGAGCGGGATTCGAACCTAGTATCCTTGTCGTTGCAGCGCGATGTGCTAACCACTCGACCACATGATGACTATGTGTTCGATTCTGTGTAAGATATGTTCTTTCTCGTCTGTTTTCATCAATCATCATCATTCATTCTCATTGTCGTAAATAATCTGAAGAGAAATGAGAATATAACCAAAATAGAGAATACGAAGTGAAATATTTGAAAAATAAAACTTATTAGCGGAAACCAAATTTTTATTACGTTTAATTCTGGTAGGCTTTTATTTAAACATTTTGCAAATATATTTAGATTATATGTTCTTTAGAAAAGAGGCTTATCATCAATTGCGCTGATACTTCAGTTACTACAGTAACAAGCATTGAACCATGCAATATATTTCTTTCATTATTTTATTCAATTCTGTAACTCTACTTCTGAATTTCATACAATGTAATGAGAATAAGTATATAAAATTGCAAATTAACCTGCAAATATTTCCAGAATACTACCACATATTTCATAATGATGTAAATTTACAAAAAGTCTTATAGTTATTCTCAACTTTTCCCGGGGCCTCCCCGATGGCGTAGTGGTAACGTCGTCGCCTTGTAATCAAGGGATCAAGGTTCTATACCCGGTGGAGGTACATAGTGGTTTGGATCCTACTTTTAACTCTATGTCCAGTTCCGATTATCCTTTCTGTGCATAAAGTGGACTTGAAAACAACAAATCAATCAACTTTTCTGGCAAACAGTGGCCCCAGCGGGAAGGAATCGTATTGTGATGAATTCATGATATCCATATTTCCTTAGTGCAAAACCACCATAGCCCAGTTTTTATCTATGTAACGAGGTACTTAGTATTTTACATTGAAAATGTTCCATCCCAGGATTGTATAAAGTTTCTAGAACGGTGACACAAGATCGTTGGGTTTGGCAACACTACTTGACGCCTGAAAATTACGGTCCGATTGTGAGTCATCTGACGAATCTCAAGCTAAAGAAAAGGAAAAAAGGGACCTGAATTGGAACGCATCACTCGTGGGAATAGCTTATGATGGCTCTCCCGCAAGGTATTTGAGAAGATCTGGATCGTCACGAGATCAGACTTTCCATTTCTTCTGGCCCGCTTCCGTGAAGAGGCTGTGACTGAAAAGCGTGCGGCGTCTATCTCAAACATTGAGATTTATCTTCCCATTTCTCCGCTAGAGGGGACCACAATACCTCTTCATCTTGCGGGTGACATTGTTGGCCCATTGTTCCACCGCCGTGCGACAAGAAATTCATGAGAGACAGAGTGGCTATAACTGTGAAAGGGTATCGCCGGGATGGGACGGTCTCTGGCAGCTTTACGATCTGTGAATGAGGGATTTGAGGCCTCCTTTTAGAGGACGAGTTCTTAAGCAGCGATAAGAGCGCCAAGTGAGACTTAAATGGTGCCAGAACATGATGGGAATGTCGAAATTTTCCAGAGATAACACGAATAAAGAACAATGGCTTTGGGAAAATGGCTGTTGTCTAAATAGCAGAGATCATGTTCTGGGGCCTCGAACGTGTGAATAGATTGCGTTATCAAATTTGCTTCGGATAGCTCTCTGTTGAGGCATTGTTGCGAGGAAGGTTCTTGGTCTTCTGGAGATTTCGTTGAGGACGACTACAGAAAAACTTCTTCGCTTGTCGTGTCATTCAGATCTAGTGCTATGAGTTAAGCTTGTACAAATGTCTCTGTTTAACATGAAACAGTACATTCATGTACTGTTTATGTACGTATTATACCTATTAAGTCTAACAGTTGCCTGATCAGAGGTTGATAGAGGTTATTACTGCTTCACTATGGTATTTCCATAAAAAAAAGAAGACGAAGAACGCCAGACACTTGAAATGATGATAGAGAAAGCACTGGATTATAAATATAAAATCGAAACTCTGTCTGTGGCTATATTCTGACGTAACCAATGTTCTAAGTGTGCTGGTAAATCGTATAAATGCAAAAGTATTGTCCACATCCAGAAAGAAAATCTTATAGAACTGACCTATTCACTACTTGAAACTGTTACCTGGTAATATAACATCATACTTGCACTGAAATAGAATGCCTTAAATTAGAATTGTATTATAAAATAGATTTCCAGCTTATGTTTGGCAATTCATCTAAATACTTTAATTCCTGTTGGTACGGCAACAATTATTGTAATTTCAAGGTAATACATTATATGCATTAAGGCCTAAAAGAGTGCCCTTTATTTATGACTTTGAAGGTCATTAGTTTAAAATTAACTTAAGACCTTCAGGAGGAGAGAATGAATAATTCATTTACTTTGGCTTGAATATGTTAGTTACATAATTGCACATTGAAATTAACAAATTATCTGTCGTCTTGTTGAAGACGTGTATAACATCGCTACATACTCATACTAAATCTGACTTTCAAGTCCTAGTCTAACCAATTTTGTCACTCATAATTTCTATATTCCGCTAGATATAATACAATAAAAAAAATTAACAATAGACCAGGATTGTTCGTTTTGAGCTTGAGTTTTTTTTAAAGTGCACAGAAAGGCTAATCGAGACTGGACCTACAGTTTAAAATTGAATCTGAACCACTATGTGCCTCCATCGGGTACCTAGATTATAAGGCGACAATGCTACCAATATGCCATCGGTGAGGCCCTGGAGTGTTGATGGTAACGCAACTCCCGCACAGGTCACCTCATTTTTATCCCTTGGATACCTGGCCGACTGTAGTGTGCGTGTGTGTGTGTGTATGTATTATTATATATATAACTTTCTGCTCTATATGAAGCTTTTTTTACATGCCATATTAGCCTATATTGACAAGAGTTAGGTGGCAGATCTGCTCCAGCCTGAACCTCGTCAGATTAATAACGAAAATATCATCATCATCAACAGCCGGAACTCTGATGAAGAAAGACATAGTCTGGTCTAAGATAGAACCTCTACTATCAATGTCCATTGTACATGTAGTTATGAGCTATCCGTATATTAAACACAGAACTCGAAATGCACGAAATAAAGATTGGTAAACTTTTGATGCATTCATTGACACAATTTAACGTTTAATTTTGGTTTCTTTAAAATAATTGTGTCCGATCTCTTCAATTGATGCATGTTTAGTGCAATACACGGAATAGCAAATAATGAAAGTACTCTTTGATGCATTTCTCCGTGTATTTTGATGCACCAAAAGTACATTATTAGCACTTTCTTTGATGTGAATAAATAGGCATATTTGTGTCAATTTATAAATGTCTGGTTTTGCTTGTGGGAGTTTTCCTGAATCTCTACCCATAAACAACATTTGTGCAGAACACGTGTGCTGTTTGGAGTATCGACTTGAACAGCAGATTTCATTGTATAAGATCATTTTTAAAGGTTTCGTGCACCCCAACAATCACATTCGAGTAACATGTACAACTTCGTGATGAATATTGATGAAGGCACCTCCCCAATACCTTCACTCTCCACTAAACCACCGCGGTTGTTCTCAACGAGCTTTCATCGCGTTTAGCTGAGCCAAGGGAACACTACTGGGTTTATTCTAAGTATTTGCGGTTAATTAAATGACATATTCACATATTTCCTTTCCCATCACGGCAATTATTTGCACACCACACTTTGAACAGGCATAGTTTGCACACTGTACTAGAATCACATAATTTTAGCTTCAACGAGACAAATATATCTTGGTGAAATACCGCGTGTCCCAGAAGTCTTTCCCTGATTACAAAATTTAATCATATCCGCTATATGGAATCTAGAGATGTGAAAGTGGTGCCAAAATGTTGGAAAACTAACCAAGTTTATTTGTAGCAGGTTTCAGTAATGTGGCTGTAGTGTAGCAGTGTCAGTGCCAAGGAATCCGGAATTAATGCTCTTGACATTGGGTGGCATCTTTCCATACAATGTTTCTTGGACTTGACAGGATTTTGGAATGAAGATAAATTCCATTTTTTAAATACCAACTGATTGATGGGAGATATTCTAGACGAAATAATTCTGTACATTTGAAAGTTCCTCTGCACTGTTATTGGTGACCGGGTCTCGTGATACCAGAGGACATGCTGAGCTTTTTTCTGATTTGTGAACATTTCCGGTTTTCTGGGCACTGAAACTGCTACACTAAAGCCACGTTACTCAAACCTGCAACGAGAAAACTTGGTTAGTTTTCCAACATTTTGGCATCACTTTCACATCTCTACCTTGCATATAGCGGATATGAATAAAGTTTGTAATCAGGGAAAGACTTCTGGGACATCCGGTACTTCAGTGTTGGTTACAGAACCGGTACGTTGTGTATCAGTGACGTTAATAGTTCTATATGTTGGACCAGAGGTGTTATACCCCTCATCTCTATCTTGGACTAAGATTGGCTGATACAAAATCAAGATCTGGTAATGAAAATATTTTAAGAAATATTTCCAACTCACTTTTACGTTCAATCCTCGATTACAAACTGATGTATTAACATCAAAGAAACATTGAGATATCGCTTCTCACAATTTCTACAGTCACGGGCACAACTGGGTTCGAATGATGGCATTTACTGTCAATGTTGTCATTACAAACCAGAAATGCCTGTGGCTGTACATAAGTATTCTTCACTTTTCTGTTGATGAACTCGAACACTGTGGAAAATGTTCGTTTGTGTCGGTTTACTAATGTTGCTTAACTCGTAGGCATGAAATAGAATGCATGCGCTATTCATTTTTAAAACACGCTCAAACTAATAACAGCATTCACACTGAAATTGTCATGTCACGTTTGTGTGTGTGCTTTCATTTGTTTCGACGTGTTTTAATCATGAATAATATGATCATGCAGAATGGCTACCAGAAGCGATGTGAAGTCATTGTGGTATTCTATATTGTAAAAAATATACTCACATGTCAATTTATTTTGCAGCATACCTTCTGCTTTCACAGCTGTACGTTGATGACAAATGAACTCGGAGAGCAAATGGTGATCTGCTTATCAGTACACACAAGTTCCTCCAAACCAGTCAATATACTTGCCTATAAAAAGAAAAGAAAATACTATTTTGCAATCCTAAACACGAAGGTGCTGACCAAGCTTAACGATTTCCTTTTGGTCTATCGTATCGTATTCCTCTTCCCACAGGTTTCCAACTAAGAACCGAGTAAACTTTTGTCTCCTCTCCCAAGTGTGCTACATGGCCTGCCCACTAATTATCCTAGTAGTGCCAGGGAATGAATATAGTTGTAAACTTCTCCACTCACCTATTTTTTCATCTCTTTTTAGGTCCAAAGGTCATCTTTCTTAAGGTATTTACACAACATTTGAAGAGGTGTAAGTGGGTGTATCTTTCCAAAGGCACCCAAATATAAATCTCACTTCCACGTAGTACACCCTGACTGCATTTTGCAGGCTAGGGTCACGGCCAGTATAATCCCGTGTTGTGTTGTCCATATATGTTTTTTATTGTCCTTTCATCCATTTGATTATCATCATTCATCCTCATCTTTCCAGTTAGACAAAAGGGGTGCAAAATAAACCAAATCAACGAAACTTGAATTAAACCTTCAATCTTGTTTTCACCCACTTTGGCCAGCTGGTGTTTCAGTCTTCATGTAAAACCTATTTCAATGTTATCATTAATTGGCAGTGTATGAATGCTCAACGCCATATGCTTGACATTAGGACGATTCTTTCAGTGACGATCTTCCAAAAATCTCAGTAAACTGCGTGCACAGAGATTTCCTGTGCTCAATAGTCCCAACTACAAGAATGTATTTCTTTCCCTGTATGACTCAATCCGACGTCAACTCCCACAGGAACACGCTATCCAAGAGGTCCACGATTGCTGGACATGCAGTTGTGCTTCTTTCTCTTCGTGCCTTCAAGGAAAACGAATTATTATCACGCACATATTTGCCTCAGGGTCTTCCTTTCTTCCACTGTGCGTTTGTGAAGGGGTATTTTCCAAGAACCACGAGGTAGTCTGCAACGGTTATTCTACGATCCATCCTTTACTGTGGATTCGGGATGTCACTAACAGCTGCCACACTAAATTGAGAAGCACATTCATCTCGTGCGCACACGCTCTAACGCCGTTTCCTCTGTGATATCACTGTACCACTATGTAAATGCATCAGGAATAACAAATAAAATGTTCCTTGTTAGCTGAATGATGATTCAATTGAAGTTGGTACGTACCAGAAGCAAAGGTGATACGGTTATCGCACGAGAACCAACTTGATGTTCCATTTATATCTTATACACCGAAACGACGTGTTCAGGATATCAGAATGATAAATGTACAGTCAACGAAGTTAGTAATAACGTGTGTCTTATACAGCGTATATTGATACAATTGTAAATTGAATTGTATCTTCTGCAAATATGCTGTATAAAGAAACAAACTGCCGGAGTACTACGTGAGATGAGTGTACACATTCTAGACATGGAACCAGTTTCCTCATTTTTGTCTTCTAACTAACTTACTCTCTCGCCTTCTTAAACCCGAAGGATTATCGCTGCAGCAACACTAGCATTCCATCTGTTCCCATCCTGGATAAGATCAATCCAATCTTTTCCATCCTTACAGATTTTCTTTAGTTCCATCTCAACATTTTCCCTCCATTCTTCGTCTTGGCCTTCCTACAGGTCTCTTACCATCAGGCAATCATTTTTGTCTTCTACGTTTGATTGTTTCACTTTGCTTTCCTGCATCATGACGACAAAAATAATTTATTTATTATTCGTAATTCCTAACGATCGCACTAGTAGCTCAATAAACCACAGAGGCCAACTACAACATTTAACTTCTACAATAAAAAATTAACTTTCTAATGGTTAGTTTATTTCAGTTTTGTTTCAGATCTAGTTTTATGCACATGTAGGCTAATCGGGACTCTACCTACAGTTGATAGTGAAATCCGAACAATTATGTGCCTCCATGTGTATCGAACGCGGGATCCCTTCATTAAGAGCCGACGACGCTACGCTTTCGGCGAAATATCTCTTGCTCATGATCTGCGATACTTTCCCTTCTGTCGGTCAAACGTGTGGGTAGACGAATTAGCTGTGTGTATAGTAGGATACACGAACATTGCTCGGCAAATTATACATGACAGTCTTCATTAATTATTCTCTCTCATCTCACTTGTTTGTAAAGATTTTTATGTATGGTAGTGTAGATGTCAGTAGCCTGTTTGCATGTACGTATATTTAATAATCTTATGAGATAGATATCTATTAATGCAAACGTGTAATTTATTTGTAACTAGCTGGTTACCCGTCGTTGCCCGGGTGTTTATTTATCCCAATCTTGTATTAGACAGGGAAATAATGAATTCTAACTATAGTGTAAAATGTGACTAATTTTAAATGTGATCGTGAATGTCACCAATTAGCTTAGCGACTTCGAAAACTATGGATTCGACACTAATCTAGGTCATTTGTGGCATTTTATTTTTCACCCTCTGTCACCTCCCATGCCGATAGGGGATAAACTTGGAGTTGAACCACATTGGGAATGTCACGAAAACTGTGGATTCCATTCGCAACACAGCCTGAATGTTAGACAACCCGAGAAACACTATCGTTGTGAGGATTGCATAGAGTCACGGATGTCTGTTTGTGCGGAATTTAATATCGGTGGTTCTCGATTATTTTTACATGTCACCCCTTCCAATCCCCACTCCTAGGGGTGTCTTTCCCCCACAGTATTTATTTCCAGATTGCAAGTGATACTTGTACCAAGTTGGTTGAAATCGCTCCAGGCGTTCGAGAGTTATGCCGGAACAAACAAATATACACACTTTATATATATAGGGTAACTTCGATGAATAACGCCACCAATTGGTCATTTCGTTCTAGAACTCATACATTTTTATTGTTAGGAACATGAAACTTACATATATAGGAGAATGAACTTTCCTCTATTGTGTAATAATAAAATATTTATTGCACTGTTATAATGAAAGCAATAAAATACTAAATTCTGTGTTAATGCAAAATGGCGTTATTTACAGACCTGTCGGGTAATAACGCCATGTTCTTAATTAAAAGCAAAACATTCACATTATCTTAATTACAAGTAAAACATTCACATTTTCTTTACTAGACTGTTCTAGGAAAAATAATTACTGTAGTAAGTTATTAGAAAAAGCATGTTTTTTTTTGTCTTTTCGCGATACCCAGTCCTTCAAAGTTTGGAACAAACGTGCAGCACATGCTATCTTCTATCCCTTGTTTAATGGCCGCCATAGCTTGCCTCAAGTCATCTACTGACCATTTGGCCCGTATATTTTTACATTTCCTCGCCATCTGAAAGAGGAAATTAACCGAGAATAAATATCTGTTCGCCTCGAAGGTAACTGAGCAAGGATAAACCTATTTTCGAAATTAACATTGAGTGGCGTTATTCCCCGACACGAAGATGGCGTTACTTCCCGAAACAACAGATTGCAGTTTAACCAACTGTTCTAAACTTACGACAACGACTATGAAAACCGTACACACATCATTCACTTACGTAATAAACGTATTGTGTACGTACAGCATTGTTAAAATTTAAAATCTAATCCTACAATATAAAAACACTCACCTTTGTCGGCGCGACGAAAATGTGGACCCTTTTTCCTCGAAGCGCAACTCAAACGTCTACACTGTTCAAATGGCAAGCGTTCTTATCAGCAATGCTACCAGGCACCATTTTTTATCGCACAACGGTGAATCACCCCTTAACTTTACATGCATCCATGCTTTCCGAGTTGAAACTTTGAAATGGCGTTGTTTCCCGCCTGGCGTTATTCACCGAAGTTACCCTATATATATATATATATATATATATATATATATATATATATATATATATATATATATATATATATTGGTTTTGAACTTTCCAGAAATCTGATCCATGTAGCATTACTGTTATTTGGTGTTACTTCTGTAAACTTTGAAAGAAGTTGGGGATCTTTAGCCAAAACAACTAGTGACATCATTAAACTATCGACTGATTTTCCACTTGCAATCTAAGCGCAGGGCGTTGCGACGCTGGGGGTCCCGGCCTGGGCATTGGTGTTGTTTGCGAGTGTCCCTTCGTCAGTTTCATCATATCATCACTCATCCTCATCTACGCCATTAGCCAAAAGTGGCAAAGTAAAATAAACCAAATCAATCAATCCTGTTGTAATAAACATCGGAGCAGATTTATTTTATTGACTTTGGAATGCTTCTGGATCTAAACTTTACGGGGAAAGTCCACAGCGTAGCTTGGATTGTCAAAAGCCGACTCCGAAATTCAAAGGGAGCCTCGGCTTCTTGGAAAGTGACTCCTTTATTACGAGAACAGCTGTAAGAGGTTTGAGTTCGTGCACCGGTGGGAGCCATCTGTTCGCAACCGGTAGCCCTCTTGGGGTGCGTTCCGCGGGCAGGTCCTGCAATCTTCAACCCACATTCCGGCAGTTACGATCAATGCTGCGACAACCTATTGCCGACTCAATAGGAGAGGCCAGCAGCCCCTCCGCATTCACAAGCTCGGTACCTGGCTTATTTAAGAGGTCTTCGTGGTATATTTCTTGAAATGGAATGAGGGCGTGTTGGCGATTCATCATAAAGAGAGAAGCGAAGCTCAAAAAGTCCTCCCGTCACTTGGCACCTTTGCCTCAGGAATATCCATCCATCACCGCAGCGATTCCATTCAGCCAAGCAGGGAACTCAGGAATCGTGAGTAGCTTTTCCGCCACTTTGGCCAATCGCGTAAATGGGGATGAATGACGTGACGGAATTGATGAAGGGACGCTCACAAAGATCACCCATGCACAGGCCGGCGTTCGAACCCTGGAACTCAAGAAGTGTATATTAGGAAAACGTTATTCCAGATGGCTTTCATGAATATTGGAAACACCTGGATGTTTGTAACAACTTATTTCATAGTGTAAAACCGGAAAAGAGATAATATTAGGGATTGCCATTTCAAAATGCTCCAATTAAGGCACAATAACTTTAGGAAATCTTAATATATTCTACTACAATATTTAGAAGACAAAACGTGTGCAAACTAGGGTGATGCATTTCAATCTGAATTTTTCGGATACAAATCTACATTATCCGAATCCATTAGGCAACGGTATCCGTCCATGCAACTGTAAACCCAATTCGGTCTAACATGTTGTCCATCCCGACCTATCAACGTTTAGGCAGCTCTGAACCAATCGGAAACAAGAAAGAAGTCCTTCGATAGGCAGCGAATGGGAACTAGAGAATCTTACGTATGCACTGTTGCCAAGTTGTAGTTTCATCCTCACTTGTCTTGTTTTTTTGGAAAAACGCGTACAGCAAATTTTTTATAGTTATGGTAACAGTCAGATAAACATACATCTGGGGCTAGGTCTGTGAAGAGATTCCATCAAGGGAGAAATGCTACGATTCGGACATTGATCTGGAACACTGGCTCTGGTGACATCACCCTTCGTCAGTGCGTTGAAACACAGATATCTGGGGTCAAAATTTAGCAGCGCCATCTCTTGCAAACCACTGGTCTTCAGGTAAAAGCAAACGTGCGAGTGGCGCCTCTCAGCGGTGACTGGATGAATTTCTTGCAGACAGTAATTCATAGCGAATATGGTTTGCTACCCGAGTTCAATATTTGCTTGTAATACGTTTAACTGTGGTGGTATCGTCACTACTAAATATGGGTTGGAGTTCGGACATAAAACAGATGATTTTGCTTATGTTAGTGACTGCAAATTTGGTATACATTCATAACGTTGGGTAACACTTTGCTTAATTTATTGTACAAAACATACGAATGATATAACTTCAAGTTAGTTTCTACAAAATTGCAAAAACATTTATGTGACCCACGTGTAACTCGACACGGTAACCAAAGTCTTACCGAGGATATCCTCTGTTGCTGTGGTGGTTACTTCTTGAATTCCTCTAGAGAAACTTTTCTAGGGATCCTCTACCATTTGTAGTAAGGCTATATCATTTGTAGTCTTTGTACTTCAAATTAAGGAAAGTGTTATTGAACAGCTCCATATATAGATGTCGCTCAGATGAAAATCCGGCGAATTTGATGACACATTTCGAGACGTACGTGCCTTTCTCCAGAACATCCGGGCCACCCCGGTGGCGCAGTGAAAGCGCCTTCTCTTTGTAATCAAGGGGTGCCAGGTTCGATACCCGGTGGAGGCACATAGTGGTTCGGATCCCACTTTAAACTGTAGGTCCAGATTCGATTAGCCTTACTGTGCATAAAGTGGGCTTAAAGACACCAGATCAGTGTCTGCGTCAAACGGGAGACAATGCGGGCCGATGCCCCTTGCTCGACGCGTCCACCCGCCCTACAGCCCATCAACAATTGAGAAATATCTGATAAGTAAATGCACATTTACCCCAAATATGGATTTTTGTATTTTATTTAGTAATTACTGTGACTGCTGAAACATAAATTACACCTTCTGAACTCTGCTTCCAGACTCATTCTGCTTCAGCTATTTAGAAATGCCTATGCGGAGTGAACTTTCTGCGTAATGTAATATATCGAGTAACTAAATTGATATCCATTTTAATATTTTATATTCGAGAAATTTAGATCATTTACAAGGGGCGCCAAGTGCGGCGAATAGTGGAACTACGAGTTTTGGATGTAAAACAGCTAAAACATTACTTGATATTCTCTTTCACATGACATGCACATGAACATTTTGTCATTCGTAGTCCTCGTGCAAGAAACTATGGAAAGTTTTACCAGACTTGACGTAAATGCTTTGTAATAGATTGGGGCATATTGCTTGAGATAGCACATTAAGAGGGCGCTTTCTTTGAAATAACTCTGCTCTTTGTTTTGCAGAAGAATTATTGATCGCAACGGTGAGTCTTGCACAGTATAAATGCACCAACTATCTGCCAAGTTTGATCTAACAGTCTAATTCTAGTTTAAAGTTCATCTTCCTTTTTGCTTGCATCTGAACTTCACCTACTACAGACTAAAATGATACAGCAATGAATAAATTAGTAGCAGATTGGGACGCTCAATAAATATTGTAGTTAAAATATTTGGCATATGAGTCTTGTAATCGTCTACGGAGTGCTGGATTATGTCCCCGTGAGGGAACACTTTAATTATTCATATCCTGTTTAAACTATAGATGTATGCTGAGAAATGATTGTAAAATCGATTTAAATTCGGAGGGGATACACAGAAGGGAGTGAGAGTTTATTATTTTCCTTCCTATTTCTGCCACTTTGCAAATCACGACGATGAGGATGTATACTAATTAGCTTTGGTGGCAAAATCTCTGGGCCGACAACCGACCGCTCTGGGCCAGGAAGAGAATGAAATTGTGTGTATTTTCTTATCTTATCTTTCTCTTCGCTTCCTCGAAGACAGAAGGAGAAGATGTGAGAGACTTGGATAGAAGTTTGCTTGAATGGTTTATACTCAGATAAGCTAATCTTGACTGAACCTGTAAAGAGTGGCGTTTTGAGTTGGGTTGGTGTTTTAAGTACACTTTATGCACAGTAAGGCTAATCGGGACTGGACCTACAGTTTAAAGTGGGATCCGAACCACTTGTGCCTCCACCGGGTATCGAACCCGGGACCCCTTGATTACAAGGCAACGACGCTACCACTGCGCCAAAGGGGAGGCCCAGTGGCGTTTGGAAAAGGCACTCAACGTCAACCGTCTTCCATGTAGTAAGCCCTGAACATCCACTCTACCGCGGCTCTAACGTCTAGACCCACAGTCAGTATAATCCTCTGTCGGATTTGGGTTGTGTTCTGCACGTGTATGTTTGTGATTATGCTTTCATCAATTTCACCTTATCATCATTCATCCTCATCGTCGCGATTAGCCAAAAGTGTCAGAAAAGCGACATAAAATAACAACAAATCATTCAATCGTCTGAACTGTAACACTGTGCAATGTGCTTTCAAGAAAGCATCGAACCAGAGATCTATTCATTATAAGGCAACGCATTAGCCAACACGTTATTGCTGTGTAGTGTACCATCGTGGTGGATGGTAACACCAAGCATGGCCTAAAAATAGATGATTGAATAATTTTGATTGAGTTAGTTTATTTCGCTTTTCTTCCACTTTTGGCTAATCGCAAAGACGAGGATGAGTCATGATGAAATGATGAAATTGGTGAAGGGACACTCACAAAGAACAGTCATGCCGGGATTCGAACCCGGGACGCCTGGGGTTGTAGTGCGAGTGCGCTGTGCTAACCACTCTGCCACTGAGCCTGGCGCCTTAAAAATAGACTTCGTGTAACAACACTCTTTTTGGTGCTGATACGGAGTTAGCATGCGGAAGGAAGGGCGGCACGGCGTTGTATAGTACGAGAGACTCCACTCTAAACTGTAGGTCCAGTCCCGATGAGCCTATCTGTGCATAAAACGGACTTCAGACAAAACTCAGACTCAAAGAGAGGCTTCCTTTCGTGTAGTATTGTGTGTATACTTTCTTATCTGGTACACTTAAATGTGTGTAGATGATCTTTTATACTTTAATCAATCGAATCCTGGATTGGCTGTTCCTTGCGAGTCCCTTCAGCAATTTCATCATGTCATCCTCGTCTTCGCGATTAGCCAAAAGTGGCAGAAAAGCGAAGTGAAAGAAACTAAATCAACCAATCAATCAAAGACTTTAATCAAGCGATGTATTCATATCATTAGATGTAATGATCCCACTCAGATTACAAGGTTAAATAGGGCCACGTTCTGTTGCACGTTCCCTTTCCATCGACTCACACACGGCGCATGCGCAAAGCTTGATGGCTACAACAATGAAAGTGGCAGTGTGTTCGAACAGCATGGTTCAGCTTTTGTGTCTTGTTACACCATTGAAACTGTCAAATAACGCCATGCACAGAAGCCCTTAACACTAGATTAGGTGTTACGTTACAGCAATTGTGTCGACTGCTACGTCGCACCACTTTTTCATATTTTTTTTACATTGAGAGAAAGGAAAATAGAGGGCGTTCTATTTACCTTTCTTCCTTTTATTTGCTTCTATCTTCCTATTCTCCCCTCCCATTCACCTAACCTTCTCCACACCACCGGTAACTTGTACGCGCAGGGTAGAGTCCATAAAGTCGAAAATCCTATTCATTTACCCGGAATTAAAGAAACTAACGATTCAGGATTCCCAGCGTACCGCCCTGCAAGTCCATGTTTAATAATCTTCGTACATGGAGGAAAAGTAGAATTTGCGGAAAATCTAATTAAAAAATACCCGTGTCCCGCGACAAAGTATTACAAGCTCTTCCCATTGTTCCCTGTTTGCAAACACACGGCCTAATTCCTATTTCCCTCAATCCGTCGAATTTACACAACGTCCCCATTTTATCAAAAACCGCAAATCCCGGAATAAAACGCAGCCAAAAAATATCCACATAAGAGGATTAATGGAATTAAGAGGCTTAGAGTGTATCCTGCTCGCAGTTCTTCTCAATCGATGTATCTTTTTTTTCCCTCTTCTGTAATTGTATAGCCTCGCGTCGCTTCCCTGTTTCTGCCTAACTGACAACGAAAGACATATGGCCCGTGTTTGTTCTTGGTCCGTGTTCTGTCATATCTACAACCCTCCCTCCCGCCGGGCTAATGATTAAGTGGGTTATTGGAATACGGAAATGGGAACGAGCTTTATTTGGGACTCGGATTACGAAGAACGCAACTACAAGGTAATGAATATGTACCAAGGATCCGATGGGTAATGTTTTACAAACACGAACATGCCTGTTGGAACTCTATTAGCCCGTAACGGGATGGTGGCACCATATTTTTTTCACTTGTGAACCTAGTAAATTATTGTAATTGTTATTGCTTCTGTAGCACTTATCTTCATTTTCTCCTCATTCATTTCTCCTATGCTACACATGCACAGTCAATGCGAGTGAAAGTGGAAACACTTAACCTATTAAGTTAATTCACTTAACTTACGAGAAATTCCTCTTTTCTCTCTTTCTCTTATATCTCTCTTTCCTGTACTATTTTCTTTTTTCCCTCTATCCCTCACTCTTGTTCACTTCTGATTGTTTCAACACTAGTGTACAGTTGGCCAGTATAGCCTCGCACATCCTTGCAACGACATTTTCAGTTTCGGTTAAAATAAGAGAGTAGAAAAAGAGAGACGTTTACCACTACCTCCTCTTTTTTCTCTCTTTTTCTTTGCCTTGCTCTTTCACTTCCCCTCTTTCATTCTCTATTTCTTCTCTCTCTCTTTCCTCACCATTTCTCTTCTATTTCACTTCTTTCTCCTTTCTTTCCATCTATTTCCCATTCTCTCTCCTTCCTTTCTCTTCTCTTTCGTTTTCCTCTCTTTTCCTCACCATCTCTTCGCTTTTTCTCTTTTTTCCCTTCTCTTTCTTTTTCTTCATTTCTCCCTTTTTTCCATCTCTCTCCCATTATCTTTCTTTTCTCTTCTCTTTCCTCTCTTACGCCTCTTCTACTCCTTCCTTGTCTCTTTTCTTCTTCTCACTTTTTCTTACCATTTCTTCGCTTTTTCTCTTCTTTCCCTTGTTTTTCTATATTTCTCCTTTCTTTCATCTCTTTCCCATTCTCTTTCCTTCTTTTATCTTCTCTTTCATTTTCTTCATTCGTCTCTCCTACTCCCTCATTCTCTCTTTCTCTCCTTATTCTCCCCTCTTCTTCTCTCTTTTCCTTACCATTTCTTCGCTTTTCTCTTCTTCCCCTCTTTCTTTTTCTATATTTCTCCTTTCTTTCCATCTCTTTCCCATTCTCTCTCTCCTTCATCTCTCTTCTCTTTCTTTTTCCTGTTTTTCGTCTCTCCACCTCCCTCCTTTCTTTCTCTTCTCATTCTCTCTTCTCCTCATCATTTCTTCTCTTTTTCTCTTCTTTCCCCTCCCTGCCTTTCTCAATTTCTCCTTTCTTTCCCTCTCTTTCCCATTCTCTCTCCTTCTTTTCTCTTCTCTTTCTTTTCCTCTTTTTCTTCTCTTCTACTCCCTCATCTTTCTTTCTCTTCTCGTTCTCTCTACATATCTTTACCTTGCCATTTGTTCTCTTTTCTCTTCCTCCCCCTCTGTTTCTTTTTCTCTATTTCTCATATATTTCCATTCTCTTTCCTTCTTTTCCCATTTCTTTCTTTTTCCTCTCTTTCAACTCTTCTACTCCCTCCTTCTTTCTCTTTCTCTTTTTCTTCTCATTCTCTTTTCTATCTTCTTTCTCCTCTTTTCTTTTATCCATTTCTCCTTTCTTTCCATCTCTTTCTCATGCCCTCTCCTTCTCTATTCTCTTTTTCCCTCTTTCGTCTATGCTACTCCTCTTCTTTCTCTCTCTCTCTCTATTTCTCATTCTCTTTTTTCTTCACCACCCCTACTTCTCTTTTTCTCTTCTTTCCCCTCTATCTTTTTCTATTCTCCTTTCTTTCCATCTCTTTCCCGTTCTCTCCGTTTCTCTTCTTCTTTTTCTTTTCCTCTCTACTACTTCCCCTTCTAATTGTTCTCTCAAGACCAGCATGGGCTAACAGACGCGGAGTTTCAATAATCCACCTCTCAGAATTTGCAAATTTTGAAATTACGCGTAAAATAGCGGGAGTTGCTCACGAAGATCGAACATGATGCTTGCGAAATATGCACCCGTTCGACACTTACCATTCATTATTTCTTAGAAGATACGCAATAGCATTGATGCCAAAGGGGACCTGCCAGGTATGCCAGGCGACCGGAAGTTGCCAAAGCGAGACGTGCTCATTGTGCAAAGGAGTCACACAGAAGCTAACATCGCATGTGAGCGAGAGGAAGGAGTCGTTAAGTAACCCTTTGCTCACTCCTGGAGAACACAATCGGCTGCCGAACGGAACAAAGGGTTCCCGGGGGCAATACCCCGCCTCCTCCGAAGATCATGAAGAGCCTTCGCTCTTGTCTCCTCGCATCCGGTGCCCTCTGGTCTTTCACAATCGTTATTGCTGTTGTTCTTTGACCACGATGACCTGCCAATCTGCATGTTTCATAATTATGTTTCTTGGAAAATATTATTTCCCTAATCGTGCCGTGCGCTTGTTATTGGCTGTAACCATAGGACATTTCGTCAGTTGCAATAGGAGGTGCACGTTTCGTGCTGTCTTCTTGATATTGTTTTCTCTAATTCGACAACGTTTAGAGGCCCTCCCCGTAGTCGTCGATACCCGGTGGAGGCACATAGTGGTTCCTGGTTCGGATCCCACTTTAAACTGTAGTTCCAGTCCTGATTAGCCTTACTATGCATAAAGTGGACTTAAAACACCAAATCAATCAATCAATCGACACCGTTTCGGAAAGACGATTGCAGTACCTTCTCAACTAAAAGCAGGCTTGGATTTACGTACAGGGTAATTCATAATGAAAGTGACGCTTTTAAAAATGCAGTATGTGTTAATTATTGCTTGCTTGATTTGGTTTATTTTGCTTCGCTTTTCTGCCACTTTTGACTAATCGTGAAGATTAGGATAGTAATATGATGAACTGATGAAGGAATACTCATAAAGAACACCTTATCAAGGCCGGGATTCGAACCCGGGAACCTTGTCGTCTTAGCACGTTGTGCTAACCACTCCCCCACGGGTGTTAATTATTGCAGATACATAAATACAAAATAGTAACACAATTCGTGCAGAAACTCTGGGAGTTTTTTTATTAGATGTGTTTTCCTCATGTGTGCGTCATTACTGGCACGACATTCATCTGCACGATATTGCAGTTCCTGTCGCACGTGGTTGAGCATGTCGCATGTAATCGGTGACATTGAATTTGTAATTCGCCGTTTCAGTCCATCCACGGTTTGTGGAAACAAAGGGACATACACTTGCTCCTTCACAAAGCCCCAAAACAAAAAATCCGAGAAGAGGGGTTGGACTGGGGTGAACGACAACGCTCTTCTTAAGCCCCTCCCCACACCTTCCTGACCTTACACCCTGTGAATCTTTTCTTTGGGACCTTGTGAAGGAGCAAGTCTAAGTATACACCTCCCTATTTCCACAAGACGTAAATGAACTGAAACACGTATTACCAATGCAGTTTCTCTAGTTACATGTGGCATTCTCAACCGCGTGTGACAAGGAGTTCAATTTCGCGTGGAAGTGTATTGCGTGTCCCGAACTGCACCCACATAGAGTACGTACGAGATATCGCAAATACGGACACGAAATCGTAACACATCTGGCAAAAGCATACAAAGTTTCTCTACCAATGATCACTTGTCGTGTTGCTGTATATGTAACAAATAGGCTACTGAGTTTTTTAAGTGGTGCTTCCTTCATGAATTACCTTGTATTTGAAAGCCCGCGGCCAACAACATATAAAACGTTAGTTATTAATAGGGCTCCAAAGTTGAAGACCTATAAATTGCCAAAAAAAGACGTAAAAATATCAAAAAAAGGACGTATAAATGTGATCCAAATTAATTAATGAGTTCAGTTTTAATTACATATTTAATGATTAAAAAAATCTGGTGGTGTGGAACACAGTGCGAAAAAACTGAAAGCTTCAAAACAAGAGAAAGTTGCCACTTACAGCGCGACCTTCCAGACAAGTTACGGTTAAAGGACCTTGTACCGTACCTGCTTCAGTCGTCCAAAAATGTTTTATCTCGTTTTAGCCATGGTTCAAATATATTTCTTTCTTTCGTTTTTTTATTTCTTTACTACAGAAAGGATGTTTAAGAGGTGATGAACTGATGATGATTGAGAATGTGCAATAAAAACGTAATAGAATGAAGGTGAAGTTCTAAAAAAAAAAGCCGTTAAGACCTTTAATAAGCCAACAAACGCCGAAAAAGGCAAAAAATGACAAATAAAACCCACCTTTTTCTGGCCTACAATGACCCAAAATGAACATATATTATGTTGGGCCTCGTCTTCGGACACTAGGAAAGAAAGGATTTTTCCTCAACTTCTGAGCCGTAGTTATTACTTTTTGTTATGTCTTTTTCCTCCTGTTCCCATTTTCGAAGTACGTATTATTTTGAAAAACTAAATATGCTGACCAAGGCAGTAATTTATTTTATTAAAAACATAAACTAACGTAACGTTTCAACCTTCTAGCAAGGTCTTCTTCAGACTCTGTATCAAGTACAAAAGTAACCAGATACAACAAAAGGGCAATATATATACACAAACATTACTCCCTCCAGACAATTTAGAAAGTTGTTTAGAACTTTCTAGCAGATGACTTTCACTTCCCAACTTTACTTTCACCTAAAAGGCTAATCACAATTACTTCCATAGAATGTGGTTGGACTTTTTAATCTCACGCTCTTTTCCCTTCATTTTTCTTTCTTCTCCTCTCCTCTTTTTCTCTTGTCCTTTCCACTCTTTCCAACATCTTCTTCCATTCTTTGTTTAACTTCAGTCCCCCATTCCAGTTCATAGTGTCTTTTTCACCTTTCTTCTCTATTTCCTTGGCTTCCTTCCATTTTCTAACTAGCATTCTCTTCTCCCTTCCTATCTGCTTAGCCTCATCCCACTCTATGTCATGTCCTGTTTCTCTCGTGTGTTTAAATATTGCATTTCTCTCTCTCTTAAGTCGTACATCATCCCTATGTTGTTTCAACCTGTCTTTCAGCCTTTTTTTCGTTTTCTGGAGGGAGTAATGTTTGTGTATATATATTGCCCTTTTGTTGTATCTGGTTACTTTTGTACTTGATACAGAGTCTGAAGAAGACCTTGCTAGAAGGTTGAAACGTTACGTTAGTTTATGTTTTTAATAAAATAAATTACTGCCTTGGTCAGCATATTTAGTTTTTCATAATCATGGAAACAAGGCTTAATGGTGTTATAACGTATTATTTTCTCCAGTGAGGTCTCGAGGGTGTAGCCCCTCAAGCCGCACCCTAAATCCTGGCCTGTGGATCAGTGGACTTCAGAGTAGGGTTCTCATTGAGTGTCTATTGACTCATTAGTAAATTACCATTGCTGTAGTATCACTAAAACACGTCCAAAAATTCCTGTTTTCTCTTATGTAAACAAGTCGGGTAATGATAAAAGTCGAGAGTAAATTCACTATGTAAGGTTCATTTTTTTTTCTTAGAAAATGTTTGTTGTAGTAATTTCAGCAAGTTTATCAGAAAGTCCCTATAAGAACGGTGATTTTAGAGTCTAGTCGGTTGGCCTAGTCAGTTGTGCTGGAAGCGGAGAACCCGGTTCGGTTCCAAAGGTGAGCGATTTCAAGTGAGATTTATTATGTCTTTGCGTGCAGTGGCCCTGGGGTTTACTCGCCCTCTAAGAACTTCGGTACCCGGGGCAACTCTGGGGAGTAAAGGCGATCGGAGTGTGGTGCTGATCACATCCCCTTCAAAAATGCGTTGGTGCAGAAGGTAGCTTTATATTTTGGGCGATACGTATTTGTTACAACTTTGGAATTACATGGATATTTATGAATAGGGTTGGGATTTTATGAACTAAAAATCATCAAGATATGGAAAATAAAAAATACTCTTATTACCAGGGTTCGAAAAATCCCGGTCGCCAGGTCGCCATGGCGACTGAAAATGTAAGTCTGGCGACTGTGATCTTTTGCTGTAATATTGACGTTTTTTAAGTTTGCATGTACGAAATTTTGAAAATTCTAAGTTAAAATTGCAGTACAGCGTAAGTTAGCAAATGATTTTTTTATCAACGTTGTGAACATTACATAGAATCAGTAACAATTTCTTACTCCTTGTCCACGAACCCCCCATTTCCCGCTTTCTCACATGATTTACTGATATTTTTAATACAGTGATGCTCAGCTTCTTTGATTTTTGATTGCTTTGCTTCATTTTACTTCGCTTTTTTTTGCCACTTTTGGCTAATTTGCGAAGTTGGGGATGAGTGATGATATGATGAATGAACACTCACAAACATCCATGCCTAGGCCGGGATTCGAACCCGGGACCCCTGGTATCGTAGTGCGATGTGCTAACCACTCCGCCACAGTGGCCGGCTCAGTTTCTTATACAGTAAACCCTCGTTAACACGAATATCAAGGGATCGAAAAATCAAGAGTTCGGGGACTCAATTTTATTGTTGCAATACAGTTCTTTCTACACATTAACCATTTACAATACGTATCATGTATGTCATCATAGAAAACACTATTACAGTACTACAGTAATTAACTTAAAAAAAACACTCACAGATCATTTTCTGTGAAAAATTCCTGTATATTGCACTTGCAGACGGGAACGCAAATGCCTGGTAACTTCACGGCCAACTGTACTCATAGCTTCCGTAAAACTAGCGGTCAATTCGGATGTTACAGCAAAACGTTATAAGTGTTTAATAGAATAGAAAAACACATCTGAACACACAACTGAATTTGTTGGTTAAATACGTATAAGCTCATTGTTGACGCGATTGTCGAGCAATTGCACCCAAGTTTTAATCTTGATGTTACTCGTATGTTTTAAAGAATAGAAAAACACATTTGAACACATTGTTGATCTGAATCTGTTGGTTACAATACTGTATAAGTTGATTGTTGACAAGATGATAGAGATTGTTGAGTGATTTCTTACATATCTACCAGAGGAACGACAGAGAAACAACAGAAAGAAATTATGAAAAACTTTGAAAGTTTGTGTTAAATGAGATCTAATGACGCAACGGACTAAAAAACAGTTCGTAATTCGTGGTAACCGAAAAACTTTCTATAAGATATAATACAATCCCTGCCGGGACCAACATTTTGTTCATGTTAACCGAGTGTTCGTCTTTAGCGAGTTTGTGTTAACGAGGATTTACGGCTGTATGCACAATTGCTAGTAGGTGGTTTCCTGGTGCCTGATTTTCAGAGCTGGCGCCTAGCTCTGAAGAAGATTTTTCGAGCACTGCTTATGACCTATGTACAATTATACAAAATATGTACTATAATTTGAAAAATATGCCCTTACAACTGAACTGTTTCAAACATCAATATTTAACATATGCTGAGATATTTTCACATTCTATTATTAGTACACTTTATGATTTGCAATGTACAATTAATATTTTCTGTAAATTTTCAAATAAAGATGACTGCTTATTTTAAGCCAGCAAAGCCTTGTACTGAGAAAAGCTTCTTTTTACTTCGGCTGGCACAAGAGCAGCATATTTAAAGTAAACAATGTCGTTCGGCTCATTCAACAACTTGAGTGAACATGGAAGTAAAAACGAATTCACTTCGAAAATGGCTGTATATTCCTTGAAAAAGCAAAAATACAGGGTTTCTATAAATTAGTTATACAAAAATAACCGTTAATTGTGAAGAAAGTGTATGTGAAACAGAATTGGTTTATACATCAATGAATACAGCATATCTTCAAGTTTATTGTCTCACGTTGTTAGTTTCAGACGCCGCCACTGGAGGCGTGAGCGTTTGTTTATCTTACACAAGTACCGACTTGGACTGGTTGTGGTGGAACGATTCCGTGGTCACCTGGTCGACGTTGCTGGGAAGAGGGGGAACAAACACACATTCTTTAATGTAACCCAGATAGAAAGATTCATGAAACCAATCAGGGGAACGAGGTGGCCATGGAATCGTTCCACCACAACCAATCCAAGTCGGTACTGGTGTAAGATAAACAAACGCTCACGATTCCAGTGACGGCGTCTGAAACTAACAACGTGCGACAATAAACTTGAAGATATGCTGTATTCATGGATCACGTATAAACCATTTCTGTTACACATACACTTTCTTCACAATTAACGGTTACTTTTGTATAACTAAATTGTAGAAACCCTGTATAATGAATATGGCCGAAAATCTGTGAAAATATGTTCTATCACGTAGAAACGTCCAAATATGCCCTTACAACCCATCTTAATTTAATTCGATTCTTCATAATATGAATTTCTATTTATGTAGGGAACACATCACCCTTGCCAAAAAAAAAAAATGATAATTCGTGAAAATCCTAATCCTCCTAATGAAAATTTATTCAACCCTATACTTAACATGTAGAACAACAGCAGGTGGCCACATCATTAGAAATAACCTTTGGAGATCCATAGGTTCGTTTTTCATCCATATTTCATCTTAAACACTTTCCACCATGAAGGGTGCATTTCCTCCCCTTTTTTCCCCGCTGTGGGATAGAGTACAAAAAAGGGGGCAGAAAAAATGACAAAGAAGACCCGAAATAGATTGTGGCGTATTGTGAGAAGTGTTGACGGCAACTTCTGCTGCAGTTTCTACCTCGCCTCCGAGGGACCCCGAGGTGAACTGGCACGGAATCCTCCCCTGAATGCAGACAAAAGTTTTGTATTCCGTCTGTCGCTGGCTGCGGTATCCACTTTGATTGTAGAGCGGGCGGCAGGTCCACTCCGGGGGCCTTTGGCTTTTTGGGTAAACATCCCACGCATCAGGGTAGCAAATCCGATTGCCCACCCTCCCCCTCTTCCATGCGGCTTCGTTGCCTCCACACGCCACAGTCAACGAAATGTCTTTTCTTATCATTCCTCCTTTCTTTCCTTTTTCTTGTGGTACTTCTTGCTTCTGTAATCCCTGTTCCCGTCTCCCTAACTGTTTTGCTGTTGTGAAGTTTGTTGTGTGTGTGTGTGTGTGGCGCAACGCTAATGCACACGGACTTGGGAAGTCGGAACTTCGATTCTCAGAATGTGATGTGGAAGGGTTTTGATTCGAGGTTTCTTTTACCGCGGGAGGCATTCTGAATTTCAATGCTGCTTTTACTGTGTCATGATCCTTCTTTAAATTTGCAGCGAGGGGGGATTTTCTGAAGGGAATTAGCAGGAAACCCTTCGCCTCTGTGTTTCGCGTATTTTTCAGGTGTATCTACGTGAAAGGACTTCTTATACTCTACTGGCCAAATCAGTGGCGAAGGAATCTTCCAGGCCTTCATTGCAATAGTTGAAGCGGTGCTACACTCATAATTGCAGGCTGTTCAGGAAAAAGCACGTCAAAAATGTAATTTTGCAGCAGACAGTTTTTTTTAATGTTTATTCTTTTAATACCAAACATTACAGACATGATCTACATTTTGGATCATCACTGTTTAGAATCATTACATATGGACAATCAACGGCAAAGATAATGGTAGGCAAATTGTCCACAGCTATTTTCATTATTTTTTAATTCTACATTCTATGTTGTTTTAAGGAATGAAACTACAGGGTGCCCCACAAAAACCAGGAAATTTGTTTGAGCTTATTTAATATGACTGTACCTCTGTTACACTTTGCCATATTCAATTCAAATGTTCATAATGCTTCCCATGAGCTGTTACACAACGCCGTAGACGGTCTAGCCAACTTGCAGTGGCATTCTGGATAGTTTCAAGCGGAATATTGTTTCAAGCTTCTGTCAACACAGTTTTTAAGCAGTCAGTATCTGTGATTCCTTTCCTCTGTATTTGAACTTGGTGTAACAGTAGACCCCATATGCAAGAATCCATTACGTTAAGATCTGGACTTTTTGACGGCCAGTCGTTAGGTTCAATAAAGTCAGGAGTATTGGTTCTGAGTCATGGCACAGTCTCCCTAGCTGTATGGGCCTTTGCTCTGTCCTGTTGCCATATCCATTCATCCCGGTCCATTACTCTGTTTACGTCGTGGAACATTTGAGTGCACATTTCATCTTTATACGCAACCTGGTACACATTACATTAGAAATAATTACACATCACTTTACAAATAATCTTCACAGTGAAACATTAAAACAACAAAATAACACGTATAAAATGCAGATAACTTTAAATTTCCAGTTTTTTTGTGAGGCACCCTGTATGTTGGTTTGAAGCAGGAATTGCCCTCTTCTTATTCATGCCATTATTTCAATTCATTATCATCACATTGTGTAATACAGATCGAATGAAAATAATGGTGGACAATTCACCTACTATTTCTTTTGCCATTGCCTGTACAATATAACATTATACTGATAATATTTTATTTATTTGATTAAGTTGGAGGAGGGGTCTTCCCGATGGCATAGTGGTATTGTCGACTTCTTGTAATCAAGGGGAACCGGGTTTGATACCCGGTGGAGGCACATGGCCCAGTGGTTCGGATCCCACTTTAAACTGTAGGTCCAGTCCCGGTTAGGCTTTCTGCGCATAAAATGGACTTAAAACAACAATGCAAACAATTGATTCAGTGGGACTTAAATGAAACCAACAAAAATCCCTAGTTTGTGACTTAGGTATCTTTTCCCTAACACCCTAGAATTTGTCTTGTACAGTCAACGGCAAGGATAATAGTAATCAAATTGTCCATCATTATTTTCATTACTCTTTATTCCACACCCTGTGCTGTTTTATGGAATGAATTTCTGTTGATACATACCAGATGTTGTCTTCTGCCTAGTGACTTTTTTTACTTCAATCCATGATCATCACATTGTGGAAAACGGACTGAATGAAAATGGTGATGGAGAATTTGCCTACTACCTATTTATTTCGCCGTTGAGTGTACCTAAAAATTAAATACACGCACTGTGCACTATTCAAGCATGTGTCTATTTATTTTCGCCAACCTCTGAAGTGCGTATGTGTGTTGGGCGGGAGTGGTTAGCGTAACTAGCGTAAAGCTTAACGCACACTGAGACGCGGAGAAACGCGGTAACATAACGCAGCAGACGCTTTTCCAGTGGCTTTGTGGGCGATAACCTTTCAGAAAACCTGCAGACTTCCGGCAGAGAAATTCCGCGCGTTTCCACGTAGTGGATGTTACACCATTTGATTTCAATGCAAGCAGACAACAGAAGTTCTGTTGCCGCGATTCTCAGTGCACTCAGAGAACTAAATACATCATATCGATTGATGCATCAGAATGCATCGATTGATGAACTAAAGTGTGTTTTATGGCTTCTTCAAAGAATCATATTCACATTTCATGCATTTGGGTGCATTTCTGTATGTCGTGAAAATGACACCAAATTGCATCATTTGATTCAAGTGAGGATTTCTTTCAGTCGAGATGCACTTCAATGCATCAGTTGATGCATTTTGGTGCACCAGAATTCATCTTTTTCGACGATGCACTTAAACGTTTCGTTTGAGCTACATAAAATCTGTAGCTCAGACCAAACGTTTAAGTGCATCATCCAAAAAGATGCAGGAAGGTGCATCAAGGAACATCAACTGATGCATTGAAGTGCATCTCAACTAAAAGAAATCCTCACTTGAATCAAATGATGCACTTTGGTGTTTCTTTCACGACATACAAAAATGCACCCAAATGCATCAAATGTGAATCTAATTCTTTGACAAAGCCATAGTACACACTTTACTGAATCAATCGATGCATTCTGGTGCATCAATCGATATGATGCATTTAGTTTTCTGTGTGTGTTTCCACGTGTCTCAGTGGGCCTTAAGCTTTACGCACTACGAATCCAGAGGTCCAAGGTTCGAACTCTTGTCAAGGTAGATTACAACCAGATGGTACTTAAAGAAGGGGTATTCATTTAACAAAAGATTAGCCCATGAATTTTGCAGTAAATTAACATACCAGAAGTCTGGTAACAATTGCAATGTTATGGATACTATGATGACTAGGGAAAGGATTTTAAGGTGCAAAATTATGGTCGGGAATGGAAAAAAAAGGTTCTGAAAATTTTATCAAAAAGGCACAATTATGGGTACTGAAAAAATGTATTTATTCACTTCTCTCTTCTTCTTCTGTACGAGTATAAATCGGCCCGCATAAATCGATTGATTTTGTGTTTAAAGTCCATTTTATGCACAGTAAGGCTAATCGGTACTGGACCTACAGTTTAAGTGGGATCCGACACACTAAGTGCCTCCATCGGATATCGAACCCTGGACCCCTTGATTACAAGGCGGCGATGTTACCAATGAACTATGCGGACCGCATAGAGAACTGTAGTTCTCCCGAATAGATTTTGTTGAAGCTTGTGTTTTCTCTCGCGGGTTTTGCTACATTATCTTGGGAACTATTTGGACTGCAATGATTATATTGTACAATTTTGTAGCTCTAGTTCTGTTCTAGAAAATGAGACTGTAGGATTTTATGTAGCTGCTCAAGAAGAGTAAAAATAATTTATTTTTGTGTCCAATTTTGTAACAAAACGTGAAAGAAAAGGAAGGAAAAAGGTGCTGAAGCAACAAAGAGGGGGTAAAATGGGGATAAATGTGCTAATCTCACGAAAAAGTGCAAAAAGGTGCAAAAAGATGCAACCTTCATTCATTTTACTTGATTTCACGTCCTAAAATACATATCTCAAATGATCGGTATGAAAGCAGCTATATTGTTGGAAAGGTGCTGCACCTTAAAATCCCTTCCCTAATGATGACAAACTTCGATGATATCATTACTTCCTACTGGTCTAATAATAACCCCAGCATATTACAGATTAGCGAAACTCCTAAAGATGAAAGGGTTTCAGGATTTTAAGCATGAATAACGGACAGTAGTCTATTTCTTGTCATTTCACCATCTACTCCATTGCTGAATTTTGTTACACACGTCAATACTAGAACCATTTCTTCTTCGTATATTCCCTTTGTTCTTCTTGGAACAGGAAGCAATCATTCTTACACCACCAATTTCTTCTGAAGTATTGTGACACGTGCAACGATAAAATTTAACACATGTATGCGTTGTTCTTCACAAGTGTTTACACTGGGACTGAAATCCATAAAAGAACGCAACGAGAACAAAGTAGCATCGATTGTTTGACCACTCGCTTAGAAACATGCCAGGTGGTTACGCAGAGCACCTTGAAATTCGTTTACATCATATCTTACCAGGGAAATGCGAAGAACATTTTAGTCTGGGACAGGGTTGTTAGAGGTTAAGAAATTTTAAATAAATTCAGTTCCGGTCCAAGAGAGAAAATCAGCAAGCAAGGGTTCTGGACCGTAAGGAACTTTTTGTAAAGTATTTCAATTCTGTCCGGGAACCTTTTTTTTTCCGGATCAATTTAATTACGGTCCAGGAACCTTTTCCCAATAAAACAATACGCAAATTGGACCGAATTTAAATTGTGCTACAAAAAAAAATTCGGTCTTGCAGCGAAACTCAATAGAACCCATTAGAATTTATGCGTTCCTGAACCTTTAACACCCCTGGTATGGGAAATCGTATGATAACGTCATGCGTAGATTTATGCGTTTTTGTGTCTAGTACATTGACATCAGGGAAGAACACACGTCGATATTTGTGTGTTAGCGTGGACAAACTTAATTTGAATGCGAAAGAAACCGCAGTTCCCTTTGTGCCTTACAATGTTGCATGCAATTTGATTTTGAGATACAAGCACAGCCTCTTTCTTTAATTTCTTTTCCTGCATTTAAAAGTGTATTCAGCTGAATGTTGCGTGACACGTGGACATAAATATTCGTGGAAAGAACAAAAGCAAAACGAAAGGGAGGTGGAAAGGCGCTAATGAATGCCTTGCACTTCTGCTTTGTCCCTAATTGTTCGTCCTTTCACTTGGCATTGTGCAAGTTACTTGTGACTTCAGACATAAATCATCGTCGTAACACAATCCAGGAAGCACATTTGCACCGCTTTGCACAGCGCAGCACAGCTTAGCACGAGCTTCAAAAATAGGAGTTGCAGAACAGATGTGAATTTTTCTGCAGCAAAACTTTTTCTCAGCCAATTCCGGCCGGTTTCTTATTTGAGGACAAGAAACGCACTTTTGCTGAATAATGGTAGTTGCCATCATGAAACACATGCCTCAATAGATGGCGGATACTTTGCAACCACAATTAATGATGAGCTTCACACTTGTACCATGAGGTTTTATCAACATATTCTTCGTCTAAATTAAGGATTCAGTTTGTATTGTAGACTGTATATTTATATATCATAAGGTAAGGAATGCAAATTTGTCTTCATTTTCATTAACGCAGAACAAACATGAAGTTCGTACATCTGGCGACTTATGGTGCTTCCATTTTTTATAGAAAGAACATTATACAAAACTAATATAATGAAATTTTTCACACTTTTCAAGACATTAAATAAATATCTGCTACGTTACAGAAGCAAATGAGTACCACATTCCAAACGGAGTAGCATTTAATTGTGAGATTTGGAAATGTCAAAATGCCGCTGCACATAAAACTTCTATTAGCTACGATTTAAAATCATGATAATCCACTTAGTATATTTTGCATGTTATTGTGCTGATTTTATGGAAATGTATATTTTGTGTTGAAAAAATGTAGATTTTTTTTTATTTCGATCTTGTTTATACACAAGTATACTTCAGATTTCGTTTAAGTGTGTTTCGATTTGTAAGAGCCTTCAGTTAGACTAGCCTTATTTAAATAGCATTATATGCCAATTCTGAAGCATATTCGACAGCTGAAACATAATGTGCAGAACTTTCTATCAATTAATGATAGATGAACTCATATTGTCAAGATACGTCGTATATGTTTGGATGAATGACCAGCTCATAAGCGCCAACAAGATTGATTGTTGATCACTTCCAAATCCCTTAACGTGATACGAATATATGTATTTACATTGTGGATAGTTTTAATAACAATGCGTAGGTGATCACAAGATCACACTATAACAGCAACGAAGCAGGACTAAAGAACAGCATACGTCCCATTGGCGTCTGAAGTCCTCATTCAATTAGGTTCTAACCTAGTGGTATTTGCATATACCTACAATTCCTCTCGGTAGTGCAATATATATTATGTACGAGGGTGATTCAAATGATAACCTTAAAAGTGCAATAAAATTCCGAAGTTGTACGATTGATTTGTAAGTTGACAGGAGTTATCCTTGTGGTTGAAAGAATGACCAACAGGTGGCAACTTGATGCTGCAACCCTGAAGAAGGAAGCAGCGTCAGTGCAAAGATTGCCGCGCCATTGTCGATAAGCACCGCGTAAGAGCAGCGATCTTTTATGCGTTTCTTCAGTAGTGAAGGTGTTCAACCACTTGAAATTCATCGCAGTGTGAAAGCGTGTGTGTTCCTGCAGCAAGTGAACGAGTGGTGTAGAAAGTATAAAAGCGTCGGAACTTCTTTGTAGAACGCCCTGCGACCGGGCCAGGCACACTGCGCAGTGATAAACGACAACGTATCCGCAGTGGAAGAGCTTGTGAAGGAAAATAGGCATATTACTGTGAAAGAAATAGCCGCCGTTTTGGATATCAGTTTTGGTTCAGCACACAATGTTGTCCATGATGTGCTGCGATTCAAAAAAGTGTCTATGAGATGGGTGCCACCTCAGTTGACTGCTGAATCGAGAGACTGTCGCGTCGATGCCTGTGAGGAACTTTTGCGTTGTTTCCAGGTCGAAGGTGATGGATTTATGGAAATAATTGTTACAGGAGATGAAACCTGGGTGCACTATCACCAAACTGAAACAAAAAGACCGAGCAAGGAATGGCGCCTAGCTCTTCGGCAAAACCAAAAAAATTCCGCATCAGCAGGGAAAGTCATGTTCACTCTCTTCTGGGATGCAAATTGGGTAATTTTTTAACATTACATGGAAAATGGAGTAACAGTGACAAGTACTTCTTATGCAGATCTGATCCAAAATCACTTTCGCCCTGCAATCAGGAGTAAACGACGAGGACTACTGACTTCAGGTGTATTGTTACTGCATGGCAATGCCCGACCGCATACTGCCCGCTTAACGGTTGCGAAAATCCAGGATATGGAATTTGAATGGCTCGCACACACACACCTTATTCACCAGACCTCGCCCCCAGTGACTTTCATGCGTTCGGACGGCTCAAAGAGGCGATGGGAGGCAATCATTACCGAAGCGATGAAGAGGAGAAAATCGCGGTGCTACAGTCGCAACCAAAATAATTCTTCTCACGGGGTATCTATGCAGTTCGAAGCGCTGAATACGTGCATTGCACGTCATGGGGACTACGTAGAAAAGTGATGTATGTATAAATTTTCTGTATCGTCATTTGCCTCATAATAAAAAAAATAAGGTTTTCATTTGAATCAACCTCGTAATATAGCTTAGCTTCCATATTTAGCTTGCAGCATATTTTTTATAATTACACTGCTCCAGAAGGTATTATTATCCAGTATTTTAAGGCAAATGAATAAAGAAACACTATTGATTACACAATTGCTAATCATTACTTCACAGATTTCGCACGGTACATTTGCAAAACAAACGTTAGTCCATCACTGCGAGAGGATATCGCTTATTTATTAATATTTCATGTATTATCGGGTCTGTATTCTAATAAGACATTGTATTTTTTAAAAAAAAAAAATGGTTTCTCGTATATATATTATAAAGAATAAATATTAAATTCGCTAGCAATAACTAACTAACTAGCTCTCTAGCATTCTTAAACCCAAAGGTTTATGGCTGCAAGCCTTCGATCTGTCCGTATCCTGGGCAAGATCAATCCAATCTTTTCCATCCTTACCGATTTCCTTTAGGTCATCTAAACGTTATCCCTCCATCTTCGTCTTGGCCTTCCTACATGTCTCTTACCATCAGGTTTCCCAACCTGAATCCTGTAAAACTCCTCTTTCCTCTCCCATTCGTGCCACATGGCCTGCCCACCTAAGTCTTCTTGATTTAATTATTCAATAATATCTGGACATGAATACAAATTATGCAATTCTAAATCATGTAACCTTCCCCACTCACCCGTCTCCTGATTTTGCTTTTATATTTAAGAAATAATCAGTATTTTTAATATAGCAACAAAGTTAGTTCATTTTGAGCTTATTTCTCGTAACGTACAAGAAACATTAATATTATCGTTGTAAAGCAGAAGAACGTTTCTTGTTTCATAGAAACAGAAATGGAATAAATAAAAATATGAGCGAACCCTCAAAAAATTAATAGCAAATTTATTTACGCACACTACAAGAAAGATGTAGTAAATTTGTCTATTGAAGTTAAAGCATACGAGAAGGACAGTTTTTTTTGAACGGCTGAAATAATAAAATAATGTAGTTTCGCTTTACTGCCGAGAATACAAATTCCTTTTCTGGTATCACCGTACTCCTAACCTAAATCTTTTTTTTTCCCCTTTCTGCAATGCCTTTTACGGTAACATTTACAACAGAAAGCATACGGTTAAACAACCATGTTAATTTAACGGGCAGTTTTGTTCGGAGGAGTTTGTAAGAAAAGTATCTTAAATAAAATTTGATGCACCATCCGTCTTTCAGCCCAAAGAGCCCTTCGTTCTTGCAAGACCTTATCTTAACGCAGCCGAGTTGAAAACTCTCATTCGGGCGATAACTGCGGGGGGGCTAGGGGAAGCGGAACGCCGAGCATTTTATAGTCAATTAAAAGTTGAGCGGTCGGAGAGATATTTTGGGCCTAATTTGTGAAGAGAATGCACGCGTACTTCTCAAGATGAAGAGAGGGAGGCCGTGGAACGAGGATTTACTGGAAACTGGAGATTTTTCCATGAGATTTCACTTCTTTTAAAGGACGCCAGGAACGCCATTTGTTATTGTCGTGTTAACATTTGAGTCCCGGAGAATTGCATGGGGAGGGAGGGGGGGGGGTTCTGTGGAAATGTGAGACGTTCAGTGTATCAAAAGAAAGATTCGGGATATAACGAGGGAAAAGATGCTGGAGCGAAATAAGGACCGAATGGAAGTTGCAGTTTCTAGGAACTCATTTCCTCTCCTAGATTGTACTTTTCTTCGAAACTTCAGCATGAAGCTAATTATCGTACTAACCTTATCGATCAGTGTATTATTATTTCTCTCTCTGTTCATTATTTTATTATTTTTCTTCTTATTTTGTATTTTGGGAAAAAAAGTTTGTTTGTAAGAACGACCGACAAATCCCAAAACACTTATTCCATCCAACTCTGTATAATGTAAAACATTCAGTACCTTGTAGTGCATATTGTTAATGTAGGCAGTGTCCTTCCGAAATCGATTAACTCTACTACGTCCAATCTGTGGAACAAGGCCGGGCATAACGGTAGGGAAGCGGAGAAAGCGAGTGGCCAGAGCGAAGCAGTATGCTCGGCTGCTAACGGCTGCTTAGCTGTAGCCGCATTTTCCTCTTCATGCACTCACGTCCCCCCTCACGCGTTCATTGTCAAGCTCTCTATACCTTGGCCTAGCTAACTGTGGAGCAAGGCCGCGCAAAGCGTCAGAGAAGCGAGGAAAATCTATTTGGTCAGAGAAAAGCAGTAGAAGCTGATGGGAAGGCTGGTAATTTCAATCGCTTTCCCCCTCTCCACGCAATTCTGTTCCTCTCACTGTTCATTGGTGGAGTCTTCTCGCGTGACTACTTGCGCAGAGACTTGTTTTCGTTCGCTTTCTCCAGAGATTCCCGAGATAGGGTATAATCTCAGTTTGAAACATTGATTGATTGAGTTCGTGTTTTAAGTTCACTTTATGCACAGTAAGGCTAATCGGGACTGGACCTAAAGTTTAAAGTGGGATCCGAACCGCTATCAGCTTCCACCGGGCATCGAACCCGGGACCCCTTGACTTCAAGGCGACGACGCTACCACTGCGGCATCGCGGAGGCCCTCAGTTTGAAACAATTCACAATGTTTTTAAGCGGTGATTTCATGATTTCTTGTAGTATCTTCTATCGAGTAACGTACCTAGAATTACATTATAAGGTGGATTTACTTATATATATATATATATATATATATATATATATATATATATATATATATATATATATATATATATATAGGGTGATTCAGAATTCCTATTACACACTTCTAGGGGTTGTAGAGTGGACTCAGTAGATCACGTTTTGATAAGGAACCCATTTCCGGAAACGTACCGTTTTGGTACTACACAGATGACAAGATCACATAATTACACATTTCCCGTTTCACGGTAGGCAACCCACAATGACGGAGGGCGACGTCTTTGGTCACCTGATGTCATGTGTGCTGCTTCCAACGTCCTCTGTTTCCAATTCGTTGTGCTTCGACCTTCACGTCGGTTGCTATTCAGTCGTTGCGTAAGACAGTACAGCATGGTTGAATACACGTTTGCCGAGAACGCCGACATGTTGTTAATTTGTGGCGAAGCTAGACGTACTGGTAGAGCTGCGCAACGTCTGTATGAAGAGCGTTTTCCACATCGTGTCACTCCATCACATACATTTTTTTCCCGATTAGATGATGATGGAGATGTGAAACTATGTGATCTTGTCATCTGCGTAATACCAAAACAGTACGTTTCCGGACATGGGTTCCTTGTCAAAACTTGATCTACTAAGTCCGCTCTACAACCCCTACAAGTGTGTAATATGAATTCGGAATCACCCTGTATATTTATGCGTTTTTAATGATGTATTGATAACGATATCACTTGCAACATCGAGTTACCTACCCTTATCGATAAATTAAGTGCCTGATAAAATATTAACTGTTAACCTACTTCTAACATTTAAATATTAGCAAGATGTCGTATGCAATTTTCGTAAAATACTTTTAATATTACTGTTTTTTTTACATAGAACTTAATAATTTATATTAATATTTAATTCGTTTTATCGTTTCAGGTAAGCTATTGACATCGAATTTCAGTTCCAGTACTTTGAAACCTGTGTGGTAAGTAAAATACATCGAATAGACCAGAGTTATATTCTGATAAATACCCGTACATGTAGAATAGTTTGTGATTGGAATGACGCTTATGCGATATATAAGCTTACTATAGTTATTGTCCAGTCTTACGGCAGGCGCTTTACATGTTGACAAGGGAAGGGGGGTGGGCGGGAAGCGACCAATCCAGCGCGATAACAAACACAGCAGCCTGTAGAACTAGGTGCTCGCAGCACATCCTCCCGCAACGTCGTAACTCTCGGCTCCACCGCTGTTGTCTGGTTGGTCTGCTGCGTATTCCCCACTCCCCACTCCCCACTTACCTTGCCAGCATGTAGGTTGCCAGCCGTAAGAGTAGCCAAGACCTGTAGTTAGGCCAGTTTTGTGTATAGTGTGGAAGGGGAATAAATCTTTACGTGTATCAGATATCGGAGGACGAGAAACTAAAATATGTTGTATTACTGCTCTACCAGAAGAGATAAACCCTCTGTCGTCGAATTTTCAAAGCTGAGCGAGCGGAGGAAGCTATTTGCCAATTAATCTTGCACCTGCGTTGCTAAAATTCGCGCCATTCTTCAATACATCATCGTCACCTTTATTCAGCACCAATTCTTTGTAGCACCACGAAGGAGAAAACCGTACACAGTGGAAAATGAATCGTAACATTAACGTTTTGTCAAAGAAGCAAGGGAGAAAACTTATATATATGACTACAAGTGCTCACTTGGATATAAGCGCCAGCGGTGACTCCGAGAGAAGTAAACAAATGACTGTCAACTTTAGTTCGCGAGGTGCCGCGGTTTTTCTCGTCTTTGTACGACGGTATAGCCGGTTGCAAAAGCGGGTGTGGCTCAGTCACAAAGGAATCGCATCATCAGGCCGAACCTTTGCATAGGAAAACTCACATAACACCACAGATGCCTTATTGCAAAGGACATGTCGAAAGGAGGACCCTTAATGGATCAACACTTCTGAAATGACGCGTGATACTAATCTTCTTCTTCTTATATATATATAAAAATGTATGTAAGTGTGTTTGTGTGTGTGTGTGTGTGTGTGTATGTTTGTTCCGTAATAACTCTCGTACAACTGGAGCAATTTCAGCCAAACTTGGTACACGTATAGCTTGCAATCTGGAAAGATATACTGTGGGGTAAGACACCCCTGGCACCGCTAGGGGTGGACGTGGAAAGGGTGTGACATGTAAAAATAATCGACAACAACCGATAATATTGTGGAATCCATAGTTTTCGGGGTCGCTAAGATGAATAGTTACACTACGAATGCCGTTCAACTCCATGACACCCATGGCACGCTTAGTGTGGGAAGGGGGTGACATAAAACTAATCGAATACGACCGATATTAGTGTGGAATCCATAGTTTTCGGGTTCGCTAAGATAAATAGTGACTCCAAATCCCGTTAAACTCCAAGTTAATTTTTCACTATAGTTAGAATTCATTATTTTCCGGTCTAATAGAAGATTGGGATAAATACATACCCGGGCAACGTCGGGCAATCAGCTAATACCAAAATAAAGCATAGAAAATTAATAAGCAGAATCCAACAGAATATATCCTGTCATGTCACACCAACGTACACAATCAGTGCACACATATTGAACCCTTATAGAACTACCCGCAGTTTCTATCCAGACATGTACATGTGAATACACTATAAAAGGATAGAGTAGTTCGGGGGAATATGCGCACAGTAAGCTTTTTCATCAAGTATTACCAAGCGTGAAGGTTTGGTCAGCCTGAAAATTTCAGACATCATACAATGGACCTTCCTTTATTATTATACAGAAGTAACACAGTAATAATGTTTCTAATAACAATGTTACAGGAGTGTAAATTAAAGTCTACAAAGTGAGCATTTTCCCCCAATATTAGGGTAATATTCACATATCTGTATAATATGCTCACATGTAGTAGCTTATATATGGAACATTTGGTACCGAAACTTTGAACATCATAAGTGAAAAATAAGATTATTATTTTGTGCAAGCATAGAAAGTAACATGCTTGCAAGTGTTTATAGAAAGTAAAAACAATAGCAAAGATGTAAAAGTGTGCATGTGAAAAAGAAAAAAAACACCATGAACTTGGGACTGAAAGAGTTAAGACACACAAGATGGACACACACGTGACAAGGTATTTGACGTTCGATGAATGAGACATGCTTCATGACACATTTATGGCATTTTACGCATTTCACCCAATCTCCTACCTTGATTAAGTCAACGTCATAATAATAGCAATTGCAAACAGCACAATAGTTGGCAGGATCACTACTAGCACGACTGGAATGAGCAGCATTTGTACAAACCTTTGAGCAGACACCAGTCTTCGGCGAACGCTTTATTATCTGCGTTACGCTTCCTCTCTTCTTTTGTGAAGCACCTTTTAATCGTCTTTGTTGCTTGGATTTCAAAACATCTACATGATCAGGAGATGTCAAACGCGTTACGCTTCTGGGGAAAGTCTACGGACACCATCACATGTATGATCAGGGGCTATTTCATCCAACAAAGTTGCAGTGTGTGTGCTTGCAACATTGGGAGTAGGCTACTGTGGCAATGTAGACTCAAAACTGCCACTTGCTGTTGGAAAACCTTTCGATTCCAATTTTAACAGATGCTACACCAATTTCTCTTCTCCAGCACCAAGTGCAACTGGCCGACCTAATTTTGGTTCATATCCTGCGCAAAAACCAAATGTCTTACTGGCAGTGTATATTTTCATGCCTTCTCGTATCGCGGCCAAGGCTGCCTGAACTGCTTCTTCTCCATATGAACATCATTGTCTTCGTCTTTGATATTCTCGAACCATTGGGCTGAAAGAGGAAGGAAAAATTCTTTTGTAGCTACTTGTCATCAAACATGAACAACAGGGATCATTTTTAGATATGCACTAATCAAACGCATACATCCGAACTAACTAGAAATTGAATGTATCAGTATCTAATATCTTGAATCACAAATCAGTTCCAAACATGATATTTTTCTTTCCTATACAATACTAGTTTGGGGTAATTTGCACATGTGTGCTTTTTACCCCAACACCAATATGAGCATTTTGCCCCTCATAGACAATTTTCTTGCATCTGGCAACCCTGCTCATCCCGCTTCGTTCTCGACCGCATGCGCCATACTGTTTTACACAACAGCTCAATTAATTTACTTGAGTGGGCATTTATCTACTAATATTACATGTTGCCTTCTCACACACTTCCTTTTGCACTGTCTTAACCTTACATCAAACCATGTTAAAATATCTATGTGGTATTATCTGTCCTACTTACCTCCGAAATTCAATTCTCGTTTCTGCAACTCTCGTCCTTCCGCCATCTTGCACGCGAGGCCTCCCATATTGATGAATGTTGCAAGATAACTGCGAAACTTTGTTCTGCGCATTTAACCCGTATGTTCATTTTCCCCTGAATGACTCTATAAATTTCTGCATTCATTGATGTGGTTCTTGTATATCTTCTCATATTAGTTTTATTCTCGTTATATTTAATGTTGCTCTGTACTACATTCAACTAATTTTGTTATTTTTACGTCGCCTTTCCTGCCTCTTTAGGATAAGCATGACGCTGAGGATGTTTATTGATGAGATTAATTGACAAAATAAACCAAGGAAAATCCATGTTCAGGTTACGACTTGAACCCGGAGATTTTGGTTGACACTATTCAACGAAATTACTGCTAAATAAAAGGTGGACCACCCTTCACAGCAGAATGTTCTTAATCCGCCACTGCACACGAGTCCTTGCATTCGAGCTTCTAGAGTGCACGTCAAATCTCCTGCATATGGCGATAGCATATGTTGCCAACTCGTACGTTAGTGCTCCGCGTGTACTCGCATACATACTCTATCCCTTGAATCTGTGTTGCAAGGCCGCACATAGCGATAGAGAAGGGATGTGAGCAGAGCAAAGCAGTATATGCTGCTGTAAAGGCTGGTAAGAGTAATCGCTTTCCCCCTCCACGCAATCCCGTTCTCTGTCACGTGTTCATTGGTGCAGCCGTCTCGCCTCACAACTTGCGCAGATATTTGTTTTCGTTCGCTTGCTCCAGAGATACGCGGCACATGGTATACATGGGTAAGTTTGCCGTGACCAAATGAAAGGTTGAGAACCACTCGTACAGAGGAATACCTTGAAGTCGAGAGAACAAAGAAATAGTGGGGATGAGCACTTGAAATCAAAAGCACAACTTATGAAATAACTCTCACAAATTCCTTTGTAAAAGTCCATAAATCCTGGATACCAACTGTACGGAAGAAGTTCTTCTTGAGTATTGAACGTTTGCTATTGTTACTTATGAAACAACACTCACAAATTCCTTTGTAGAAGTCCATGAAACCTTGATGCCAACTGTACGGAAGAAGTTCTTCTTGAGTATTGAACGTTTGCTGTTGTTACTTATGAAACAACACCCCGAAATTCTTTGTAAAAATCCATGAATCCTCGATGCTAACTGAATGGAAGAAGTTCTTATTGAGTATTGAAGGTTTGCTGTTGTTACTTATGAAACAACACTCACAAATTCCTTTGTAAAAGTCCATACATCCTCAATGCCAACTGTACAGAAGAAGTTCTTTTTGAGTATTGAAGGTCTGCTGTTGTTACTTATGAAACAACACACACAAATTCCTTTGTAAAAGTCCATAAATCCTCAATGCCAACTGTACAGAAGAAGTTCTTTTTGAGTATTGAAGGTCTGCTGTTGTTACTTATGAAACAACACACACAAATTCCTTTGTAAAAGTCCATAAAACCTTGATGCCAACTGTACGGAAGAAATTCTTCTTGAGTATTGAAGGTTTGCTGTTGTTACTTACGAAACAATACTCACAAATTCCTTTGTAAAAGTCCATAAAACCTTGATGCCAACTGTACGGAAGAAATTCTTCTTGAGTATTGGAGGTTTGCTGTTGTTACTTATGAAACAACACTCACAGATTCCTTTGTAAAAATCCATAAATCCTCGATGCTAACTGAATGGAAGAAGTTCTTCTTGAGTATTGAACGTTTGCTGTTAAAGACAACGCCTTGTTATTGGACTTCCAGCGCAGACGAAGGGAACAGCCCCGGACGCATTTCAATCTTATAGCCTGTAATTATTTCTAGCCTCGCTGTTCGATATGGGCCAGAAGGAGGATGGGCGAATTGACGTCTGAGCCACGAAGAAAATTCAAACGGAAAAACGTCAGATCGATGAGCCAGAACTGGTCATTCAGGAAACTTTACGACGTACTAATTCGTCAGGTCGGTAAATGTACAAGTTGTAAATGGAGAATCAATGAGAGACCCATGAATATTCAGCCAGTACATGTAGTTTTTATTAGTGTTTGTACTTTATACACACAGTCTTCCCATTCTTGTGTGTGTGTGTTTATTTATTTGCTTTTGTAAATGTAATGTTGCAACACCGAAGAGGAGAATCTTCAGTCAATCAGGAGCTTTCAACCTCGATTCCAGTAGGGTTTGAGTTTTGATTTATTTTAAGTCCACTTTATGCATGGATAGGGTAATCGCGACCGGACCTATAATTTAAAGTATAATCCGAACCACTACGTTCATCCACCGGGTATCGAACCCGGGATTTCGATTCCAGTACGGATTTTGTTATTTAGCGTCGCCTTACTGCACTTTTGGGTAATCGCGAATGTGAAGATGAGTGATGATAACTTGAAATTAACGAATGGACACTCCCTGCAATAAGCAAATTTTCTTTCCTAAGTTTTCCTTAAAGAACGTATGTAGGGTGGGGTGGACCATTTCATGCGAAATATCTCACAATCGAAGTGTTTTAGAAATCAATGTTTCAAATAAAAGTTAATTGGCTTTAAGAGGAAAGTGTATGTTTTAATAGGAGACGTTTTCCAGGGCATTTAAAGGTCACTCAATTTTTTTTTAGTGGAAACCTAACTTTCGTGTTTCTTATTCTAATTCCTGGTACAAAACTAAACAACTTTGTAGAAACATTTTTTTTTCTATTGAGTGCGAAGTTTAACAGATATTTGACAACTAAAAAGTGATAACAGAAATTCATTCTCAAGGGACACGTTTCGCTTGTCGCTTCAGCCTTAAATCTACCTAAACGCTAAGTGTGTGAGATATTTCGCTTCATCAACTTAAATTGTCCACCCTGTGTATGTATAAGTATTATTTATATATATTCATTAATTTTCTCATTGACATTTTGCTATTGAGCGACAGAGTGGTTAGCACAGCGCGCTATGAAGCCAGGGTCCCGAATTCGAATCCCGGCTTGTGTGTTCATCAATTTCATCATTTAACCAATCATCTTAGCGATTAGCCAAAAGTGGAAGAAAAGCGAAGTAAAATAAACTATGTTAATCAATCAATCAACTCGGGCACCAACTTTTACAATATATCAATGGCTCTTTAAAGGCTGACGTGTAGTTTCGATCCGTGGTGCAGGTTAACCTATGAAATACACCCACTTGGTATATTGATTCAACATTCAAGTACTTACACTCTCGAGTCTTGTAACCGGACACCGGAAGTCGACTCAGATTATCCGGATGTGCATGATTACATCGTTGCATATCTTCGATCCTTATCCTTGCGATATCAAGATGCACGTATCCGGTAGTCGCATACAAGGACCTTGAAGATACTTGAAATGGGCAATTATTGTGATGGATATACCGATTGCATGCATGTTAGAATCATATATAATCTACTGTGAAACCATTCTTACATGCGAGAATGCATGTTCGATAACCTACGTACACTTATGTGTTATCAACCACCCAGTTAAAAACACGCAAGGTTTGTTGTCCATATTTTAAGCCGTGTACACATATATCAGGAGCGTCGGGTGTATATCTCTCGAACGAACAATATATATATGAGTAGCATGTGCTCTTTAATATGGATATGAAACAGCCTATGGCCTTGTTATTCGTCATATTTGCTGAAAGTGATGGTGGAATAGTTATATTCAGTGGATAAGAAATAAATGTCTGTTCTGTGTTTACATCGAAAGCAGTTATGAACCATGGCAACAATTCAGAACTGGATACTAGCCAATCAAAGTAATCATTATTGCACCGTATAGAGCGCTCGCTGGCCTCCACGAGTGGACAAAAGTTGTCAAAGCCTGTCAAGATGTCGTTTTCTGAGTTAAAGTACTTCAATTAATGCCGATAAGAGATTGCTTCCATTTGTTCAAAAGTTAAAAATACAAAATAAAATAAGAAAGTTATTTTACGTCGCTCTTCTTCTACTTTTGGCTAATCGCGACGATAAGGATGAGATATGATGCGATGAACTTGACAAGGAGACACTCACAAAGAGGACACTTTCCAAGGCCGGGAATCGAACCCGGGACCTTTTGCATTGTAGCGCTGTGTGCTACCCACTCCATCTCGGAGGTCGGCAAAATTCAAAGAGAAAACTATGTAAATGAAGACCATACACTTGTACCCACATCTAGTTATTCTGAATTATCCTTATCAATTTCGCCTCAAGAACGAGAATTGCCTAGAGCCTATCCTTGTAACTTCGCCTCAACAACGAGAATTCAGGAGATCTTATCTTTATAGCTTTGCCTCAACAACGAGAATTGAGGAGAGCCTATCCTTATAGCTTCGCCTCAACAACGAGAATTGACGAGAGCCTATCCTTATAGCTTCGTCTCAACAGCGAGAATTGCCGAGAGCTTAACCTTATAACTTCGCCCTAAGAACGAGAATTGCCTAGAGTCTATCCTTGTAACTTCGCCTCAACAACGAGAATTGAGGGGAGCCTATCCTTATAGCTTCGCCTCAACAACGAGAATTGACGAGAGCCTATCATTATAGCTTCGCCTCAACAACGAGAATTGACGAGACCCTATCCTTATAGCTTCGCCTCAACAACGAGAATTGACGAGAGCCTATCCTATAGCTTCGCCTCAACAGCGAGAATTGACGAAACCATATCCTTATAACTTCGCCTCAAGAACGAGAATTGCCTAGAGCCTATCCTTGTAACTTCGCCTCAATAACGAGAATTGACGAAACCATATCCTTATAGCTTCGCCTCAACAACGAGAATTGCCTAGAGCCTATCCTTCTAACAGAATCCTCACTCATTGTTAGAGTTATGACACTTCCTTACAAGACGAACAGCCTTCATCGTTGCGGTTTTCGGTAAACCAGGTCAAAATGAAAAACACAACCGATGGATCTTATTGGGTGTTGCCTGACACGACACGTGGACCGCAGACTCGATAACTCACCCCTCGCCCTTAACGACAGTTATATTAATTAATCAGCCTCCTCAGCACTTTCATTGTCACCGTGTGAATGGAGGTTTAACAACTCCCAGCAGCCAAGGGAAGGGGTTTGTATCCTGCAGCCATTATACTCCGGGTGATAAATTATGGCTGGGAAGTCTGTTTTTGTCTAGCGGGCGGCACGTCCCTTCAAGTAAATGACACTCTTGTGGCTGTGACACGGCCAGGAAAGACGCAAGGAGAAAGTTTCTTGGGGATTTCGCGTGGAAGATGTCGCCATAGCAGCAGTGGGCGTGGCTTCAGCAGTAACGCTGATGAAGTCTTATTCTCCATAGTTCTCTTTTTTTTCTCGCAGAGAAATGTGATCTGCGTTGTTTGCAAGATAAAGAAACTTGGCTGAAAATTTCGTGAAGAGGTCAATGAGTTAAGGCCAGCGTGAAACCAGAAAAAAACAGTGTTGTAACTTTAACCTTATTTTTATTCCAACAAAGGTAAACGTATAATCCCTACATGTAAACAGTTACTCTTTTGCAGCGAATGTGCCTCAGTGTTTCTAAACACTAAGAATAACAGAAATCTATAATTGTATTCACCTCTGAAAATAATATTTAACTGTAATGGTGAACTTCAGTTATTAAGAATTTAAGGTAAAGTATTAGCTTGACAATAAATAAACATAGTACATAAAACATGTACATGCTACACTATGTTGTACATTATGGTGAGCAGCTGATTTCAAACCAGCAACGCAATTTGATAATTAAGAAAACATACAATAATCGATTTACAAGTTTCATGTGTTCCACTACACCTCATACAACTACATTTTATAACAGTGAGAGTGATAATGAGATACCCTTCTTCTTATCAAATATTTTGTCTTCTTTGCAATAAAAGTGTGAGATTAGGTTAGTTTAAGTTAAGCTAAGTTATAGATGGGATTTAATTATATCCTGTTTACCAGTTATGCGGGCCACTTCAATGCAAAACTTATTTTGATCAATATTGGACTTATTTTCTCCGGGACAGATATGATGTATGACAGTCACATGTACAATATTTCGTTCATGCACTCTTGATGTTCTTAGACTGTAAATTTAGTTTGTTTTTTTAATATATAGATCTGTAAATTACAGTGATATTAGTATCGAAGGTACCACTGATCTTACCATAAAATCACGATCGATCTCTAATATAAACGAACACACAAGAAACACTCTTCACCCGACGAAACACATACGCATATGTCAACTGTTGCTGGATAACAACTGATCTATCGCATCTCGAAAAATCCTCTCCCTGACCCTCCGAAAGATTTGTGAGGGTTAGAGCGTGTGTGGGTGAGGGCGAGAGTGAGCCGTGAAGGTGAGGGAGGTTACCCCTGTCAAGCAGTCTATTTGAGAAAGAAAAACAGCATCCGAGACGAAATGATAAGGTTACTCTGAATCAAAGATCCCAATTTCGAATTCTGTATAAAATTATTGTTTTCTCTTCATCCGTTCCACCAATTCAACCATGGTGAGCCTGGAGATGGGCAGAACAAAACCATGCAACGTATGATTGTAAACACTTGATCAATTGCTTTTTACATTTGGTACATCCGGGATATAATTTAATTAAACTTCTAATAAGAATTATTGTGGTGTGAGAAGGCATACAAAAGTCAAGCACACTTCCACTAGTACAACACCTAGGCAACTCAAGTCTTGCAGGCCAACGATGCTCTGCCGCCTGGGCTCGCAGCCAGTATTATCCTCTATGTGTTGTCTTATATCTTTATGCGTGTAGTGCCCCTTTACAGCCTCGGCCCAGAGCATAATATGGAACGTTTTGATAGGGAATTTACCTCCACAAAATGAGTTTTAATTGAGAAGATCTGCTTAATTTAAGACATGTGTGTATTGTTATTGATAAGGAGCCTGTCTACTTGTATTTTGACGGCTTTAGTATTGAATTCCCCAACATTTTAATTTCAATCAATCAAAACGCATGCTGCTCGATAGTGTAACGAGCACGTTTCGAATTAGTTCATAAATATTTTGAAATATAACACTAAGGTGAAGATATAACAGTTGTGGGTTTATATATTAGTAAAATGACAATGCAAGATGCAGTTCACTATTATCTGTATTCTGGTTTCATTACATCCGTTGCTGTATCATGGCTATTGATTTTCGTTGCTACAGCAACGTCAGAATTTTAAAAACTACATCATTTACAGCGTTTAGCGCAAATGAATAACATAAAACATAATTAACGTTGTACAAAGTAATTATTATACATTTTAAAACGTTAATAGAGAGTGGCTTGTCTAATATGAAATTAATAATTTTAATGAACATATGATCATATTGTGTGGATCCACGGGACCGTCGCAATTGACAACACCGAGGCGTTACCGTTCTGAACAGAAGTAGTTGTGCTGGGAAAGTAATGGGATCTGAATGGTGCTTTAGAGATGATTACGTTGCATGAAACTCGAAACCCTTCTCAGGCCTAAATAATTCATTGTCACGACGAAAGAAACCTTTGCGGTGCGCCCTAAAGTAATAACAACAAATATCCCGACTACATTATACTTGCCAAAGTCCCATTGCACTAAGCCGAGGATCTTGGCGAAAAAACCAACAGCATGAATAAAATATCACGCCATAACTCCCCTCCCTCCCGCCCCCCCCACCCCCTCGTTAATTTCATCGTAGTCCCTAACAGCCCTGTCCTGCTTCATTTACGTTGCTTCCCAAAGCGTTGCCATGGAGATTTTTGGGAACAATGACTCAGCTTTTCTGTCAACAGTGTTGTCAGATAATGCCAGAGTTGCTAACTGTCGCACTTGGCATTCTGCTGTGTTTCAATGGAAAGGTTTTCTATAGGGGGCTTGCTTAATGCATTTTGCTTTTTTGTATGGCCAGTGTTGGCCTTTTTTCGGTCTGGTTTGGTACAGCTGCAGGTTGGAAACAACAGTTCGTATTTGGTTTAAGTTTTTTTTTGTGCATTCTATGTACGTAATGAAATTCGATTATTTTTTAATAGAATTAAAAACTTGAAAAAAGCTGTAGGTTGGAAACAAGTGGATTTCGTTCATATTGTGTATTGAATGTGATGAAACTGGATTATACTTCAATGAAATTAAAAATCTCGAGTTTTTTTTATTTTAGTCGATAGATTTTGAAGCGATTCAATCTATCCATACTCACTGGGAAAGAATTATTTCTTGATACACATCCTTTCGTATTGAAAATTACTTGTAGTATTTTTTATATTAATAAAAACGCTTAGCCTACACTCCAGCTTAGCTTTTAACTTTTTTTAAAGACTCCTACCCCTGGAATCTTCCTTTATATTGCAAAGTTACTTGCTTGTATAGAAAAATGCACTATTCTTCGAACTACCGTTACGATCCTTCGTTTATGTATGAGGAGTATCTATTGTCTTCTAACGTTTATGTATGAGGAGTATCTATTGTCTTCTAACGTTTATGTATGAGGAGTATCTATTGTATTCTAACGTTTATGTATGAGGAGTATCTATTGTCTTCTAACGTTTATGTATGAGGAGTATCTATTGTCTTCTAACGTTTATGTATGAGGAGTATCTATTGTCTTCTAACGTTTATGTATGAGGAGTATCTATTGTCTTCTAACGTTTATGTATGAGGAGTATCTATTGTCTTCTAATGTTGCTGCTTGTCGTGTTGATGTAGAGAATCGTGTTAGTCCTTGAGAAGATAGGCGTTGACTCCTTACTACTGTCGCCTTGTTTGAAGTATTGCTAACGTGCTGTGACTCTTGCTCATAGAAGAGGAACTGAATCAAAATATCTGTCTGATGAATGAAGCAAGCCCTGGTTATCATCGAAATTTAAACATGCAATACAATTCTGCAGAGGTACTTAACAATCCAACCCTACCGACTGCCGGCCTCACTTCCACATGCTTCAGCAGAGGTGGGAGATAATCCAATCAGACGGGTGGTCAGCACGACGAACGCGCAGTCGTTGTTGTAGGTTTCCATTACCGGTTTACGCTACTTTCCAGATTTCCTCGGAATGTTGGATGGCCACCGGTCACATACACAGGCTGAAATCTCAGGAGTAAAGTTGTTAATCTTCCCCCAGGATACTCAAACCAGTACGCGTCCATGGCCCAAGCCAACGCACAGCCGGCGTTCGTTTTAGTATGTGTGCATTCCTACATACATATTATATATATGTATATATGTATACCAGTGGCTTAGTTTAGGGGAGGCTATTGGTTTCGAGCTCTCTCTCCCCAAAATTTGAACCAGTAACATTGTACCATTCTCAAAATTGATTGATTGAGTTGGTGTTTTAAGTCCACTTTGTGCACAGTAAGGCTAATCGGGACTGAACTTACAGTTTAAAGTGCCTCCAACGGGCATTAAACCCCTTGATTACAAGGCGACACGCTACCAATGCGCCATCGGGGAGACCCTCAAAATTGAAAACATATGTTCGCCACTGTTGTGTATGCGTCCATGCTTGTGTGTGTTGTGCGTGTAATAGTTGACGGAATGACCCTTGGCGCAAAGGGTCCACATCATCGATCAGAACTTTTTTAAATATCGGATCTAAACATAGAAATAAATATGAATGATGAGATTCGATACGTTGACCATGCGTTTCTCATCTGAAATCTGCCTGGCAGGATAGGATTTACTTATGTTGAAAATAATATTATATTCCGGTGTTTAATACTTATAGTAATAGTACTAATAATTGGAGGAGTTAATTAAAGTTATGCTCATGGGTCGCACTTAATCGAAATTAAATAAATCGATTCGATAACTGCTTCTATTCAAGTTTCAAATTCAAATTTTCTTTATTAAAGGGCGAGGTTCAGCCTGTGGCTGTTCTCCCACCTAACGCCGTTTGACAATTACCTAGTGTACATAAACAAAATCATAAAAAAGAGAAGAAAGTACAATAAAAGAAAGGGAAAAAATGGTTACAAGGAAAGAACAAAGACAAGATTTAAAAAATCAAGACAACACATAAAAAAAGAAAGAGAAAAGAAGAACAACTTCGTATATAGTCTAGAAGAACAATAATGTGCTTCAGTCTGGTGAAATGTTCGAAATCACCAGAAGTAGTAACATTTTTAGGCAGGTAGCAAAAATACATTCCGGATGTATCTCCAATAAAATGGCTTCTCGCCGAGTGATCTTTATTCCAAGACATTTAACGAAGCTGCCGGTGGGAATGGCCAAAGATCCAAGGGCGACTTCTTCCGTTATTGCTTTCGCTTCGGCTGCTTCGTCGAGATTTGCAAAGAAAGAAGCAAGATACTTGGCATAATGGCCCCACGGGGAAAGGCTGACGGTTTGACGAACCAATCGGAAGGCAGAAGATAACTGTACTGCCAACTCAAGACACAGTGCTGAACCGAGGTTTATGGAACGAAAGTGGCGGTGTTTGTTTATGTTCCTCGAAAATAATCATCATCGCTTACCGCCGATCTTCGTGGCGGAATGGTTAGCACAGTGGCGCTACGACGGCAGGGGCCCGCGCTCGAAGTCCGGCCTGGGCATGAGTGTTCTATGTGACTTCCTTTCATCAATTTCGTCCTGCATTGTATCATCACTCATCCTCATCTCTGCGATTAGCCAAAAGTGGCAGAAGGCGAGGTGAAATAAACCAAATCATCACTTACCTTCATTAATTTACGATAAGAATTGACACCTCTTACGTTTCATCCCTGCAGTTGTGTTACAAAACTCTTTAAAAAAATCTCACTGAGTATATGTACTAAATAATCATCAACATTTGCTTAAGATTTATGCGAAATCATTTAAATTTTACGTTTTCCACTGCAAGTACAACGAGTAACTCATTAAGTAAGTACAATGAACAGAATTCATAAAGTACTCAATCTAAAAGTATGGTCAGATGTACCATTACAAACCTTGTGTACTTAGTCCCGGGAATCTGTAAAGCAAGGCCACGCATGGTAGAGAAGGGGAGAAAGCGAGAGGGCTGAGCAAAGCAGTGTGCGCTTCTGCCGGTAGATGCAACTGTTTCCGCTCCACCTTGCACTCACTTCCCCTCTCACGCGGTCGTTGGTCGAGTACTCTAGAGTCGGGTCACTACTTGCGCAAACTTGTTTTTTTCGCGTGCTCCGGAGATTCCCGGGGCAGGGTATGAGTAAGTCGCGAACACCAGTCGCTAACTGTACGGGTCCACTGGCAAGATAGGAATGACGGCTGCTTTTGTATTGCATATGTTGCGAATAATCCCCTTATTCCACTTCAAAAGGGCTTGTTACGAGTTGTAACAGCCACTACAAGCACACGCACAGACACACACACACACACACACCCACACACACACACACACACACACACACACAAAGAGGAACGATAATAAACAATACACCTGAACATACAAGCGAAATACTAGTTTACAGCCGAAAACGTGTTTTCGTGCTTGTTTCCACCTACGCCCACTTTCGTGAATGGATTCGTCCACTAGAGTTAGGAGTGTCTTGCGTGGTGGATCAGTTTAGTATGTAGTGTGTTCAGAGATAATATACAAAGGGCAGTCAAAACGTTTTACACAATCCACTGTAACTTTTTTATTATTCAGACTAGGGCAATGAGGTTTCATGTGAACATACTTTGGTCCTTTGAGTACATAACCATGTCACTCAATGTAGCCCCCGTCTGCTGCGAAACATCTGTGCTAGCGTTCATGCCAAGTTGGTAAAACTCAGGGGGCTTACTTGCACACCATTATTTCACACAGGCAATGTGGTCTTCGTCACTGTCGAATGTTTTCCCACGGAGGTGAACCTTCAGACAACCAAAGAGAGAAAATAAAAATATCGGAGGGGCCAAGTCCGGAATGTAAGGGGCCTCTGGATCCATATGGAATAACCATGTTTCATCCATAGTTTTGTCCCTATACTGAGGAAGCAGCTTTCTTCGAATTGTTGTGTGGTTCGATACCCGCTGGAGGCATATAGTGGTTCGGATCCCACTTTAAACTGTAGGTCAAGTCCCAATTAGCCTTTATGTGCATAAAATGGACTTAAAACACCAACTCAATCAATCAATCGAATTGTTGTGCCAGATTCGTCTCCGGTCTTGTAGAGGAATTCTATCACGGACCGTTGGCGGGTGCGGCTGACTACTTCATTGTCCATTGTGCCTCACCGGTAAGTACAGAAACGAAATTTGTATAATCCGCTTTCACATAAAGAACCAAAGTATGTTCACATAAAACTTCATTGCCCTAGGTTATATAATAAGAAAAAGTTACAGTGGATTGTGCAAAACTTTTTGATCGCCCTTTGTACTTGTTATATTAATAGTAATGGTTGATCTAGAAAACGAAATCAATGAAATGATCATTCTTGCTATAATCACAACGTTTAACCACTGTTAGAATTACGCTGTTTTGTATTGGGGAAGCAGAAAATGTGTATAATTTTTTTAAGAATATCCAAACTTTTGGAAGGCAATAAATTCACATTACTGTTATGATCAACAATAAACATACGAAACATAAAATTTTATCAGAACTATCATGTAAGATGCTGCCACCTACAATCGGATTAAGAATTATAGATACTCGAGTTTGGACTCCAATTAAAAGTTAACCAGTAGACCTGCATTAAAACGAGTTACATCAAAATTTAGCTTACTATATTCAGCGTTATTCTATGCTAATCAATTTGTTTTCGGGTATGACTTCTACAGTAAAGCTGTACGTGCAACGTGGCAACACTGAAAGCATTGACTCGCAGCGCCAGCCGGTAGTTTCCGCGGTTCAACTAACTTGTTGCCACGTACCGCGTACAGCTTTACTCCACTGAATAAAAATCTGTATAAAATCTGTTTCGCAATGTAAATTGACAATGATAATGCATTTTTAAAAACAGATGCAAAGATCTTCAAAACAAGAGCAATATTGTATTTGTAGGACTACCCAATACTAAGAAAACGTTGTTTCGCAAAAATGCTAAAAACTGTTTTTTGAGAAATTTTGAAAACCTGAAAATTAATAATTGTGTTTAAAAACTTTCTGCCTCCACCCTACTAAAATGTCATGACGATCGGACAACCCGTTTTTGATTTACAGAATTTCAAAGATAGCAATTGTTTGCAAAACTAAAAAAAAACAACTTCCATTTGTTTGTTTTCACGACGATAAAAAGTAGAAGGCATACTCGAAAAAAAATTGGTCGGCATAGAATAACGCAGAATATAATAAGCTAAATTTTGATGTAACTCGTTTCAATATAGGTGTACTGGTTAATTTTTAATTAGAGTCCAAGTTCGAGTATCTGTAATTTTTAATCCGGTAGCAGGTAATCAAAGCTGCACACTGCCAGTGCCTTGACAGTGCGTCCTCCAACCAACAGCCGGAAAAATAACGAATCACAAAAATGTGTCCAAACATTCATTGTTCCATTGTTGGCTCTATTGATGTTTATTTTTATCAGACATTACAAGATATATATTTGTCTTTACAACTTAAGAGATTGATCCCTCATCTACTCACAAAAAGCTAAATGCATCAAATTTATTTGATGCACCATCGCATTGATTCATGCACTAAAATGTGTTGTTTAGCCTTTGCCAAGAATTAAGTTTACAATTTGATGCATTTTTTATATAATTTATAAAGGTAACGCCAAAATACATCGTGCTAAAGTATTTCTTCCTGTGCCAAGCTGTTCTTTAATACATCATTTTGATGCATCTTAGTACATTTTTCTCGATGATACACTTCAAAGATTTGTTGTGAGCTGCAGACTATGTGTACTTTTTTTCTTTCAGCTGATGCATTTACATTTCGATGGGCAAATACCAGTCACATTGGATCATAAACCTTTTCCTGCTTCCACAAAAATACGCAATAGTTAGGCTGGAGAGTTCAATGAACAAACCGATCTCCAACTACGCACTGGTATACTAAATACCAGTCACATTAGTCACAAATACCGATAAAATACAAGAACTTAGTTTGATTGTTTGATAACGGATAGAAATAAGAAGAATGAATGGCAATTTATGTGTATCTATAATTTCCTACGACTGTACAATATTGTTCCTAACTGATACCTTGGAAAAACATTAACCATGGACTGCAGTCATGAAACAATTAATAACAGTAGCGACTGCACAGCCATCTGTGATTAGCTTTGTGGATAACTATAAATATTCTTATCGAAGTTGACTATTACTTTGGAGCACCCTGTGTATCCCTTGTGAAAATGGAACTCTACGTGGAAACTTCTTCACTTTTCCAAAAAGTGGATAACACTTCCAATGTTAAATCCCCACATTGATTCGTCCACGTTTGATAGATATTTATTCGAAGGAGATCTGCGCTGAAAATGAACTCCGAACAAAGCCTCGACGTGTTATCGCCAAACCGCGGGAAAGTGGGGGAAGGCGGAACGCGTCGGGAACGATTGTATTGAACACCATAAAGGGTTTCTTTCCTTGGGAAATTTTTTTTGCAGCTCCGAAAGATATTCCCCTCCCTCCATTGGTTCGGAGATCGTTTCTTGGTTCATGCGGACGTTTAAATGTGCAGGGGAAGGGGGGGCGGAAGGCGTCCATCTCGGCAAAACCCAGCCGTGGATGGAAACTCTCGCCCGAACTGGAAACTGGAGAGATATATGCTTTCGCGGAGATCGGAAGTCTGACTGCAGGAGCTGTCGATGTCCAGGAAATGCTTGGACCAGAGATACAAAAAAAGGGAAGGGAAAGAAGGAATCGATCTAGCATTCATAGAGGACAATTTCTGAGATTTTGGAAATGCAATATTCCTTTTCTTTTGGTTGCTGATGTACGAAGCAGCGAATTGTTAAGTCATTCCAGGATACTAGCCACCAAGAGCTGAAAATAAAGAGTCTTATGCGACCGACATGTCTGACCGTCTGTCTGTTTCATTTATCATGATCTCGAGCTACAAAAGGTGTAAAGACCAAATTTGATTAACTAACATATTTACCAAATTGTAACTATGTGATCAGCCTCTACAGACACTCATGCTGCGACGTGAAACTAATTTAGTAGGCCATGCTTTCGTTGTTCCTATATCGGTGCTACGTTGGTGGTTGAATCCTTGGTTGACCGATAGATGACTCTTCTCTGAAGGGTGTACCTCACGGCAAATAGTGGCCTGAAGAGGAAACATAAATCCTCTGTATGACAAAAATAAAAACCAATTTGAATTGTTCTATCCGTAAAATATCCAAAAATATTATTTCACGTGGGGAATGTTTATTATACCGTGCACTATCATCGTATTCGAAGCAGTTATCCTGAATTTGTAGCATATTACTTGCGTGAAGTTATGTATGCATGGTGACCACCACCAGAATCTAGGGGCTGTTAGTTCGTACTTAGGGGGTGCAATGATAAATTTAGAGCCATAGATCAGGCATTGTGAGGAAAAAAGTTACGGGGGGGGGGGGTAGGAGGTATTTGGAGGTAATCGGGGGTATGTGTGGATAAACCACGGACATCCACTATATACCCTCTCTCTTATTTTTGTTTATAACCACTTTGGGAGTGAACGCACGAGCCAGGAAGAAAAGCAAGAACAAGAGGTATAAGCGAAACGATAATATTGACCTTAATAGACGCGAAGTGGAAAAATCGCGAAAATTCTAATTCCTCAACCTCAACCAACCTTATGGCTCCCGTTCCTAAAATCGAGATTAATTCGTCTGTCCAGGTCACGTGCCGTGGTGCTTACAGCAGGCCAAACATATGCACGTGAAACACGCTATTGTCGGCACGTAGATGACCGCCGGTAATTAAGGGGATATGGGACCTGGCCTGCTGCCGCTGACACTGACGCCATTAATTGACAGATCTCCCATCCACCCACATCTGGTCGTCTTCCAGCCTGACAATGAGCAGATGGGCCAAGAGGAGAGATCGCCCACGATTTGGGGCACGCTTCGTCATTGTCCGAACCCGCTTGACCAGCAGGTGGCCAAACATCGGCTCACAAAGCCGCGATTGGACGAGCATCGATTCTCTTTCCCCTGGACAAACATTATCGGTTCGGCTGCAAGGGAGCTGTTATGTTTTCGGGGATGGAAACGTAAAATTGACTAAAGGGTTTGGTGGTGATTCTTGTTGTTCAAGCTCTGCCCTTGCACTCCGGTTTTCTTTGTGAGGTCGGTTTTTCTAATAAGTCGCCTCCTGTTCCATTCTTCTCTCCAATTAACCAGAATATTGACGTACATATCTCATGCATATATCATTGGTGTTGTTTCCTTTGTGATGTGTGAGAGGCAAACAATGGTTCGTTCCAAAGTTTACCAGAAGCCAATAGACGAAATAACGAAGAACAAAAGGCCTCCCCGATGGCGCAGTTGTAGCTTCGTCGCCGCCTTGCAATCAAGGGATCCCGGGTTCGATACCCAGTGGAGGCACATAGCGGTTCTGATCCCACTTTAAACTGTAGGTCCAGTCCCAATTAGCCTCATTGTGTATAAAGTTGACTTATAACTCCAACTCATTCAATGAATCAACAAAGAAGAACATAGAAATGCTTATTATTGAAATAACTGTAGAGCTCATATCATATGAGTTGTTTAAACCCTTCAGTCAAATTATGATGATAACGAATTTTGTACAGACAGAATGGATCTCATTGATAATGCACAGCCACAGGCAATAAAAGCGAGACACCTATATCCTGTAATACTCGCTACCGTGCATGGCGTTGGTTTAAGTCCTCATTGGAACGCCAGTTCGGTATCTTTGACATGCGTAGCTGGAGAGGAAGTCGGCCTGGCGCGTATCTGGTTTCGAGCCAGCGCCTGTTTTTTTTCTGAGAAGCTCTGTTGTCACTTTTGCCTGCAGTGTCCAGACATCCAACACGAACTGCCACCACGTTACACTCCCAAGGTCTCCACATTGTAAAAAAAAATAGCCAACACAATTACACAACCTAGCAAAGGTAGCTGCAAACTCACGTTATGAAATCTCTAAAGAAACTGAGTTGGCAACATCTCATTTACTCCACGTGGGCTTGACAAGTACTGTCAGTTCCTAAAACCAACGCCATTGGTGTGAAAGGTTTGAGGTGAGGGTTTACTGTGCTCCACGTGAACTTGCCACATTGTTGTTAAAGGAAAACTGATCTCTCGGAACTTTCTTTGAAGTAAAGTGTCGTGCCACCTAGCAGGCTATAGTCGCTTACATTCATGCCAGAATTACTATGCTCTGTCCAGGGAATATCCGGAGCGAGAGAAACGACAGCAAGTCTCTACGCAAGTACTGACTCGAGAGGGCTGGACTAATGAACACGTGAGAGGGAACAGGATTGCGTGTAAGGTGAAAAGAGACTAGCTACCAACCTTTGCAGCAGCAGCGTCTACACTCGCTTTCCCCCCTTCTCTGCCGTTTTGCGTGGCCTTGCTCCAGAGATTTCTCGGATAGAGTATATGTCATTAAGGTCGACGCGGCTAAGGCAATCTACAATATCGGTTATTTTAACGTCTAAGGATTCATTCCAATCAAAATCATCTCGAAACGTCCACAAATTTCAATCTTCTTCTACAGCCAACGGCAAATATAATAGTGGGCAAATTGCACATCATTATTTTCATTCTGTTTTATTCTTCTTCCGGTGTTGTTTTAAAATATAGAAGTTTGTTGATGTGAAGCAGATGTTAACCTCTTCTTATTGACGTTTTTATTTCCATTATTGACAATCACATTGTGGAAAACAGACTGACTGGAAATGGTGATGGACAATTCGCCTACGATTTATTTTGCCGTCGGGTGTACCATGAATCGTTTTAGAGGAAGCAGCAAAATTGAAAAGGATGGAGGACTGATTCAGTTATGGTTTTTCCTCGAATCTCGGAAGGTTCCAAGTTGGAAATCCTGCTCGTCCTCTGTTATGGCCGCCAGAGTACACCGTAATCTTCCCCGTTCGTGACTTTCATCCGAGAGGACGGGACGCGAGACCTGAGCACGTTCGTTTCCTCGTCCCTTTCGACACTTAACGATTCCCCCGTTCGGATCCATCAATATGTATTAGGGCCGGTCGTTCATTTTGGGGTTATTGTTTTCCAATTTCCCCTCACCTAAACCTCTCCTGAGATTTCCTGGGGGGGGGAGTCTGTGACGTTTGCAGGACGGGAGATGCCCTTGTAGGGAATTCCGGATGGGCTAATGGCCAGAGATTTGTGGCGAGGATTGCTGAAAATGAGTCGAGTGTTCTCACAGTGATATTGGTGATGAGATCAAGGCTTTTTATTGCTTCAAGCCTAATTTGTAAGTCACGATCTATCCAATGTGGTTGTGAGTTCGAGTCCAGGCCATGCTGTGAATGGTCGTCTATATTTATGTCCTCACCAATTTTTAGCCGGCCTCCGTGGCGGAGTGGTTAGAACGGTGCGATACGATGTCAGGGGTCCAGGTCTGTTCAAATTCTGGTCTGTTTTTTGTGAGTGTCAATTGAACAATTTCATGATTTCATCACCCATCCTCATCTTCGCGATTAGTCGCAAGTGGCTGAAAAGCGATGGAAAATAAACGAAAAAATCAATCAAGTCTTCACCAATTTCATCTGTTTATTACTAGCTGTTTGCCCGGCGTTGCTCGGGTATTTATATATCCCAAACTTCTATTAGACAGGTAAATAATGAATTCTAACTATAGTGTAAAATGAACTTGGAGTTAAACGGCATTAGGAGTGCCACTCTTCATCTCAGCGGCCCCGAAAACTATGGATTCCACACTAATATCGGTCGTTTTACATGACACCCCTTCCCACCCTCTCCCCCTAGGGGTACCAGGGATGTCTTGGAGTTGAAGGGCATTGGGCGTGTCACTATTCATCTTAGCGACCTCGAAAACTATAGATTTCCCACTAATATCGGTCGTTTTCGATTATTTTTACATGTCACCCCTTCCCAGCTAACCCCTAGGGGTGTCAGAGGTGTCTTACCCCCACAGTATTTCTTTCCCGATTGCTAGTGATACGTGCACCAAGTTTGGTTGAAATCGCTCCAGGCGTTCGATAGTTATGCCGGAACAAACACACACATACATCCATTTTTATATATATAGAAGATGCCGCATGCCAGCAGCTTTTACCGTGCTACGACGCCAGAGGTTCCGGGTTGGAATCCCAGCCTGGACATGGGTGTTCTTTATTGTCCCTTCATCAATTTCATCATATTACGCAAATCGGAAAGTCTTTACGCCTATTTTTTTTTCTAGCTTGTTGTAAGTGTTTTTACAAAACCGAGATATACGAGCGATGCAGTAGGCTTTCTTGGAACGGCCCTGTTGTAACTTCCAATTTCTTCCACGGCATGGCGCTGTTATCAGTTGACAAGGATGGCCGGAGTCAAAGGAAGTCCACACCAAATGAGCAGCGAAGTGTTATTCGTTTTTTATGGTGCAAAGGACAAACAGCCACAGATATCAACAGGGAAATGGAGCCAGTGTATGGGGACAAGTGTTTATCAGTGCGAAGTGTGCAGTGGCGGCGCAAGGAGTTGGAAACTTGACGGGAAAATGTGGAGGACAATGAGGCATCGGGCCGACCTCGTTCCTCGCTGACACCGGACAACATTACCCGTGTTGATGAAATGGTGAAAGCTGATCGACGTGTTCATCTGAAGGACACACCGCACCATGCTCTGGTGTTTTGACTCGGTAGTATGCCACTACCATTGGAAATGCCAAGTTCAATGGCAAAATGTCCTGTTTGTGGCTGTTTGTCCTTTGCATTATATATATAAAAAAACGAATAGCACTTCGCTGCTCATATGGCGTGGACTTCCTGAGCACTCCGGCCATCTTTGTCAACTGATAACAGCGCCGTGCCGTGAAAGGAATCGGAAGTTACAATAGGGCCGTTCCAAGAAAAGCCTACTGCATCGCTTGTATATCTCGCTTTTGTAATAACACTTATAACAAGCTAGAAAAAATTAGGCGCAAAGACTTTTCGATTTGCCCTCGTATCACCCATCATCACATTCACGATTAACCCAATTGGCAGAAATGTGAAGTAAAATAAACAAAAACAATCAATCAATCAATATTATGCCAGCTCGGTGGTCGAGAGCGTTAAGTGGTCGACTTTGGATCTGGTCACGGAAGTTCCCGGATTCGAGTGCATGGGTGTTCTTTGTGAGATTCCCTTAATCAATTTCGTCTAATAGTCACACATCCTCACCGTCGTGTTTAACGAAGTGGCAGAATTAGACATTTCTAAAGATATTTTTACTAACGAAAAAGTAATTTTAAACAGAAATATCCGGACTTTCAATTGTGACAAATCTTCATTAATGTGTGTCTAATTGTTTACGTTCATAAACCAAATCATTAAACTTTTTACTGCCCACTATTGGCACCCAAGCAACGCAAGAAGTCAAGTGCAAAGAGCGCACGTCTCTACAGGGTAACTCAAAAAGAATGAAACAATTGTATGCAGTTTATGTGATGTAACTATTTACAATTGAAAATTAAACAAAACACCAATCCAAAGAAAAACTCTGGAGGTTTTATTCCCACTTGACGCTCTTATGCTGCTTTGCGGCTGCTCCGCTAGGATCGCTAGTGTGGCAAAATGGCAAATATCCAGCAGAAGGCTTATTGTGTGTTGGAGGTAGTGAACACTGTTTCGATCACAATGGTACAAAGATATTTCTTGCATGCGTTCCGGCAGTAACAAGTCAAAGCTCATTAAGGTGAGGAATACATTTTCTTTAAAATTGTCCAATAATTTTTCCTCCCGAAACAAACTGTGAATTAAATTTGAAGTAAGAACAATTATTATCGTTCCATTAACATTTGGATTTTAAAATTATTGTAGTAATATAGCTAGTATAGACCTGATGTTTATGAAAGTTTTCATATTCCGTCTATTTTGCTATCAGTAATCTTTATTATTTGGTGTTCCTTCCATTCATATTTTCTGAACAAATAGAAATATAATTATTTCTACTGCTACAACTAATAAGTGATACCATTTTGTGCCCATGATTTCAATTTTTGTTAGACGAAGAGAAACTTGGATGTAAAAAGGCAAGTGTTGACGCTCTTAAAGAGAAAATGGCAACACTGCTGAGCAGCATATATATATATATATATATATATATATATATATATATATTTTGTTTGTAAACTATTTTCGTGAGAGTAAGATGTGGGTCCCGGCAGCACAGTATGCAAGGTCCAAATCTAAGTGCAGAAATAAATGTCTGCCAGGGGGAAACCCCAGTAGATTATACATCTTGTTATGTAGTTTCAATGTCGTCGCAAAGATGTCGGTAAACTGTTTTATATTTATATTGCCATTTATTTATGTTTTTGTGGGTCTTACCTTAATATTAGAGAACATGTTAATAATCGGAAATTTTATTTGCATTTTGCTTTGTATTTTAATGCATGTTATAATTATCATACTTTTCTTTTTCAGAATTCTACATTATATTTCATTACTGAATCATTGCTTATGGTTATGGTGTCAAGTTGTAAATAGTAGTTTCTTTAATTTCTTTAATATAAGAACTGTTAGTATGTCGATTGTGCATTTTGTTATTTTGAATAATATAGAGTTCAAGTGTTCCCTAAATATTGATAGTAGGGAAGCATTCCCTTAACCATATTCTTTCTCTATGTGGTGAAAATGCCAATATTATCTTTAGTTTTCTTGTTTAGAGTGTCTTGTGGTCATTTCTACCATATTGCACAAAATTGCTAGAGTTGAAGTCCGAATTCGAACGTCAGTTCGGTATCTTTGACACAGCTCGAGAGGAAGCTGACAGAACGCAAACTCGCGTTATGATATCTCTAAAAGATACTGAATTGGCAACATCCCCATTTACTCCATTTGGACTTGACAAGTACAGTCAGTTCCTAAAATAGAAACTATTGGTGGGAAAGGCTTGAGGGTAGGATATGCTGGCTCCACGTGGACTTGACACATGGTTGTCAGAGTGAAACTTATCTTTCGAAACTTTCTTTGAAGTTAAGTAATGTTCTAATCAAGACTTCAACTATGCCACATTGATCCAAAACTACAGTGAGTATGTGACCTTGAAGTTGGAGGTATAGGAGGGAGAGAAACGATCCGTGCGTTAAAAGGCGGTAGTGTACAACTGGCCTTACCCGGAGGCAAGCTGTTTCGGAAGGCGAGAATGAAGCTGTTTTTCTGAGATCGGCGACCTTGTTTTGGCTCTCTCTCTCTCTCTCTCCCCTTCCACTTTGCATCCACTGCCTGGCTTCCTTCCTTCTAATGCCGCCTAGATCAATAACGTTGTCGGCGAACCATAGCGTTTTCATTTTGGCGAACCGATAAGAGAGGAGATGTTTGTGCGTTGTCAGATCGTCATTAATCATTTAGCCGGAGATCGAAACCGGCTCCTTAATTGTCCTTAATGGAAAGTGCTGTTCCGCTTTTTATTTTTTCTTCAACCGTTTTCTTGGCTGGCTCTTGAGATCTCTTGAACAATAACAGCAGTTTGTCTTCGGGACACTGCGCAATGCACCGCGCAAATATCTCAATTGCTCACTAATGGCTAAATATTTTTCCACCACTCATTGCAGGAAGGGAATGAAATGGACGAAGATGACAGGGATGCATTAAAGGGTGGCAGGAAGGAATGATTACGCAAGGTGGATCCACACGGGTTGGCTTTATTGATTTATTGGTGTCCTACTCAGATTGGCAGTATTCGCAGAAATCCATATTCTGAAGATTTGAGAGCGAAGACCAAATAGACATTTATTTTTGTTCCGGTAGAAAAGGGGTGGGGGAGTAGGTACAATAGATCTCGATAAAGCGAGTTGCCCTTTTTCTTTTTCTTCTAGCTATGTCTCGGAACTTTTAGGTAAATAGACTTATTTTCCGCGTGTTTAATGCTCTGCTTTGCACAGATAAAGGCTAATCGGGACTGAACCTTTAGTTTACAGTGGGATTCGAACCATTATCTGCCTCCCCTATGGCGCAGTGGTAGCGTCATTGCCTTGTAATCAAGGGGTCCCGGGTTCGATACCCGGTGGAGGCACAAGTGGTTCGGATGCCACTTTAAACTGTAGGTCCAGTCCCGATTAGCCTTACTGTGCATAAAGTGGACTTAAAACACCAAATCAAACCAAACCAAATCGAACCATTATCTGCGTCCCCTGGGTATCGAACCCGGATACCTTGATTACAAGGCCATCGCCATTACCAATACGCCATCGGGAAACTCACCCCTCATTCTCATACACTACAAAAAATGATCATTCCATCGGCGATATGGTATTTTGGCCTGTAATTTAATAACTTTCGAGGCAAGCATCTATGTGGCATCCTCAGAACATGTTGACTCCACTATAACTGATATTTTAAAATTTCTTTCCGATCTTCCATGTATTTCGGATTTCTGCACTTCTAGTTTTATCTTGTAAGGTTACTCCCCCTCATGCCTGAGTAATAAGTTGCGAGCAGAGTGACAAGGTCACATATACAAGTAAAGGTAAGGCTTCCCGCTGTGTATTTTACCGTGCCATGAAGGCGTAACACATTCTCGATCTTCATCACATAGTTGAGTGATGTGATCAGCATCATGCTCTGGTCGTCTTGATCTCCCAGGATTACCCCGAGGTACACCTTGATTAGAAGCTTAGTTATCCCCAGATAGGCTTTTTGCAGGGACAGTGTCAGAAAAAATTCTCACCTCGAATCCCGGTGTCAGTATTCCGTCTGACCTCGTAGCGGTCAGACGGCATACCGACCGGACCACCGCTGCTGCAGAAATCACTGTCGTGCACATTCTGCAAGATGTCTGTATATTTCGTTCAACGTTGATTCGCGTTTCCATGGTAACTTAGTCACAGGTCATTACGGTGATATCAAATACAGTACATCTCACGATTCCCCCAGTCACAAATATTCTAAACTTGCTTGAACTTAACACCACATAGGATCTCATTTTTAATGTTCCAATGCCTTGCCTTTAAAAGCGTATTTTTTTTTAAAAAAAAAGCCTAATATACAAAGTTTGTTAAAAACGTATTAACAAACTTCAATATTTAAAAAATAAAATCTTTAAACTTCCCAGAATGGAAGCGTGATCCAGTTCGTGTCTTCTATCTGTGGCAGTTAGAAATATGACTCTAATGTGACATTTTACATGAAACAATCCAAGCTAAGGTATTGATGTTTTGTTTTGTATTTTTGTAGTAGTTGGCATGGAATAACTTCAGCAAACTCCCATTCGAGTCTTTTTGTAGATGTGCCAACATTTTCTTCATAAAATTGGGATTTGTGAAGGGGGTTTAGTTCTGCTGTTCTGCATGATACTTAGTGGTATATTGTTGTGACTGCTACCCCAAAAAAATATTTCCACACTCCCCTCTGGTTCCTCAGTCATTTTTATGGCGTTAGAAGTTGATCCAGAATTGAGTGCATGAATATTCAGGAATTAAGAAAGATGTTATAAAAAGTAATTTCAAAATGGGTAGGTTTTAGAATTAATATACAACAATTGCACTTAAAAGAATATACGTCATGAAAAATAAAATATGTTGCAAATAATGTCTAGCATATACTGAAATCCTTTTATAAGCATTAATTATTGTGCGGAACAAAATATTACAAATGTACATATGTTGCATCGTACCAGTTACATGCTGTTTACTTAATGCACTATCCATTACTGGAATCTAGGTGCTGTAAAATGTTTTTCGTACTGTATATAATATTTATCATGTTCAGATGTCTTAGCATGCTCCTTCATTTCCTGGGGAATTATAATTAAGTTTAAATATTGCAAAATCAATGTTTATAAAAACATCAGACTGAAAGGTTCGTAAAAATATAATTAGTTATTTGGAAAGAGCGATGAGTAAGGATATTTCTAGGTTTATATAATGCAATTATATTTTGTCCTAAACTTCCATTATTGGAGAGTTCTTGTAACATTTAACAGCGTATTTAGAATGAGGTGTACGGGACATGTTAGTAAAGCACTAACCCAGTAAATATGATTTTTTTATCATGATGTTTGAGGTGAAACGTGAGTAATTAATTAAGATTGATTGGTTTTAATTCAGTATTATAACCATGGATAATCTTAAAGATTGTTAATAAAAATCATTAGTGCCTATAGAAGTTTCTAATATCCAAAATAATACCTTAACTTCTGAAAATTTTGTAGCATTTAGTGACATTTCTATAATTTCAACATGTCTTGTGTTCAATAATAAAATATATATTATTTTTGCAAAAAAAGTTTAAATATGAAATTATGTATTGGTATTGAGTTTACTGTATGAAGGGAATTATTTTCTTAAGTATTTGAGCTGACATACAACAATGAAGTGTTCTTTGATTTCTATTATGTACATGTTTTCTTCGTAACTAAAAACAGATGCTTCAAATATATTATCTAAAATATGTCAGATGATACTCAATACTCCAAACGTAAGTTTTCAAACCCTGAAATGCGTGTCACTTAACACTTTCTGGTGTTGCAGAATAATGTAGAATTGCAATGTCAAGTTAGATGTTTGCATTGCAATTTGCTTCGCCCAACATCAAGCATGAAGGTCTCTCACAACATAAGTAAGTGAACGAAGCAAGTGTGACGGTATATGTATGTGTGCATTTCATAATATACAGCATACTATTTATTTGTATAACATCTGTATGCATGTATGACGAGGCACCAGTAAGCTGATGTCTTTATTTCTAAGGAAGTGATTGCTGCTACAACTGTTTTAAGCATTGCCATTGGATGGTATCTCTGTGGTATCTCACATATCGGATACAACTTAAACATCATCGCTGGTTAGGTTAGACTTGTTGTGTTTGGTTCTCTTAGAAGATGAAGACGACTAAAAGTAGTTGTAGCAGCAATACCGACCTTATTTGTATACACTTTGTTCACAAATATATCCGCTTGTCATTGAAGAAAAATAAAACAACTGAAGATCGTATCTAACACAGACAGTCCAAACAGAGCTTCGACATGCACAAACGTTTTAAACAATTCATTGTGAGCTTTTATTTGCCCATGACCAACAATCATGGATAAATAGAAAGCAGCGTTGCCAGTACTTACAAGTTCAGATATTGCAGTACTACATCTTACGCTTGTACCGAATCAACATTTTTCCAGCAGCGGATTCAGGGACACAAAGATAGAACTTAATTCGTCATGAACAGCAGGGTTGCAACTTCCCGACAAGGGTTCCGCCAATCGAACCAATAATCCAACTGGCTCTCAACAAGAGGAAAAGGAGCCGTAATGAGATTTCTGTCCGAAACTCTGAGGTTTTTCGCGTCAGTGTGTTGTTTCTCGTTGGCCCGAGTAATGGAGTTTCTTTCCAGGGATTTAGAGTGTGGCTTCCCGATTCGCCCTGAATTGAGCGATCGTGTTAGCCTCGTCAAAGCCATGTCCTAATAGAAAGGCACCGTCGGAGCGATTTGCATTTAAATTGGCCTCTTTCGGAGGGAAAGGGGGGGGGGGGTTGAAAAAAAGTTTGGTTATTTTTATGCTGGCCAAGAGTTTCATACTTTGTGGCTTCAGCCATTAATTGTCACTCACAGCGTTGTGATGGATAGATAGCTCGAGTAGGGAAATGGCTTGTATGCATGCGACAAATGAATATGAGTAAGTTGTAGACATTCCAATATTTATTTTACAGACAAAGCTCTATACTGATTTGATTTGATTTATCGTCGTTTTTCTTCCACTTTTGGTTAATTCCGACAAAGAGGATGAATGATGATATGATTCAACTGATAAAGTGATACTCTCAAAGAACACCCATGTCCAGGCCGGAATTCGAATCCGGAACCCCTGGCGTCGTAGCGCGCTGTGCTAACCACTCCGCTACGGAGGTCGACCCTCTGCCTTCCTGATATTGAGAAAATAACAGATTCGTTACTGTGAAAGCCTCCGTGCTAACACAAGAAGCACAGCAACACATTGCGATAGTAATCTCCTTTTTCTATAGGGTAAGGCTAACATCGTGGTGTTATAGTTCAGTGACAATTCAGTGGGAACTGTTCCAATCCACACGGTGAAAGAATGAATCGAGATCTCTCGACCCAAATGATTGAGGGTTCCGCAGGTATTGCCGCCTCGTTGCTTTGCCCACAGTTATAAACCACCATTGGCCAGTCAATATGTGGTTTCACAGTTGAACCAAGAAGGTTGTGGAGAGCAGGGGTATTTCATAAAGGCACCTACCCTGTATTGGTAAACCTTTGGGACTGTTATAGATGAATAGAGCTAGATTGCCTGGTTCCATGGGTGAAACTTGGCGGGGTAAGGAAGCATTTGTTCGCCAAGATTTTCAGGTCTTATTAAAATTGACAAGTTGAGGTCACTTTCGATAAAGTCCTGAGTTCTTAGGAGCAATATAATAATTGCAATTTTGTGATTTTGCAAATGCAACAATTTAATTAGCAAATAATCCTGGACGCTATTTTTATGGGGTGGAAAACTTTTCTATTCTTCCCCCCCCTCTATCCCCAAGTTTAGCCCGGTTCCATATTGATATTGCCCCCCCCCCCCGAAGTTAGGCTCCAAGTTGCGTTTCAAATGAAGGAGCTTTGTTTCTCTTCCATTTGTCGACATCTACTCCCCTCCTCCCTCGCAGTTGATACCAGAATGTCGGGAAGAGCAGAGGCATTTCATAAAGCTAAGCCGTCGAGGCTGTTAGGTTTGGCAATGCAGTACAAAACAAAAATAAATCGTGTCCATGACAACGAACCTACCTTGATTGGTTCAGGGGTTAGCACACTATCTTTAGTGACAAATGACCATCGACAGATCCAAACTCTCACCGGTCAGGGACAAGTAACTCTGGGGAAAAGAAAACAAACCAATTTAGCTATCCACTCAGTTTCCTCCCCCAAATCCCACCTAAAGTATTTTGCGTACAACGCGCTACGACACTGAAATCTCCCTATGCATCTTGTGGCAGCACTGCACGCGCCCACGCAGAACAACAACATAAATTCCACTTCCTCACGTAATGATAGTCCGTGGCAAATCCTGAGGTTATGCCCTTTCACCTTCCATTTCTAACTAAAACCCCTCAACCACCCCCCTTGTTTTCTCCCATCGTGCACCGCGGCCCGACCTCATTGATGAAGTCCTTCAAGTAAGGATGAGCCCAGATAATTCCCTTGAAGCAACGGCTATGCGTCGTCACAGTAATTATGAGTCTTCTGACTAATTCGGAATTTATGCAGAGATTCGCCGTTAATAGACGGATACTTTAATCCGATGCGCGCTGCGGTTCGTTTTACCGTTACTTTTTCCTCCCCCATCTTGTATCTTAGGTCCAGGTGGGGGTGGGGGTTGAAAAAAGAGGGGGGAAAAGCTCAAAATCCTCGCTCCATTAGTATAAAGGAAAATGGTTTTCTGGGGGATTTGAGAAACTTCGTTGCACAGGAGGGGGAATAGGGGCACAGAGGGGGCTAAATGCAGGAGACCCAGGCAGAACTCTTCCTCACCCTGTGTGGAATAATGAACAAGGGATTGGATCGGGAAGCTGGGGATGGGAATTAACGTGATCTTCTAATTTGGTTCCCTGAAATCTGCTACTCCGAGATTTGTCCACGATGTTACATCTAGAAGACAGTGCTAGGCGCGGCTTTGCCTGGGCGGTTTGTGTAGTATTAAGTGTGTATTTCCTCTGATCGCGTTTTCTGCTTCATTTATTAGTTGAACACAATGTTAGAGGATTTGTGTGAAAGTAGCGCCCAAGCGCCAGAGGAGGGCAGGAAAGTTTGGATCGGGATACGTACCGACTATAACATAGGCAACTCAATTATATTAATACTATGTTTAAATTCACGGCCGTGATGAACCCTCGTCTTTTTTTGTTCATTGCATCGATTCCAATAGGTAGGGACATTGAATTTTCGCGATGCGCGAAATCGCGAAATGTGAAAGAAAGATGCAATTTTGAACATTCTGCACGTAACTACACCCCCAATGATGAAATATGTATGAGTTTTATTCGCGAAGTAATGCGAAATGTGTGCTTTTCCACGAAATTAACGCTTTTTCGCGAAATAACCGTGAAATATCATCAAATTAAGTAGAAAAGACGCAAAAACCGGCAATCGAGGTTGTCCGCGCAAACTGTCGATTTTTAACGAAACGTTTGCCTAAAGTTTCCTACCACTTGCAGCTGAAGAACGTTTTATCTTCGATCACATCAGGAAAAAAAGACCCTGCAAATTGGGATTTCCCATGCACATAATCTCAGTTCGAAAACTTCGCTACCTGTCAAGCTGCATTCCTTTCTTCCCCCGAATATGCATTTTAGAAATGAAGTGATTTTGTCTTGATGTTTTCTTTTTGGTTTTACAGCTAAGTACTTGCGTATGTGTACAGTATATAAAAATGAAGAAATAGTTTATCAATTTATAGCTCTCTCGTATGTTGTTTTCTCTCATGATGAAAAAGTGTGTGCCAATTTTTATTTCCACCGCTGGTATATACCGCTGATCTAACATTTTATTTACCGCTCTCCTCAGATTTTATTTACCATAAATTTGTGTCCCTACCAATAGGAAACATCCTATTGAAGTTCACTCATTGGCGCGGACTTAGGAAACACGAATTACTCCATGTGGAGATCTAAGTGTTCGATTTTTTATTGTTATTTAGATTTTCAAACTTTTCAAATTATCTTTCGAATGTTATGATACGATTTGTGGCCTTTTTCAGGTTGTTCCTAAAATTTATTCTGAAACGGTTATTCTGAGGCTATAAAGATAACACCACCTCTAAATCAAAAGTTTCAAAATATTTCAAATATAGTGGTTTGTTGATCTGAAATTAGTACCAGGGCTGTTGAAGGTTCAGGAATCCACACATTGTATTGGGTTCCCTAACAGGACCGCGACCTTTCTTTTTCTCGCACAATTTAAATTCGGTTCAAGTTGAGAATTGTTTCATTCCAATACTGAACTTGGATGGACCGTATTTAAATTGATCTTTCCATACGATATCATGAACAAAGTTAATTGTTTATTTCGTTACTTGACAAAACTAACTGAGATGCAGATATTCATTTTAGAAAGTAACTGAGTTAACAATTATGCATTTTTATTATTGTTGCCATAATGTCTTTAAAAGTTACTGAGAAACAGTTAATAGTATTTAAAAGTAACTGATTTACAGGTATTCATCTTAATTCAGTTGAAAAAGGTAACTGAATTACAGTTATTCATTGACAGAAGTTACTGAGTTACATCTATCGATTCATTTTAAAGAGTAACTTGAGAAAAAGCAACTGTTACTTGTAAATGTGTTGTTTCCAAACGATACTCCCCAGGATAATCGTAACAATGAGGATGAAACAAGCGATTTCAACACATTCACGGACAGGATTCAAACCTAGAACCCCTGGATTCGTATCCCGCTACACTAACCACTCCACCACCAAAGGGTTTCTTTAATTTATTTTTTTATATGTCTTGCTAATAAGGCAGTATAATAATATCTATGGCTACCCACAGTGGCGAAGATGAAATAAATGATGCCGCTGGCCGAAATAGATGCCCTGCTTTTAGTCGAAAGGATGTCCCATTTTCTTCGGATGTGGCGCTTCTCGCGGGCATTGGTCGAGCAAAAGTGGTTTTCGTGCAAGGCAAGTGCTGGCAATTTCGGTCGCCATTTCGGACCATTTACTGCTACTAAATTGTGGCTTGGGGTAACATTTGTTTTTACTATGGATCCCTTATCGTAAAAACGCATTAAAATTGCCTTCCCCAAAACACACAAGCCCGGGTACACTTAGGCCATTTCGCTTGTAAAGGTTGCATGTACTTAAAACCCCTCTTGCACGGAATTGCTTAATAAATTTAGCCCCTGGCTGAACACCGATAGAGGATACGTATCGGTTCTTTCTCTTAGCTTACAAGACTATATCGTTAGTAGCGTGTAAATGTAGAGGCTAATTGGGTGACTATTTGGCGGGAAAGGTTTATGGAGAAGTACGCAAGAATTTGAAGCAAAGCTAAATCTCGTACGGTCAAAATCTAAAAAATGACCAATTGCTTACCTAGACGAGACCGACAACAAGACAAACAATTCAAGACGAAATGAGGCTTCGATATCATATTCAAATAAATTTACCTCAAGCAAATGTAATTTACTAGGAGATTTATTTTTTTAATGTAAATATTTTTATATTTTTTTGCATTTTAGGATATATCCAATTACAGAGACATTAATATAAACAATATAAATATGAATATAAGTTCAATTAAATAGCATACATACATAACATAGAAATAACTATAACATAAGTGTACATATATAATGTACTTTAAGGACGTGCTCGTATAAAGAAATGTAAATTACCCATAAATCCACAACCAATACTATTATTACAGAATATAGTCTAAAATCACATATTTCATGAATACTTATGAAGATTTAGATTTGCGTAGATTATTTATTCAGACATAACAACCCGATGAATAGTTATAGAGAAGTTATACATTTTGTCTATCGTAATTGCAAAGAATGACTATTGTGGTAATGTTCAGCGGGATTGTATACATTCAGGCATTGTTTTTTGGTGGTGCGTATCGTCGAAGCGAGGCGTCCAACATAAAAAAAAGTATTACCATGTAATCGTAATTGGATATTTCCCAGTTTCTATATTTTCATCACTTCATTCGAGATAGTCCTTATTCTCTCATTTTCAGGCGGCGGACTCCGTGGTAAGGTGATTACCACAGTGCGCTAAGACGTCTGAGGTCCCGGGTTCGAATCCCGATCGCGTATTTACAAACCCTAGAGTGCTGCAGAACCAGAGGTACATAACGCTGTCTTATTGGCTGTGTGCACCGGAAGAGTTTATGTTCCTTGTCCGTCGTTCCTTGTTTGTCTGTTTACATGATAAGTATGGAAAGATCAGACTCGTGATTATTTAGAAATAAAATTTTGTAATCAAATTGTCGAAATTATATTAAGAAATATATATTTGTATGAAAAAAAAATGTTAAAAATGTTTTTGAATTGTTTTCAGGTGATAGAAATCAATATGATGCCATCGTGAATAATAATGTTGATATCTCGGAAAACGCTTGTAGCTTATACGAAGTGATTACTGCATTAAAGCAGATATTTCATATCTTGGAATATACTAAATAAATCCATTTCTGTATAATCAACCATACTATAAACATTTTTCGAGCAGGCCTCATCTCCAGGCAACTATCAACTCGGGGCAAGCCCCAGCACCTAGCGACCTGTTGGGTGAGATGAGTCAAGGCAAGGATACTACGTATAAACCTTTTCCTGCTCCCCCCAAAATAGGCAATAGTTAGGCTGGATAGTTCGATGAACTAACCGATCTCTATGCACAACTACGTTGCGTTGCATTTTCTTGACGTTTTCTTTTCGAAGTGCCGTTTCCTTGACTTATATATCCATTTTTCCCCATTTTCTTTCATGTTTGTGCGATCTTAGTTTGATTCCCTCTGCATCTGTCGCTGGATGTTTTTATCTTCTTCTTTGTACTTGAAGTTCACTCTGGCCGTGGGGTGCACAACTATGGACGTAACATAGAAAATATATGCATAAGTAGTTACAATGCTTGCACTGATGTGACTTTAAATAAGAAAAACATTAACTTCTAGAAGAGTTCTGATTTTCTGTCTTTCACAACCTTAATTCTAAAAAAAATATGCTCAAAATTAATCTCAGTTTGAAGGGCTTTCTTATCTTGTTGGGATGGATCTCTTTAATCAACATTGTCAATTTCAACCCTGCCATCTAGCGTTACCTTGAGAGAACACTGGATTAACTTCCGGAATGAGAGCCAATCAGAAGCCACATATCGCTGGAGGTTCTGCAGCACTATAAGGTTTGTAAATACGCATCCCGATTTGGCCCTGGGCGTTTTTTGAGTGTCTCTTGATCAATATCATCACCCATCCTTATCTTCGCGATGAGCCAAAAGTAGCAGAAAAGCGGGGTAAAATAAACAACGAGAAACAACTGACAAATATAAGCATTCTAGCATTCTGAGCAAAGTTAGCCATAGAAATAGAGAATTTTTAGTACACGGAGATCTTCTGAAGCTAGCTATATCCTTCTCATAGTGAAGAGTGTGTCTTAAATATTCATGATAGTAAACACGGGTTTTGTAGCGCTCTCGTTCGTTCAATGTTCAGGTAGATTTACTTGCTAGCCGAGTACAGAATCTGGAGTTTATGGAGAATTTTAAATCTGGTCGTAAAAGGAAGTTTTAAGGATGGCGTAAAAGTGAGCACAATTCTAAACTGGAGAAAAAACTAAGACACTTGGGAATGTCTTCAGGAGTCGAAGATAAATTTGTGGAATAGAGAGGGGATTTCCAGTTCCTAATAAGCCAATATGGCTTCATTTTAGATTCTATTTAGTTACTTTTTAATTAACTGGTTGCTAACACTAGACATTAGCTCTCGAAAATACCGAATATTATCCAGGTCTTACCTGTTCGATAAACAGAGAGGACTTCTTCATTATTAAGATAATATGATTTAGTGAACGACGAAGGAAAACTGACCGCTTTGAGATGATCGAATTTGATAGTCTTGTAATTGGAACGCCACAAGAGACAATGGAAGTAGAAATGATTTTCGTCAGGGTGGCTACTTGAATTCCAGGATTTTCTGCGTGAATTTTTCTCCGTAGATGTGAATGATTAAATCAAGAAGACTTACGTGGGCAGGCGCTGTGGCATGATTGGAAGAGGAAAGAGGAGTTTACAGGATTCTTGTTGGGAAGCCTGATGGTAAGAGACCAGTAGGAAGGCCAAGACGAAGATGGCCTTGAGATGGACCTAAAGGAAATCGGTAGGGATGGAAAAGAGTAGATACTGTGTTGCTGCAGCCATAAACCTTCGGGTTTAACATTACTAGAGAATTAGTTAGTTAGACTTGAAAACATGCCACTTTTATTAATCCAAATACCACTCAATTTATACATATTTATAATGCCCTGAGGGAAGTTGTTTACAGTTTAACTTTTATTTTTATCGAGGAAGATAAAGATAGGTAGGTGCGTACAAAATAGAACAGAATTCTCTCAATACATTCGTTTTGTTAGTTTCCGTTGCAGAACAGTCTATCTGACACACGGAAGATTATTGAAAGATCAGATATATTGAAGTTATTAGTTAAATTTGAGTTTGAAATCCTTATGCAATTTACAATTTTTTGTAGATTAGTATATCCCGTAACACTTGTGACTTGTGTTGTTGATGTATTTCGAGTCTGAGTACGTGAAATGGCCAATTAAATTAAATGTTTTTAATATAGCTATACATATACAGTTTAATTGAATTGGATTATAATTTTTTTATTACATTGGAAAAACACAGACTCTTTATATTGCTAATATATTTGTGTATTTATGTGTGGGTGGGTGGAGAGGTGGTAATGCGTAAGGTTGAAATGAGAAAATATCTGGTGGTGCCCTTGAAATTTTGGGAAAGTTCGCCTTGAAAACAAGGAATTAAACTTGAATTTTATCATGGTCCTAGTGTGGCCACCCTCTTCTTGAATAAACGTTAGTGACGACGATGTGTTAAAATGTGGAAAACAATAAGGAGTTCTGTCGCGGTAAAAATTATGAGCAGAGTTAAGGTCCTCTGCAGCCTTTTCTTCCACTCAGCTATCAACATAAGTACTCCGTGGTGCATCAGCACACTGAGGACCATGGCATACCAAGCGGCTTTTTCAGCTCAGCGAGTGCTATCGCCGCTGTTTTCTGGCTCTCGAGACCAGAATCCGCTACTTCTTGTTTTCAGTAGCTTTCCAGTTACCGCCACTCTGCTGGGATATAAATAGAGCCAGGATTTGTATGTAATCACATATTTTATTCTTTTATAGATACATACCTTAACTAACTAACTAACTCCCTAGCCTTCTTAAACCCGAAGGTTCATGGCTGCAGCAACACAGGCCTTCCATCTTTCCCTATCTTGAGCAAGTTCTATATACTCTTTTCCATCCCTACCGATTTCCCTTAGGTCCATCTCAACGTTGTCCCTCCATCTTCGTCTTGGCCTTCCTACAGGTCTCTTACCATCAGGTTTCCCAACAAGAATCCTGTAAACTCCTCTTTCCTCTCCCATTCGTGCCACATGGCCTGCCTGCCCGACCCTGTGGCCGAGTGGTTAGAACATCGCGCTGCGACGACAAGGGTCCCGGGTTCGAATCCCGGTTGGGCTTGGTTGTTTGTGAATGTCCATTCATCAATTTCATCATTTCATCACTCATCCCTATCTTCGCAAATTAGCCAAGAGGCACAAAACGCGAAGTAAAATAAACTAAATCAAATAAAAAAAAAATCACATGGCCTGCCCACCTAAGTCTTCTTGATTTAATTATTCTAATAATATCTGGACATGAATACAAATTATGTAGTTCTAAATTATGCAACCTTCTTCACTCACCTGTCTCCTCATCCCTTTTAGGTCTATTTATATTTTCCTAAGAATCTTATTTTCAAATACTCTCAATTTATGTTCCTCTTTCAATGTAAGGGATCAAGTTTCACATCCATGTAATACTACAGGCAAAATTACGGTTTTGTATATTTTATATTTTAGTTTCTTAGATATTAAACGAGAAGACAAAAGTTTATCAAGAGAGAAGTAACATGCATTTCCTGAATTAAGCCTACTTTTTATTTCCTCTCTAATATAATTTTCATTTGTTAATATTACTCCTAACTTGAACAGGAAAATGTCAACCAGGCAGGCCAGCGAGAGGGGGGAGGCAAGTACCAATTACCTATATATAACTGACATAATTTTGCATAAGTTTTATGTTACATATTTTTACATATTTGCCAGGATATTACATATTTTACATATGTCCTGATTTACTTTACATGAAACAACATATTTCGGTATTTTTTTCCTATCTTGATCCTTTTCCCTATATTTTCGAGCTCTGAAACATGAAGAAGAATTTGTAGCTCATGTGATGTATTTTCTAATCAATGATGTGCATAATGCTTACGGAAGACAAAAACTGTTATGTATCGAAAGATGCTGGAGTTTCTCCTTCCACTCCCAATCCATTCAGCTTACGTGAAATTTTTATCGGATCAACGGCAGTGTATGACAGCTGAACATAGGAAAATATCTAGTGGTTTTCTCTCTAACAAAATTTAAGTAGATAAGTCCTATCCCTATGTTTAATTCTTCTTGAATCTGTCCCTACATATTCTACAAAAATTTACGATGTGAAATGTAATTATTAATTCACAAAATTGGTTTCTTAAATATGTACACGTGGCTGTGCTTTTTTGAGTTTATAAATTTGGTACAAATTTTAATTTGAACAACTTATGTCCTTAAAATTACGTTGAATATGTTCAAATGAAAAAAAATACCTAGCAGAATTCTTGAAATTGCTTGGATACTTGACTATTATTAATATTACATATTCTTTGATACTATATATTTACTACATATTCTCTTAATAATACATATTGAGGTACATATTCTATCAATTATTGAAACATTTTTATGTACATATTTTGTACTTTGATATTGCATAAAAATCCCTGGTCTAGTCTTCAGGATCTATCCGTGAGAGATTAGTTTAGATAAGGTAATGAATTTAATGTTAATGATTCAATTTATACTCACTCACTCACTCTCTCTCTCTCTCCCCTCTCTCTCTCTCTCTCTCCCTCTCTCTCTCTCTCTCCCTCTCCCTCTCTCTCTCTCTCACACACACACAGATACCATATAAACACCACATAATTACCGACACTTCGATTACTTCTCACTGTAGCCACGAGACAGAGAAGTGACGTCATGCATGCGCTCACGAAAGAAAAGAATCACGGTTGAAACTTTGTGAATTAACAGGCCAGACTTAAAATTTAAGGGTATAGTAATAAAAAAAAAATGAAAAACTCAATATGCTGACCAACGCAGAAATTTATTTTATTATAAAACATATGTTTATGTTTTACGAGTATAATAAAATAAATTTCTGCCTGGGTCAGCATATTGAGTTTTTCATAGCATGGAAACAAGGCTTAATGGTGTTAAAAAAAATTGCTGTAACTTCTGCCAGTGCAAGTGAAACTCTGGGGACACTTGAAACTTTTAATACGTATGATGAAATTTGAGTGGCTCGTTGAAACCAAACACCCAAACATTATCTGAACACGAGTTCAAGCCACAAGAGCCTGTTAACAGATTCCAGAGTAGGCTACGCTTTTCCACGATGTGGTATTGAAGTGCGCTCTCTACGCCCCTGAATCTCGTGTGAAACTGATTGATACACATCATCTTTAATAATTAGGTACGGTCAGCAACAGCTGCAGAACAGTGGCACATTCTAGAAGTAAACTGGCACTCAGCAAACGACATAATTATAATATTCTTTAACTGTAACTATTGATATTTTATTACTATCTTCACATTATTTTTACTTAAAGGCAACATCCTAACCTTCACATTTGTATTTTTCCCCTCAGCTTTTCTCTACTCATATTTTTTTTTACACTTGAATTTTTTTTGTCCTTTCATTGATTGATTGATTTGCTTCATTTTACTTCGCTTTAGTGCCACTTTTGCGAAGATGAGGATGAGTGATATTATGATGAAGTTGATGAATGGACACTCACAAACATCCATTCCCAGGTCGGTATTCGAACCCGGAACCCCTGCCGTCGTAGCGCGTTGTGGTAACCACTCCGCCACGGGGGTCGACTTTTTGTTCTTTCATATTAGTATTATTTTATGACTACTACTAGCTGATTACCCGGCGTTACCCGGATAATTATTTATCCCAATCTTCTATTATGCAGGAAAATGATGAATTCTAACTATAGTGTAAAATGAACTTGGAGTTGAACGGCATTGGGAGTGTCACTATTCATCTTATCGACACCGAAAACTATGGATTCCACACTAATATCGGTCGTTTTCGATTATTTTTACATGTCACCCCCTTACACACCCACCCCTAGGGGTGCCACAGGTGTCTTACCCACACAGTATTTATTTCCAGGTTGCAAGTTATACGTGTACCAAGTTTGGTTGAAATTGCTCCAGTCGTTCGAGAGTTATGCCGGAACAAACATATATATATATATACACACATCCATTTTTATTATATATATATATATATATATAGAAAGAAAGATTACTGAAATGAGTATATTTGTAATTGTAGGCATATGCGAAATCCTTGATTTCTTTTTAGTTTTAATCATTCTTTCTCTCTGTATTCATACATTGTTGTATTGTAAGTACTTCTATTTCTTATGTAGCTCATGACAAGGATTATGTGGTAGAGCAGCCTACGGCTGGACTTTGGCCGCTAAATGAAAGAATTATTATTATTGTCTTAAATTTCTGTTGGAAGCACATTTCATTTACTCTGATTCAACTTGAAACTATCCCTGCTCGATTAGCCTTTCTGTGCATAGACTTTGTTTCACTATTTCTTGTTTGCTCTGCCATCTAACGATAAAAAAAACCTGAAAGTTTTATTTGCAAACGCGAAACTCCCATCATTGCTGGCAGGCAAGGTGATGTAAAAGTTTTGAAATCAATGAGACATTTGTGTGTTATTCTGATGGTCGGAATGGGGAAGGGAGAATATCGAACTTAGCGTCAAACTTTGCAAGCCTCAAGGCAAACTGGGTTAGAAATAAAATTCTACGAGAATAACATATTGATGTGAGTAATCGTTTCCTCCCAAGAAGAATAGCAGATAGAGAACGATAGAGAGGGAGAGAGAGCTCTAAGTTCTTTCTAATGTACAACCTAGAGCTATTTGATGTGCTTTCATATTACAATAGGGAAGGTAAAGTGGTTTACTGGAATAAAATGTTTCCTTACGTTTTCTGATACAAAAAATCGATGTTTCAATTCATGGAAACGCGTAGTACAACGTTATGGAATTACACTAGCTGTTTACTTAAATTTACATAATTACAGGCAATGTTAGCTGATAACAACATTTCTAAGAGATTTCTAGATATTGCGACTTGTGCATTTTTAAATGTCCTGAATATTTCAGGATGCTGAAGACGTGAATATCTGAGGGCCTACTGGCAGTTAAAGTACTCAGGTGGACATTTTCCAGTCAGATTCATACGCATTCCAAGACTTGGCGACTTGGTACAAGGCAAGTGATATCAAGCTCTATGCTCTCTGAACAAAACATATGGCTCTTGGCTCGTCCCTAGTTAGAAGAAAGTGCAGTAAAAACCCAAAATCCTTCTGTTGCTAGGCGGAAATGCTAAAGGCGAATAGCTTAACTTTTTAATGAAAATTTCACTTTATTGACACGTAGGTTAATCGGAACTTGACCTAAAGTGAGATCTGAACCAGGATGTGCTTCAACCGAGTATCGAACTCGGGACCACTTGATTACAAGGCGCCGACATTATCACCACGCCATCGGGGAGGCCCTTAAGAGGAATACAGAATTATGCGAATACAAACTTATAAGGCCATGTTTATGTTAGCGCAGCCAAATATGTAAGATTCAAGGTTTTTCAAGTTCGAACACGGAGTACAATATGACTGCCTTTTATTGACTGAATATTATCCCTCATTGTTTACTAAACATCTTACATCTTAAATGCTTCGATGTGGACTTGTTTATTTATAGAACTGTCGACAGGGGGTGTGGGTTGTAAACAGCGACGGACTTAGCTCATAATGGTGCATTTCCGCTCAATGTAAACACAAACACGAAACCTCTTCACGCTATAAACAGCATTGAATACAAGTCATATGCACAAAGGACGAATCAGGAGTGTTATTCAGCGATGCGAGATAATAGCTTATAATCCACACCAAACTATTCTGTTTGCTTACTACTATTCTTGTTATGGGGCTCTCAAAGTGTGATGCTGGCTGCAACATCATTCTATACATCATCTGGACGTTATAATTTGTTGTGAAAGTTTTGAAAGGTCCAGCATATATATATATATATATCCTTCTTCTTCTTCTTATTCCAAAATAATTTGTTAAATGAAAAACATAATGTAATTTATTAATATTTGTTTGTAAAAATTCGACACCAGATGGAAGTGCCAATTTGTAGTATCCCATGTACGAAGTTAAATGTTACACGATGCATGAGAAGAATGAAAAGTTCAGAATATGATGATAAAAATACGTGTTAAAAATAGCAAAATTGACAAATAGCACTTACATAAACTCCTGATGTAATATTTCACCTTTTACATATCTTTGAAATATGTTTGATAGAAGTTCGAATTTAGAATATTGGTGTTTTTAAGTGTATCACAAGCAGTGTAATGGCTACATTTCTTGCCTGATCATCAATATATTCTTTGGTCCAGAAAAATTGATTTGTTGCTCGAATGTAACATTTAATTATGGGTATACAACTGATTAACATATCTAAGTATGAAACGTACTCAAAACTAACTTTGGTAAACCAGTAGCATTGGTAGAATTAGTAATAAAACGCAGGAGTATTATACGTATTTGGTATAATGTATAGTGTCGGAGCCAGGTAAAAATGAGTGAAGAAGGAGAGAAGGGCTGGAATATTTTGGGGGAAGTAGTTACATTTATAGAACCCCAAAATACAATATAGAAAATTCTTGTCCTAAAAGAGGATTTTCTTAATCTTATTTGCTGAAAATCGCAATGGGGATCTGGGTAAATAGGCATCGTGTTCTCACTGATTATGTGTGCAACTGTGTGCGTGAGTGAGAACGAGAGAGGGACAAGAGGGAGCAAGTGGAAGAGGCAAGGACTGATAGAGATAGAGAGAGATAAAAGAGTGAAGAAGAGAGAAAGAGAGAGAGAGAGAGGGAGACACACACACAGACCGAGAGGGAGAGAGAAACAGAGAGAGACATATCCATTGGGAACGAAAGAGATAGGAAGAAATAGATCTAGCGAGACAGAGAGAAAGAGATAGAAAGAGAGACAGAGAGAGAGAGAAAGAAAGGAAAAGAGAGACAGAGAGGGAGACACACACACAAGCACAGAGCAAGAGAGAGAGAGAGAGAGAGAGAGAGAGAGAGAGAGAGAGAGAGAGAGAGAGAGAGAGGGAGGGAGGGAGGGACGAATCTTGAAAATCTATTTTTTTTTTAATGGTTTCAAATTCTAGTCTCGCATCTAGAAAAGTAATCAGTAATGAGAAGTAGACGACGAACATTAATTTAAGTATTGTCTGGATACATACATTCCTTCAGCCAAAGAAAAGTAACAATCTGTTCTTGCAGTGACCTTTTGATATTTCCCAATTTCCGAAGTTCACAAAGATGAAATTTGTTCTTTTGATTAGCCAAAATTTGTTCTTTTGATTGTCATTATGAATGAATCCGTTTGACTCTAGGAACATTCCTCTTCGCGTTGTTGTAAGAACGAATTTGGTATTGTTGCTGGAAGAAGGAGGCAATTTAACAGCATGAAGAAAAGAGGGGAACTTCCGTTGACAACTGCCACTTAGCATTCATTGTTGTGATATTTTTTTCATCTCCTGCGTCTGAAATGGCGGGATCTCGGGAACAGTTTAATACACCCGAGGAACGTGGGAGCTTTCACAGGGGCCTCAGCATCCTGCCCTCTTTATCTAGCCATCTGTCTCTGCTTCTCTTCTTGAATCTTTTGTCTGCTTGGGGTTAACATAGTACGCAGATGGACTTGTCGATAGAGTAAATGTCCTCTTCCATATTTAGATTCTTCGAGTATGTCTCTCGTGTCACGTTATGCATGAATACGGGTCAGGCAAGAAAGGGTAAATGAACTGAGAAACGAAAAACTTTTCTCGTGATGATTTCCTAACAAAACGAGTCTTAACATGATATCCACATTTTTTTTTTCAAATCACGTAATTAAAGAGATGTAAATGTGAGGAGTTAGGAAAATATTACTGAGAACAATACATTTCCTTAGAGACTTGTTTTTGTGAAGAATAGTCTTCATTGTACAACTTAATGTTCAACTTTTTAACACGCTGCCTAAATCTACGTAATTCAAGAGATGTAAATGTGAGGAGTTAGGTAAATCTTACTGAGAACAATACATTTCTTTAGACTCTTGTTTTTGTGAAGAATAGTCTTCATTGTACAACTTAATGTTCAACTTTTTAACAAGCTGCCAAAATCTACGTAATTCAAGAGATGTAAGTGTGAGGAGTTAGGTAAATCTTACTGAGAACAATACATTTCTTTAGACTCTTGTTTTTGTGAAGAATAGTCTTCATTGTACAACTTAATGTTCAACTTTTTAACACGCTGCCTAAATCTACGTAATTCAAGAGATGTAAATGTGAGGAGTTAGGTAAGTATTACTGAGAACAATACATTTCCTTAGAAACTTGTTTTTGTGAAGAATAGTCTTCATTGTACAACTTAATGTTCAACTTTTTAACAAGCTGCCCAAATCTACGTAATTCAAGAGATGTAAGTGTGAGGAGTTAGGTAAATCTTACTGAGAACAATACATTTCTTTAGACTCTTGTTTTTGTGAAGAATAGTCTTCATTGTACAACTTAATGTTCAACTTTTTAACAAGCTGCCCAAATCTACGTAATTCAAGAGATGTAAATGTGAGGAGTTAGGTAAATCTTACTGAGAACAATACATTTCTTTAGACTCTTGTTTTTGTGAAGAATAGTCTTCATTGTACAACTAAACGTTCATCTTTTTAACAAGCTGCCCAAATCTACGTAATTCAAGAGATGTAAATGTGAGGAGTTAGGTAAATCTTACTGAGAACAATACATTTCTTTAGACTCTTGTTTTTGTGAAGAATAATCTTCATTGTACAACTTAATGTTCAACTTTTTAACAAGCTGCCCAACAAGAAAACATTTTGTTTTCCTAGAATAAAGTAACTCCTTGACATAAAAGCTTGCAAAAATATTATGTACTCCGATATTTTTAGAGTGGGGCTTACTCCACGAAAAGAGCCATCTCTTATAAAAATCTTGAAGCATATACAGAAGTCATTGATATTCTAAACACCATTATCATCTTTAATTTCAAAAGATGAAAACTGTTGTATGCATGTAGTTGGTGAGAACAGATGAAACTCGCTCTATAAATTACATAATAATAATAATAATAATAATATTTCGCCATACATAAAAATCTAATTAAAATGTTTCATATTTCACAAGTATCAGAAGATCATGTTCCGTACTTAATATCGCAATAGCACATAATAATATTTCGTGAATAATATTGTGTGTACTAGGGCTATCAACAACGTTACCACTACGCCATCGGGGAGGCCTGATTGTACACTTTTGTTGCTTGAATTCATGAAAAATAAGTACGTGTTGATCGCTGAAAATGAATTACAAAGTGTAAAATATTACCATCATTCATTTGGAATGATTACGTTTGAAATTGTAGAAACTAAAACTGAAATTAAAAGTAGTAGGAAGGAAGTTATTTGAATTTGAGTTTTAGTACTTGAGATTTTAAGTCTACTTCATGCACAGATAGGCTAATCGTGATTGGACCTACAGTTTAACGCGGTATTCGAAACACTATGTGCCTCCACACACAGAAAACTAAATGCATCATATCGATTGATGCACTAAAGTGTGTTTTATGGCTTCTTCAAAGAATCAAATTCACATTTGATGCATTTGGGTGCGTTCTTGTATGTCGTGAAAGAAACACCAAAGTGCATCATTTGATTCAAGTGAGGATTTCTTTCAGTTGAGATGCACTTCAATGCATCAGTTGATGTTCCTTGATGCACCTTCCTGCATCTTTTTGGATGATGCATTCTGGTGCATCAATCGATATGATGCATTTAGTTCTCCGAGTGCACTGGACATCGAACCCGAAACCCCTTGATTACTGTTTTTACGTTTAAACTATGACATCGGGGAAACCGGAAAATTATTTAAATTGATTCATAGGGAAGTGAACAATTCTTGTAACAGAAAGGTAACCTAAATTTTGTTTAAATTCACTTTATGCTCAAAATAGGCAAACCAGGACTGAAGATGCAGTTGATAGTGAGATTCGTACACGTGCATCCAACGGGAGTCGAACGTAAGAAATGAGGTGACGACGTTAGTCACTACATTATCGGAGAGATCCACGGCATGTAAAATAGATGATCAATATAACACTATAGAATGAATGTAAATGCAAAAATATATCCGAGAAAATTGTAATTTCTAAATACGCATTACATTTTCATACTTGCAAAAAAATTAATTGACAGCTGAATCCAAATGGTGGATACGAATAAACTGTAGGAATAACAGTGTTATGATTTGTTTGCATATATGCTCACTTCTTTTGCAAGTACACTCTGTCTCAGATATCTCTGGAGCAGGGGAACGAAAACAAGTCTTTGCGCAAATAGTGATGCGAGACGACTCCACCAATGAACACTTCAGAGGAACGGGATTGCTTGGAGGGGGAGCAACTGCAGTTACCAGTCTTCCCAGCAGAGTGTACTGTTTCCCTCTGCCCACTCGATTTCGACCCTTCTCTGCCGCTATGCGAGGCCTTGCTCCAGACATAGTTGGGACAGGGTATAATACGTATAATTATATCGTTTTCAACATCGATGCAGACAAAGCAGCGTTAACAGTTTCCAGCATGGCTTAACACGAGAAAAGAATAAGCTTTATACAAAGGCTTCTGTGTATTCTGCGTCTGCCGTGGTCTCGATCCATCCTGGCTGTCAAAGTGCGCAACCGGGGGAGAGGGCATACGGCAGGGTAAAGACGACGAAAGTTGATGGAATGCCACCCAGATCTGAATGGTATGCGTTTGATCGCGTTGCAAAAGCTTACATTTGGTTCTCCTTTGTTTTGACTGCAAACATCGAAGCCAGAAGCGAGAAATCTCCATTTTCCAATATTGAATCGGTTGGTGCAAGGGCTTTGCACGTCCGTTGCCTACCTCTCTTTCTCTATCGAATAGGTTTCCAGTAGCGACTCTTCGAGTTGTTGCTCGAAAAATATATCCTACGCACAGTGACCTATATCTACCGGAAATTCCTATCCGACAACGAGCTACCTGAGCTCGCTCGGATCATCCTACTGGAATGTCCATCCACAATCGATCAAAAAATGAACCATAGTTTCGTGTGGATTTTTTTTACCGTTGTCTAACTTTCCTCGTACTCTAGTTTCCTTTCTCTCTGTTGTAGTCTGATACAATTTTCATTCCTGTCCTTTGTAATCCGTCACCTATATCCGTGCTTGTTTCTCGCCCAGATTTGCATTTTTAAAATCTCTCGTGATTTCAAACATTCTTCTCTTTGCTATATCCGGTCTTTTATTTCTAACTTCTAAGCATTCCTCCGCCTCTTTTAACATTCATTTCCCATTTGTTTCTTCTGTACCTTTTTGTTTACTGCAACTTTTAAGTTGGGCTTATAGTTAACGCTTCCACCTTTGGTGCTAGGTATCCAGGTTTCGACCCTTGATGGAAGTTTCAAAATATCGATTTTTAATGCTGCATCGCGAGGACAATTCGGGAGCTACAACGGCGGCAACCACGCGTTGCTCAGGGGAAAACAACTTGGCAGGCATTGCACCCCAAAGGACTGTTGCCCCACGATATTTTAATTAGCTACGTTAATCTTGTTTTACAGATAAAAGTTGACAGTTTTATGCCGATCATCTAAGTTACATACTCTCCAATATTCGCTTTAATTAATGTTTTCTGCATCCTACTCATTTTGTTTTCATTCTTTCCTATACATGCTTCTTCCAATATTCCCTTGTAGGGTTTCGGGTTAAAGAGGGCGAAACATAATCGTTTAGGTCCTACTTTTTTAGGATTGAGTCCTGAACAAGCCTCCCTGTGCATAAATGTGTACTAAAACCAAACTCTCTTGCAACTCTTATTGTTATTACTGTTTAAAATGGGCTAGTATATGCTTATCCTGGTGCTAAATTTACTTTTAGACTCCTTAAAAAGTCCCTACGGACACTATGTTTTTTTGGATGGAAGGGTTAATAAATATTGTCATTATGGTGCTAAATGTATCTTTGCATTCACTAAAAGTTACTGCGGACACCAAGATTGAATTTTGTGAGTGAAAGGTATGATGCTAATGGTGCTAAATTTACCCCTACTCCCTCTAACAAAAGTCTATACAGACACTCAGATTGAAATTTCTCTACGAAAGAGGTAAGATATGGTAATTCTGGTGCAAAATTAGTTTTGCATTCCCCCCAAAATCACTACAGACACCAAGATTGAAGTTTTTTGTTATAAGTGCTACCATATGGTAGTTACAATCTCCAGGGCTTCCTCGATGGTGCAGTGGTTGCATCGTCGCCTTGTAGTCAAGAGGACCCGGGTTCGATACCCGGAGGAGGCACATTGTGGTTCGGATCCCTCTTTAAAACAGTAGGTCCAGTCCCGATTAGCCTTACTGTGCATAAAGTGGACTTAAAACACCAAATCAAAACTTTTACAATCTCTAACAAGTTCATGCAGACACCCAGGATGAAATTTCTGGCTAAAACCTGGTCTGCCCTGAATCGAATTTCCAAAGTTTTGACACACGGAGCAGCTTCCTAGCGGATGGTCCCTTCAATTTCAGAATCATGATATCCACTTGACTCGGCCGCAAAGCATCACGGGAAGGCGCCTCCTCGTTCCAAGATGCAGCCAAAGGTCTCGGAACGACCGCCTTGTTAGGCCGTCGGACCGTACTTCTTCATGCATCAGCAGGGGAGAAGTGAAAAGTGATCTTCCAGTATCTTGGTGCGTTTGATCCGTCGTCAGATTTACGATATTGTTGCGGGGAAAATTGTCGTCGTCCGAGGAGGGTTGGGGGTGGCGGGGGCCTCGACACGGCCATTTGCCTGTCCAACGGCACGAGAATCGATCTCTTTATGGATTCTTCCGCTCGATAGGTCACCTTTCCACTTTCTGATGGCGCGGAACCCGGCTCAAGTGGCTGCGAGGACCTTATCTTTGGAAAGCGTCCAGTCACCCGGAGGACCAAGGTGATGTTCGGCTCCTCTCGAGTGGGAAGACACCTTTTCCTTATGGCTGACCTGCTTCTGCCTTCATGCGACCAATCAATAATGAGGCATTAATGGGATCCTCCTTGTTGTAGTAAACTAGGCGGGGGTGCGAGGGGGGAGGAGGCCCCTTTCGAGCCGTGTCCTTCTAAGTGGGAATCGATTTCCTTAAGAAACTCCGCAGGAACTGTCTTTTCTTCTTGCGGTTACATCAACATATCAGTCAGACGCATTACTTTAGAGTATGCAAATAGGGACTGTAGGCGTTTCTAAGTAAGATGGCATGGATGTAATTGACGAAATGATTAATGCATTCACCGTCATCCGGAATCATTGAAGAAACTATGTCAGAAACACTTTTCGTCTGAATAAAAGTAGTTCACAACTTCGAAAACAAATACGTCTGTTTGGGCTTAGAATTTTATAACCCGTATTTTCTGAATCTGTAATAAGTATTGATGAGAACCCCTAAATTATCTCCAAGAGGGTTCTTTGTGAAATATGTGACCAGAACTTAATAACATATCTGTATGTTCGTCCCTGTGCCTTCCATAGCAAGCTTATTATTTCACCTATTTAATTACGTTACATTATCACCTTAAATTAAAACTCCTTTATTGACCCAAACTGCATAGTGTTGATCCGATTTGGAGCATTTTTCATTCATTTTCAGTAAAGACATTGTTTATTTCCAAAGCAATACCGTACTTGCACCTGCACTGCACTGTTACAGTAAAATTGACGAAATTCTACCGTTAAAATTTACATAAACCTGTCGCAACCGTTTTTTTTCGTGAGCGTAGGCGTACTCATGTCGTCACCACTTCGTGGTATGCTTGGAATTAGAAGCCAACATGTCTCGGTAACCACTTCGATTATTAAACACAGGCACACAATACGCCTATACAACAACATTAGACCGTCATTTCTGCAGTCAACACTTTGCAGTTGTTTCAATCTGGGCAAGATGAATCAAATGCCGAACCTTTTTTTGCCAGTTTTGTCCGTCTTAACATTTGTCTTCCTGGCCAATCGTAACATATTGTTGGCGTAGTGGTAACGTCGTAGTCTTGTAATCAAGGGGTCTCGGGTTTGATATCCGGTGGGAAAAAAATTGAACATAGGTTCGGATCCCACTTTAGGGGAGGAGGTACAGTTACGCACCATTTGTGCATTTATTTCAATATCGCCCGAATGGGCATTTCTACTAAAACTCTGGGTGTATCAAGAGTATGATTTTCTCTCCATGTTGCAAGTGGAAGCGGTTTTTTTATGTTGATTTTTTAAGCTGGACACGATATTTGAAAAATATGAAGAATAAAAATTTTCGGAATCCCATGTATTCCTTATGGGGAATCAACTTCAACGTCAAGTTGCGGCTAATCAAATGGAAGTTTCGACTTTTCTGCTGGGCAATCACTTCTTCAAACTGCCCTCTTCCCGTTGATATCATTTTCTATTCCATCGGAAGTTTGATATTCCCAAGGTAACAAATCAAATAATACTCCCATATGCCCAATGCATTTCTCCTTGCCTCCTGCCAGTGTTTCCAAACCTGGTGCGCATAAAAGAGCTAAATTTCACCTTAAATGTAGTTCAAGGAGCTAGATTTACGAAGTGCTTCCTAAGCCCCGCGACAGGTTAAGTTTGCAGCAGGTTTTATGTATCAATCCACTCTAGAGCGGCACTCAGCATCTCCTGTGCTGGTCTCACCTTAACCGCCGAGCTGTTCATATCACAGACAGTGAGAAAATCCGCAGTATTGCAGCGGAACTATTTTCTGCGCGCACGTTTGGGTCTGTATATGCGAAAAGTTGCTGCAAGGTTAACCTGTCGCGGGGCTTAGAGTAATGTTAGTTTTCAAAGGGGTGGAGCGCTGCTATTACCATTAACTCTAAATTGATGACAATTTATTGTTAGTTTTCACCATCTAGATCCGACGGCATCACCCATCTCATGGTCGTATGAAATCGAAAATAAAGGATTCCCTGATAACAATATTATGCCAATTTCACGTCAACACGGCGCTATAAAAAAATGTAGCTGGGGATATAAGATAGGATGGGGCGACGCAGTCAATACAACAATATCACGCCACGTGCAAATTGTATAATCATGGCAAAAGTTGGCCGGAACCAGTGATGGTATCATAGTGAGGCACTGGGGCGGGCGCCCCAGTTCACAGCCAAACGAGTGCACGAAAGAGCAAGATTTGGCTCCAAGAGAGCTAAGTTGGCAACACTGTACAAAGTGGACTTAAAAACCAACTCAAACAAACGAGATTGTTACAAGACGTCACATGCCTAGAGTGTACACAGTGAATCATCTATCAAAAATAGAAACGTCGGAAATTGCCGTACATGCATGGAATGAACCACATACAGGTGGAATACAATAAGGTAAAAAGGTAAAGTGTTCCCCTGTGCATAGCACCACGCCATGAAGGCGTATAGGGGGTATGGGGGTAATGCCCCACACTTTCTTGATCCGGTCGTGAGTGGGGGTGATGTGATCAGCATCACGCCCCTGACCGCCTTTTCCCCCCAGGGTTTCCCCCAGGTACCCAAGTTATTCGACGCTGGGTGGGCGCCGGGGCAGCTTCCACCGTTAGAAAAGTTCCCGGATTTGAACCGGCCGGGGATCGAACCCGGGGCCTTGAGCATGGTAGTCAGACGCGTTACCGACTGAGATCGGTACCACATAAAGATCCAAATTGGAAACCAAGAAAAATCACAGAAGCCTTCATATTAGGCCGAAACCCTGTAAGTCACCACAGAGTTCAAGAAAATATGGTTCCTCTTCTCTAAAAATTGAAATGGATTACGCGGAGTACTAGGGAATATCTGGTTGCCTCAGTAGATTTGTAGTAAAGGCACAGGCCTGTCCTTAGTTCCATCCCCACCACCGGTAAAGAGAAATTGTTCTTGTATGAAGACAAGAGCAGATGTGCGTAACGTAGTGTTAGACTATGTGTAAGTAGTAGATGCACTCCATAGATAATGTCTAATTAACATTGCATGTTTAATAAGGAACCCATGCTACGAACATTAAGAGAGTTAGAATATTCCATGCGAGCCTGCGTTGAAGAGTAGCAACGTAGACTTCAATAGAACTAAAGATCCTAGATTAGAACCCTAGTTAAGGAATTAATGTTTCATCAATCTATTTTCTTTTTATGTTAAGATAAAGAAGCTATGTAAAATAACAACAAACATAAAACTTCTGCGATGCAATAGAATTCTTCATATATAGGGCTCGGATAATTATGCATTTTGCATATGCAAATGCATATTTAAGGATTTTTAACTAAAAATGCATATTTCATATGCAGGTGCATATTTGTATGAAAATAAGTTGGTGTGCATATTTTTGTACCCACAACCAACACCGAGCATATGCTGTATTTACTTTTCTTCTCCTCGCTTCTCTTTTCTTTATCATTCTCTGTCTTTCTTCTTTCAACAACTTCAAACAAGCATCAAAATTATAGAAGACGTTAAAGAGGCCCTCGCCCAGGTTGAAGATCCTGTGTATGTACATAAATTGGATGCAGTATTGAAAAAGAACAGTGTTTTTGCAACAATGGTGAAAGTTTGCAAAATTCTGCATACAAATGGACAGCGTGTTAATGATCTGGAACTCGCTGTGTCTAACTTTGTTGCCCTAAAATACAGTCCACTTGTATCTTGCGAAGTGAAACGTGTGTTTCTGAATATGAAATTATTATAGCTGAAAACAGGAGTTTCAAGTTCGAAAATTTGAGACATCATGTTGTTATCAAATGCAGCCATGATCTTTATCTGTAATGTATTGTGTTTCATTTAACGCAGAACCATATTAATATAAAAAAATCTGTGTAGCGAATGAGCATTCAGAATAATACATTGCCTGGCATGTAATCTTTCATAGTTTGTAATATACAGCATTTATAAATCGAACAGGTTTTTAGTGCATATTTAAGTGCATATTTTACACATTTTTAGTGCATATTTGCATGCATATTTTGCGTTTTGTTTAGTGCATCATAACTATCCGAGCCCTAATCATATACGTATATGCTATCCGAAGAGAACTCCAGCTTTTTTTTTCTTCAGAATTTGTACCACTATGAATGATGGTTGATCATGGTTGTCAAGGTAAAAGTTATCATGGAACTGCTTTTACACCTTGGCTTTCAGAGCAACAATAACGCAACAGTTGAATCGATTAGAAACAGTAGAAAAATATTCACTGAGGAATGAAGCTGTAACATCTTAATTCCAATTAACCTTCTTGCAAGTTTCCGTTACTGCCGCCCTCTAGCTGTAGCGTATGCTTTTCTTCCACTTTACAGGATCATGAAATTCCATTAAATTATAAAGGATTAATTAACCGTTTAATTGCGGTTCCACTTGATTGATCTTTTCTGATTGAAATGTGGCTTCGCATTTCGTAAGGGTTCTCAACAGAATATCCGTTGCGCCTCCGGGGGCAGAAGGGAAACAACAAGCTCTTCGGGATTTCGTTTAGTTGTGGTGTGAAGGAAGAGAGCGTTTCCCAGTACGGGTTTCCTACGGAGAAATGCATAGAAGGTTCTTGAGAAATGTGAAGTGACAGAATAACATTGTTTGTTGTCATCAAGGCTTCGTCACCATAGCGACCAGGAGCGCTGTAATCAACACAACCGTCAACATTGTCATTCATTGCAATCTATGGGCTTTTCGCTTCATGTCACCATAGGTTCGACTTAATTTAATATAATCTATTAGCTGAAATCATTTTCTTCCAGTGATTCTTACCCATTAGAAACACTATACTCTGTCCCCGGAATCTTAGAGCAAGGCCGCACATGGCGGTAGAGAAGGGGAGAACTCGAATTGAGAGAGCGAAGCAGTACAGGCTGCTGCGAAGGCTAATAACGTCAATCGCTTATCCCCCTCCACGCAATCCCGTTCCCTCTCACTGTTCGTTGGTGGAGTCGTCTCGCGTCACTACTTGTGCAGAGACTTGTTTTCGTTCGCTCCCTCCAGAGATTACCGGGACAGATTATAACTTGAAATACCAGCGCTTCTTCTTATCCACTATCCTAGTCAATTTCAGTTTTCTTTCCTTGATCACTTCCTCTTTCCAGCACTGTTCATTCCTTACTTTGTCCATTTCACACACACTGCTTTCTTCGCTATATTCAGATTCTAATGTATTTACTCGCTGTTCCTCAGTTCTCTTTACACTAAAATATATGCAACTGACTTACCACTAAAAGCGGTGGCAACAGAACAATCATTTTGGTGTTAATACCACATTACCGCCTTCTTTGAATTACTTGTTACACCTTTTGCCGTCAAACTAAACCAGGTTTGGAGGCCCTTAACTCTGGATTAAGTGTTGTCTTACACTTTTCTTGGTAACTCAGTTGCATATATTTATTTTTGCACTGTAGCATCCAAGTTTCTGTCTACATGGTACACAAAACATTTTGTTAGACTCTTCCTTAGGTCTTTGTTCAAATGACCAAGAGGACACCATAACTTGTTTGGAATTCAGCATAGTGCATTTGTGAAGTTCAAAGGTTAGGATACAAAGGCGCCCGTAGGATTTTTTCTCGGTGTGGCAATCACACAGAAACTTTATTATTATTATTAATATTATTACTGCTATTATTGTTTTTGTTATTATTACATTACTACTATCTTTGTTTTTATAAAATTACATACATTTGTAATTTCCATATTCTGTATATCTATATACAATTTGCATAACTGTACCTTTAACATTAATTCATGTAGGACAAAAAGCTGCTTTTTATAGTTAGATAAATCAGTGTAAAATAGATTATACGCTTAAATGTAACCCTATTGCAAATAATAATAATGATAATAGTTGCTGTAACTTACGGCCTGTAAGTCACAGAAGACATAGAAACACTATACTCTGTCCCCGGAATCTTAGAGCAAGGCCGCACATGGCGGTAGAGAAGGGGAGAACTCGAATTGTTATAAAATATCTCTACAATTTCGGCATTCGAATTACATTAACTCTTTCCTCAATTTTCAGGGGTGGCGGCACACTGTAAGGATACCACGTTCGCAGAACGTGATGTAAAATAACAACGTAGATTACTTACGTCGAATCCAAGGTTTATCGAAACCTTATCACCGTTATCATACGCAACACTACAATGTCGCTATTTTCACATTCACAGCGCTACCATAATCTCAGTCCAACTATTAAAACAAAATTATGATTAATCTCTCACCACCCCTCGGCGCATTCCTGTGCTTCCTTATAACCTACCTGTTTCCCTGCACCGTGACGAGAATAGTCCTGTCTGGTTACTAGATTCTGGATGTTACTAGTAGAATCTGTCGTCTTTAGAAAGCTTCTAGAAATCGGAAATGGAACTTGGTTTCCGATGCAGCTGCACCGAGTTCCTAGACTGCTGCTTGAGATTCAGATTATTGCCCAAACCGCCGTTATCGTTGTGCATTGTCTTCTCAGACTATTAAGGCAAAATTCCAAAGTATTGTCAAAGAGCTGTTACGTATCCATGGGAGCGATAAAAGAAAAATGTTTAATTTAGACAATAACAGATGGCAGCACCAGTGACAAAGAATAAAACTAATTTTAACAAAGTAGAAAGGTGTAAAGGATGATTAAAGCAAAGATGAAAAGTTAGATATTTTCAATGAGTAATTAAATCAAGTCGAATGTTCAACAATGAATTATAAGAAAGAAGAAAACTGTGAAAGAGAGTTGACAAGTACACTTACGATTTTGTGTCCCGTACCGTATAGAAATCTGTTTATAAGGTTCTCCAGCTTCGATTTTTTATACATATCGTAAATGTACTTGTCGATTATCTTTGACATTTTCCTCCTTTCTTATAATTCACTAGCTGATTGCCCGGCGTTGCCCGGGTATTTATTTATCCCAATCCTATATTAGACAGGAAAATAATGAATTGTAACTACAGCGTAAAATGAACTTGAAGTTGAACGGCATTGGGAGTGTCACTGTTCATCTTAGCAACCCCGAAAACTATGGATTCCACACTATTATCGGTTATTTTACATGTCACCCTAACCCCCCCCCCCAAGGAGTGCCAGAGGTGTCTTGAAGTTGAACGGCCACTATTCATTTTAGCGACCCCGAAAACTATGGATTCCACACTAATATGGGTCGTTTTCGATTTTTTTTACATGCCACCCCTTCCCATTCATATCCCTAGTGGTGCCTGGGGTGTCTTGGCATTGGGAGTGTCACTATTCATCTTAGGACCCCGAAAACTACGGATTCCACACAAATATCGGTCGATTTCGATTATTTTTACATGTTACCCCTTCCCAGCCCCAACCCTTAGGGGTGCCAGGTGTGTCTTGGAGTTGAACGGCATTGGGAGTGTCACTATTCATCTTAGGACCCCGAAAACTACGGATTCCACACTAATATCGGTCGTCTTCGATTTTTTGCATGTCACCCCCTCCCCCCACTCCCAGGGACGCCAGCGGTGTCTTACCCCCACAGTATTTGTTTCGAGATTGCAAGTGATACGTGTTCTCAGTTTGGTTGAAATCGCTCCAGGCGTTCGAGTTATGCCGGAACAAACACACACACATACATCCATTTTTATACTATATAATTAATTGTTGCACATTCAACTTCATTCAATCACTCATTGTTATTATCTAACTTTCCATCTTTGTTTTAATCATCCTTTACACCTTTCTACTTTGTTAAAATTTGATTTATCCTTTGTCACTGGTGCTGCCATCTGTTATTGTCTAAGTCAAACATTTTTCTTTTAAGGCTCCTTCATACATTGACGAAAACGCGCAGTGCAGACGTTCCGTTTTAAACAGATTTTTCAGTTACGAGCAAAGATAGGACCTCGGGGTTTGTTTTCTATCCTTCAGAAAATATGGCTGCGTATTTCCTACAAAGCCGAAATTTAAAAAAAGACCCTGCTTAATAAGTAAATTGGGCATAAAAATGGGGAAAACCGTAATTTTCACATGCAATTATCTCGTTAACCACACAAGCTTATGGAAAACTGTTTTGTTGGGGATATGCAATGTTCATTGTAATTGACATTAACATCATCACTGTAGAAGTCAGTTTTCCTATTTTGAGACTGTTTGAAAAAAACGAAACCCTTGCAATACGTAAAAGTGTCCCTGCACTGTGGTGACATCTCGTGCAGATAGTTAGAAGCGTTCTAAACCCCACCCACATTAGAACGCGGAGGGATTCAACAAAATAGCTCGTGAAGACAAAACACGATCGCATGAGACAGGGAAGTGTGCTTGCGTCAACTGGACGTGTTCAATTGCAAAATATGGGTGACGGCAGCAAGTGTGTTTGGCGTAAGATGTGGGCTCCGAGAAAATCGTCTGCTGCAGAAACAACAATGAAGTTTCAAGCGCTACAAAATAGCCGGCAAAATAAGGGTTCAGAATGAAATATAAATAAAACCTATCCGTTTACTACATAATCAAATGGGGAAGTATTTATCGGTTTCCATTAGACGTTTACATTGTACGTACGTAAACCAGTAACGTTATTTTGAGTAATTCAATTAAACCGGTGTCCTTGGCAAATATTACGCTATAATACGTAGAACAAGTTTGCTGGGGGTCCGGGCCCCCCCGAAAGGATTATGAAGTACTAAAATTAAATAATGTAAATATACTCCTTTAGCAATTTTTGCATATTCGATGGATAATTTCCTCTGAACGCGTATTGGAAGGAAGGATTATAGCTATAAATATAATACGGCTTTGAAGTATAGCACCCGAAATACTTATCAAGTACTACTATTTTTACTCTGAATATTTTGGAAGGCAATGATTAGGATTGAGATCATAAGGCTTTGAAAGACATAAAGGATTTATTTAGGGCGTCTGGACCCCCTCCCCCAAACGAAAAGATTACCAAGTAATAAAATAATAACAATACTCGTTTAGCATTTGTTGTATATGATGGTTGTTAGCTTTATCTGAAGAGACTGAACTTATTGGAAGGCAAGGATTATATTGGGATAGCACGGCTTTGAATGATATTACAAAGAAGGTTTATGCATACTACAACTCATAACAATATGTATACAATATCTATCAGAAACTTCACTGTATCTAACATTTATTTCGTTATGCAATTATCGAAATTAAGTGTCCCTTTTCTGTCAAATATGTAACACCTGCACATGCCATCAAGACGAAGAAAGTAACTTTCTGGAAATTTGACGAAGAGCTTAACGCCAATATCGTGAACACCACACATAATTACTATTACCACGTGTAGGGTAATAGTAATTATTACACGGGGAAGGTACTGTATCTTTGGTCTGTGGACACAGAGAGGTGTTAAAATAGAATACATCCAGAGAGATGATCAATTCTGGAAGAAGAATATGGAAACGCAGCTACAACAATTCTATGTTGAGTGTCTACTACCAAAACTTGTCTATCCACGGCACACGTGTTCAATGCAGATCCGAAATCCCACGAGAATAATCCAAGCCCAAAATAGAAGGGAAGAAAAAAAAAACACCGGCAAACTGATCAAGAAGGAGAATCTTTCTAAACGAGGTAACCTTTGTAGGTAACGTATGCACTGTTTGTGGCCATGGACGTCCGCAGGACTTTTTCCAGGGAGGGGCGAGCAAGGTAATTTTTTTCCAGGGGGGGGCAAAGGACATATATTTTCCTCCAAAATAGTGATGCCCCCTCAAAAAACACTGTTTCAGTCTGAAATTATCATGTTCCTTCAACGAATTTATAATCATTAACATAAATTACTGTGATTGAAATGAAATTATGTGTGAATTATATAATTTTTAGATACACATTCATTTTCCAGGGGGGGGCCGTGGCCCCCCCTTGCCCCCCCTTCCGGACGCCCATGTTTGTGGCATAGTTGGAAGTAGTTATTTCTGGGAGGCCTACACATAACGTACAGCAACAGATTTTACTATAGTAAGTATTTAGAGGCTAATTTCTTCATGAATTTGAACTTATTTATGTATTGCAGTGCACAGGAGGCGTTTTGTATAGCAACAGAGAATACGTTTACCTTTGAGACTGATTTTGTCATATAAATTGTTCGCAAAGTATTATTAGCTTATGTAACGTAATGTACAGAAACACAGGGCGCTTTCCAATTATTGTGAGAATTTCGTTGTCATGTATTTGTTCTTATTGTATTACATAGTGTATCTACGTGCACTGCTGTTCATGAATATTTAAGAAGCTCATTGTTTGTGTCCGTGTATGATTTTTTTAAATTTTTGTAGCCCAGTAATTTTTTACCTGTTTGTCAGAATTTTTTCTTTTCTTGTTATTTGTACTTGGTAAGTCTTTCGGGGAGGGGGATCAGGAACCCCCCCTTAAATACGTCCTTGATATCTAAGTATAATGTGAAATATTATATTTTAGAAAAACACACACGAATGTCCTGTTATTTAATGCATATTTTGCATAAATATTTTTTCTTTGTTTTTCTTAGAATTAAAAAAAAAACAGATTTTAAAACCAGATAAAAATTCTGAAACATAAAGCTCTGGACCTCGTTCGGGGTTTGTTTTAATTTAACGGAACGGAAAATCAGGAGTTTTAAATGTGAAAATTGCGAACAAAGATACATCTATTCATTTTAATGCAGGTTGAGATTAAAGGGGATGAGGAGGATCTAGGGCCACCCCAACCAGAAATAATCATCTCCCACCCAATGGATATAGAAATTACATTATTAAATATATAATACTTATGGAGTTCCACTTCAGTTCTTTTCATTCTAATTTTAAAGTGCCATAGCTACGTATAAAAATATCTTAAACAATTTATGGCAGATGTGTACCACATCCAATGCCTTTTAGAAGCCATGTATTTGGTATTTTCTCAGACACCTATGGGGCGTTGTATTAAAAAAGAAAATAAAACTCGAGTTGAGATGGTTCCCGATCAACTCGTAAGAAGTCTAAGTTTGAAATATTTGTGAAACATTTGACAAAGCATTTATTTCTTATATACTGCTGGACAAAAAAAACCGGACACTTGCATTTTTGTGATAACGCAATGGGTCGATAAAAGCTCTGGTACAAGGGCTAACTAAATGTTGCAGAAACTGAATTAAGTACGAATGCATAAACAAAGTCCGAGCCTATGAATGGTGCATATGGTACTACATGATCTGCCGAACATTCTGTAATATACCTGCGAGCTGTTATTGCAATTCAGATGTCAAATATTAAAGTGTCCGGTTTTCATTGTCCAGCAGTATATAATTACAATTAGCTGTACATAATGACACTCTGCAAGCACTTTATCATTACATATACAAAACCGAAATCCTTCAGATCTCAGAGGAAACAAGGGAAGTTATATGCTCAAGACTTCTTTCTTTTTTTTTTTCAATCGTTGGTGGACAATATGAAGAGCCGGCCAAGGTTTCTTTTCGTATGTAATGGTATTAAATGCAGGTGCATGCGTGTGTTTTTGGGTGACATGTCAATTTCTCGTTTATGTGAAAAGGTAAACTTTAATGTAAGGAAAAGCATGTGCGCGTCACAGTTAAAAATTTTCGCATCTACAGAGAATATCCAAAACGCATTCCCACCTCGCCGGCCTCCGTGACGATGGGGGTTAGCATAGCGCGCTATGACGTCAGAGGTCCCAGGTTTGAATCCCGGCCAGGGCATGGGTGTTATTTGTGAGTGTATATCAATTTCATCATATCATCACTCATCCTCATCTCCGCGATTAGCCAAAAGTGGCAGAAATGCGAAGTAAAATAAATGAATCAAACACCTTGTGAATCCATCCAATCCAAAATATACCAATAGAACCTGCAGTGAATCTCATTTATGTCGTTCATTCATCTGACTAATGTAATGTACAGTTTGACTTTAGGGTTTAACTTAAAATGGCGTTGTGTTTGTGTTGCATTCGATATCACAATTAGATTATAAGCAATTAATATCCAATTATAAGTATACCCTAATACATAGGTAAAAATAAGTCCCCCTGATAAAGTCGCAAATTGCATCCTGTTTAAATGTCTAGGAAAAATTTAATTTCACCTAGGAATGATATCGCTATGCGATGAGTCGAGAATTGTCACAGCCTCATCTCATCTTCTGTGTGGTGAGGTCCTTCTCGTTCTTGTTTGTGCTTATTTTTGTTTCGGTTTCCACTCTGAAGTTATTAAAACTTATTCTAGATTCACTTCATGCTCAAATAGGCTAATCGGGACTCTATTTCCAAAAAAATATCTTAAAATATAGGTTTAAGTATAGTTTTCCGTACACCATCTTACAAAGTTATGAAAAATATGGGTGAGGTACAGGAGTACATTGTACCCCCCAAGTTGGTCTGTCGTGTCTCGTCTCGTTTGTGTAAATATTTCGTTTCGAAAAATTACATTTTAAACATTCAAAAGAAAATGGAGTCAGTCATATACCCTTCTGATGAAGATTTGTATCTTATATTCGAATCGACGAGACCACTTCTTTAGCATTCGTCTGCAGCATGATTTTCTGAGAGCAAATATGGTTCCATCGTTCCACACACATTTTAAACAATTTTCATCTCCTTAAGGAGGTTACCAAGAACACAGGTCAATGAACTAACTAGTAGCAAGCACAATGTAGTAGAATAAGTTTGCAATGGATTGAATTTCTGTGGTAAGAAAGATAATGCTCATAAATTATAAACAATATACACTTTTTTTATTGGGTGAATTGAAAATAGGTTCTTTTAACAGTAGCACCTTCCTTCTGCTGTAAAATTACCAAAAGGGGGTACAACTCGATTTACTAGGGTACAGTACCCCCTTTAAAAATTTGGGGGTACAATGTACCCCTGTAACCCCCCCCCCCCGTTCCTGCGCCACTGTATGTGAGTGTTCATTCATCATATCACCATCTTCGCAAATTAGCCAAAAGTGGCACAAAAGGCGAAGTAAAATAAAGCAAATCAATCAATCAATCAAAAAACAATGTATTGTTATTATTACTATAAATACTAAAATCTAAACAAACTTGAAACACCTCGCGACAAAATTCTGCGTACGCCAATTATAGTTACAAAAATTGTAATTTCTATTTAGGAACTGTAGGTACAAAATAGGAACAGTTTTCGGTTTTCCTTTCATTGCTCTTTATGGAAGATTAAAAAGAGAAAGAGGAAGAGAGAGAGAGAGAGAGAGAGAGAGAAAGTGCCTATTTCCCTTCCTGCCTCTCCCACATAATGATATAGCCAAGATTCAAGACATGAAAGCGCGGCTGTGATTACTATCTTCCATTTCATAAATGTTTTAAGAATCTTTTGTCATCAAATTACGGTTTTACTATCCATGAAAAATTCGTTACGTGTTAAAAAAACGATAATTCATGTGCTTTCTTCGCTCGCCTGCGCGCCAGATTGTCAACTGCTTCACAACAAACAAATTCTCCTCCTTCCACCCTTGCAAGCGATTGTGTAAGTTTCCCCTCAGGTACCCCACTCCACCCCAACTGCTCTCCCGTCAGCCGCGAACAGTAAACAACGAATGACTACCTTCAACGATCTCATATGAAGATCTGTTTCCATGCGTAGGTAATCTTTTATACTTTTTTAAAATCATTTCGCTGTTTCTTTAACATAACTTGTGTAGGTTCGTTAGGGACTATTTACTGTGTCGGAGCTCTACGAGGAAGTAGAAGCTGAGAGCCAAGCAAACTGTGAAGACTGCCAATCTCGTGACGTACTCGGTTACGTCCGAGATACGTAACAGAGTAAGCCACGCAAAAACCAACCCACATGACCCTCCTTTTTTCTTCTTCTTTCTCAGATTCGACTTTCGTCAAATGTATGAAGGAGCCTTAATGCTCCTATGGACACGTAACAAAGTTGATTTTTAAAACATAAGGATGAAAGGTTCACATTCATATTAACTCGCAGAAATGTAAATGGCTGTATCTCAGGAACCGACTGTCCGTTTTTGATGAAACTCGCAGTATTATAAGGATACACATTTCCGCTTCATATAATAAATATTGTTGAATGTAACTCTAATTATGATGAACTCATTAATGACAGTAATAACAACAGCAAAAGACAGAACATAATAATCAGAAGATAATCAAAGCCTGACATACTCAACAGAAAAGGTTTTCTGAAAGAAGAATCGAAAAAAGATAATTCAAGAAAGAATCGAAATTTTCGATTATTTCGAAATATGGGTGTTTCATAAATGCAAAAAGAGATGTCAAATGATCGGACACAACCAATTCGACTGATGAACACTAGTCCGAGGATGGAAAATCCTTCACAGAAAATTTAGAACGCTTGTATAAATTATGTTTTTGAGCTTGATACGAGTATACCCTTGTGTGGAATAGCAATGGAAAATTGCATTCATACGTAAACCACCCTGAGTACCTTAATTTACATCCTAATTGTGCATGTTTGAGGGAATTGCGCAATGCCACTGAAAGTTATTTTATAGTGGGATGATAAATGTGACTTTGTCCCCACTTACCCACGTCATCAACTTACATGCTAATTGTTAGGCGCCCGCTGTTCCATTAGTGCAACATTCAAGAGGGAATTGATGCGAATTACATGTATTCACAGACGCGAATGAATTTCAACTGCGGCGTCAGTTGTGCAGTTTGAATTAGTTTGCGTCAGAAACTAGTCTCGTTGAAATTCACCAATACATCAAGTCGACTATTTCAATCTATTTTACTTGTTAGGTTTTAGGAGCACTATGCACTAGCGACGTTATGCTAATTACCTACATATGTATGCGCGTACATGAGATGCAAGTTAAAGTATTTAGCTATAACAATAGTGCAACGTCCCACCTACACACAATTACCACACTCTAAACACTTCACTTAGGAGGACGGCAAAAGTCTACCCATATGCGCTAACTTTTTGTCAACCGTAGAAAATGGACTCAGAAATATCTCAGGGCTTGCTGGGTGTAAGGAAAGACTATACCAGCTTAATATATATGTTTATTATAGTCTCAACACAAGGGTGTCCGTTTGCACACTTACACACGTGTCTTTACCTGAAACCCTTACCACGCGCGTGCATTTACTTGTACCACACACGTGCTTTTACCTGTACCACGCACGTTCTTTTACATGTACCACCTTTGGTCTCGAAGAGATAAGGGGGGGCAGGGAACATCCAATTTATTCCTCGCTGTGAGGCGCCAGGGGGAGTATGGGGACCTAATTTTATTTAGGGCCTTGGTCGCCGCTGACGTCACGGGTTCCCCTGTAAAAGAGAGTAGGTTGTGCGTAGTACCCCAACCACAGCCGGGAATTGGCCGAAACCAATCTGTACTCCCGAATAACGGGCGCAGGGTAAAGGATTAAAGGATGCCGCGACACCCCGGCGTTAGCTGGGAGTTGGCAAGCCAACCGGTGTCTCCTATGAAGGGACGGCAGGTTAGAAAAGGAAGGTCCGGGTGCTCCCAGACAAGCCGGGCAGGTAGAACCTGGGCACCTATCAGCCTAAGCGAGCGGACCAGGTAGGTAGGTTGCTGCTAGGCTCTTCTTCTTCTTTCTTCTTTCTCCGTCCTTCCTTCTGGGATGGCTTCTAGTTCTCAGGCTGGGAGGCCAGTTAACCCTGGATGTTTGCCTGTTGACATCAGGGAGCCAACTAAGCTCCGGGCCTCGCTGCACTTTCTTTATACTCGCGGGGGCGGCGCATTGGTGGTGAAAATTTTAACTACAAGTACGCGTAGCTAACTCATTTTTTTACATATTGCAACCTTCTTACTGAGAAACATCCAAGAAGTGACATTAAGAAAACACTAGTGGGAAAATCACTAGTTGCACGTGTCAATATAAACTAAAACTGTGTGCATTCAGACAATACAATTGATATTGAGCCTCGCAGGACTCTTCAACGAATTTGAACAGTATAATTGACAATAAATGATAACATTTTCTGAATACAGCAACCACGCAGGGTCTAATAATAAGCGAAGCTAATAAACGTAGAGGTGGATCCGTTAGCGTTTACAGAAAACAGCGACCACGCAGGGTCAAATAATACGTAGAGGTGGATCCGTTAACACATTTAAACTAAAAGCGTACGCCTCGGAGGGACACATAGCATGCATTCTTCTTAACAAAATATAATATGGCGACCACGCAGGGTCGTTAAATGTGGCGACCACGCAGGGTCGTTACATACGCCCCTCCCTCGGGCAAAAATTTTGAAGAAATTTAAATCTTACAATTTATGAAAAATTTTCATGAAACATTGATTTCAAATTCAATAGAAAAAAAAATGACAGTAATAAGAGTCTGTTTCTCCTACACATTAGTCACTAGGTCATCTTCTTCCCCTACCACTTCTCTTCTTCGCTCCGATGAACACCTGTAGAGGCGAAGGTTGTCGAAGTTCACTCGGTCGACGGGTTGCCTGGTCCTGGGGTGAACTAACATTGCTGTGTTGTTCCGAAGATCAGTGGCTAAATAAGGTCCAATATACACTTCGAAGAGCTTAGCTATTGTTTTATTCTTCCTCGAACTAAGCTTATGATTTCGAACAAGAACCAAGTCGTCTTCGTGCAGCTGGAGCGCATGGCCTTTAGTCTTAAATTTTCGTTTGATATTTCTAGAGCGCTCTTTGGACTTGGCTAGAAACAGCTTTTGATTCCAGTTGGAGATTTGCGGGTCTACTTCGTTGATAGGCCAGTTGAAATGATCAAGGACTTCGTTAGGAACGGGTCTGTTGAAGAATAATTCTGAAGGAGCATAGCCGGTGGCTTCAGATACCGAATTATTGAGTAGCCAACAGATTTCAGTTAAAAATTTAGGCCAACTTTGATGTTCACGATGGCAGAACAATCTGAGTAACCTTACAATTTCTTGATTCATCCTTTCGATTGTATTACTGCTTGGGTGGTAGGCGGTCGTGAAGAAATATCTTATGCCTTTCTGGTCAAGGTAGTCTTTCCATAGTCCTGAAGTAAACTGGGTACCCCTGTCTGACAATATGGCCTTAACTTTTGGAAAATGGGAAAAGTATCCTCTCTCCATTATATTTATTATCTCTCTTGCAGTCCCTCGCCGTAAGGGATAAACTGAGACAAACTTGGTACCAACGTCTACCAGGGACAAGATATATTGGTATCCCTGAGATGAAGGTAACTTTCCAATTAAATCTATGGACAGCAGCTGGTGAGGATCCTTCTGATTTATGTGCATCTTGTTCTTAAGAATTCCTAGTTTATCCATCTTAGTCTTAGCACACGTGAGGCAATCTCTGACATGCTTAACTACATCTGCCTTCAATTTTGGCCAAAAATAACGGGCCTTAATTCGGCTTAAGGTTTTGGCTATGCCGAAATGTCCCTGCTCGTCGTGATTTTCTTTCCTAACTTTCTCCTTGAACTTTTCTGGAACACACAACTTCCACGTTACTTGATCTCCAGAACTCTTCCTGAACAAAAGATTACCATACCTTTGGTACAACTTCTTAACTTTTGTTTCTGCAGGCGAATCTTGCTCTTCCTTTTGTTCTAGGATTTTGATGATAGGCCGGCAAAAGTCATCAGCTTCTTGAGCTTCTATCCAACTTTCCACCTCCTCTATTTCATCTCGCTCCTGCCAGATGTAGTTTACATGGAAATTTCTGGTTTCTTGTTCCACGTCTTCATCTTCCGCTGGATATCTGCTAAGCACGTCAGGTACTAAGTTTTCTTTTCCTTGGATGTAAATAATCTCGAAAGAGTAGGACTGCAATCTGAGGGACCATCTAGTAAGACTGCAATTCCAGTTCTTAGAGTTTTGTAGCCAAACTAATCCACGATGGTCAGTATAAATCTTGAAATGTCTACCCTTCAAATAAATTTCAAACTTATTCACTCCAAATAAGATGGCCAAACATTCAAGCTCATGAATTGAATAATGCCTTTCATTGTTCTTTAATTTTCTACTAGCATACTGAACAACAGCTTTATCTTCTCCTTGCTCTTGAAATAGGATGCACCCTAAACCTTTAGTTGAGGCATCGCTCTGAATGCAGAACTCTTTATCTAGATCCGGCTGCACTAACGCTGGAGTACTTACTAATTCTTCTTTTAACTGAGAAAAAGCTTCTTCTTGAGCTGGACTCCAATTCCATTTGGTAGCTTTGGAAAGCAGCTGCACCAGAGGTTCTGTCTTCACAGAGAAGTTCTTTATGAATTTTCTTCTCCAGTTTGCTAGTCCTAAAAATTTTCTAACATCCTTTTTACTATTAGGGCGAGGGAACCTTAGAATGGCTTCATTCTTCTTTGGATCTACCTTGATCTGATTACCAGAGATTAAATGTCCGAGATACACTAGTTCTCCTTTCACAAAATTACATTTTCTTAATTTCACCTTGAGACCGACTTCTTCCAGTCTGCGAAGAACTTCTTCTATGTGTGTTAAATGAGTTGGAAAATCCGAATCAAAAATAAGGAGATCATCAATATACACCGTTAAATAACTTTCAGTCTCAGGTCCAAACACACGGTGCATAACAGATACAAAAGTAGAAACTGCATTCGATAAGCCATAGGGCATTTTTAGGAATTCATATTGACGACCTTTGTAGGAAAAGGCTGTATATTTTCTACACTCTCCTCTTAGGGGAATCTGCAAGTAACCTGAGGCCAGATCCAAACTGGTGAAGTATCGTGATCCTCGGAATCGTTGTAAAGATTCGTCAATTGGTGGGACGGAGCTCTTAGGGACCACCATGATTGCATTGAGTTGACGAAAATCCAGACAAGGCCGTACACTTCCGTCAGGCTTGTCGACCACTAATAATGGGTTCAGATACGGAGACACAGATGGTTGGATGATATTCCATGCTTTCCAGAGATCTAATTCCTTTTCCAAAGCTTTTCTTTTGGAAAGCGGTACTGGGTATGGGTGGCGGTAAACTGGTTCAGAACTTTTCAGTACGATCTCGCATTCAGCACTTTCCATGGTTCCTGGTTTCTCTGAGAATACCTCTAGATACTGCAGCAGCACACTGAATAACTCCTGTTTCTGGGAATCGAGCAAAATATTTATCGTATCGACCTTCTCTCTGAGGTCAGTGGGTTTATACATCCAATCCACTTCTTCATCTTGGATTCTTTGGATATACCGCACTATATCAATATTTAATGGATTCCCCTCGCTCTGCTCAGAAGTTTTTCCGAACGACAACGTTACAATATTTTTCCTGAAGTTGATTTCAGCCTCGTGCTGTTTCAAGAAAGGCATTCCTAACAGAAGATCAGTTCCAAATCCTTTTAGGATGAAAACCTCAGTACTGAAATTTAAACCACCAATTTCTAACTCTACACGCCTGCTTCCACATACACGCTTCTTATGACTTCCAGAGAAATCTACCAATCGCACCTCTGGAACTTTCTGGATCTGTATGCCAGGTATCTTATCTACTAACTTAGTCCAGATTGAATAATTAAGGATCGAGCATTCACTTCCAGTATCAATCACACAGGTCACTGTAAAGTCCATTAATTTAGCTTGCACTACCGGAGATCTGTATCTAATTTTGGATTCCCTTGCAGACTTCAATTCCTTTTGTAAAATGGTATCTTCAGTTTCTGTTAGCTGGAAATTTACTAGTAACTCTTGGACATCTTTATCTATTAATTTGGGCCGCTCCATCGAAGTCCCTTGCCTAAACAGGAACGAAGCATTTAGACAAGGTCCTAGTTTGTCTGGCTAGACTGGGACCTTTGATTTTGATGAAACTCCCGCGCTGTTTCTACGGCCTCCTCCTGCTCCGATGTAATGTTTTGTCTAGGAGATGGAGGTCCGCGAATCTCATTCTGCTCACCCGTAAATCGTCGTCTCGGAGGACTAGGGCTACTTCTACCCTCACGGATCCTTCTTGGGCCAGGAGATCTACGTCTTTGGTTTTGGTAAGGTCGGAAAGAGTTTCTTCTAAATTCACGCCTGCCTCCTCTTTCATTAGTGAAACGTTGAGGGCGCTGGTAATTACCTTCTGACCTCGTTTCTATGTTCCGGACTTTATAGTTCCTTGAGGGATTCTGTTCTTTTCCCTTCGGTTCATCTTTGTTCCTCCATGCATCTGGCTCATCATAGATTTCAAAATCCTTCAGGAAATGGGTTAGGTCATCTACCGTTCTGGGCGCATGTGCTAAACAAAGGTTTCGCATTCTATAAGGAAGTTGTCCGATGATCAAATTAAGTACTTCTCCCTCATTAAAGTTATCACTCAGGTTTCTATAGGCCGCATAAACGCTCCAGGCAAAGCTCTCCATACTTTCGTGGACAAGTCTGGAATATCTCCTGTTTCTCACAGCTGTTAGCTGCCGTTGTCTAGCCTTCTCAGAAGCGAATTCTTCTTTGAACCTGGCGCAAAAGTCAGCATAATTCACGAAACTATCAATATTTCCTGCAAGCCAGTGTTCAGCTTTATCGGTGAAGACTCTAGGAAGCAACTCTAGCCTATAATGTTCGGGTACCTGCATAAGTTCAAAGCTGACGTTGAGCTCCCGAAGATATTTTTCAGCTGACTGAGCCTCAATGTCGCCTTTAAATTTAGGAATGTGGGCGATATCCGCCATTCTAGGCATCTTAAAATCTGGCCTTCTTCTAGGTGGCGATCCATCTGAAGTATCATCGTATCGAGGCCTCTTTCTTCCGTCAGCCTTCATTCTGTTGGCAGCGAATAGAGGTTCCTCAGCTAACCTGGGCGGCTCATAAGGAGTAGCATCCGGATTCAAATCTCTATCCGGAGTAAGAGGGCTGGAATGAACATCTGGAGTGGGTTCTGACTGAACATTCAATCTTTGGAACTGAATCTGAAGTTCACTTACCCTCTGGACAAATGTTCCTGTCTGATCTTGCATTTCTCTTCGCAGAGATACTTCGAGCTTCCTTGTCTCTACCCTAAGAGAATTCACCTTCTCTTCAGCTGCCTGCTCTACGTCCTTCCGCAGAGTTGAGGTCATTGACTCCATCACTTCCTTCTGTTCCTGCACGACTTTCTCGATGGATTCGGTCTTGTCACCCAAGTTTTGGACAGCTTTCTCAATGGACTCCACTGTAATCTCTACTTGTCCGCGCCACTGAGATAATGGTTCCAGTCTTTCCTGAAGTACCTCTTTTACTCTCTCCTCAACCTTTGCTATCTCTTGCTGAGAAGTAAGTTGGATACTTTCTACTCCGGCCTTAAGACCTTCTATGTCCGTCCTCTGCTGGGCAAAGAGGGCTTGCAGTTCATTCCTACGCTTCTCTTCTTCTTCCTCTTTCTCTCTCCGTCTTTTGGCTTCTTCTTCCTCTTTTTCTCTTTGTCTTTTGGCTTCTTCTTCCTCTTTTTCTTTCTTTCTTATTTCCTCTAGGCTCTCAATTAAAGCTCGGAGAGTTTCAAAGTCCTTTTCCCTTTTCTCTTCAATTTCTCTTCTTTCTAGCTCTCTTTTCTCTTCAATCTCTCGTTTCTCTAGCTCTCTTTTCTCTTCAATCTCTCGTTTCTCTAGCTCTCTTTTCTCTTCAATCTCTCGTTTCTCTACCTTTCGTTTCTCTTCAATCTCTCGTTTCTCTAGCTCCCTGCGCTCTTCATCTTCAAGCCTCAATTTCTTTCTATCTTCCCTATCTTTCATCAACCATTCCAATAACCCATGGTCTGATGGAGGATTGGTCAGCGGACTTGGTTCTTGTTTTGCGGTCACCGCTACCTGGGTCAGCGGAGCAGATTCACACGTCTGGCATTTAACTCCTACAGCAGGGAAGGTAGCCACATCCTTTCCATCACAGCTCCAGTGAATTTGGCGCTGGCACTGGCAACACTGGAAATGTGCTGCCTCTTCTCCCAGTTCTTCACAGCAACCAAATCCAGACTCTGAATCCATGGTCTTCCTCCCTCTACTTCTCAGGTTCATACCAGTAAATTCTTGATCCATGTTTAATACAGTCCACACTTTCACTTTCACTGGACAGTCCCTTTAATGCACGGTTCGGTTTACTTCGCTTAATTGCACAGTTCTGTCGGGCCCCACGTTATGGCGCCAAAAACTTTTGCAACGTCCCACCTACACACAATTACCACACTCTAAACACTTCACTTAGGAGGACGGCAAAAGTCTACCCATATGCGCTAACTTTTTGTCAACCGTAGAAAATGGACTCAGAAATATCTCAGGGCTTGCTGGGTGTAAGGAAAGACTATACCAGCTTAATATATATGTTTATTATAGTCTCAACACAAGGGTGTCCGTTTGCACACTTACACACGTGTCTTTACCTGAAACCCTTACCACGCGCGTGCATTTACTTGTACCACACACGTGCTTTTACCTGTACCACGCACGTTCTTTTACATGTACCACCTTTGGTCTCGAAGAGATAAGGGGGGGCAGGGAACATCCAATTTATTCCTCGCTGTGAGGCGCCAGGGGGAGTATGGGGACCTAATTTTATTTAGGGCCTTGGTCGCCGATGACGTCACGGGTTCCCCTGTAAAAGAGAGTAGGTTGTGCGTAGTACCCCAACCACAGCCGGGAATTGGCCGAAACCAATCTGTACTCCCGAATAACGGGCGCAGGGTAAAGGATTAAAGGATGCCGCGACACCCCGGCGTTAGCTGGGAGTTGGCAAGCCAACCGGTGTCTCCTATGAAGGGACGGCAGGTTAGAAAAGGAAGGTCCGGGTGCTCCCAGACAAGCCGGGCAGGTAGAACCTGGGCACCTATCAGCCTAAGCGAGCGGACCAGGTAGGTAGGTTGCTGCTAGGCTCTTCTTCTTCTTTCTTCTTTCTCCGTCCTTCCTTCTGGGATGGCTTCTAGTTCTCAGGCTGGGAGGCCAGTTAACCCTGGATGTTTGCCTGTTGACATCAGGGAGCCAACTAAGCTCCGGGCCTCGCTGCACTGGCTTTATACTCGCGGGGGCGGCGCATTGGTGGTGAAAATTTTAACTACAAGTACGCGTAGCTAACTCATTTTTTTACATATTGCAACCTTCTTACTGAGAAACATCCAAGAAGTGACATTAAGAAAACACTAGTGGGAAAATCACTAGTTGCACGTGTCAATATAAACTAAAACTGTGTGCATTCAGACAATACAATTGATATTGAGCCTCGCAGGACTCTTCAACGAATTTGAACAGTATAATTGACAATAAATGATAACATTTTCTGAATACAGCAACCACGCAGGGTCTAATAATAAGCGAAGCTAATAAACGTAGAGGTGGATCCGTTAGCGTTTACAGAAAACAGCGACCACGCAGGGTCAAATAATACGTAGAGGTGGATCCGTTAACACATTTAAACTAAAAGCGTACGCCTCGGAGGGACACATAGCATGCATTCTTCTTAACAAAATATAATATGGCGACCACGCAGGGTCGTTAAATGTGGCGACCACGCAGGGTCGTTACAATAGTAATGAAAGAGAGTTTTTTTGGAAAGGGGAAGGGGGCATAATATTTTTCCTACACCCTATTCCTGGTATCTCGGGAGCGAGCGAACGAAGACAAGTATCTGCGTAAGTTGTGACTCGAGAGAGATGAACTCATGAGAGGGGAAGCGACTGCTGTTACCAGCTGTTTACAGCAGCGCGCACTGCATTACTGCGCCAACTCGTTTCCTCCACTTCTCTTCCGTTATGCCTTTCTCCACAGATCCCAGAGACAGAATATAGTAGATGCATTTCCATAATTGTAGTACTCAAGAACGCATTATTTTCTCATAACATAACAGTTGTCTTGCATTTCAGGATGTCGGGGAAAATTCGGGAAATATTACCAGAAAGTTATTTTTTTAAAAAAACAATTCTTGACGAAGTGATTAGCACAGCTTTCTACGACGCCAGTTGGGAATCCCGGCCTGTGCATGTGTGTTTTTCTGAGCGTCCCTTCATCATATCATCACTCATTCCCTCGTCGCGACCAGCCAAAAGTTGCAGAAAAACGATGTTTAATAACATAAATCAAATCAAACGCATCAATAATCATACTACTTTTGTGTACAGCAAAACAAAATATGCATAGATACTTTATGCCCTTATGACTATATGGCCTTCCCACTTAACCCCCCCTACCCCTTCTCTGTCAAAAACCACTCTTACCCTGCCACTCCATATTTCGACTGACCAGGCGAGAGATCCACGTGTTTTTTGGCAACTTGGTTTTTGACCTGGCAACCTTGTAGGTGCAACACTTACTATCGTTTTCTCCATCTTTTACCTACAAGCAGTGATGTGCCGTAGACTATAAGTTTACGTCTACATGCGTTGTCTACACGTAATCTACGCGTAGATTACATTGGGTTGTAGTTTACATAGAGTACGTAGACAATATAAAGTGCATTAAAATTAATTTTCAAGGGTTTCATGAAAGGGAAGTGACATTTTCAACTATATTGGTTCCTAAAGAACCCTATGTACAACAAAATGTCTCGTCTCTTCTATTATCAACTATGGATGAAGATAATTAATATGCAAAAAAACAACAACAGATGGCAGTTGTGAGCCAAGAGTGGTCATTTTCTCATAAAACTCTAGAATATTTCCTGTATTAGATTTCACCCTAGGTGAGAAATAGTTCGAATTTGGAAGAAAGAGTATGAAAAGTTCTCCTCAAACATAAGCAACTGATACTCAGTATAATCTCGTTTTACTTTCACGGCGCTCTTTGCTAGTTTATCACCTTTCGTCATGTTGTTTACATAGATTACATCATCTACGTGTATAAAATAGTCTACGTGTAGAATGTAGACTATCGTTGTTTACGCGTAGATGCACATCACTGCCTACAAGTCTCCCTAGCCGCGAAAATTTAAGAGATCAATGTCTGATAAGTGTTTCCTGTTATCTTTTCATTGCTTATGTTGGTGCTTCTGGCACTTTCGTCCACTATATACTGTTGTTATTGTAATATATAGAGTTACTATTTTTTGTATGATTTCGGTGATTATTTTTCATTGAGAAGCAAATGATTTAATTTTTTTCGTGTTGCAAAAAAGTATGATCGCAGGGGTGTCATAATCACCTTTGCCAAAGTTTCCCTAAAAAAATGTAAGTTTGATTCAGGAAAGGGTGCTGTATGAAATGTAAGACTTACTGTTAAAACATGTGAACATCACACATGTTCAAAATACCATCTTACGAATGCGTTTTTCTCAAGTGATACTACTGATAAAGCTGGTATATAAATTGTAATCAACTTCCTACTTATGTTGATTTTTCAGCGGTTTCTTAACAATTCTAGCCTGCTAATTACAATTATGCCAGCCTGTTTGTTGTAGTGTCAACAAATAAGATGTAATTTTCAATTTATGCTTTATTAAGAGAGAGAGAGAGAGAGAGAGAGAGAGAGAGAGAGAGAGAAATGCGATATTCAAGCACACGAAAGAAACAGGACATGACATAGAGTGGAATAGGAAGGGAGAAGAGAATGCTAGTGAGAAAATGGAAAGAGGCCAAGGAAATAGAGAAAAAAAGGAGAAAAAGACACAATGAACTGGAATGGGGGACTGAAGATAAAGAATGGAAGATGGTGTTAGAAAGAGTGGAAAGGACAAGAGCGAAGGAGGAGAAAAGAAGGAAGAGGAGTGAAGAGAGAAAGGATAGGGAAAAAGAGCGTGAGATAAGGAGTCCAACCACGTTCCAGATGAAAGGAAATGTTAATCTAAATCGCCTGTCAGGTGAAACAACAGTTGACAGGAAAAGGCCACCTGCTGGAACACCTGGAAAGGAATGTTCCAGATAAACAACTTTCTAATAATCTTGTGTCTGGAGGGGGAGTGATTTTTGTGCATATATACTACGTGTCCGGCTTAGAGCTATAACATTACACAAAAAAATGAGAGACACTGGCTACGGCACTGTCACTAACAAGGTGTATATGTTGCACTAGGTCCACGGTCTTAAATTCGACAAATGATAACACACATAACACCTTCTGTTGTGGAGTCCACTCCGCCATGTTTGTTTACTGTGCCCATGGGCATGCGCGCGACACCGATTCGTGTTTTTCGTAAATGGTAACAGATGGCAGTACCGTACGTACACGGGTTTTGACTGTGGCAGATATTCGTAAACTGTAGTGCATGTTTTTTTTATTATAGCTATAAGCCGGACATGGTGTACGTATATATCTTATTGTTTTGTACCTTCTTCTTCAGACTCTGTGCCAAATACAGCACAGAGTCTGAAGAAGACCTTGCTAGACGGTTGAAACGTAACGCCTAGTTTTATGTTTTAAAATAAAACAAATCATGCCTTGGTCAGCATATTGACTTTTTATTAAGATATGAAATGTAGCATATTTAAAACATACTGGAAATTATTCCAACCGCTGTACAGTCACGGACACTTCTGGGTTGTAACTATCCTATTGAAAGTTAATGAAACCGTTACAACCCAGAACTGTCAGTGACTGTACATTATACTTAACGGCTACAGCCGGATTGCGCACACTTCTCCGGTTTTATCAGTGGTATGTGATAAGCCGTTGACAAGCTCACGTACAGGATTGCGCACAAAATAATGAGGCGATGTTGTCAGATGTAAAATGTTCTCAAGCCGTTCTCACTTTTGTTGTGTTTGTGTGTGTGTGGACTTACACGTGTTTTTGCAGTCATTAACCTAACCTAACCTAACTTTTAAGTTTGAGTAAATTGGTATAATTTACTGTTTTCTTTCTAATTTTTCTCTCTCTTCTTGTCTGAAGAAGAAAACAGTTTTGCGCACAGACTTTAAAGCTATCAAAATCTGTGCGCAAAACAGGTCAGTGAGATTTGTGCGCAATCCTGGATCTAAAGTGTGCGCAATTTGGTCGCGGCGATACTTAACAAGTTTGCTGAACAAATACAATTATATGAGACAACCCACTATTAATAATTAGGCTACATGAGTTACATCACAAACACAGTGTATGTTCTCGTAACTCAGTACCTTTGTTTGCTTGTTACAATAATGAAAATATCTCGGGCACAATACGCGTCCATGAAGCAAAGAATGATAAATAGAACCACGTAACATGGGGAGTAACCACATAAAAATGTTAAATGTAAAAATATCCAAAGGAACACAATGAAAGATAGTATTGAAGGAACAATTGTTGTTCTTTGGGGAACGCTATCAACTCGTCACGGGATAACGCCAGTCTAACCATAATTTACACTGATATTGATTGATTGAATTACTTTATTTTACTTCGCTTCTTGTGCCACTTTTAGCTAATTTGCGAAGATGAGGATGAGTGATGATATGTTGAAATTGATGAATGGACACTCAAACATCCATGCCCAGGCCAGGATTCGAACCCGGGATCATTCTGATATACTTTTGCTAAAGCATCACCTTTTGTACTCTCAAAGAAAGACTCGATTGATAAGACAATACGCCGATTGAATGTCACAAGCGAGAAATTACTTAACGCACAATAACTGAACTGTCACTTAGTACATTTTGCATTAAATACGTATGTACATTGTTCTGGCTAAACAACTTCTGTGTGAAGCAAGAGAATTGGGATATCTCCCAAAATATTGCCATTATGACTAAAATAATGCCTAATTCGTGTTCAGCCAGTAGAAATACATCAGGATTCACAAAAAAGGATGATAAGAAAATGCTTTTCATTTGTAATTTGTGCATTGATATCTACGTATTTAGGAACTACCAAACTGTTATGAACTTACAGATTCAGCCTGTAATATGCATACATACTTGTAGGTCTTTTCCACTCTTACGGCGGCCAATCCTAGTTCTGGCAAGGGAAGTGGGGAGCGCAACAGACCAACCAGACAACAGCAGTGGCGCTGGGAGACATGACGCGCGGAAATAAATACTACGTAAACCTCGTTATACTGGCAGCTGCGTTTCTTATCGCGCTGGATTGGTCGTATCCCCGCTCCGACTCCCAAAAACAATTCTATCCCGCCGATAGGTGCTCCCACCAACTTATTTATTGGTCTAAAATACATTCCAGAAACGCATTATTGTAAATAATGAACGAATTAAAATGCGAACCATACGTAGTCCGTTTGTCCACTATTTGAACTCTTTAAGTTTGCAAGGAACTCCTTATTTTAAAAAATTGAAAACCTGCCTCACATTCTTCAATCTTGACAACAACTCGCTTTCTGAGCATCTCTGGAAGAATTTCTCTTTCGCAGAAACTCAAAAAACTTGAAAAGAGTTGTGAAGTTTCAAATACTCAAGCAGAGCATGAAAAGTGAAGAAGAAAAATACCATATTGACAAAAAGGTTGAAACAATGCAATAAAAGGAAACACAAGTACCAAAAAAGAGAGACAAGAAAGCTTTTTTGTATGTAATTCCTTTGAGACAGAGGAAAGGATATGAGAAATAACTTTGAGAAAAATGAGACAAGGAAAAAAATAGCGAGATGAAGGAAGAAGGAATTTGCTATGAAATACCCAAGACGTTTGTAAAAAAGATTAAAAGCGTTGCATCCCACAGGAAAGTGAAAAAAAAGTTCCCTTTTTCTCTGCGTGAGGTAAGATCTTGAGTAAAATCACAAACCGCGGTGGATTCCTGGAGGATGGGTTTATTTTGAGAGGAGAAACATCTTCTCAGAGCTATGAAACGTTTTTACTCCATCTTAAATAAGTTTACAAGCCGAAAAAGGGACAAGATTCATGGTTGAAGAAATCCCACAATATTTTTCTAGAAGTTTATGTAATTGTTTCAGAAAATAGTAGAAAAATATTCTAGTGGCAAGGCACAGACTGATTTCTATAAGTAATATTTGTTCAGAATTCTTCTTTTATATTTATATTTTTGTTAATTAATTCAATGCGTATTAAACTTCATTCATATTGCGCTAAAAACAACAGAGTCCAGTCCATGGCACAGTACCTTTACATTTCAGTGTAAAGTTATAGGTATATTCTGACCTTCATTTTCATTTTGTTAATATTATTTCCCTATTTTATGCAATTTATAATTTATGTATTATTGGTATTTCCCTTTTTTTTACAGACGATAGTTTCATGTCTGAGATATTAGCTGTAAAGTAAATACGTCGTATATAAATTTTTGAAGCTTTTTAACATGTAATATAGGCTATTTCTATACAGCCTAGTCTGAAATTTTATATCACCTCTCTTCAATTTAACATCTTCATGTTATTGTTTAACATTTTATAAGAATCTATGTACTCTATTGATCTGTTGGAGCATTGTGATGTTTTCCTACTTGATTGGCTTATGACAGAATATGTTGTCTGCTTTTTCTGTAATTTCATGAATGTTTCTCATCATCAAAATCACATGAACTTTGAGATTAAAAATAGAAAATGTGGAACACTGTAATTGGGCATTTGTCTGTCAATAAAAAAATAGTAACTAAAATAATTGTAACCTAAATACATAAATTAAATCAATAGACAAAATTGTATGGAAACAAATTCTGTCCGAAATAAATATATTACTAGATAAGCGAGATACTAACGAACAGAATTGCGAAATATACAAACAGATTTCTTAGACGTATATGCTGTATTACTAAAGATATAATTATAAAGACCATATTGTTGACTGTTATGTATCACAACATAACACTTCTAACATTGGTATTATTATGCATGGTGAACTGGCAGCTATGGCCAATTAAAATAGTCTGTGCATAGCAGCTGTGATGGACCTTGTTTATGCATGTCGATCTTTGTGTCAAAATGTAAATCCACCTTGTTATAATTTCAAATATATTTATTTATGAAGTTCCATTCTTGACATGTGGATTTCTCTTTGTCATGAAGATTAAGACAACAAAAAAATGAAACCACACTAACACAAAACAATTTGATATTGCCATATACTGCAACATATAACATTGGTTGGGATTCATGGAAATCGGAGAGTGAAAAATAATTTTACACAATGCTCAAGTTTTTTTTGTGGAACTAAATTGTCATGAACTATGTTACAACAATATTTTCCAAGACGGTGTATGGTGGAGAAGTCAATAAAATTAAGCGAATATGACAATTTTAGGTCGTAATATTATCTAGAATGCTCACGTGCATCTGAAACATAGTGTTACATTCGACGCACTCTTACCATGAAACATACAGTTCAGAGAAACGAACATTCGCATCTGCCACACGTAGAAAACCGAACAAACGCTAAACCACGAGGGTGAATGTGGTGCACTGGATGTAATTGAAACAACCGCACATACAAATGCGGGTTCTGTGGTGGAAAGGATGTACATCATGGAACTGGCCGCTTCGTTTTTTTTTTTTTTTTTTTTTTCTCCGGGGTACCAAGGAAGGAAGTCGCGATCTCTTTGTTTTGTATCAATTATGAGCTAAAATTTATTAACTGTCAGAAGTTTTGAAGTAACTCCGGGAATTTTCTCCGGTTCCATGCTTATATTAAAACTTTCCCCCAGAAACATGAATCACCAAGACTATATTAGGGATACGAGGGACTTCGAGAGCGGTACAGCGAGTGTGTTGAACAAGTTTCATGTATGCAGATGGCCCTTGCAAGTCATAACATTTGAATTGCCAAAGTTTGTAACATATATTACCATCGTGATATATCAGGGCATATGGTGTGTTTGCGGATCACTAGATTTCTGAAAGAACAACTGTCACTACATGATAAATTTCGCCGTTTGATTGACTTTAAAGGATATACAATACACACTCGGATAGCTAGTTCAAATTGTGATGCTCATGTAAAAATATCATCAATTCAAACGTTACACTAATATTCATCACTCGTTTGTGAAACGTAATTAGTAATGCTATATTTTCTGTAATAATACATCTGGGCAAAGTTAGTCACATGATATTTCCCACCTAACCCTATCCTTCTTTGAGGGAAATGGCGCTGTGTAATCAAGGGTTAACGGGTTAGATACACAGTATGGACACATTTCAACCGTTAAAACAGTAATTATTGTTTGTACGTATATCCACAAAAGAGTTGTAAACATTTATTTTTCTTTCTTTTTTCTTTTGGAAATATCATCAACTAACTAACTCTCTAGACTTCTTAAACCCGAAGGTTTTAAGCTACATACATACACGAATAATTAATATTTTGATTTTTTGATTTTTTTTCCCAACCAAATGAGCACTTCACAGTATAAAATGGTATATTCGTTACAACCTTAGTGACAATGAAGTTCGACCAGTCACAAATATAGGAGTGCGTTGTGAAAGAATGTATGGTATCCACACAAAATAAAACATTTTCGTCCATCTACACGTGACATTGAAGTTCGACCACTGTTAGAGGGGATCCTGTTTACCATGGTGTGACGCCGCCCCGTCGGCGAATAACTGTGGCAATGCGTCGGGGCATGCTGCGGACGAGTCGTTCAAGGTATTCCACATCGATGCAGTGCCATTCCTCCTGCAGGCAGGCGATAAGAGCAGCCACTGTTGTGGGTCCCCTCTGTTGCACACGTCGCTTAAGAACACGCCACACATTCTCAATGGGCGAGAGGTCGGGACTCGATGGTGGCCATGGCAGAGTTCGCACGTGATGTCGAGTCAACCATTCTCTTGTCAGCCGCGCTGTATGAGGCCTGGCATTGTCGTGTTGAAAGATGAGACGCCGCCTGTGGAACAGGTGCCTTCGCACTGTGTGAAGATTCCGCTCCAGTATGCGTGTATAGGCGTGTGCATTCACAATGCCCTCACAGACGGTGTAGTGGGCCAACCCCAGATGCCGTCATGCATCCCCATACCATCACTGACGCAGGTTTCTGTACCCGACGTGCATAGCATTTTGCTTCATTCTGTTCCTCCTTCCGACAAATGACTGTTTTCCGTATTTTCCCGTACACAACATTGAAAATGGATTCGTCCGTCCACAAAACCCTGTTCCACTGCCGAAATGTCCATCCCCGGTACATTCGTGCCCGCCGTAGTCGATTGCCTTTGTACAACATGGAAAGGAAGGGTTTACGTTTCGCCTTGTACACTCGGTAACCGCATCGCTGTAGGTAACGGCGAATGGTTCTGGTTGACACTTCAATGTGAAAGCGTTCTCGAGTCCACAGTCGTAATTCGGCCACAGAAACATGATTGTTGGTCTGGATATAGCGCCTAAATATCCGTAGGTCACGCACGCTCAGCAGGCGTTTTCGACCGGGGGCCTTACCTGGCTCTGAAGTACCCGTATTTTGGTGGTGTTTGATGATGCTGTGGACGGTTGACTTGGGTAAGTTCAGTTGGCGCCCTATTTCTCGTTCACTGAGTCCATCCCGTTGCAACTCCACCACTCTTCTCCTCACGGTGTTGTCAATAGGTTTGCCCCTGGCCATGGTGATGATGCACTGAGGTTCCTCGGTGCACAGCACGCGCTTATATACGGCGGACTAACTTATCGTGTCCGTGACGTCATGCTTCCGTCGTATTGTTCCCCGTTTTCGTTCTTTACGTGACCTTGGGTGCAACATGCTGGGATCACGCCTCCTCTTACATACATGCGTCACTTCTGCGGGTCACCCATTCCACCGCCTATGCCTCTGTGCATTTAATCACGTATTCCTTTCTGGTCGAACTTCATTGTCACCAAGGTTGTATATGGTGCTCTATTGAAAACGCCATATGCGGGTCTTTCAGTATCATACCTGTATGTGGCACAGAAAGTAGTTAGCTACACGTGGGAACTAAATTAATTTGTATCGCGTGGTGGCACTACAAATACCAGACTATCAATTTTTTTGCTAGAAATATTGAAAAATTAAGTAGAAAAACTCTTTACATTGTAATGTTTTGATCCTTAACATTTAAAATATTTATTCTGGAAAATCTTGAATTTTATTCTAGAGATACAGTCTTAACGGTTAAACCTTTATTGCACTGATTAATAGATACCTCAAAATTTTCAACATTCTGCCGTAAATTTTAACAGTCTGCTATTAAAAAAAGAGAACGAATCGTTTTTATGTATTTAAATTTTAATACTTTACCATACATATATATAGATAATTATTATAAATTATCGAATCATTAAAATTACCTCAATTAGGACAACTACATGTAAGTAATGACAGTTGTAATAACAATTAATGCTTTAAAACGTCACATTTATTGTAGTACAAGAGCAGCGGAAAATGTCGGTTATATATCTTCATCAATTTTCTGCAGTGTAGGCAATGTGATATTCATATGGGAAAGTTCTTGGGCTTTAATAAGTCAATTGTCAGGAAACTAAAGTCATTATGCATAGTGTTGTTCTCAGTTTCTCTTTTGAAGAATAAATTAAATGTTCACGCTATTATTTAGGTATCTTACAACCTTGATATCAATCAGATATTAGTTTATCCAGTGCCATGGTATTGGTTTACCTTGTCCACATTACATATTTTCTGTGGCAGTTATAAATATGTCGGATTTTCTTAATTTTGAATAATGGCGAAGAAGATAAAGTAAATTTTGAGGCATTCCTATGAATTTATTTTACTCTAGATCTGGTAAGTTGTACAACGGTGAGACTCATACAAGATAGAACGTACTATAAATGCCTGTTGCTGTCTCAGAGCCCTCTGAAGGTAACTCCATCTCTTTCACGGGGACTTCATTTGTAACGACCGCCATGTTAGCCGAATTGCACTCGTATATAGGAATATATCTTATTCGTATACTTTCAAGTTAATAACTTGCATTAAATTATTTTTACTTAATTGTTTTCATAATTCATGTATATATGTATGTCCTATCTTGTGTCATTATATTATTTACTTATTTTTACATCTAATCAAGATTTTATAGGCTAATAATTACCCTAAATAGTATATGCAACGTTTTCATTATATATCAAATCCAAGATGGCTGGAATTATTTCTATCTTTCACGCAAATGTTGTTGTTTAAGCACATGCTAAATACATTTCTACCTAATACTGATATTTCACAATAGACAAGATTGAAGTAATTTAGTCTTCCTTATAAATCCGTAAACTAAATCTTTATTTAATTATTTTATGTTCAAGGGCAAATTTGAATTATTTTATAAAATTATTTTCGTTATCTCTACATGGTATAATATTGTATCATTGTAGCAAAGCAATTCTCCCTCGCTTTCAATGAAATAATTTTCTGTTATTGGCTGTTTATTTTAGGAGTGGGGAATGTTGCTAAGTGTAAATGGCGACGTCAAAACTTCCACGTAGGCATTTTTATTTGTTGCCAACCATAACCTAAGCTTACTATCGCTAATTAGCATTGATCTGAGACACAAATTATCATATTTTCTTGTGTTATTTTATGATATGAGTTGGTAGCATTGTTAACAAAGAATCTGTTAAGCTGTGCCTCGCGCCTGAGGTAAGCAGTTGATGGCTTGCTATTAACGGTGAAGGCGGTGCGCGGATTCTGTCGTGATAAATAAGTTACTTATCACTGCCTACCAGCGAGCAGGACCCAACACATTATATTTCTAACTTGTGCGAGAAAGTATGTAACGCGCGCGAGCCTTCATTAAAGTTATTTTGGACATTTAATTTTAAAATATTTGAATTTTATTTGTGGTGACGTGTTGCAATTCGGTGGGTACCTTCCTGGAGGATCGTGTTAATCCCGATACCTGGGTGAGAACTGATGCTTCCAACTGTCTATTCGGAGCAAGGAGCAGGGTGTTGCCTAATTCGTTAATCCATATCTTGGAGTTGCGAGTGGTGGCACGTTGCACACTTCGGAAATCACCGAGTTAAGACGGTAGGAAATCTTCACAAGCTTTGCAGTCTTAAGAGTACATATTGGAGAAGTTTATTTCAATCGTGTGGGAAGTAATTAGATATTGGTTTGCATTACTTGCATAATTACTATGGCCGTTATAAAATTATGGGATTTTCTTAATTTTGAGAAATGGCAGAGAAGAGGCATTCATATGGGTTTATATTACTCTGAATCTGAGCATTTTTGCAATAAGTAAGACTCATACAATATCGAACGTACCATAAGTTCCTGTTCCTGACTTAGAGGCCTCTAGGTAACTCCACCACCTCTCGCTTCGGAAATCACTGAGTTAGGACGGAGATCTTCACAAGCCCTGGATAGAAATCTTAGAGTCGATCTGCACCGCTAATTTCACACGATCTCTCCGATACTCCCAGCACTCGGGAGCCAGAGCGCTCTTCATCTAGCAGAGAGCCCTTTGCAGATCGCGCCACTGGACGTAGAAGAAGCGACGGCCGCTCGAAACTTGATGTCCGCAATTAGAGAAGTTAATGCCCCATGGAAGAAACCGTAGATCACGCCCTTCTTTCAGGCAGTCTGTGGTCCACCAACATCCTCCAAGTCCTATCGCGGTTCTCCTTCGAACATTTCTTCTTCGGCGACTGCCCCACCCCGCCCCCTCCTTTTCCGCCCCCTTCTAACCTCGCGATCTTCCTTTGTTTAACGTCAATGTCAGCGCCGAATCTCAAATTGAGGCCATCTTCACCTTTTTTTCTTCCTTGCGTGGCAGCGGCGACCTTTCCGAGTTCGGAAATTTGAAGAAAAGGCGCGGGGTCGAGAAAGCACTCTGACGTCACAGGAACCATTGAGCGGAGGTTGGATGTTTCAAAAGCTTAATGGTTCAACATAGATACTAAAAATAGATTACTAACTTCAAAGGAAGTCATTAATCAAAGGCAGTAAATGTTACTACAATGTAAGAACAAAGTCAGTTCAAGGAAAAGAACGTGACTTTGCTACCTATTGGCTAGTTTTAACTCAGTTTCATTTATGCAGGGTGATTCGTGGGTAATATGCAATTTTTGGGGAAGGTTAAAGCATAAAACAGAGATTTTCCACTCAAACAGACACAGGTAACAATGGGATAGCTTTCAGAGTTACATTGTGATTTAAACCTCGAACCCAGCTGCATGGTTAGCCATGAAGGTCCCGCGCTCGATCCACAATTAGAGCTGCAAATTCTCGGTTTTGGCCTAGCATCGCGAGGACCTACTTGAAAGCAATGTTAGCTGAATGTCTCGAAAGTGGCGGTGACGCGTGACCAAACGAAAATAGCGTGTAACGCTTTGGCAATCAGAAGACTATTGCGCGAATGCTTTTGTTTCTCTAGTTGTAGGTTAAACAAAGTGTGGAAGCATTAATTAATTACTAGCCCGATGATACCATATGGTATCACAGTGAGGACCAACCTCCCCCCACCCCTCCGCAACATATCCATGCCACATTTCCGAACAGGGGTTCACATTTTGGCTCATTATTCAACTTGTATGGCACCCAGGAACATGAAACATGTTTCATTCTCTTTGTAAACGTCCATTCTTTGAAAATAATACTGAAGTTCGCACCCTCTCCTCAAAATAGCGGGAGAAGAAGGGGCGAACTCCAGATTTATTTTTTTTTCATTGAAATTCGGGGGGTTCGCCACCCCCAACCCTCCCTCCTCGGTTCGGCGTTCTAAATTTTACACGGTTTCATGCTCTGATGTTTTAGCTGCAAAACGAAACTTATACGAAGTAGATTGATCCCATAGTGCTCGAGTTATAACAATTTTCCTCCAAAGAGTGTTCGAATGTAAAATTCTCTCCGAGAAGCCCGGGCGAGAACGGGGGTACTCTCGTAAACCTGCTCGGCCGTCTCAAGAAGGAAAAAGATTTCCTGGAATTCTTTTATGATTTCGGTGGGATATAAAATAGTGAAATAGTGATAGGCTTAGTCTACCGAGAATACCATCAGCTAAATAAGATTAGTCTATTACTTGTAGTTGAAGTTGTTGTTTAACTAATATTATATTGGTTAGACCACAGATAAAGAAATTCAGCAGCGCCATCTATTATTCTGCTTGGTAGAAGAAGTGGGGACAAGATTTCGAGTAGTGCCTCTCAGCGCCTCTCAACGTATTATTCCGAATCTTCTTGCGAGGGGCATTTTCCAGTGGGAGGTGCGTGCACAGGTTGTCCTGCCTTAGATGAAGATCTGCTTATATATCTTTATCTGTGGTTAGACTGTTATTACGCTGTCACTTTGTAATCAAATAGCCTCGAATTCGATTCTCGGTTAAGGCACTTTGCGCAGTGGTTCATTAATCTATCTGAGCATAAAGAGGTCTTAAACAACTTTGAATCTCACCTCAGGGGACCCTGGATTAGATCCCATTTCGAGGCTATTGCAAAGTGGTTCGGAATCCACTTTAAACTGTAGGTCCAGTCATAAAGTGGACTAAAACAAATTTTAAGCCTACCTCCGTGGCAGAGTGGTTATCATACGGCACTTCGACGCCAGGGATCTTGGAATCGAATCCTAACCTTGGCATGTGTGTTCTCTGTAAGTGTCCCTTCATCAATTTCATTATATCGCCATTCATCTTCATCTTCGCGATTAGCCAAAACTGGCAGAAAAGTGAAGTAAAATAAACCTAATCCAAAACACCAACATAAATAAACAAACTGACTATTTTTTTCGAAAATAAATGACTAACAATATGTCGGTTAATTACACTCTGTCCCATCTAGCTCTTGAGCAAGCGAACGAAAACAAGTCTCTGTGCAAGTAGTGGCACGAGATTGCTCCACCAATGAACACGTGAGAGGGAATGGGATTGTGTGGGGGGGAGCTACTGCAATTACCAGCCTTCCCAGCAGCGTGTACTGCTTCGCTCTGCCCAATCGATTTCCCCTCTTCTCTGCCGCTATGCGCGGCCTTGCTCCACAGATAGCTGGGAAAGGGTATAGTCGATGATAGAAATTCATTCATGATGATCATTGCTAATTTGTACAACGCTCCAAGACACAGTAGTCTCAATGTATAAAATTATTACTTCTCTCATGCAGACAAAACTTTAAAAAAAAAAAAAAGGTAAAGTGCTCCCCTGTGCTTAGCATCACGCCATGAAGGCGTATAGGGGGTGTGGGGGTAACGCCCCACACTTTCTTGATCCGGTCGTGAGTGGGGTGATGTGATCAGCATCACGCCCCTGACCGCCTTTACCCCCCAGGGTTTCCCCCAGGTACCCATGTTATTCGACGCTGGGTGGGCGCCGGGGCCGCTTCCACAAACAAAACTTGGCCGAAAAAATAAGAAAATGAGACAAAATTTTAGTTTAAATAGTACTCGCTAGATTTTGGTGGACCTTGCTTGTGTATAAATAACGGGCGAACTTTGAAATCAAGAATGCGCCATTTCACCCCTACGGATGCCTGCAATTTTCTGGCAAGGACAAAAGAAGTTTTTTCCCCGCATCTTCACTCTGTTGTGGCTGCCTGGGAAATCCATCGCTGGCCTGCGTGTTGAATAATAAAATCTCTCTGCACAGCGGGTTTACCTTCAGCATCTCACAGTTTTCACCAGCATTTCCCCGCTTGAATTATTTAGGTTGATCGTGCACATGGGCAGCTGGACCAGTCCACAACTTCTTCAGAAGGAACATCGCAAAAGGTAACAGAGAAGTTTTTAAGTTTACCACTAACTGCTGTGGCTCCATCTGTTTACAGGGCGAAGCAACCACCTCTAATCAAATAACTGTGGGCAGTTTATGTGCTGAAGGAGGCCCATTGGTGATAAAAGTTGTAGAGAATTAAAGTAAGGGAAAGTTCTTCTCTGCACGTTACACTCTGGCAAGAAGGTGTAGTAGTACTGTAGGCCTGAATCTGTTCCGGTCACCTTCATCTTCCAGACTCTCATTGATGAGAGACTGGATGTACCTCAGAACCGAATAATCACTACAGGATTACTACGTGTACAGGGTGGCTCAAAAAGTCACTTAACACACTGACGCCACCCGCACGGTCGGCGGCCATCTTGATGTCCGCCATCTTGAAATCAACTTTAGACTTGTAAATGGGAAGGGGGCGATATGATATATCAAATCAGGCTAGAATTTCACGAGAAATGCAATGGTGAAGGTTCTTTCGACGTCTTTAACCAGTAAAATGTTATGATTGAATTATTGTATCAATTTGCTCCTTTTTGAGGAGTTAGAAAAATGCCTTAAAATTTGTTTAGCGCATCGGTAATGCATCGAGATAAAAGTGACGTCTAGGGAGAGAAGTGCGCATAGCATGGCACAAGATTTTAATCGGATACATGCATGAAGAGCTGTGTATTATGAATGGTTGTCGCGAACAATTTACAGTGTGACGCTTCCATTAACTGAAAAGTCCTTCACAGTGACAAGGCTAATGTTCATAAACAGAATATTAGATGCTTTATATCTGATAACCCATTTTCGACAGATCAAAGCTGAATGGTTAGTTAATGGTGTTGCGTGCTGTGTGGAACACGATTGGTTAGTCTATTTTCCATCAACGGAACCTTAAATGCTTTGGGCTACTTGGATTTTTTTTAAATAAACATGTTTTTTCATCCTTGCTTATGGAAGAAGGTACTTTTTACAGAGTTTTTTTCAATAGGAAGGAACACCAGAACACTATGGGAACGTTGTGAAGCAGTTTCTGTCTAAAGTTAGTTATCAGATGACAAGGGTCGCAAACTCTGTTTATGAACTTCCTTATGAACATAAACATTAGCCTTGGCACTGTGAAGGACTTTTAATTCAATGGAAGCGTTACACTGTAAATTGTTCGCGACAACCATTCATAATGCGCAGCTCTTCGTGGATGTATCCGATTAAAATCTTGTGCAATAGCATGCGAACTTCTCTCCCTAGACATCACTTTGATCTCGATGCATTACCGATGCGCTAAACAAATTTTAAGCCATTTTTCTAACTCCTCGAAAAGGAGCAAATTGGTACAAGAATTCAGTCACAACGTTTTACTGGTTAAAGATACGTCGAAAAAACCTTCACCATTGCATTTCTCGTGAAATTCTAGCCTGATTTGATATATCATATCACCCCCTTCCCATTTACAATTCTAAAGTTGATTTCAAGATGGCGGACATCAAGATGGCCGCCGACCGTGCGGGTGGCGTCAGTGTGGTTCCCCCTTGGCCTGGCAACGATTGGTCATCACCATTTGCATGTTGCGCGCTGCAGTGGCCTTGTACCGGGGGTGTTAAGTGACTTTTTGAGTCACCCTGTAGACTTCGGATTCCTGGGCACTAAAAACTGGTAAATAGAAAAGGCACAAAATGTAAGATTTTAGGGTGATTGACTGTCGGTAGGGCGAATAGGGTTCGATTCACGACGTTTTCTGAACCTGTCCCTGTATTAATCGGTTCTCAAGCTAAAGAAAACCTCAAATAAATGTACACTGGATGGCAAGGCGACTGGAGCGTGGTGCACTTCATAAATGGGAGAGATCGTGAATGTGCGTGGCTCTACCTCCACATCCCAATATTTAACTCTCTCATCTGAAACTTTTAGATTCATAGGTGTTGAAATAATTAGTAGACTACTGATTACACTGGGAACAGTTAAATTACGGCACAGTGTTTGAGAGCTAATTTAGGGCGATTTCATGCTGCTGAATAATGATATAATAATATATTTCCTGAATTGGCTCTAATTTATGAAATAAATGCAACTAAATCAAAATGGCGGAAACATAAGACGTACATATAAATGAACTTCCAACAACAATTTAATATTTCTTTTTGTGATTACAATAATTGTTATAAAAATAAATTTATATAGGCCTATGATCATAATAATTAAGAAAATATGTACACAATGAAGTAACAAACTATGTGAAACGTTTTCTATACGATTTCCTGCTGTATTGCTTTTTAGGACAATCGCTCTGTAAGCTCCAACAGTAGTCGGCCATCATGTGGCGATCCCACCATCCCTGGTACCTTTCTTCCATTATCCTTATATCCTGATGGAACCTTTCTTCCTGTTCTTCACTAAATTCACCATGGTTCTCAGGGAATCTGTCAATGTAGCTATGTAGAAAATGTATCTTCACACTTATATTAGCTCCCAATTTTTAAAAATTTTTCATCATATTTCCAACTATATCGCGGTAGTTTTCTGCTCTGTGATTCCCCCAAAAGTTTTTGACGACGGACACAAAGCTCAGCCAGGCCTCAGATTCGATGTAAGACATGTAAATTGTAAAATTGGCATCATTTATAAGTGTACGAATTTGTGGTCCGTCAAAGATTCCTGCCTTAAATTTTTCTACACTTAGTCCTGGAAAAGTGTGGCATATATATTTGAAACAATCACCACTTGTATCTAAGGCCTTGACAAACTGTTTTATCAACCCAAGTTTAATATGCAGTGGCGGAAGGATGATTTTGTCCCTATCTATCAGCGGTTCATGAATGATATTAGCTTTTCCCACTGTAATATTTTCCCTTGGGGGCCAAACTTTTATCGTCCAATGCTTTTCTCTAGCACGACTATCCCACAAACATAGGAGATATATTGCCTAGCAATGCTTCATAATTTGCCTAGCAACAATTTAAAAATATATTAATAAGTTTCTTAATGGGAATTTCAGCACATTATCAAATTTTGATATTACCGAGAAAAGCGTGGAGTAATTTTACCTCCTACATTTTCCATGGTGTGTTTATTTTTTAAACTGGAGTCAATTCAACTGAACCAATCATACAACTGGCAATCACAGCTGTTTTGTGTGCTGAAACTGTTATTAAACTTTATGCCACAAAATATTTTCTTTTTTTTTGTTCCCCAGTGTTATTAATTAAACTCAATTCTTGGTTGGCGCCTCCACAATGCTAAGGAATCTAAAGCAACCTAGACTGAGAGATGGCTGTTAATTTTGATCGTCCCTTTTCTTTTCTTCGTGGTTGTGTTTAACCATGACAATAACTTGGAGTTTTATCTGAAAGGATGATAATACGTATGATAATAACTACAAAAGAGTACTGTATGATATGATTAATTCTGTTCGATATTTCTGTAAGCAACTGAATTATCATTTCCAATCATTTTTTCATGATTTATTTATCGTCACATACTTGTACTAGCAGGTTAATCTTATCTTAAGATGGAATGATAGTAGAATGACAAGAGGTAAAAATTCAATCGTTTCCGATAAAGGTGTAATGCCATTATTCTCTTGAAGTGACAACATGAAATGTACATTAAAGGCTCTACACTGACTTTGACATAAAATACCTGTAAAAAAACAAACTTCATATCCTTGTCTTGTTTTAATATCTGTGAAATATCCGAATAATGTTATTAATAATTTTTTCTTTTCTTTTCTAGGTAAGCGATTGGAAAGGCCATTGCATCTATACACATACAGTAGAGATATATGTAAGTTGATTATTTTGATTTTACTAGTACTTAAAGACTTCTCATTGACTCTGTCTTGATACGCACCTAGCGTGTATTTTGGTATTTCACTCCTCCAAATCGGACATCTCTGACTTAATAAGCAAGGAGATGCAATACTTACCTTGGTACTATGTTTTATGCGGAAAGGGCGCCTTGAAAGTAAAACAAAATTATACTGCGTATCAGTTGCTGATGTGTGAGGAGAACTTTTCATACTCTTCCTTCCAAATTCGAACAATTTCTCACCTAGGAAGAAACCTAATATAGGAAATATTCTAGTGTTTTATGGGAAAAAGACCACTCTTGCCTCACGACTGCCATCTGTTGTTGTTTTTTGCATACTATTTATCTTCCATAGTTGATAGTAGAAGAGAAAATAAATTTTATGGCCGATAGATGTCACACTGAAACTGAATTGTAACTTTCATCATCAGACAAATTAGTGTTGCAAATTTTTAAAAAGATACTTATCCAGTTTGCATTCACACAACGTCCTACACTGACAAACTTGGTTAATAGCACAAAACAAATTATTATTCTAATTAGCTGTGTACACAGTTGCTAACTCTGCATGTTATTATTTTTTAAATCTTCACTACTAGAGTTTTCCAAAACGCTGGCGTGGAGAATTGAGTCGACTACTCCAAAGCCGTACCAATTATTTGTAGCAATAGGAAAGTACAGTTTAATCCTTGTAATGCAATGAGTGATTTATCCACCCATGAATTTCAACAGCTAATTGTAATTTTGACGCTAAATTAATTTTTATACCCACATAAATTACAACTAAGAAAGACAAAGACTGATGATGAGAGCAATGTTTGCGCTCTAACGTTGGAAGCTAACGCCGATTTATCCTGGCTGGTAATCCGAGAACACTTGTTCGAATCACGTTGCCAGGAAAGCTATTCCTATTTACTATAAAAAAAAAAAAAAAAGGTAAAGTGTTCCCCTGTGCATAGCACCACGCCATGAAGGCGTATAGGGGGTGTGGGGGTAACGCCCCACACTTTCTTGATCCGGTCGTGAGTGGGGGTGATGTGATCAGTATCACGCCCCTGACCGCCTTTACCCCCCAGGGTTTCCCCCAGGTACCCATGTTATTCGACGCTGGGTGGGCGCCGGGGCCGCTTCCACCGTTAGAAAAGTTCCCGGATTTGAACCGGCCGGGGATCGAACCCGGGACCTTTAGAATGGTAGTCAGACGCGTTACCGACTGAGCCACCGCGGCCACCTATTTACTATATGATTTGTCATTTCGAATATTTAGGTACTTCAAAAAAATTGTATTCAGCGTAAAGGTTAAATTTTATTATCTCATTTCAATAGGTTTAAACAAGTTACCTAACCTTACCTGAAGAGATTATCATTTTAAAATCCAGCACATCTAATCAGCCAATAACCGGGAGCTATTGGTTAACATTAACCAGTGCAACATCGAGAAGTATGTATTTATATCCAGACGCTCTTTTAGCTCAAATATGTATTTTTGTATTGCGTTTCGGAGTATGGTAAGAGTGGCTGACTCCCAGAAAATATCCCTACCCCCTTCTCTCCCATCCCAACCATTTACTGGCAAGGATGAATGTTTTTATACGAAATATGTGAAAGTATGAACACAGTTAAAGTCCACACCTTGACAAAAACTCGAGCTCAGAACGCAACTCACTTCACCAACGAGATGCGCTTATCACCTTGAACAAAGTGAAATTTACTAATGCAAGTAGTAATCATGTGAATTGCCAACGTTATAGTGTCACCTTGACATGTAGACAATGTATCATGTGACTCCATGTGACACTAGCAAGTAGCATCACAACAGTGCACACCTAATAAAACATCATATTTCTTCTTTTGCTGATTTTTAAAAAAATCATAGCGATGTCCGTTTGTTTTCTCTCTCTCTCTCTTTCCTGTTATTCTTGACAATTAAATTATCTAAATTAACATAACACCTTTGAATGAACTTGCATAATCAAATGTCATTAATCTTGTAGCTATTTTTCTTTTCAAATAACGATTTATAACGAAAGCCTTAGCAACCCTTATCGTGGTTTCATCCTTGACCTATCTATACGTATTCCTTTATGTGAACATAAGCTTGTAATAAAATTGAAAAGTTAACGAGCTCACAACCGGAACAAAATTTGTTTGATCTTAAAAAACTGCAGATGAGTGTGTTGCTTCCATTGCTTTCAAATCACGCAATATTCTACGAACGATGAGCTAAATAAAACTGAAAATAACTATATAAGGCTCCATGTACGAAACACTTAACTTAATTTGAAATTTATTGTAGTACTATATTTCATGACGTCACATCCTGTCTTGGTTTAGTTGTCTCATAAAGATGGTTTTTACGACTTGTGTGCAGTTTTAACTAATAAATCGATCTCCCACCTTTATTAAGAACGTTTAGAATATTAGTACTTAATGACAATTATAACAAATACCTAGTTATAACATTAAGTAGAGAACATAATATTGTTATAATGTTAAACAACATTTAACTGTTGGTGTGTTTCACCTACGTCACAAACTCCTAAAGTGTGGCTTAGAGCAGCCATGATTGAGGCCAGTTCTTGTAAACATACGGAATTCAAGCGGGAGGGCAGGAGATTTGAACATTGTGTACCATGGTACATTCTGCAGTATTCGGTTGTTCAAACAGAAGCTTACATTATTTCACTATATTTCCTTGCACACGACAAACAACATTTTTCGCAAACATGGCGGCTGTGCGCACCCCATGAAGCCCACCTATTGAGATACCGTCGCTTATGTTATTTCCCTGGCGCGTCTCTTCTCTTCTTTCCGTTTTCCGAATGCCAGAGGTCCCGGGTTCGAATCCCGACCTGAACATGGGTGTTCTTTGTGAGTGTCCCTTCATCAATTTCATCATCATATCATTCATACTCATCTTTGCGATTAGCCAAAAGTGGCAGAAAAGATAAGTGAAATAAATCAAAGCAAAGCAGTTAAATCTTTTGCCGATGTTTGTATGTTCACCGCTAGGCTTCCAACTGACCTGGTCGGAGGTCCTTCCACGGTTTCCGCCTCCCTCTGTACCTTGGCGGGCCGGAACGTTGACTTCTAAGGGCGATCCGATTTGTAGTTAAATCACAGGCCTGTCTTGGGTTCGGTTCTCACCATCGGCAAAAGTAAGTTGTTCATGTGAAGATGAGAGAATAGGCACCCTATAAAAACGTAGTGTAGGAGCACTATACGTACAGTGAATAAAGTCCACTAAGCATTGCATGCCAATAAAGAACCAATGTCAGTAACTTTCAAATTGATTGATTGGTTGATGGATTTGGCTTATTTTACTTTTGGCTAATTCCATAAATGAGGATGAGTGATGACGTGATGAAACTGATGGAAGGACACTCTTAGAGAACACCCATGTTCAGGCCAGGATTCGAACCCGGGACATCTGGCGTTGTAGCGTTGCTAACCACTCGGTCAGGGAGATCGGCACAAACATTCCGAGAATTATCAAAAAAGGATAAAGACGAAACAATAAATTAATTCAAAATTTCTTAAAAGCTTTAATATTTGATGAGAGTCGAAATTAAAGTTCATTTTTGAACGTTGCTACGTAATAAATATCACTAACATCAGATAAAGGAGAGGCGAGATATAATAAACTACCCAATATCGACGCCATTTTGAATGGCAGACATCTTCTTGCTATCTTGGTCTATCATCAATTTTTGTCCACTGATTACATGTTGAAAGTGTCATCATTTAAAACAAAAAAAAAAATAATATGATAGAATCTTATTCTGAAACCACAGTGAAAATAGGACAGAACGAAAGCCCAAAAGAGAGAAAACAAGCAAATTGACAAAAGGGAAGAGGATAATATAGACACAAGAGAGGAAGCAAGGATAAACAGTGTGTGCAATCAAGCAGAAACCAGGAAGTTTGGATTGGGGGGAAAACTATATTATGTTTTAAGCCAGTGCTTTGTCTGCGAACAGGAATATCGTCGTATTGCCGACTATCTGCGCACTGAGCAGAGACCGAGGTTTCCTGCTGAATATTTGCGGTTGCGTAATAGAAGGCACGCATAGCGGCGCTGTTGTATATAACCGTCCGTACAAGTTGTGCGGTTTCGCCCCGAACGTTCGCGTTCCTTTGTCCCTGAATGGGGGTTGCGTATTGCGTTGCAGAATGTCTGCTAAGTTGCGAATTCTTTCTGTGGAGGACGCTCGCTCGTATTGTGAAGGTACTCTGGGAAGGTGATTATGTAGTATTTTTAGCTTTAATTCTCAATTAGTGTTCGATATCTACTCCGATTAATACAGTTTCTGTTCAACTAAGGAACTTATTATTGTCCCACCAATAGAACGCAACGCGGGACATCCCTGATGGCGTGTGTGGTAACGTAGTCGCCTTGTAATGAAGGTATCCCGGGTTCGATACCCAGTGGAGGCACATTGCACGGTGGTTCGGATCGCACTTTAGAACTGTATGTCCACTCCCAATTAGCCTATATGTGCATAACTTGACTTAAAGCAGATATTGAATTCAACTGAACGTAACGCATAACGATTACCCCTTGCAATATACTACGAATAAAGGCTTATTTTGCATGCCTTTAATTCACAGTTTAAATACCACTCAATTCAAGGTATTATCATTGTAAAATCTCATTTGTGTTCAAAATTTATTTATATTATTATTGTGACGAATGCCTTCTTTTATTTTCTTTGTTTACAATTGGTCCATGATATTCATGACAAGGGTTGATTATATGGACGACCCATGATGCCGAAATACACCTCCTTAAATAAAGACCCATTCTACGAGAATTCTATTCTATTCCACGGAAATATTTCTTTCATTTTATTCTTAAAATTTGATTTGTTAAATCCAATTATCCATTGATCATTGTTTAAACATTCTGTTCACAATACACGGTTTTATATTATAGATGTCCAAAAACAAACCTTTACACGATTATTGCATAATTCTCGGAGCATTCTTTACCAGATATTTCAGTTGCCTTCAATGTTCAATCCTCTGATAGCATACTTGATCACATCACTTGAACATGGAGTTTTCTGGCTTTCTCCAAAGCAGACTCATAGCCAGGCTGGATAAATAGAGGGTTGCCACAGGCCATGGCCAAAATGGGGTGGTCAGTAATGCACCCTTACAGATCTTATTTAGACCCACCGAACTTCCAGTTGGTTGCCCCTCTCAAAAACAACCTTCGCATGGATATCATTTCCAGGACGTGGAAGACATTAAATTCGCTGTGAATGAATGGGTTACAAAACAACGCCCGACTCTTTTCCAGAGGAAATTTCGGCATTGGATTGAACGGTGGCAGAAATGTATCGAAAGCAAAGGACAGTATTTTGAATAGCCTTAATAGGTACCCAACACGTGTATCTATTTTCACACAAACGTTCCAATTGTTCCTCCTTCAGATAAACTTTTTACAGCAGATGAGGCATTAATTTCGGGATGACCTTTGTATGTTAACAAGTCAAAACTGTAAATCTAGGTACGTTAATTTTGGGTACCTCATACCTATTGTGTTTACTGAAATACGCATGGATCGTAAACATGGTTGTTTTCGGAACTGTCAAGAACGCTCCACAATGAATATTAAATATCAGGGGAACTATATTAAAGATGACAATGCTTGGAATAATTAGAGGTAATCATTCAAAGGAAGAAAATTGTTAAAATTCATAAACAAGTATACTACGTTTATACGTGTATTAAACAAGACGATGAAGTGTCAAGAATGAGCTTGTTGGATGAAGAGGATTTGAGGAGGATGAGCATTAAATTTTGCAGAAGAAGGATTATAAATAGGATGGTATGGAGGCTGGTTGTGGAGAAAGACAAAGCTTACCAACCCTGATGAGAGAAAGATGAGTGAAAGAGGGAGAGGCAGAAAGCAAAGAAAGAGGAGAGAGAGAGAGATTGGACGTGGCAGTGGAAGAAATGGAAAGACGAAGTAAAAGAAAGGAGGAAACACGGAATAAGGGATAGATGAGGGATGGAGAGAGAAGGGGACAGATATGGGTAGACAGATGGAGGGAGAGTGAGGGATAGAGATGGGGAATGAAAGGAAGGGGAAGGGAGAGATATGGATAGAGAAAGAGGGAGGGAAATTGTGGAATTGAGATGGAGAATGAAGAGAAGGCGACAGAAACAAAGAGAATGAGAGAGATAGAAAAGGGAGGAAGGACAGAGAGAATGACAGTTGAGGAAAATATTATTTTATGCTTCGCAATATTGTTAATTTCTATTAATTCAGACATAACTTTTACATATTTCTTGTGTTCGTGTGTATAGGTAGTCGTTCGCACGTTTACTAACAATGTAACAACACAGTTGTGCAGAACGTTTTGACAACAGTTTTCACTTCTTTGATACCCACTCTTTATGGGAACCGTGTTGTAATAATTAGCATGGGTTGTTCACCTTCATAACGTGCTTCCCCCGAGCCGCATTACTCGCTGCGCATGTGCACGGATGCGAGTTTCATTTTTTAAGTGAGCACAGACCCTTTCCCCTTGTGTATTCCTCTTTTCCCTTATTCGTCCGTTGCGGTAGCCGAGGTAGTTTATCATTCTGTCGCTTCCCCCTTTCTTTTTTTTTTATTCCAATTCTTTCCTTATCATGTCACTGAATTTCCCCCTTCTTATCGCTTTCCCTTGTCTCGTGCGATTTTCGCTATGTCTTGGGAGCCGACGGATAGTAAGATCCGGGAACAGGGGGAGCCCCAAGGCAGAGGGGTATTCCACGTGACGAATGCGAAATGGGACGACAGCTATCGCCTTTTATATTTCATTCGTCCGATGAAGAATTTATGACCCGCAGCTTGGACCCCTTGCTTCACTTCCTTCTTTTCTCTTGGTTCCTTTTTCTCCGTGTGTTTTTCTTTTCTTCTTCCCGTGGTGCTGCATGTTGGGTTGGTAACCTCCAACGATATATTTCTTTGTGGAGAACAAGATGACTGCTGGGAAGCTGGAGTTAACGTGAATTTTGGTATTCATATTTTTCAATTCCTTTTCCTTTGTGCCATCTGCTTCGCTTCGTCGATTCGCTACGCGCAGCGCCGGAACTGCAAGAATACAGTATCCTCCAGGTTGTCAGTTCTCTTTGTCTACGCATATCGAAAGTAAGTTAAGGGTACAAGTACAGGTATGAATATAAACTTAAAAGAAGCACGCGCGAGTGCAATATTGGTTCTGTTAATGATTGACTGGATTAAAAGTTTTGAGTGTTTCGGCACTTTAGGCCATTTTGCACCATTCGATGTATACGGGGAAATATCCCCCCTACATAAATGTTGTACTTAAAATAGTTAAAACAGAGGGTTTAAAAAGCCCCTTGGGAAAAATTAAAAGTGCAAGGCTGTAAAGGGACTTGCACGAGACAACACAACACATTTATTAGTAAGAATAAACTTCCTCACAGACAGTGGAAGATACCAGCTCTTCGCAAAAACCTAAGACCATTTTATAAAACGCTGTCGTCATTGCCCAGCAGGGATGACGAACAGCTTGGAAGATTAAAAGTGCGGGGACAGAAAAATCGTCACATGTAACAAGAATATGCCGAATACTTAAAACAACATTAAGAACACAACACATCGGAGAGTCCAGCCATTGCTGCAAGTGACCATGGGTGAGACGACTGTGTCCAATACGCAGTCCAGTAAGAAGAACTTCTCGGCGAGAGGGATGTGATGAGGAACGGCATATGAGGTCAGCATGATTTGCTTGAGTTAATTAGCTGTTAGCGCATATGAGCGAAAAGTTTGATTTGCTTTTCTGCCACTTTTCGCTAATCGCGAAGATGAGGATGAGTGATGATATGATGAAATTGATGAAGGAACACTCACGAAGAACACCCATGCCCAGACCGGGATTCCAACCGGAACCCCTGGCGTCTGAGGAACAAGCAAGGAATGCGCTAGTCTTAACCCAATATCTGAAAATGAATTCATGTAGGACAGGTATATTTTATACATAGCATTGATTTTCCACGAAAATGATACACATATAATAAATTGACACGTACCTAACGGTCTGTATTAAGGATTTCGCGTATATGTTTATACCTTGCCTTTTTTTACCTTATATGTTTCCTGTTAATCGTACCCCTCAGATATTTAATTGCGAGGAGTACCTTCCTTTGTATTATCTGATATGTGTTATCACTCAATGATGTGTATGGCTCTCAGTACAAGTTCACAGTTTCTTCTGGCAAATATTTATTCTCCTGACGTCACAAATGGTTACATCTCACCCATATGGTAGACCGCGAGAAATCGGACCATTTTTTTTAATGCTTTTTCTTGGCAAAAATTATATATTTTCTTGTACGTACAAACTATATGGTCAGTACATGAAGCAGGTAGGAGCATAATGTCATAACTGGAATGAATTCTTCAGCCAGTTCTAAGCGCGCAAATTCGAATGGACCGAATTCCCCCGTGACCCAATTTCCCCCAGTCTCGCCTAATGCGGCAACATACGTAGTTTCAAAGTAATACACTGGCACCACAATTCATAATAGAACCTTCAACGTTTGTAATCCATGATCATCAAACAGAAACATACACAGGCATGAATCAATAGTGGATTAACGAGATACCATCAAATTAAAATTTAACTTAGTAACTATAAACAATGTTTGAAACGAAACACTATCAAGATCATTCTTTAGATTCCAATATTCATGATAATAATTAACCAGCTGATGCTAGAAATGCATCTTATTAATAGTGTATTTATTCTCACAGTTTTGCTCGGTGCAGAATAAAGGGATGTAAATAAATGGGCAAGAAGAAAATAACAATTTGTAGCGCCATCTACATCGTATAAGAGATGAAAACTGAAAATTGATGAGAAAACATAAAATATTAATATTAACAATAATGAAGTTAATACATTTGATAAATAACATTTCCTTCGGATGCATTGTTTTCCCGTGTGAGGTCGAAAGCAGAGAGGCTGGTGTTTTCAGCCAAGGTGAGGGAGTTTGGCACCCTTTAATTTTCGCGAAATTAACTACAATGGAAACTAAATCAAGCTACGTACTACAACAAGGATGTCCTGGATATTAGCATCTTTCTCTAGGTACTAGTTCTTCTTATTTGATTTTTGTGGTTGGAGGTTGTAGCAAATCGGGACTGGACCTACAGTTTAAAGTTCGATCCGGACTACTATGTGCCTCCACCCTGGTCTCTCACATGCTAGTCAGACAATATATACCGTATATATAATATAATCTTGTGAAGATAAATTGAATTAATAATATTTCCTATAAGAGATGGCACTCTATTCAAAATTACTATAATTGCGAATCGGCATGGACTTTTTAAATCGAATATAAAATTTATTTGATTTGATTTGAATTTAAAATTTTGGGTGCGTCAGCACTTGGGCTATTTTGCACCCGTCACATTATACGGGGTCCAGCCCCTTACCAGAACTAAAATAACATAACTATAACGTCGTATTGTAACTAAAATATTCTGACTTCGGTTAAAAGCTGAGGCTGTAAAGAGGTACTCAGCACACACCAGGACAAAACACAGGACAACAAAAAAAATTATATTGGGCATGAGGCCAGTCGCCAGAGCCTCGTTCGTCTGCAAAATTCAGTCCAGGGTGTACTACGAGGAAGTTCACCCTTACACCCCTAAACATTATTTGGAATAGGGTATTCTATCTTTTTATTTTCAGTACAAAACCTTGCATAATAGCAACAATTATCAGCAATGAACTTCGTAGCACTTGTCAATTTAAAAGTTACCGCTCCTATATTTCAATAACATTCTTATTGTGTCTGATCATAACTAAACATTGATAGTTTCAAAAGCGTTAAGAGCATAGATTTTTTTGAGAGAGAGCATATGTGGATGCACTCTACGGTTTACTATGCAGAAGAGGTATAATGTACCTTGAGCGAAAAAAACCGCATAATCTCGAAAATTTCAAAGTCCAAATCTTCTCGAAGCAACAACAAGGCTGGCCAGTGTAGCAAACCTCACGTACGAAAATGTAACATCACCAAAAGTCGAAGCCTTAGTGATGTTATAATAGATTTGTTATTTACGTATTTATTTATTTTTCACGAATAATTACAGGTGATTGAACAACTTTCCATTGATATATTTCGCGACACATTCTTCACTCCTGCTTCATTCTTGAGCATTTTTGATCATGCAGATTACTTTTAGGTTCAGTTTTATGAAAACGCAAAAGAAAACTGGTATATTGGCTCCAAAAAACAAATAGATTCATTTTCAAAGTTATAAACATTACGTGCTGGATTTTCGCACAATATGAATTCTGAAAAATGAGAAAGCAAATTGGTATTCGCTGATATAAACAACACACGTGTTCTTCCCAATTACATGTTCTATCATGTCGACAATGAAACTACAAGAAGTGGGACTTCATCACAGTTTGCAACACTGTAGACCCCCCTCCCCTTTGAAAGGTCTCTACGTGCAATCGCTTTCACTCTAGCTCAATTAGGAGCAGAGCGTCCCTTTGAAATGAAATCTTCTATCAGATTCGACAATACAAAATAGGGGTTTCTGTTTAAAATTTCACAGCTGCCCACGGGAGGGGGTGGGGAATCAAATGTGATATTATTGAATAGTTTTCTTTCACTTATTAAACACGTATGTTTTCGTTTTCCGATTCGTTGTGTATTTCTCACGATATGTGACCATTCTGGGACTTTTGGACCACCGGGTGTATATAATGATAGTATTGATTCTGTTTTCAGAACTACACTTATGGCTCACACAATTGCAAAGTAAAATTACTTTATTAGACATTATGCAAGATGAAATACTCAAACTTAAATTTGAAACTTTCTCTTGTATGTCTCAGTAACTAACTAACTAACTAACTCTCTAGCCTTCTTAAACCCGAAGGTTCATGGCTGCAGCAACACAGGCCTTCCATCTGTCCCTATCTTGGGCAAGATCTATATTTATTTATTTATTTATTTATTTATTTAAAGACATGACACTACAGGCAAATGCCCATTTACAGTGTCTTGTATTATAACACTGTTTGGTACACAAAATATGCAATCAGAAGAATTTAAAAAGTACAATAATATGATAATATGTGTTACAGTAATATAAAAATTAATATAAGATTAGATATGAAAGAGAAGTATAAAGTATTAACCTGACAGTTTGGGTTAGAACTTACACATGATAACCAAGAAAATAACCAAGGAAAAACATATGTGCTTCACCTTACATTTAAAAACGATGATATATAGATGTAATGACAGTAATTAGTTAATAACACAAAATAAAAATAAAAATAGGATGGACTCTACGTCTGTACCTAAAGAGACTGAACTAATAAACAAAGTTAAGTCTGGCTTTGGAAATAAGTTTCTGTTTCCCTTTTGAATTTTCGAAAACTTTGGAAGATGTCTATCTTATCATATATCTTTGCAATTTCGTTATATAACCTACACATTCTCCGAGTGGGTGCCGCATTGGCTGACTTCGTTTGAGCTCTCCGTACGTGAAACAGCTCTTTCCGTGGTCTTACCTTATTATATGGTACATAAAAAGGGATTTCTGAGAGCAGCTGAGAGGAGTCTAATGAGTTGTTTAAAAGTTTATGTAAGAATAGTAACTGATGTATGTTTCTTCTATCGCCTAGGGATTGTACATTGTACATTGATATACTATATCTATATGTCTCAGTACTGTAGGATAACAAGTATGAGTGTGTGATTGTATTTAATAATCCAAGTGGTTACGGTGTCACGGTATCTAGTGACATGTGAAACGCAGTTCGATATAAATTAATTTTATATCTTGATTCATTTTATGTTCAAATATAAAAGTGTGAGGTTCTTTATTTTGTGGATAAATTTGTATCCGAGCCAGACGTCGGGAGTTGGGGACTGGTTTTTCTTGAGTGACAGCCGCCGCTTAGAACATGACATATTTGCACCAACGCGGAGATAAGGAAAGATTATTTTCGCCGCTACCGGGCTTGAGTCGCAGCAGGCGTTCGAACCCATGTTCACGGATGACCAGGAAAACCAGCTGGAGCCCAAGCCTGCAAGGATCGCGGACGCGTCGCCGACCGCGCCTTTCAAGACAATGGACAGAGGTCATTTCCATCCCCTGGGAAACCGAAGCGAAGCCAGCTTTAGCGTCATTCCCAACGGACAAATTCGAAAGTGACATATAAACAAGAGTACCACGATCCCGGAGACAGTTTTTACCCGGATTTCATAGAGAGAGCATCTCCGCGCTACACTCTCGCGTGATCATTGTTTTGCGTCCGTGGACTTCGTTTTCTTACGTACCTTGAACGAATCGCAGATAGAGAGTTACCAGTGTGCGCCTTATTTTGGTGAAGATTACGCGGTGATTTGTTTTTGCCAGGCGTGGACTACATAATAATGGAGGGCTAAAGAAGATAGAGAACCGTCGACTCCCCTGACGCCTGCAACGACGCCGAAGCCAGTCAGACGACGCCAAAACCAAACACTGCCCAAAGCCCGAAGGACGCTTTCAGATCGACGTCCCAACCAAAGCCCGAAGGACGTTTCCAGATCGACGTTCCAACCGAAGCTCGTTACCAGAGAGAGAGAGGGAAGGACGATTCCAGAACGACGCCCAAACGAAGCCCGTCACCAGAGAGAAATGATTGCAGATCGACGTCCAATTGATGCCCGACACTGGAGAGATTCCTGACCGGCGCGTGACCACGTACATCCGACGCTAGTGGCAAAAGGAACGCCCGAAGTACTAAGGAGGTGCAAGTACACCAGATCGTCGCAATTATTCTTCGTCGCGATCGACCTCGGAGGACAATTTCGCCACAAAGGAACCGTGTGCAAGTCCCGCGTCCAGGAGAGATGAATGACCACGCTATGTAGCAGAGTCTGGTACAGTATACTTCAGAGGGTCTCATGTCCATGTAAACGTGCGTTGTTAGTATCAACACCGTACAGTTAACGCCGAAGTCTCACTTATTCGCAAAGTTACTCAGGAAACCCCGAACCTAAACCCCGCGTCTGATAATTTTTGGTATTGTTATAAAAAAGGGTAATTTCATGTTCAGATGTTCTAATTTAATTGTCTGCATTCAGGGTTAGAAGCTCCATTTCATTTCTTTAATATTTTGTGTAAATTGTCAATGTGTGCTCCATTTTTTGTGTAACCGACCGCCCCGTCGCGCCATTTAATTTGTCAATACTTGACTGATGAGTCCTGTTTAATTGTGGAAGGCGTAAATTTTATTGCAAGGTCGTGCGCATGAAGTAGTATTATTTGTCGCATAGTGGTTTTTGATGTATTTTTTGCTCGCGCCGACGATTGATTTGTGTATTTCCGGCAGCTGGAGCCAATTAAGTTTTTGCATCCCTATGTAATTGTGTAGTTGTTCTCATTGGACGAGAGAGGCTTATGTGTAATACCCCCGTCCGAGAAACTTGTATAATGTCGTGCTTACGACTGGATGCATACGTTCATTCGAACGAAAGATTTAACCACGCCGACCCAATTGTCTTAGTTAACCGCTTTCCGAGGGCTGGCACTTAAGTTAATTTAAAAGAGCACAGGAGCTGGCAGACAAATGCCCTAAATTCACATAAAGGTTTAAAAAATTAAAAGGAATGATATGTTAATGAGATCCATGATTTGTATCCATACTTCACATGTAAAAATACCTCATGTGTGTGAAAGAGAGAAGAGTGAATGTTGTGAGAATTTGAGGAGGCTTTGTAAACAGTTGTTGATTGCAATATTTTTGTTGTTACAATATATATTCACTTTTTACCGTTCGTCAGTGTTGTTATTTGAAGTTTTTCAGGTACCGGATATTATGCTATTAGTGTGTTATGAATGTTCGAATCTACATATCAAAGGTAAACAAAAGTGTAACATTTCAAGGTATTAATCTCCGCCTCGCAATAGTATGACAATAAATGACCGTCTCAGTACCGAACTTGAAAACCTGGACCGAGAGTCACGACGGGTCTTCCGTACACATAATGACGTTTGGCCCCGTGCCGGGGTATGATTGACACGTCATTTCGGGGACCGTGAGTGCACTCGTTACAACGGACGCCATATTTACTTCACATTTTTGCCACAGAAGATAGAAGTGACGTCATGAAAGTGCCTACACTCAAGAGAAACAGATTGCGTCCTTTTTTTTTGTAAATTATGAGGCAGATTGTTACATTTCAACAGTAGCATATTGTAAACGTATTGGTTACTTCTAGCAGTGAGGTTAACCCCTGTACATAAATAGATTGAGTTGATCTAAGCAAGTCATAAAAAGCCAAACTTAAAATACTTATACCCAATCGCAAGAAATTATTAATTAGTGCCATTGTAGCACATCTTCTTTACACACTTGTTGCATAAAACCAGTTTGAACATGTTCCGTCCTCATAGCATATAGTTTTTTTTGGTTATATTGTTGCTTACAATCGTGAATGAATTTCCGGAACTTTTAGTTTCAGCCAACCCACATCCTGACGTTGCATATTCCCACATGGATACGCTGCATAATTGAAATGAAACTTTTCATGGTATTTACCTACCTTGAAAAAAAAGTTTTTATTTTCCACCCTTAACAAGCTCTAGCGCACCAAACATCCCGTACTCTTGTGTCATTTGATATTCCATGTTCGAAGCTCATGTTTACAGTGCGGCGAAATTTTGTCCGTTTTTTTTTCTGTTTGTTTGACTTTTCAAGGAGTGAGGAGGGAGGGAGGGGGGTCGACACCGAATGTAAATCCAAAGGCTGCTACGGCTTAGTTGCAAAAGCCTTCACGATTCACGAGTTCTTTTACACGCCAGTCTGAACTTTGTTGCTTTAATAGAAAATGCGACAAGCATTTCTCTTTCAGTAAAAAGGAGCCTCAAACCCAGAGTTTCCACAGCTTATTTTTTAAAGCTACAACAAAATCACAGTCATTTCAGTTCTAGGTATCTTTACTAATTTATTATGTTTACCGCTTCCTATTATTTGCAAAGCGTTTTTGGGATAGTGAATGAGTCAAAAAGGAAAATATTATGGTTGTGTCCAATAAAACTACTAGCCTCCGTGACGTAACATAGCTTTCTAGACTAGAACCCAGTGCTTCTTCTTTACAAGTAGCTACCATATTGTATGAAGTTGAGTTTTACGTCCACTTCATACGAAGATAGTCTATTCAGAACTGGGCCTGCAGTTTTAAAGTGGAATTTAAATCACTGTATGCCTCCACTGCCTATTTTACCCTGGACAAGGAAATCGCGCATTTTAAAAGAAAATAGAGATATTTGGGTCCCAAACGACTCTGCCGCGATGGCTGTTGGGAAGCCACCAGCAACCTCACGTGACTGCAGCGGTGCTGCCTATTGGGTGCGTTCCGGATTGGACGCCGGCTATTAAAATAGGAGCATTCACTTTGTTCAATTTCTTACTCCTTTTATTCTTTACCTCATCATCTGTAAGGTATATGTAAAACATAACGTGGCAGCGATTGGGTTCCAAAACTGGGGGGGGGGCAAGGTTCACGTTTCCTTGGTACATAATTTTTAGTATGCATATTCCTATGCTATCGTATAGAGAAATGTCACGTGACAGGTTTGTTTGGACTCAACCTAGCTAGTGACGTCACAGGTATAAAACAATGTCCTCACGATGCTCTGTCAACCCTGACGGGTGACATTAAGCAGAAGTCGCCAGCGAACGAATACAGAATGACTCGCACCAAATGTACATTAACTGTTAACTGCCAATGTATGGAAACTAATCTAAGAAACTAAAATAGCAATAAAGGTAAAATTTGACTGATTGATAAATCTGTCAAATAGTGGTCAATGCAGCACGTACCAACTCTATCGATCTGCCTGATCGTAAGAGACAACAATTTTGGCAATTAGCACAATAGAGCAAGACATACTATAGATTATTTAGATTGAGCTGCCCATTTCTCTGCGAAGTAAAACAATTGAAAATAGCAATCGATGGATATTAAGCATGTTGATGTGTCTGAGTCTATTCCAGATAGGAATAGGAACTTTGTTACGATAAAAAACCTTAAAAAGTGAATGTAAGTATTCTTGAGTTCTACCATTACAATGTTCTAGTTAAAAATAGAAACAAATGCATACATACTTTTCTCAGAAACTAGTAAAGATGGAAACATGAAATTCGGTGGATAGAAACATACCGAATACTAAGTAAACATTTACAAAGTATCTGAATCTGACAGTCAATCTGTTAATATTAGTCAAACAATGGTAAGGGAATAATTAATAATAGCCTATATGTCTAACATTCGATGTCTCAGAATTACTAGAATATTAAGATCAATAGTACTAGAGGGGATCTTAAATGATTTGCAGATATAGAAAAACTCAATATGCTGACCAAGGCAGAAATTTATTTTATTATAAAACATAAACTAAACGTAATTTTTCAAGCTTCTAGCAAGGTCTTCTTCAGACTCTGCACCAAGTACAAATATAACAAGGTACGAAACAGGACGATATATATACACAAACATTACTTCCCTCCAGACTATTAGAAAGTTGTTCTGGAACATGTTTAGCCTTTTTGGCGAAAGTACAGTTGACAAGGGAAAGCCACCTGCTAGAATGTTCCAGAACAAATTTCTAATAGTCTGGAGGGGAGTAATGTTTGTGTATATATATCGTCCTGTTTTGTACCTTGTTACATTTATACTTGGTGCATAGTCTGAAGAAGACCTTGCTAGAAGGTTGAAACGTTACGTTTAGTTTATGTTTTATAATAAAATAAATTTCTGCCTTGGTCAGCATATTGAGTTTTTCATATCATGGAAACAAGGCTTAATGAGGTTAAGATATAGAAGGTATGGCAGATATGTAAGGTACATTTTCGCAAAACCTTTTTCGTATGTTGCGATTGGCCAACTGTTTTCGGCAAACCTCTCAAACACCGGACCTTAGACATCTATCAAGCGACATCTGCCACATTGTCTTTACTTCTCGCCGAGTTTTGAAAATAATTTATCTGCTTTTATTAAAGATTTATTTAAGTTTTGTTTATTTACCTAATCCCGGTCGAGAAGACCTACAACGGCTGGGGGCTCGATGGGCTGACCACCCGTCACCCCAATACTGGTCTAAGATCTCCACGCTATACCAGGTGACGGAGGAATAGTGTGGGAGGGAGACCAGCAGTCGGTAGGTAAGCCAAGGCTCTCACGGGCTGTCGCGCTATGGGTTATTATTTACCTAATGTCTTAGTCGCTGCAGTTTCTTACGCAATTATGTTATTTATGTAGTGACTGTTTACGTACTATGTTTAATGCAGAGAATGTGCCAATTACGTGATTACTTCAATGAAATGCACTGTATATGTATCCTCATCCAGCATATATGTTATGCAGATTCGGCCTTTACTTCTGAATAATGCATCATCACTCCTATTACTAGCACGGATATGGAATTACCTTTATTATAATCCAGAGGATACAGGAACACAATATATGCACGTAAAGTATGTGAATGAAACAAAAAATTCTGTATTGCGATCTATGATTTGATTTGGCTTATTTTACTTCGCTTTTTAGCCACTTTTGGCTAATCACGAAGACGAAGATTAGTAATGATAATGGAACTGATGAAATAACACTAACAAAAAACCCATGCCTAGGCCTGGATTCGAACCAGGAATCCCTGGTGTTGTAGCATGCTGTGCTAACTACTTCTCCACGGAGGTCGGCACGGCTATCCTGTATCATGTATAAAATATCATGTTTATATGAAATAGAGTATATTGAATAACTAAATACGATTCCATAATAATTTATATTATTGATCTAATTACGAGTATACCATGCGCCATCGCATAGAGCGACAGTTGTGACCGAATTTAAGGCCAAAATCACAATAAATACCATCGATCAACCACCGTATTCACCAGATCTGGCCTCGTGTGACTTCTTTATGTACCCAAAACTCCGGGATACCCGTTTTGACTGGATTGAAGCCATAAAGCAAAATTCGTGGAAGGAGCTGAAGGCCATACAGGAAAGCGCCTATAAAAAGTGTCTCGAAGACTGGAAGAAATGCTGCCATATGTGTTTTGCATCAAATAGGGCCTACTTTGAAGACGAGAAGATAAATATTAATGAATAAATGAAAATTGTGCGTTTTATTTAACAATTCCCGGTACTTTTTTTGACAGAATATATACTAAATGTGCAAAATTAATATCCTAAGGGTAATTTAGTTTTAATAGTAAAAGATTGTAGTGTACTATTCCTACATATAATTGTGTCTGACTTATTTTCTCACAGGAAACAAAAGATAAGATAATCTACTTAGGTTTATCTTATTTACTATTGGAAACATTTGCAATATAATAAGTAGATAAAACATTTTTCAAATCGGTGCTCTATAATGCTGATTAAAGCCATTGTCAGCCTTGGTTTAACATTCCAATCTGTGCTGCCACCTACGTTGGCTAAATGGGAAAATATAACTCAATAATATTAGCATTGTGCATGTTTATTCAAAATATAAATTAGATATTTATGACTAAATTAACTATGCAGAAGTAAAATACGGGTTCTATTTGTAATGGTTAGGATCCCTGTTTATATTGTAAGCCCAATGCCGATTTGCCTATGTGTACACTCCTTTTCAAATAAAATGGCACATTCTTAAACTGTATAACATTACAAAGTACGCCACTTTATGTGAATTGGAGTGTACATAAATTGGACATCCAATAAAAAAATTAAATCTAACATTTTGAGATACAGGTGCAATTGAACACTTCATGTAGTATCTCTTGTGTTACATAGCAATCACTTTGTAGATCTCGAGTACATTGCTTTGTTTGGAGATGAGTGTGCGTAGATGATCGTATCAAGAAATTTATTGGACTCTGTAACTTTTCCTTGTATACAAATATGGAAGAGATTGTTTTCATTCTGGAGGCTGCTTTTCAGGTAGCTCGATCTACGCACAGATGTCGTTCATTTTAAACCAAGATGAAATTAAGATATATATTTTTCTTTCTTTCTTGAACTTTGCAGAAAATTCTTGCAGAATTTATTGCTTTTGTAGATTAGGTTATAACATGTTACTCATATTCCTTTTTTGTTTTTAGTGTCAGTAAACTATGCTGTTTTAAATTAGTATAACATATACTCACATATGTCATAGGAAAACAAAGTTAGAGAATGGGTTAATTTATGAAACTTTCCATCCAATCTAGGATTTGTTTTTGGTTGATTGATCGATTGATTTCATTTATTTTACTTCGCTTTTGTGCCACTTTTGGCAAATTTGAGAAGATGGGGATGAGTGATGTTATGATGAAACTGATGAATAGACACAAACATCCATGCTCTGACCGGGATTCGAACACGGGACCCCTGGCGTGCTAACCCGATGTGCTAACCACTCTGCCACGGTTGCCGTCTATTTGTTTTTGGGGAAGCAGGAAAGGATTAACTTTCTTTTTCATTCTCATCCAATGTGTTGCCAGGTGCATGGGCTTGCTTAAATGTGATGGCTTCCCGGAGAATGAGCCTCTACTCTGTTGGCAGTGCTTGGAGTTTGTCTGGTGTGATGGGTTTTCGAAGAATGAGTTCTGCTCGAACAAATATTAGTCGTACTGCGCCTTTCCCATTCAAAAGGAATGCTAGGAACCTAGCTTGCTGACAGTCAACGTCTTCTGGGAGATTGAGTCCTGCTTATAGAGGTTTAACGTTAAACGTATGTAAATGTAAAAGCCAGACACCAGATGGCAGGGAATTTATAAAATTTGAGCTTCTAGGCTATCCTTCTTTTTAGCCCTGCTGACTTTATTATTATTATTATTATTAAGAGTGTTGTTATCATACAGACCTGCACCGCGGTTAAAATACAGTACTGGAAATAGGATCATGATGTAAAAAGATTTTAAACGCTTGAAACTCCTTCCTTTCTACCTTCTTTCATGAAATAAGCATGTGAAAGGACTTGACATGTTATTCTATTTTGCTATATTCACAATATTGCAGAATTTTAATAGTCGATGGTGTTTGTAGCTTCTGCCCCTTCATTTTGTCCGACCCTCCTTGGACTTTCAGACCCTAGACTACAGCCTAAAATAGCCTAGTGACGAATCCCCTGCTGCCAGACACAGATGATTAAGAACACAGCGTATTTTGGAGTGAGGAGAACATTTCACTTGTCACATTCACATCTAAAGAGTTGCCAGCTAACCTGCTGTTGACGGCTTTTAAGCGAATGAAAATTGAACACAAAGGAACAATGGCTTGAAAGTCGCTGCTTTCCTTCCGTTGAAGATTGAGAAGCTTTGTCACTCTTCCACATGCCGACAGATGGAGACCAGGCTGGAAGTTTGCTTACAGGGGATTCTGGGAAGCTGATCTCGATATTATTTTATCGATACCCGTCAACTTTGCCATTTTTATGCGTTTCTCATGCTGTAATCGATTGATGCCAGATAGTCATTTGCATATCGTAATGCATGCTGACAGTGTACAGCGCACTTTGGAAGATACTTTCTTCCTACGGGCAAGAGTAAATCATTTCCAGAGTCAATAACCCAGTTGCTGCTATTGACTAAGACGCCGCGTGACGTCATCAGATTTCTTGAATGCTGTAACTTAGTGCCTTTTAGTTCTGTCTCCGAAGGGCTTCTTCATCCTCCCTTTTGGCCCTTTAATGGTCCATGGATCTTTTGGCGGGGGAGGAGGGGGATGACAACCTAGAGAGGCTCTCGTAAAATTCGTCGCCGGGATGGGGGAGAGAGGCGAGTGTGGAAACGGAGGACATTATCTTCTTGGATGACGCCTTGACACCGTCTGGAGAAGCTGATGCTTCTTCTCGGTTGATGGATGAACTCTCCAGCTCCCGGAATCGGGAACCGGAGAGAAAAACCCGGAGCTGTTAGCCCGGACGATCGGGTCAATAATATGAGATAACGTGACAGTATAGGCTTTGCTATGTTTGCACGGCGATTTCTCTTCGTGTGACGTCACGTCAAGTGCCTGAGGTGCTTTGAGATTGGTGGTTCCTGTATTGGAAGGTGCTCCTGAGGGATTCTGCTCCGGGAACAAAGTCGAGGAACATCTCACCGCCGCGTGCGAGTGGAGGGGAAGGAAGCAGGGTGTAAACCACAGACCGCATTCTACTTCTCGTTCTGGATGGTTGATAGTTCCTGAAAATCGATCCCTTTCGCTTTTAGTAGTGTTGTGGATTTATGTTGCGTTTCAAACCAGGGGTTTACAGCCATCGTAAATCGTCTAACACTATCAGTTTACGTTCACTTATTTTAGTATTTGATCATTTTTTTCCTTTTTGTTCGGGATTACGTCTTTTTATATTAAACACTCACGGCAGTTGCAATTTCCTTCACTACAAATAAATTCAAATATGTGGATTCATTTGGTTCATTTCACTTCGCTTCTCTACCACTAATTGCGAAGATGGGAATGAGTGATGATTTGATAAAATTGATGAATGGACATTCACAAATACCCATGCCCGGTCCGAGATTCGAACCCGGGAACCCTACCATCGTAGCGCAATGTGCTAACCACTCCGCTAGGGATGGGCTACAAATGTGTGGAATTTTCCCCCTTTACTTCATTTATAATTAATACGGATGATTGTAGAACATTCATCAACTATCGAAACTCTATAACTTTTTATAGTTTGTACTTAGAAACAACTTAGAAACAAAAGGATCTATTACTCTTTTTGCTATTCGAAATGAAACATGGACAAAGGTAGGACAAATTATTAAATTGTTTTATTAACTCTATATTTTTTATGTGTCTACCTCCGTGCCCAAGGGATCCCGGGTTCGAATCCCGGCATATGTGTTCTTGTGACTGTCCCTTCATCACTTTCATCATATCATACTCATCTTTGCGATTAACCTAAAGTGGATAAAAAGCGAAGTAAAAAATGCAAATCAATCAAGGAGCAATCGTAACTACACCTTAATAATACCGAATATAAATTAATTCTCAATACTTAAAATTTATAGACGTGCGCTTTCAAATGAAAGAACGCAAAAGCTCCATTCTTTTAATGCATAAAAGTGAATCTTTATCTTCATATTTCGATCTTTTTTAGAATATAACAATCATATTAATTAGTTTATTTTAGTTGAAGCCGAAGTAATTGTAAAATTAGTTCAGAACTTATATCCCTCCGCCTGTTCGGTTTACAGTGCCATCTTCACATAAATATGTAGGGTGAGAGTATGCCAGCTAGCATAGCAATCAACGCTAACATCTTTTTAAAAAAATATACTAAAGTGTAAATCACCAACCCTGAGACCTTCTGTAAACAAACGGTCTCACCGATTCGATGTATCACTCCGCGTCAGCTGATTCATGACCGCAATCATCTGCTGTTACACTCATAGTTCGCCGCACCTATTCATTTTATATAAGAGCCTCTGAATGTGAGAACCGCTCTCAAAACATCAGACGAATATGCAGCCGCATACATTGTTACTCTCCCGGTCATTCTCTCTTTCATAACCCTTAAAACTGCAGACACTGACACATCACTGCACTGGGATACCAACTTAACCACTTCATTTACTGGTTTCTCAGGATACCACTGACAGAACGTTACATAAATATTGAGTAGAATCTGTTTCTCGCCCCTTTTCAAAGGCTGTCCTTGCTGGTGTTTTGAAAACAAGCTCGGAGAACACGGAGACCTTCCCGCACGCATAGAACTCGGCATGTTATTTTTCTAAGGATAAGTCACGCAATATTACTAAGTTGCACTACTTCCTTGCTGTTCACATGATTATTTTTAGAAAATAACCAATGTTATAAAATATCATTATGTACACAAATCTCTAAGCTCATTGAAAGTTTCAATGCATATTAGTACAAAATGTTCACACTTATCTTGCCTTGCCATGTCACCAAGTTATTTTACGAAGTGCACTATATTTGGCGGAACAAAAATCATTATTAGGATGCTTGTCAAAGTTTCCAACCGCAATAAATTTACGAACTTTCTTTGTCTTGTTTTGATCGTCATCAATATATTTATTGGACTTACAGCAATGCATATGGCTGTTTATGCCAATTATATATTTTATTTACATCAGATACAATTTACATAAAATCTACAAACAAATTTCAAATACACTCCTATCTAGCCTATATCATCCTTAGAAATATACATTACCATGTTATATCATTTTGTCAAAAAAATGCAAGTAAAATATATTCAATTCACATGCAAGAAAGAAGCCAAATTTATGGGAAATGATTACTGGTGCAAAGAGTTAACCATAAAGGTGAAGCAATAAGTAAAAAAAGAAGAGCATTGGGTTTAAAGTGAGACGTCATTTGCGGTAGCGTATCCCATACTACAAATTGGCCATTGTTTTACCTTTCGTAATGAATCCTGTAACAACGCTGGATTTTCGTGTGGATTATTTTACTTCTATGAGTTTGCAACGCTTTCTGCATGCAGGTGGTTTTGTTTACAGAAGGTCTCAGGGTTTCTGATTTGAACTTTAGGTTTGATTCCCAGTGAGCTTCTGTTCCGTATATGATTTCGTGGTCGCAGAAGTCTCGTTTCTATGGAACAAGCCCTTGATCAATGGTATGTTCCATTATAGTTGTATTCAACATGCAGAAGAGATTCACGACAGTCCCTCGGCGTATTTCGCGTGTCATTTGTTTGTGTGCATTGGCAATTAATGATTTTCACTTTTTGAACAGACTATTCTAAATATGTTTGAGCCGGACCCTGTGGCCGAGCGGTTAGCACATCGCGCTGCAACGCCAAGGGTCCCGGGTTCGAATCCCGCTCGGGCTTGGTTGTTTGTGAATCTCCATTCATCCATTTCATCACTCATCCCCATCTTCGCAAATTAGCCAAGAGGCACAAAACGCGAAGTAAAATAAATCAAATCAATCAATGAATCTAAATATGTTTGCTTAATTTTCTTTTCCTTTATTAGGATCATTCTAAACCAATGATGATATTAACAGACGTTTTAAAACAAATTCAAATCGATTTATTTGTTGTTTTAAGAAACTATAATCCCGTCTTATTTACGGTGAATATACTGCGCGGGAAAGGTACCAGAAGATTTTACTCTTCATTATCATATACTTACGGACATTTTACGGTGCAGTTTGGCTTGGAATTTGAATCATGCCGGCCTCGGTGGAGGAGTGGTTAACGCAGCACTCTATACGACGAGAGAGGTTCCGGGTTCGATCCTGATCTTGGCATGAGTGTTCTTTCTGAGTGTCCGTTCATGAATTTCATCTTATCAACACTCATCATCATCTTCGCGATTAGTCAAAAGTGGCATAAAAGGTAAACTAAATCAGTCAATCAATCAATTTGAACAACCTATTAAGGCAGTCAGGAAACCGAAATCACAACGCATTGCATAGATATCTATTGCGGCAGATAAAGACATTTACAAATGATCGTAGAGAGAACTCCTAGAGAGATTTCATGGCACAGTACGTCCCGACAACATCCATTCTCCAATATTTCTTCCAAAGAAAATCTAATACGTTCCCACCCCTCGACTTCTGCTGATTTTAAGCACAATAACCAATAATACGAGGCATGGAATGCATAATCGAAATTTTCGTTATTCCTGCAATGCTGTGCAATGTGTCAAATCATTGTGATTTGGGGTGCCGAACTGTGAAGATATGGTCGTTGGTTTAATTTCTTAAGTTCATTTTCATATAAACTATCTTGGTTTGCCTCTGCTCTCTGCACCACTTTTGCTTGTGACTTTAAAACAATAAATTTTAATATAATTCGCGCGATCCCACCACCAAGTATGGAGAACTTCCAACGTGAAATTTAGAGGGCGCTCTAAACTATTTGATTATACTAAAATTCCTGCCATTACATTGACAACTTGCTGGTATGTTGTTTACTGCATGAAGACACTCATCAGGTCATTCAGAAATATGCAAAACTGGGTAAAACTTCGATAGCGTCCCAACACCCCTCACTCGTTTATTTCGTCAGTTTTAACATTCGTACTTACCTATTCTGCATTGCGAAAGATTCATCAAGGTGCTATTTTGCTTTTTTCTAGAAAAAAATATCAATTTTTGACATAAAGAGTAATTATTAAATCATTAGCCCCAAAAAACCATTGACGTTAGCCCCACAAACCATTGACGTTAGCTCCAAAAACCATCCACGGGTAGCCCCACAAACCATTGGCGTTAGCCCCAAAAACCATTGACGTTAGCCCCCAAAATTCACGATAGCCTCGGGAACCATCATGGTGACGAGGTATGCCTACAAGGTTAGGTTAGGCCTGTTCGGTTAGGTTCCAGTAGCACTCATTTCGTTCAATTTAGCATATACGGACAACATCGGCTTTTCTCGATGAAAGAAAATACCAACACGAACTTCTAAATGCTACAGAAACTCATTTCGGTAAGTAGTTTGTTGTGTAAAAATGAAGAAATCCGTTGGGACGCTATCGAAGTTTTACCCAAAACTCTTTATAGCAAAAAACTGTAGACAAAAAATTATATCACTCAACTTATATTATTTCTTGTGTATTGTTGTGTTGTTTATGAGGTTCCCCACATCCGGGTCTACGCATGGCGCCTCACGTCCGGTGACGTGCATATTAGACCCGTTATTTTAGTTTCTAAAATATATTCCTTAAACGTTGTTTATCATTCCTGATTCAGCAGTTTCGAGTGGATCACCTTTCAACGTCGACATTGCAGTTACCAAATGTTTATTCCGAGAAGATTGTTTTGGGTAAACAACAAAATCTAGCTTACCCAACCAAATTTTTCGCCTGAATATGCGGTAAACAAATATTTGTTCTATGCAGCACCGTGATTTGTTTGCCAGAGATGAATCAGCTCCGGTAAATAGGCTCCTTAATAGTGGCAGATACCTAATGGAAAATAGGAACGGTTCCCAAGTGTGAACATCATTGACAAAATGAATTGTGTACATGTTATGAACTTAAGCTTTTCGAGTTCTCATGAGACCGATAGATGCCAGTTGTTTTTATTATATTGAAGACGTCAACAGTCTGTTGCTAGTTAGAAGTTTCGAAAATATTCTGTATTAAGTTAAGATGTGTTAAATTTACGATGGTCTACGCTATAAACAGAGGCACCAAAGTCTTGAAAGTGTATTGCAACAGGGGACAACAATATTTTTTTCAAATTATTGAGAGGTTGAGCTGGGGTGGTGGATGTTCGAATCACAAGATTCAGGTAGGCATCTCTCCTCATAAAGCAGCTCTGGGGCACACCCAAACTGCGATCAGAAACTCTCTGTTGGGGAGGTCTTAGGGGGTTTGTGGCTAAATCACAGGTATAAGTTTATAATAATGCAGAGAGACGGTTTTAAACTCATTAGCTTTCTCAAGATGGTACCTGCGGTACGTAAAACACCATAGTTCTTGGAATAAATGAATACGCTTGCCCCCGTGGCGGTATGGTTAGCACACCTATTTTTTATAAGCGTTATCTGAAAATGATTCTTCATTGCATTTTTTTATTATAACGAAAGATTCACTACTAAGCGTAGTTTTTCTTCCATTTTGCGATAACAGGAAACTTAACACCATTAAGTTCATAATGAACTGTAGATATACTATTGAGATGTGTTGCACTTTAGAACGAATTACTTTTGCACCTCTGTGGAAAAAGTCAAATCCAGATCTTCACGAGATACTTCAAAAATGGAAATTTTGGGTAAACGTGCAATCTTGAAGTGCATAATTGCAAAATTCAATGAAAATGTAAAAAGACGTTTACATAACACATAACGTGTATATCTCAAGTATGACTACAGACATTACTTATTTACTTATGGTGCCGGCCCCCACATCGCTCTACGACGCCAGGTGTACCGGGTTCGAATCCCGGCCTGGGCATGGGTGTCTGTGAGTGTCCATTCATCATTTTCATCACTCATCCCCATCTTCGCAAATTAGCCAAAAGTAGCACAAGAGCGAAGTAAAATAAAGGAAACCAACCAATCAATCAAATTAATACGTACGTATACGCAGTGATCGAATTCGGCTGGTATGAGCCGGTATGGTATAGCGGTAGTAAATGAAGATAACAAAGAGCACATCGGCAGTAAATTTTAAAATTTGTACTTGTTTATTCGAGACCAGTGACAGCGAATAGGTTCTAAAACTGGAGGGGCAAAAGTGGATAAAATTGGGGGGGGCCTCCTTGTCAATCACACGTCATGAGAAACCCAACAGTAGAGTTTGCAATTAAAATAATAATTGATGTAAGTGTTGATATTATAAACTTCGCTTTTAGCATAGGATTGATTGATTGAGTTGCTGTTTTTAAGTCCACTTTATACACAGTAAGGCTAATTGGGACTGGACCTACAGTTTAAAGTGGGTTCCGAACCACTATGCGCATCCACCGGAAATCGAACCTGGGACCCCTTGATTACAAGGCGACGACACTACCACTGCGCTATCGGGAAGGCCCTCTTAGCACAGGAGAATTAAAATTATAGCATTGACTGTTTGTCCTTTTAACAATTATTTGGTTTGATATATCAACATTATTTAAAATGTTATTCGCAAATATCTACAGTCACGTGGTATATCCGTTTACTTATCATAACTGCCCACGCGCATTTTCAGTTCTGATCTCCATTCTTGTGGTCGTGGATGTGTTTAAAATGTTTGTTTTCCGTCCAGATGGTGTCACGGACTGACTTGTGCGACATATTCACTTTGTGAGCGTCACAACTGAAAAATCAAAAATTGGTTTGGAATTGTGGCTAAAACGGATACCTTAAAACCGAAGTTGAACTTCACAATACTGAAAATAATTCTGACAGTTCATGCGTCCCACAAAAAAGGATTGTATCAAAAGACAAGTCTGTGCATACGAACATACCGGCAGTAATTTATTTCCAATTCGGCCACTGCATATACACTGCATACCCACTCTGAAGGGGTCCTGGGTTCGATACTCGGTGGAAGTACATAGTGGTGGTTCTGATCCTACTTTAAACTGTAGGTCCAGTCCCTATTAGCCTATTCATGCATAAAGTGGAGTTAAGACAAAGAAAAAAAAACCTGGAACTCTCCCTCCCTCACACACACAATAACAGAAGGAAATATAGGTCACTCTTCTTTCTTCGCCCCCGCAAGTTTTGAGGTACAGTGTGAAAAGCATAGATCGCTTTCGTAAGTTGGTATCATGTGTGGTGTAGTTCGCTGCTACTCGTACTCAACAAAGGTGTGTGTTAGAAGGGGGGTGGAGCCTGGATAAAAGTCCAGTCGGGGAGAGAATTTCCTCATTCCATCTCACTGTTTAATTGCATTGGGTACGAAACGGGTGTATATAGAGTGCCTGGATCCACCGGTAAACACTGTATTTGTAGAATTCCAACTTCCGTGGCACCAATGTTCTCTGCTCCCCTTTATTTTTCCTCTCTGTGGTTCAGAGACTAATTTTCATATAATCATGGTTTCGTACAGCAGATTCAAAACAACTACACTCTGTCCCGTGTATCTCTGGAGGAGTAATCGAGTGACCAGAGCGAAGCAGTACAAGCTGCTGCGAAGGCTAGTAACTGCAGTCATTTTCCTTTCTTCTACACAATACCGTTCCTCTTACGTGTTCATTGGTGGAGGCGACCCGCTTCACTACTTGCGCAGTCACTTGTTTTCTTTCGCTTGCTCCAGAGATACCCGGGACAGAGTATACACATAATTTATTCATTTCCACTGCGTGGGCACATAGAGGTAACACACAGTAACTAACGAATAAAGTATGTGGGATCGTTAATATCAAGAAATTTGCTAGAGGAATGAAGGAGGATAGTTCAATTATATAAGAAATATTGCACCCCTCGCCGTCTGTGGTTGCTTGAAACTTTTGTAGGCTTGAAAATACTTAATTTTTCTTTCATGATCACAATATTGTTTAATAACGGTGATAAGATTTATCTACACTAAATTTCTAAATGATAGTACTATTAGGGGGGCAAGCAAATGCCACCTCTTGCCCTCCCATGCGCACGCGTATGATACTCAAATCTGCATCCAGGTGTATTGGGCAATTTTTTTATTGTTTTGGCAATAATAACTCCAGTTTTAAATATTTTCTTGTATTAAATATTTTTTTTGCTAAACAAGCTATAGAAACAGCGAGTTTAATATTTTTTCTAATTTTTTTTTAATATTTTTTTTATTTTAATAAACAATACAGTTGAATAATAGAATATGGTTTAGCAAACGCAAAAATAAAGTAATTTGTTATTAAAAAAACAAAATCAAATAGCAATTGCTAGAGTTTTTATTTAAAATTTTTACATGCATATATGGTTTATTCAATTTTGTATATGTATAAAATAATAATTGCTTTAATACGGTATGCGCCAAAATATACAGTACTGAAACTCGCGCATCTCGAACACGTGGTTGCGTTTGTCGACGGGGCATAGCTCCAGCTGCACGTGTTCGCAGTAGTGAAAAGGAAGTTGTGTTGTGCAGTTGTTGTTGGAAATGGGTCTCTCGACGGAGGAAAAAATATTCATTGTTGAGCATTATTTCCGCTCATACGGAAGCGGTCGTTTTAGAACACAGGTGGATTTCCGTACCGGATACAGATTGGACAACGCTTGACAGAGCCAGATATGCGAGCCAGTATGGTGTATTGTGGAACATGTTTGGCCATGGTGTACGAGGATCCAGATTTCTTGAATAATGTGTGGTTCTCCGACGAAAGTCACATTCACTTGAACGGCCACATCTATCGCCAGACAACTCGCTTCCTTGGTTTTGAGCGGCCAGATGTTATCGTCCAGAAACCGCTACATAGTGCACGTGTGACGATATGGTGTGGACACTTACATTATGCATACCGTGGTAAGAAAAACACGCTAATGTTATCCTCAGTAACGTATAATTCATAATAAGCAGCTTTGAGATGTACTTTTGTTCATCTTTTCATTTCAGTACTGTATATTTTGGCGCATACTGTAGTTTGTTTTTTTAAAAAGCAAAACAATAAAAAGTAGATTTATGCAAAAATAGCCATTGGAATAAAAAAAAATGTTTGAAAATTAAAGCAAATATACTGCTGGACAAAGAAAACCGGACACTTTAATATTTGACATCTGAATTGCAATTACTTATGAATTACGCTCTCAGTTTGGTAGTTTTCTGAAACTTTAGTTTTTGTTCTAATTTAACTTATTAATGTATGTAGAACATCCTCAAAGTTTTGTTTTCTGTTGAATATATTTCCAAAATAATTTAGTTAGCCTTCGAATCAGAATGTATGCGTTATCACAAAAAATGCAAGTGTCCGTTTTTTTTTTGTCCAGCAGTATATTAAAATATAATAATTAAAATTGTATAAAAACTTTTTTTTTAAAAAAAACAGCATTTTGTACTAGAAAAATTGCTGTTTGACGCTAATAGTATTGCTTCTACCAATTTTAAATAAAAAAATATTATATTTTTCTATAATATAGCGCCTTAAATTATCTCCATTCAATTACTTATAAACTTAAAACTTAAAACTTAGCTCTTAAAACTTAATAACTTAAAACACAATTAATCATTATATTATATATGCATTACTAAACTTATATATCCAAACTTACAAAACCTTGTATAAATTAAAAAAATAATAAACATTAACAATATATTATTAAATATCCATAAACCACCCTAAGCTATAACCCCAAATAACATCAACCCCTCCTTGGAGTTGCACAGGAAAGGTCATAAAACACGTGCGACATAGAAACTTTGCTTAGCTCCAACTTTGAGAGTTCGAGGAGGCTGGTGTCAGTCCGGCGAGAATTTGGTAAGAAATATCGGATTCATCGAAACTTGATCTCATGTCAAGGCGAAGGGTCAGGTTCCACTGTGAAGAAAAGGGGTGGGGATGTGAAAACATACATTAAACGAAGTGAATAGTTTTGAAACTTTAGTACTGTTACTATGGCTTTCAATATCTAAATAAAGACGCAGTCAAACGTCACATAACATTTTTTGTGTAGTAAGAATTAATATGCTTGGCCCTCTACCCCTCCCACAATTAATTAATATTTCCCTACAATGATAATGCCGTACTTACAGCATTTTAAAGAATATTAATTGACACGTGCTAATAAATAGTCTAATAGAAGACGAAAACATTAGTTCCAAACATATTTTCTTAATTTTATAATTGAGCTTCCGCCATTTTGTTGACGTCATAAATGCTACCAAAAATATACAGTACCTTCTCTTAGGTTTATGCTGAACAAATCTACAATACAACGACATGGGTGAAATTTAATCTATCGGAATAAGACCATACACCCCTCCCCAACTCCCCAACAACTCTAGGACTATTGCTAATGACGTAACATAACAAGAAATCTTCCATTATTCGTTCTTCTAGTTCATTTTTACCTAAATTATGACAAACTAGCTGATTACCCGGCGTTGCCCGGCTATTTATTTATCCCAATGTTGTATTAGACAGGAAAATAATGAATTTTAACTATAGTTTAAAATGTAACTAATTTTAAATGTTATCGTGAATGTCACCAATTAACTTAGCGACTCCGAAAACTATGGATTCGACACTAATCTAGGTCATTTGTGGCATTTTATTTTTCACCCTCTGTCCCCTCCCCTCATGCCGATAGCTGATGAACTTGGAGTTGAACCGCATTGGGAGTGTCACGAAAACTATGGATTCCATTCGCAACACAGCCTGAATGTTAGACAACCCGAGAAACACTATCGTTGTGCGAATTGCATAGAGTCACGGATGTCGGTTTGTGCGGAATTTAATATCGGTGGTTCTTAATTCTTTTTTACATGTCACCCTTTCCCACTCCCATCCCTATGGGTGCCAGGGGTGTCTTACCTCCACAGTATTTCTTCCCAGGTTGCAAGTGATACGCGTACCACGTTTGGTTGAAATCACTCCAGGCGTTCGAGAGTTATACCGGGACAAACAAATATACACACCCACAAACACACCCACACCCACACACACACACACACATCCATTTTTATATTATGACAAATATAATGAATATTTTTAATTGTTTCTTGATTATAAGATAGATATGTACTGTCAGGTTCACAATATTTTGGTGCCATGCCAGTAATTGTGTTGTTATGACACAAGATATTACATATATATATATATGTATAAAAAGTAATGTTTATATGAAGTTCGAGGTATTTGCATGATGATGTGAAAGTTATGGATTAACAAAATTTAATAACGCCTTGGCTCAAAAGAATTTTCAGAGCCAAGCCCTGTCTGATTTGAACAACAGCCGGGTCGTGAGTGTTCCTTTGTACGTGTCCCTTCATCACAATTCTATCTAATCATTATTCATCCTTATTCTCGCGATTAGCCTAAAGAGGCAGGAAAATGACGAGCAAAAAAAAAAAAAATGGAAGTCACAAATCATGCATTGGCTCTTGGCATGCTTGGTATGTCTCAACTCAAGACTCAAATATCCGATGCTCTTGTCCTCCTGAGGTTTCTTTCTGTAAAAATAAGAAATATTAACGCCTCCTGCTTTTTCAGTGTGTTTAAAAGAAAGAGAGAAAAGGAAAGAGATATAGAAGGGGGAGACAGAAGGAAATAAAATAAAAGAGAGATTAAAAGAAAGAGGGAGAAGGGAAGAAGGAGAAGCAAAGAGGGGAGGGAGAAGTAAAGAGAGAAATAGGGACAGAGAGATGGAGAGACAGAGATGGAAAGCGAGATAAATAGAGAGAGAATGAGAGAAACGAGAGAGAAAAGGAAAGATACATAGAAATGGGGAAAGAGAAGGAAAGGGAGACAAATATGGAAAAGCAGAAAAGAGAGATTGAAAGAGAGACAGAGAAGGTAAGCTACAGAAAATAGGAGAGAATGAGAGAGACAAGAAAGAGAGAGAAAAGGAAAGATACATAAAAAGGAGAAGAGAGAAGGATAGGGAGCGAAATATAGAAAGAGAAGAAAAGGAAGAGATTGAAAGAAAGGGAGCGACGGGAAGAAAGAGAAGTAAAGAGGGGAGAAAGGAAGGAAAGAAAGACAGCGAAGGAAAGTGACAGAAAAATAAAGAAAGAAAGAACGAGAGAGATAAGAGGTAGAGAAAAGGAAAGATACATAGAAAGGGCGAGAGAGAAACAAATGGAGCGAAATATGGAAATAGAAGAAAAGAGAGAGAGATTGAAAGAAAGAGAGCGAAGGGAAGAAATAAAAATATAGAGGGAGAGGGAGAAGTAAAGAGAGAAGAAATGAGAGGAGAGAAGGAAAGAAAGACAGAGAAGGAAAGGAAGCAAAAATGAAACAGAGAGATAGAAAGAGAATGTGAAAGAAATAGAGAGGGGGATTAATAGAGAAGAAATATATAGAGAGAGGGATGAAGATAGTATTTTTTCCTTTTCTTTTTTTAAAAAAAATCTATACGTGAACTTCCGCATTGTGCTTATGAATGTGGGGCTGCGGTATCGAGAGTACTACTTTATCAGCCTCAGGCATGTAATTTACTAGAGGTATAACTTAATTTATTGTTTATGAAAATATTTTCATGTTGAGTCAGGTTCGCGTTAAATAAACAAAAAACATTTTGCGCAAGAGTAATTTTAGATTAATTACTTTCCTATTGCGTTGTTATTCTACATCATGTTGCCTCAGGGATCTCCCACACAGCCCAACATAAGCAAACACAAATTTTACGGTAAATAACCTTTGAACCGTATGGACGGATTAACAAAATGAAACATCCATACCTTGAATATGATTCGAACATGGATCTTCTGACTTCGTAGCGCGTAACTGACTCCGAAATCGACATCCTTATATACACAAAATAAATATTTTCTATAGCCAAAGAAATTACAGCAAATTTGAGCACTTAACATGCATGAAATGGAGATACCATAATAGTACTTCTGACTCATAATATACATTACACGACACCATTGTATAAAGAGATTGTAAACTAAACCCATTTTGCTCCTATAGGACTCCAAATTCATGAATAACTCTAGGATAAATCTGTTTGTCTACTCGCATATAAATATTGAAACATTTTCTACCCATTTCTTAATGTTAGTTCTTACGATGGAGAACAAAATGAAATATGCAAATGCGTTGCCAATTGTAATATTGGAGTTTACATATGAATATAGAATGAAAAAGAGAAAAAGGGAGAAAGAGAGAGAGAAGGAAAAAGAAACAAAGAAAGAACACAAAAGAAAAAGAAATAGAGAGAGGGAACGTAAGAGAGAAAAATAAAAAGAAAGAGGTAGAAAGAAAAAGAGAGAGATGGGGAAGAAAAGGAAAGAAGGAAAAAGTGAATGAAAGAGAAAGAAAGAAAAAGAAATAGAGCGAGAGGGGAAAGAGAAAGAAATGGAGAAGATAGAAATAGAGAAAGAAAGAAAGGAAAATACAATAGAGAAGGAAAGAGAAATAAATAAAAAAGATAGAGAACGAAAGAGAAAGAGGGAGAGGCCCAAAGAGACTTATTAATAATCATGTTCGCGACTGAATTTCATTTTGTAAATTGGACAACAAATAAAGTTACGCTTGCTGTTTGTAAAATATGTGAACGCCTTGATTCACATTACAATACTTATCGCAATATTTTAAAATTGATCCGTTCTTTGTTCTGGATGCTTAAACGTATCTTTCGGGATGCATTTTGATTGGCCTAAGATAGTTTTAAAGTTCACTTTATGAACATATAAGTTAATCGTTACTCGACCTGCAGTTTATAGTGGGATCCGAACCACTATGTGCATCCATCGAGGATCAAATCTGCGAGCCTTGATTACAACTTGACAACATTACTACTGCGCCATGAAGAGGCCCAATTTTTGTAATCAAGAACGTTTCCTTTCTCTTGGACATTAACTCTCATTGCAGTATTTAGTCTGCAATTAATCTAATTATTAAATCAATAAATGAAGTTAAAATCAATAGGCATAATCAGTAGTTTGATGTTACCTCTTTAATTTAGTCTTCCCAATAAACAGTTGTAATTTAAGAAGTACAAGCACCTCGGACTCACAATATAACTCTTCGAACTACAAACTTCACAACAAAAGAGTTACGTACAGGGTGTTCATATAATCTGAAGAAAAGGCGATTTTGTTTTCTGATTGCAATCAGTAAGTGTTGCGGAATGGACACCATGATCACTTGGACCTCAACCCCATGGACTTTGCCATGTCGGGAATTTTGTAATTTGGGGTGCATGTTGAGAAAATCTCGAATCTGGTTAATTTGCATTAATGGATAACTGTTCTGCATCCTTCAAATTTGAACATGAAACATTTGAGCAAGTAGTTGAAACTGGAAGCATTTTTTTCCGTGCTGTTCATAAGTTCTTACATTTGTTGCATACTTTACGGTCACCTTGTATTTTATACTATACAGTCATTAAGAAGAAATCATTTCAAATTTTATTAATTTATTTTATTTTACTGCACAATGTTTGATTACAAACGTAATTTTATTTCATGTTATTGTTAAAACAGTGCCATCTAGATGTGAAAAAGGCGACAAGTTACAATTTCAGGTTAATGAATGTTTTTATAAGGAAAGTAATGGATATCGTTGTTCTTAATAACTAGTATCTTTGAGAAATGGTTACAGTAGTGCAAGGCGAATGAAATCCGTGCGTAATTCTGTCCTCAGCGAACCATAGCTACGGATGGGCATGAGTCAACAGAGAAAGGGTATGAATCAGTCCCAAGGGGGCCCCAATCGTGGGATTGAACTTGGAGGAATGATGAGAAAAGACCTCGTAAAAAAAGGGGGGAGCGTTCCCTGCGGTACTAATTCCAGTCACTTCTCTCTCCCCCTGACCCTTCAATTTCGCTCTAATCCCTCTGTTGAAGGGCGCATTACAGCCCCTTTCCCACCATTGACCCTTGTCCTTCCTGAGAAAGAAGAAGTCGTTAGTGACCCTTTGCAATATTTGCAATTTGGCGGGCCCTGTAGGGTTGCGCAGGGGTTGGTTGTTACTCTTGTGTACTCGGCATCCTTTGGTATATGATCTGGGAACTGAAACCGCTGGTCGAGAGGGAGTGCCATTCAGATACAAAAGACGTCGTCTACTGAATGTGTTGGTCTGGGGTTAAACGTTCTCTGTGGGTGGCAGGCGCATATATTCTAGGATAACTAGGCTCTTGGCAAAGACTGAAGCCAAGAGATTTAATTCAGAAGAAAATTTGATTAGAAAATGTGGACAAACTTGTTCATTTCGATGAGACGATGGTGGTGCTTCAGAAGTTGAAAACCTGATTTCTTAGGAGTTGGAAACCTCATTTCTTTGGAGTTGGAAACCTCATTTCTTAGGAGTTGGAAACCTCATTTCTTAGGAGTTGGAAACCTCATTTCTTAGGAGTTGGAAACCTCATTTCTTAGGAGTTGGAAACCTCATTTCTTAGGAGTTGCAGACCTGATTTCTTAGGAGTTGCAGACCTGATTTCTTAGGATCTGGAAACCTCATTTCTTAGGAGTTGGAGTCTTCATTTCTTAGGAGTTGGAGACTTCATTTCTTAGGAGTTAGAAACCTGATTTATTAGGACTTAAAAACTTGATATCTTGGAAGTGGGAAACCTGATTTCTTAGGATTTGGCATCCTGTTCGGGCTTCATCAGGAAGTTCCAACCTTAAGTACTATCCAGCCCTGTTCTGACTATGTCGAAGCTTCATCTTCGCCATTCTCTGAAAGCAATACTATTGCCAGGAACAGGGAATTGTGGAGTAAAAAAAATTACAGGAAAAGGGCAAAACATCAAAAATTGTGTGCATTTTCCTTTCAAAAGTGTGTCCAACTACCATGGGTTTTTGGTTGGTTGGTTGATTTTGTGTTTTATGTCCACTTCATGCACAGTAAGGCTAATCGGGACTGGACCTACAGTTTAAAGTGGGATCCGAACCACTATGTGCCTCCACGGAGTATCGAACCCGGTACCCCTTGATTACAAAGCGACGACGCTACCACTACGCCATCGGGAAGGCCCTTATCATAGGTTTTTGTCAGATAAAATACTAAAATACCGGGTTGTGCAACAGTTGAGTAAATGCGTGGAAAACAAGGAACTTCAAGGTTGAAAAGTCAATTATATGGTGTTGTTTCAAAATCCCCGAAAAAAACTTGAAGTTACGTACTCCACAAGCGGAGATAAGATCCTTCGAGACTTGTCGAGACAAATTCAGTGTTGCCACTTATCCCTTTCGCAGGGAAATTTCGACTTAATTTTAAGCTAAACGGGAAATTCCATGAAAAATAACAAAATTTCATGGAAATTTGAAGCCATCAGGCTGAAGACTGGAACAGATTATATGTATTAAAGCTTATATCAGTTCCTCTTTCATAATAATTTGTTGTTAGTTCTTATTTCTACCCTTGAATATAAGTCTATTGTATAGTTCGTACATATTCAGTTAAAAACGACGATGAAGAAGGATGACATACTTATGAAATGGGCGATGGAACAAACACAATTATACATTCATGCTATGGTCACTAGGATTCGAATCTGGGGCATCCAGTACGGTAGCTGTATAAGCAAGTACGAGTATGGTATAAATTTGTTTAACATTTTGATTTTATATATATACGAACATGGGGCAACAAAAATATTGCTCGCACTACTACTGGTACTACTAATACTTATTATTATTATTAGTGTGCGATTTCTTTATATGAAGGGAAAAAATGGATGAAAATGGGAAATTTTACCTTCAGATTGTGGAAACAGTGGACAGATCTTTGTAAAATCGAAACGAGACGAATGTCCGAGACTCTGGAAACTTCGACATGACATTGAAAAGTGTACCTAAACCAAATTAACTTTACCAATACGATGTGTAGCTGATTCTTGAGCGAAATTTTAAGTAAAAACATATTTTCTTCTTGCCTCAGAAGTTGGCCATACTCGGTAGGAGCACCGACAATGTAACTGGAATATAATCTGCAAAGTTTTATTTAAAATAAAAATGCATAATTTTTACGTTTGGCTCATAAAACACAAATTTCTAGGCAACGAACATGCATGTATTTGAGACATTCCAGACAAGAAAAAGTTTCCAAATTATTTGTGTAAACGTATATTTTAGAGTTAATGAACAAAATAGACGAAATACTGTGAGATACTTCAAGATTTGTTAAAAGATGGATGTTTACAAAACGATTTGGGATACCGCAAATCTCTAAGTTTCTTGTGTGGTGAGATAGAAAAACTGGACACTTCCACACAACTGTTTTGCGAAACAGTAGAGGACATTAGTGCAGTTGAAAGCAAGTTGAACTCTCTATCAGGAACACCCTTGAAGCTACACCCTGCACTTCAAATATGTGTGATGTGGAATGGTCATTTTCACAAGTCATTGTTCAGAGATGATCGGCGTACACTTTCAATGAACAATTTGGAAATGTGCTTTGTTGCTCATTGTAATCAACAGAATGAGCATCTAACGTCCTGCAGTCACTAGTGAGTATCTATTTATTGGTTTGACAGAATTTTGAATCCGATCCTTACTGATTGGGCAGGTTCAAATGACAATGCAAAATGCAAATGGCAATTGCGAACCCATGTAGCGTTGTTACATATATTCAGGATAAACGTACGCGTTTCGTCGAAACGAGTTCTTAAACAGGAAAATGATAGTTTGCCTTAATGACCGCTAAAGTCTGTGAACATTTTTACCATGACCCATGGAATTTCTTCTTCAAACTATGTACCATATCTTGAGACAAGATCGAGACATAATTTGAATAGCGATTACCCTATAGTACTAATTTATTGCAATTAAACTGATTAGCCAGTGTGTTCAGAAATCACAAAATATTGATTTCCATATTGTGGTTGTACAGAAGACACAACGTCAACTTGTTTCTTTTACCGAGCCCATATCCCGGTTATTATGTTCAGAGGGACTATTCTGCATATTAACGTTAAGTCCCCGTTCTGAAAATATCTTGCACCATTCCATTTACGCCCTATGTTTCTATGTGTGTTTCTGGCTGTAAGACCTCGAAGGTGTAAGATCGATCCCGATGGAGAGCTGAGTTTTTCCTCTCTCTTAGTTGCCTAGTTTTAGCGGCTTTAAGGCCATTACAGTTTCATATCAAATGGTTATCTGGGGTGTGATTATCTAGCCTTCCTCTGCGTCCATAATATATTTGCGGATTCTTACCTCCTCGCCTCTCGCAGCCACGCATGGAAGGGGATGCGTGTACATACACAAATATGTATACATATGCATGAATGGCACTCATGAATTATGAAGTTCTCACTGCATTTGGTAGTTGTCGAAACCCCGAAGGGGAAACCATTTGAAAAAATGTTATAAATTCAGCAACAAATATTTCCAATTCTCTTAATGGTCTTTCTAAGTTTTCCACTCCATCAATGCTGACCTTTGTGCATCCTGGAAAACCTCAATCAGCACTAACTGCATTACTCCACCCTGAAAGCCACTCTCTTTGAAGGCCCGCTGGACGGAGTAAGTGACAGCCCTGACCAACACCTGCTGGTCGGATTATTAAATTACGTTTTCACCGCACCACGCACACAACATGCGTATCCCATCTGCGTGCCGGCTTGAAATGGACGAAACTGGACCTCGCGGTTAAGCTTGGATCTGACAGGGAGATCGACAATGGGATTCTGTTCCATGTGTAGTCCCGACACGTGCTGACCATAGGATCTATGTACGTTGTATTTGAGAGCAATGTCATCACTGTTTTCGCCCCCACCCACGGAACTTTTGATCCTTACATCCCCAAAACACAGAAAGAATCTGATTTTGTTTTCCAGCGTTGCTTCATTTAGCTCAACAGCGACCGGTGCGTGACACTTCCACCTGATGCAACTTGTTTTGTTTTGTGTACATACATTTCTATTCTTGTATCGAAACATCTGTGGTGTGGTGTTAGTCACAGATGCTCTAACAAATAAATCAGTCACATTTGTGTTTATGCAGTTGTTGCAGATGACCTCAAGGGTCATCAAAATTGTAAAAGTTTAGCAACCAAAATATCACCTGTCACCACTAAAGTATACTTTTCCAAAAATGTTTACAGCCTCTCTCTCTCTCTATTATTTGAGCGTTTCATGTTCAGTTGTTTATTTGATTAACTCTACAGTTTGAACTGATTGTATCTATGTATATTGCTACACAAAACGTAAGGAACATCAAGGGAACAGAAGGAAACAAACACAAAAAAGGGTTCACCCTGTGTACCATTTTACAATGTTGCTGGTCATTTTCGTTGCATGTTCCATCTGTATCGTATTGTTGTTCATAAGCCCTGATCAAGAGCATCCCAAACATGCTCGATAGGATTGAGGTCCGGTGAGCATTCAGGCCACTCAATACGGGTGATATCTTCTGTTTATAGGAATTCCGACACAATACGTGCGCGGTGCGGGGGTCATCCATAAGCAGAAACTCCGGACCAAATGCTCCACGGAAATTAGGAACTTATGAAAGCAAAATGCTGTTTTTCCCAATTTTCGATTGGGCTGAAGCCTCATCAATCCCTCTCTGCGTACGCCAGTGTAGCGTGACAAAGCTTAAATAAACTTGGGACGATGATGTGCAAAAGAGATATTTCATTGTAATGTTATTCTCAAGATTTACAATATTCTCTAGTACTCCACTTCCTCTCATAATCTCTTGGTGTTCCTTAAGTTTTGTGGAGCAGTGTAATTCGCTAACTGTAAATGTTGTTATGAAAAATTTTCTGTTCGATTCTAGGGTTCAGGCCACCACACAAACACACACGGTAGGGTATGCAGGAATTTTCTCTAAGGTGGTTGGAATTCTAAAGGTGGATAATAGTCTAGCTGTGTTTCGAAAGGGCCTGGGATACACAAAAAAGTATTTTGTATTTACCATTCTTATTCTTCATTTTAGAAGTTATTCAAAGACAAAAACTGCAATTCTAGGTCATTGTAAGGGTTTTGTTTTTCAAAGGTTTTTTACTGCATTCATTCGAAAATTTTGATTTTTTTCGAAATTTCGGGTTGGGTTGTAGCACGCGCACACAGGATTTTTTTTTCGGATGGTGCTAGAATTGTTAAGGAGGATATAAAATAGCTGCATTCTGGGAGAGAGGCAGATACACAATAATGAGATATTTGGTATATGAATATTTTGAACTTTTCACTAACAAAAATGATAATCGGGGGTCCAATGTAATAGGGTTTGCATTTACCAATTCGGTTTTTCCCGAGTTCTTTACTTTCATTAAGAAACATTCTTTTACTCAAAATTCTCCCTCCCAGCATACACAATAAACACGCATACACGTGTTCATATACTGTACCAGTCATATGTTGTCATACATATTCGTTTAATCCTTCATGTCGGAACATAACCCGACAACCCTTTCCTAGTACAACATTTACTTTAATGATTTTACCTGTTCGATATCCCATCCTTTTTAAAATAACATCTTAACTAGACGATCTCCAATTCGTTCGATATACACACTGCAAAACTATTCCTAGGATATCAGCCACACTCTGAATCAGTCCATAGGAATTCGTGCCACTGTTTCTTGTTGTTTTAAATATCTGAATTGTGTGAGCGAGCAGGTGGAATACAAATGTCAATATAGGCAGAAATCAAGTGATATGGCTGGCCATACAAAATACGCTAGCCTTTCTTCATCATGGTACATCCATTTCATCATGAAATATCTATCGTTACTCTCCGGTCCACAACGGGAAGGTTCCATGGAGAATAACAGATGGCGGTGTACAGAACCTTGTAAAACAGGCTCTGTTGAGACTTAGCTAATGGCCTGACTCACTCCATACCCAGATTTTTCTTATATCTAAATTTGTTACACTTCGGTCAATTATCATAATTTTCCTTAAAAGATATATCACATTAATACCTAATGAATGTTATAGGGTAGTTTGCTAAGCCATTTTAGTTTTTGTCTATTTTAAGAAAAACGTCCACAAAGTGTCCGTGCTTGCTCAGATATACTTATGTAAAAAAAAAAGTCTCCCTTATTGCACAATACTAGAGAAACCTTGCGTTCTGGCGTCACGAGAAATACGCTTATATTTAGGCTAAACGCCTAAATTGTTAGATTAGGCTAGCTAGGTTTAGTTCTCTTAGCATAAATGATAAATTTTCAGTGTATTTGTGCTAATAGAACCAAACCTAACAGACCTAACCTAGCAACGTAGGCTTGTCTCGTCTGACGTCAGAACGCAAAAGCTGCTCTAGTGTTGTGCAATAAGGGAGACCCGAGAAAAATAGACAAGTGTAATAATTTCACCTAGCACTGTGCACGTTGATGTGTATTCGTGTTCTCTTGATGCGTTAGTTACAGGGCTGTAGGGAAGGGTATACGCCGTATATCCCCAGGTTAACGTTGCTCATTAAGCGTATACTTTTCTACTTTTGTTTCTTTATATTTATTTATGTAATTTTGCCAATACTTCAGTGATTATATTAGGCTCCTATGAAATACTTCTGGATTCACGTGATCGGGAACATAATGTCGAGAAGGTTCACCAGTTGATCAGTTTAAGCCTCAGGAATATGCTAAGATATGGCTGCAAAACCACCTTCTGCAAATGAAGCTTATTTCAGAGTATAGTAATCCCTCAGTAATCCGGCAGATATCAGACCAGAGGACTGCCGGATTAACGAAAACGCCGGATTAGTGGAGGTTCATTTAAAAAACAACTCATTTTAATAGCACAATTTATGTTTATTGCACAAAATATGTACGTATGTACATATATTAAAATGGAAATTAGTGTGCAACAATGACGCGTACAGATCGCTATACTGAGCCTAGTGTTTTCCTCGTGCCAAGGTCTATGATACCGACATGCAGTAACTTGTTTTCCCTTTCACGCTCCTCACTCGCTCAACGCCGGACTACTGGAGGGGCCGGATTGGCGAAGTGCCGGATTATAGAGGGACCACTGTATGTGCAAAACGTTATTGTGACAAGTGTAGTGACGTATCCAAAGAGGCACGTTGAAATGTTTTCGAGAAGAAGAATTTATTGCTCAATGTAAGCTGTGATTGTTCAAAGCGTTATTAGCAGTATTATTAAAGCTATTAACAGTGTACAAACAATTCACAAAAACAATATGAACAAGAAAAAAAATAACATACTGTACTTTATACCTTACATTTGTGCAATGCAAGAATTAAAATACACGTTTCAAATTTATAAATACCTTATATATAATAAGTAAGGCTCGGAAGTTGATAAAAATCTTTTTTTTCTGAGCATTGAAAACAATTTTAAACCTGATATCAGTCCATTTGCCATAAGTTAGAACCTAAAAACATTGTTTTTGTTGTGAATTGTTTCGAATGTTTCTGCCTTTCTTAGTTTTCACTTCATTTTTCAGTATTTTTGCCTTCTTTATTGCATTTCTCTTCATGTTTGAGGTTTATTTTTCTTCTCCGCTGTTGTTTCGTGAATTTTGAATGCATTTGGTAGAATAATTTATGTATTTAAATTTCCTGGCATGGCCTCTTCAGCACGTTCGGCATTAATCGAAAATACGGTCAATGGAAATGCACAATATTATTTTTTTATTGAAAGTTTCGCAATGGATTAAACAATTAATTGTGGTACATTTATTTTTCCTCCAGCATTTAAAATACTTTGTGTGAAGTCGAGGTTCCCTTGTTGGCCACTGTAATCACTTTAATCTTGGGTTTTAGTCAAAACATAAAAAATATATATAATCTGATGTACGCGATACACAACTGTATTTTCAGATGCTGAGCGACTACTCTATCGTTCTAGGCTCACTCTGAAAGCAGATGAATCACTTGCACAGAGAAATCTTGAAGTAAAAATAAAAGAAAGCTACATTAACACTTAAATGCTTCTTTCCCTTTGGTTCATAGTTTAAAACACCAAACAACAGGTTTTGTTTAATTATTCAACTAAAGGTCTTTTCCGCTCTTACGGTGGGCAGTCCTAGTTCTGGCAAGGGGGGCGGAGCGGGTATTACGCCGCAGAATAACCAGACAACAGCAGTGGCGCCGAGAGACTCGACGCGGCGGAGAAAAGTACTACGTGAACCTCGTTCTACTGACTGCTGCGCCTCTTATCACGCTGGATTGGTCGCTTACCCGCTCCCCACTTTTCTTGCCAGCTTATAGTGCGCCCGCCGTAAGACTGGAAAAGAGCTATAGTCTGTTGTAATTTATGAAAAAGATCGAGCTTTCATTCTAAGGGCAAAAATTATTTTTAGGTAATTTTTTACCATTTTAATTATTTTTAGGTAATTTTTTAATATTTTAATTATTTTTAGGTAATTTTTTACCATTTTAATTATTTTGAAGTCATTCTATAGGTCATTTGTTGAGATTTTCTAGGTCATCAACTTTCGAGCAGTAGTAATAAGCCTCATCATCGTCGTGATCAGTGTTCTATCATCAACGGCAATTTTGTGCAGAAAAAATTCCAAGACCCTTTGAATTTATACTGATTTATAATTGCTCTGAGGCAAAATTTTCAGTTTGGCCATTATTTTTATCGAGGACGAAAAATATAAGAATGCCACGTGGAAAATAAAATAGATGTCTCTCTCAATTCCTTTATTTTGTTAGTGTCCTTTGCAGAACAATTTATCAAACCGACTGAAAATTATTGAAAACTAAGATATCTTGAAGTTGATTAGTTAAATTTGAGTTTGAAATTCTTATACAATTACCAATTTTTTTGTAAATTAGTTTATTCCATAATGTTTGTGACTTGTGTTTGTAGATGTATTTCGAATCTTAGTATGTGAAATGGCAAATGTAAACTCTGTACCTTCAATTATATGTTTGTGGCTTTGAATTCTTGGAAAGTTCGCCTTGAAAACCTGGAATTATACGTGAATTTTATCAAGGTTCTAGAGTAGCAAGCCTGGTACACTTGTGTCAGATTTATTCCTAAATTATTAGTGGTTTAGAGTGAAAATATAGCGCTTGATAAAGAAGATGCTTCTGCTTTCATGAGTGGAAGAAAGCCCATTGAAGCCACCTCTGTACAGCAAAGTCAGCACCTCTGATCCGAAGCTCCTCCAAGGTGCATAAACATTTAAATTGCTTCATAGAGGAAAAAAAAAAAGAGTCCGCAATGCGGATGGTGCAAACCCTCCCCTTTTGAAGAAAGAGGGAAATAAAAGTCAAATTTGTGAGTTTACACAGCTTTCTGGGGGAATAATTTCATTTGGTGATAATGCAGCCTATTACGTCAGCGATGGGTGGATGGCGCGCGTGAAGAATGAGCAGCGTTGCCCCGACTCGAATGCAAGTTTCATGTCCCGGTTTTTCACCCTCGGCTTGCAATCCAGTCCATAGTGTTTGCTCTGCCGACTGAAGATTACCCCCGCTCGGATTTAGCAGCAAGATCTATGTAACTGACCGTACTTGCTGCGATGCAGATAATAACCTTTTGTTTTCATTAAAGTCTTGGAACTTGGGAACGCATCGGAGAAATTTTAATCCGAAAGGAACACAAGAATTACGCGATACGCCCAAGGTTTATACTTCGTTTAACGAAATCTTAAGATTATAAGTTCAGACTCAGCATCTAGCTGTTGGATAAATTGGAAGGAGATAAAATGTTGTGTGATTATTATGAACCAATTAGGATATTTCCTACGCCTTGTTTATTTTTAACATGTATATATTTTGTTTGTTAATTTACCATTAATATATTTTATTTGTTTGTATTATGAAATTTATAGTTTGTGGATTTATATGTCATATAAGAAGAGGAAGTGATGAATAGAGTAAGGCAATCTAACAATGCATACTGCCAAAAAAGGGAAATAGACACCAAAACTAAACTACAAGTGTATAAGTCAATAGTGAAACCAATATCACTGTGCAGGAGTGAAACTGGCCAGTAAGAGGAAAATAAGTAAGACAAATAACGACAGTAGAGATGAAATGCTTCCGTAGAATAGTTGGTAAAAGAAGAAGAGATAGAGTACGTAATGAAAGATTCAAAGAAGAATTAAATCAGAAGAAAATAAACCAACAAAAGACAACTAAAATGGTTCGGACATGTGCTAAGAATGGACGAAGCTAGAAAAGCAAAACAATTTATGGAAGCTAGAACAGAGGGAGTGGGCACAAGAGGTAGACCCCGGAAGACATTCGAAAAAGGAATAGAAGAAATAGGACAAAAGAAAGGAAAAGGACTAAGAGAAATGAAGATGATGTCAAAGGATGGAAGAAGTGGATAGAGGCAACCCCGACGCTATGAGGAAAAAAGGGAAAGAGGAAGAAGAAGAGAAGAAGAAGGATTTATATAGATTAAAGGTGATGCCGCAAGCGGAAGCCATTTCCGGTTTCCAGACCTATCTCGAACAGAGAAAAAGGTTCCTTGTATTGTGATAGAATGATAGAACAAGAATAAACTTTAGTAAAGGTAAGAAAATTATCTTTTAATTCTTCTGATATCCAGAGAGGGCTCGTTGTAGCCGCAACATAAAGGAGTCTCTCATAACCCTACCGTGCACGAAGATTGGCCAACAACCGTGTCGTGGCAATCCTGTGGCTCCGACCAAAAGGAACGTCACACATTTCTAATAATATTTTTTCTCAACCAAGGCGTTGAATTGAACAAATTTAGCGCTGGTTTAGAATTTTAATTTTCATAGAAATGTCCTTTGAAGTAGTACGTTGCTGGGCGATGTTCAATATGCAGCCTGTTTATAGAATTCGTAATCTGAATTACCTAAAAATATGGTAAAACCCAGTCTTATAATGGTCGAAGACACAAGTGGGCTAGAGAAAACGCCAACCGTGCTTCAAAAATTTTAAATGGGTTTACTCTAACTATTAGTCGTGACGCCATTATTAAAGAATAGTTTTATAGAGAATTATTGTCCAGTCGGTAGCGAGTCAGTCATGTGTGAGACCAGGTTTTGGTGACATCAGTTAGGATTTGATTTTGATTTGATGTGTTGTTTTAAGTCCACTTAAGGCTAATCGGGACTGGACCTACAGTTTAAAGTGGGATCCGACCCACTATGTGCCTCCTCCAGGTATCGAACTCGGGACACCTTCATTACAAGGCGACGACGATACCACTGCTCAATCGTGGAGGCCTGATATCAGCTAGGAATTTTTATCGACAATGCCTCTACGTACAAGTCTCTCTGTGCCAACCTTGCCTGTGATTAATGTGTACGTGGGGTGGGGCCTTCTCTAGTGTGTGCCGATGTCTTCTGCTGATCACATCAACTTCACTATGACCAAGAACGAGAATATGTGGAGCCCTACCTTTTGACTTTTGTTTTATCTTTATGAAATCTCTAATTACATTATTCACACAAAAATGATCATGCAGTTTTGTTTTTATTTTAGTGTTTTTAGTTTGCATATATTCCATTACAATTATAAAGGTTTCTTTCTTTCATTGTCACCACTTACTAGCGGTACAAGTTGAATTGAATTGAATTGAATTGTTGTTTTAAGACCACTTTATGCACAGAAAGACTAATCGGGACTGGACCTACAATTTAAAGTGGGATCCGAACCACTGTGCCTCCACCGGATATCGAACCCGGGACCCCTTGATTACAAGGCATCAACGATACCACTGCGCTATCGAGGAGGCCCTTAGAGGTACAGAGTACCAGACACTATATTGCATCAGATGCATTGGAAAAAAAAAATTCCTGGACCTACTTGGAATCGGGTTTGGGGGAACTAATTTCTTTAGTTTTATGTTGGTGAATCTAGGTTTAACGTGCCTTACTTTCCACGTACTGTCCCCAGTTCGAATTCAGAAAGGTATTCTCGTTAAAGTTGGAATTACAGGGCAAATTTGGCTTCGAAGTCTGAACTACATACAAAGTGGATTTCTAAAGATCGTACACAACCTTCATGTAAATTGTATGATGTTTGAGAGACTATAGCTTAAAATAGATTGCAAAGAATTCAAAATTTATAATACGTGCTAGGATTTTTATTTAATTACATATGTTATGCAATTGCACATGATCTGCATGTATGCATGTAAGATGACAAATGCAGGCGTATTACAATATTAGGAACGATATACGTATATTTGAATTTCGTACAACATTTTTACTTATTGTGAAGTGTCTTACAGTGATTGCAGTACATATTTTTACATAGAATGTGGTATTTGGGTATTATTTTCTCTGAGTGATGTAGATGTATTTGTGGGACAGCCATTCAAGATATGATTTTTCTAAAATGGTTGCATATTGTAGAACCACACCCAGACTGTTACATTACAAATTTAACCAATTTAACAAGATCATGCAGTCCAGAACTCAAGAAATATCATACGTAGGAATTAATGTAATGACCGAAAACTTCGAAAATATTATATTTCACATTTCAATGTCTACATATTTGTTTTGCATATTAATGTGATTTTTGCTATTTATTTATTACATATTGTGTATGTTTTGGCTACATAAAATTCGGATCTTAATTATAAATGAGAACACTGCGGATTGATATGTTGTGCGAGCAACTTCAAACGCAGCAATTAGTACAGTCGGAGTTCAAGTACAGAAAACAGAACTCGTAATTTTGTATCCTTTATTTTCCTCTGTCAGCTGTTACATAAACATTAAGCACAGTTAAAAGGTTACGCGTTGAAGATGGTATTTCTAAATGTAAATAAGTATGCACAGTAACTCTGAAGCACATATTTTGAAAAGTTAATTCATGAATGGGTCAGTTACAAAGACTGACTTGTCTTTGAATGGCTAGAATCGGAGTATTAGCGATAGGATAAGGAAATTGCAGTACTGTTATGCCTTATGTTCAAGGCGATGTGCTCGTATTTCAGTTTGGCACAGATTTAAAAAAAAAAACGTGAACTCAAGTATCCTGAACGTTCTGCAACCAGCTTAACTCTCCAGTACCACGGGCTGCCAACGCTCAAGGGTAGTTAGTTCCTATCGCAATTTAAAGAAACGCACATGTTACCACTTGTTTTCGTGTCTGCGCCTGTCCATAAATTGGAGCGTAGGTAGCAAGCAGCTTTCCTTGTGGCAGGATGAGCGTGCATGTAAAGACCGGAACCTTTTTACTTTATCTCATTATGCAGCGTGATAGTCACCTTCTTTTCTTTTTACCGCGGAGCACTCGTGATAACAGCCAATAACCTTGACATAATTCAGAACCCCATTATTAATTTTTTAAATACACTTTCCTTTTTGTTGCTGTACTTTACATGAAACTATTTAGACTGGACTTGCATTTAGATTTGTTAAGTGGTTGGCATTATTACATCTTAAGAAACATTTGTTATAATTTTCAATAAGAGAACAGTCAGATTTGAATGATCTAAATGTCATTTCTGGATTGACACGAAGGGATTTTTGACAGAGTAGTTAGTATAATTCGGACCAAACGCTAGAATCATGTGTGTTCGTATTCACGTATTCCCTCAATTGATCTTTCATCATCATCATCGTCGCGTTTAGTCAAGGGATGTAAAGCGGCGTATATATCAAAATTCAAAGAAATTCATGAATTTGGACAATTTGAGTTTTAATATTTAAATAAGTGATTTGCAGTTTGTGACTCTTATTCGTTGGCGGTTTGATTTGATTTGATTTGTTTGTTATTTAGGGTCGTTACTCTGCTACTTTTGGCTAATCGCGGCGATGAGGAAGAGTGATGATATCATGATATGGATGATGTGACACCCACAAAGATCATCCATGCCCAGTCCGGAATTCGTAGCGGGCGTTTGGGTTTTACATAGAGACGAAGAAGGAAATATATACTCTTACCCAGGAATCTCTGGAGCGAGAGAACGGAAGCAAATCTTTGCCCAAGTAGTGGCTCGATCTATGAACACATGCGAGGAGACGGGATTGCGTGGAGGGAAAAAGCGACTGCAGCTCCCAGCTGTTTATATCAGCGTGTACTGCTTCGCTCCTCTTACCTCTTTTCAAACCCATTGCGCGATCGTGCTCCAGAGATTCCCGGGATAGCGTATAGAGGAAGGGAAGACAGACAAGTTGACAGAAAAAAGAGAGATTGGAATTTGTTTTTTTTTCGCATTTAGATGTATAGAATCAATCATCAATACGAAACAGGCGTATTTAATGTTTAGAGTACTACGTGCTTTGTGGGAACCGTTATCCTGAACAGTTAGTCATCTTACTCCATGAGGAGAAGGACAAATTGCATACACTTTAGGATAACCTATTTGAAACTTGAGTAAAGAACCATGAAATTAGAAGTGTGCAGTGCATGGGATCTTTACAGAAGTTTCTCTGACGTCACGAGTGAGAGACACAAGAAAATTTTGTAATTCGCACATAAGACGAAGTTAACAAGCTACTCTGAGATTCGGTCGCGATTAAGATAATGTCAGTGTTTCGAGTTCAAAGCCCATTGGAAACTAGGAAGGGGCAAAACGAAGAAAAATGACTGTCGGAAATAGTTCGGCTTCTCCCAGCTGTTGGAGATCCCTCTTCCTCCGAGCGTGTTCCTTTTCTGTGTCTTCCCCCGAGGCTTCGAAGGCCAGATAACACAGGCGATTTGCATGTTATACGGATTGAAGAAGGGGGAAGCCAGAGGTTGCGAAAAAAAAGCCTGGTTCTGCTTGTAAGGTGGTGCTTTTCGCTGTGTGTTCCCGTTTCTACGACGTACGGCTGTCATCTGTTTCGCGTGCGGAGCCTCCTCCCGATAAGAACCTCGTGATTAATGCCGCGGCTGGATTCAAGCAAACTCGGTTCACGCACTTTAAACACGGAACTGTTGCGCGCTCCTTGTTAGTGACGTCAGGTGCGGCAAATGCTGGAATTTTCGTGTCGGTAACGAGCGGCTCTTTCTGCTGGTTCAAGACTCGATTTTGGGTCCTTCTAAGGGCCATTTGCACGATCGGGATCGCGTTATGAAAGATCCCGCTGTTTTTTGCGAGCCAAAACCCAGACGTCATAAATCAGGGCATCATGAGTGGGGGAATAGGGGCGTACTGGTAGCGTCGTCGCCTTGTAATCAAGGGGTACCGTGTTCGACACCCGGTGGAGTTACAGAGTGGCTCAGATCCCACTTTAAACTGTAGGGCCAGTCCCAGTTAGCCTTACTGTTCATAAAGTGGACTTAAAACACCAACTCAATCAATCAATCTACAATGAGGGGTATCTATTGATTATATGGATTTGGCTTTACTGCCACTATTAGCTAATTGCGAGTATGAGGATGAGTGATGACCAGTTGAAATTGATGAAGGGACACTCACAAGAAACTCCGGTCCCCAGGCTGGGATTCGAACTCGGGACCCCTGGCGTTGTATACTAACAACTTCCTCACAAAGGTCGCCAGTAGGGGGCATCGAGTCCCTCCCACGTATATATACTCTATCCCGGAAATGTGTGGAGCAAGGCCACGCATAACGGCAGAGAGGGGGGGAGAAAGAAGATGGGCGGCACGGGGCAATACATGCTGCTGCAAACAGCTGGTATCTGCGAGTCATCCCCCCTCTACGTAATCCCGTTCCCTCGCTCGTGTCCATTGGCGAAGTCCCCTCAAGTAACTGCTTGCGCAGAGACTTGTTTTCGTTCACTCGCTCCAGAGATTTCCGGGACAGAGTATATGTGGCGAGTTTGAAAAATATAATCGATGGACTCCGATTGAGTGGAAAGACATAGTACGGAAACATCGATGAATTTGGAATGCTATTTTGCCAACTGTAGTGGACTACCCTACATGTGTGTGATGGTATATTGATATCACGTTGCTAAATCAAGCTCAAATTAAGTTTGGTATTTGCATATTATATGCAGGAACAACATTTACTTTAGCTTCATGATTACGTTCTGTTAAAGTTTACATGCACGTGTTTCCCTACCAGAGATTATTCTAGGCTTGCCCTGTGTCACTGTGGTTGAATGGACGGACACGTGTCCGGCACTAGAAATAACAATACTATAATTAGCATATTATGTTGGTTCAGTTGCATAATATTGTAATCTAAGCGCATTAACTTTATATCTGCGGAAACCAGCAGGTGTACTGGTCGAACATTGGATCTAACTAGACATGGTTTAATCTTCTTTCCAACTTTAATAATTATATTTTAATTTTATAAGGTTAATGTGATGTATGATCATAATTAAATGTGATAAACTTTTGCAAAAAACCCTACCGCCCTTTGAAGTTCACGTACTGTAATTATTCTCTACAATGTTGTATTTTGTTGTGTCCCTGTTACACTTGAGTGTTCAATTTAGCACAAAACTAGATTAGTAGTAATCAGCGCCATCTCTTGATCTAAATATTACTTACAAAATCTCGAAAGCATGATCGTCGAGGGTGGTTAAGAGTAGGAATGATTCCGACACGAGTACGAGACTAAACGCCTTGAAAGTTATCTAGACGAGAACGAAGCAGCTTTATGTAGAATTTACAAAAAGGCGACGGGTAGTGGTACAGGCTTCGTATTATTTCTGAACATTTTTTACATTAACCAAAATTTCACTTGTTTTAGTTCAGCATAATACTTGTACAGACATACCAAGTAGATTTCTATTTTATTAGATAGGACCATATAATATGTTAATCTTAATTTGTAAAGTTACTTCGTAACTGGGAACTGTTTGAAACTATTCATTGTGATTTCACACATTCAGAATAAATTTCCATTTTTCGTAGCATCGGAAATGTGCGTCAAAAGAAAAACGTTATGAGGAAAAGTTATTTGCCTTAATTTCCTCTATACGCTGCACATGATTGTATTTTTGACTCGCTGATTGTTTTTTGATTGATTGATTGAGTTGGTGTTTTAAGTCCACTTTATGCACAGTGAGGCTAATCGGGACTGGACCTACAGTTTAAAGTGGGATCACTATGTGCCTCCACTGGGTGCTTCACTGAATGTGTTGTTCATATAATAAATTTCGAGATTCGCACAATACCGAGGACGAAACTACTCGACACGAGACCGAGAAGAATACAGACTTCTTCGCACACAATATGATACGAGACGGTAAATTTTAGTTTAGCAATTATACATACAAATAATGAATAATATCCTTTGTAGATTTTTTTATTTATAACTTATACTAAAAAGACACATTTTACACGTCAAATTACTTCCATTCTAGTGCTGTGTTAGTCTCCACTCCAAGCAACAAAATCTTGCTATTTCCAAATTGAATTAAGAGTGGACAAAGTGGTTGGTAGAGCTACACATATCTGCGGTGCTATATTCCTGCACAATTCAGTTCTGTCCAGTGTCATGGCGGATTATATTTGTGGATAATTCCGGCTGTTGAGAGTTGCCTCCTCTACGCACTTTTATATACTTTAAATTATTGGCCTTTGTGTGCAAGAAGCGGATGGTACAGTTAGTAGGGCGTCTAACTGCGACAAGATTTAGATCTGGATTCGACTCCAGGGGTGGACGATTTCAGGTGGAAATTTTTTAAACAATGTTCTGGGATTTCATTTTTTTATTTATCGTCGCTTTTCTGTCAATTTTCACTAATCGCGACGATAAGGATGAGTGATGATATGATGAAATTGATGAAGGAACACTCACAAATAATACCGAGGTCCAGGTCGAAATTGGAACCCGGAACCCTTGGAGTCCTTAACTAATAATTGACTTTCTCCACTTCCAGCTGGCACACGTTCAAAGTCACAATCCAACAGGGCACTCGACGTGACGGGAGAGGCCAACAGGGGACTTAGACGAACGAAGTGGTGATGGTTTAATTTCATTTCTTTCGTAGATAACTAACTATCTAGCCTTCTTAAACCCAAAGCTATCTTTCATCAGTTAAACTGAAGGGTATTTTAATCCCAATTAAAAACAAATAATCTTAAATTCGAACCAGAGCAAGAAAGAAAGGGCTATAATGCAAGAGTCATTAAGTAACCTTAGCAAAGGGTCAGTGTTTTCTGTTATAGATGTTAGAAAGGCGTATCATCAGGTACGATTAAGTGAAACTTCTAGAGATTGTACTTCATTCTTAACATCAACAGCAAGTTATAGATTCAAATCCGTACCCTCTGTAATCTCAATTAGTGCGATCAGCAATGAACAAAATTAGTAATAACAACATACAAACAAGACAATAATCAAATTGAATATTATTGTTGATGTACAGTAAGAATGTACATCATTTGCGGGACACAAATGAAGAGTTTCAGCATAGGCAAACTGCGGTTGTCTTCTTTGCTGGGGCCTCCCCCATGGCTCAATGGTAGCGTCGTCGCCTTGTAATCAAGGGGTCCCGGGTTCGATTCCCTGTGGAGGCACATAGTGGTTCGGATCCCACTTTAAACTGTAGGTACAGTCCCGATTAGCCTTACTGTGCATAAAGTGAACTTAAATACCAAATCTGTCTGTCAATCTTCAATGCTGGCGCAGGACAAATTTCAATCTCATTTTTCTTTCTTATATGGAAAACACCACGATAAGACTTTCTCGGTCGAATGAGGAAGGATGGTAGTTAAAAATATCAAAAAATGAGAAAGATCGATTGGGGGTGTTCTGAGCTGTTCAAACTTGAAATTTGAACATTTGAACGGAGTATGTGTGTGTGTGTATGGGACCGGTGGCCACCAACCATCGTGAGGAAATTGGGGAGCTACTAATGAGTAGCGACGAAGGGGGGTTCGTCGTGCTGACCACACGCCACCCAGTAACTGGACGGGTGAGAGTGAAGCCGGCAGTCGGTAGATAGGCCTTGTTGTGCCACGGGTTATTATTATTGTAAGTTCCTAACAAGAGAATTATCTGTGCCCCTTACCAACGTCTGGAACCAGCCAGACAAACTGAGGGAAGACAAACAAGCTGGATGTAACAGCATCGGGCCTGTCGGACTCCGAAGCACGTGACTACCGCGGAGGCAGTCAACGATGTCCCCCTCCCCTCCCTTCTCGTTCCCTCGTAGGGCTGCTAATCAAATTGGTATCGCCCTATTGCTCCGGAGAGCTGGAAAGAGTATTGAGTTTTCCAGACGGCCGAAGAGCGCCAATTATCCACTGTAGTAACCGCGAAGAGAAGAAGGTAATGATCTTCGTTCCTGGAACGTCTAAGCTGCAAGAATTTTCTGGAAGAGGGTGGAGGAAACTGTAAGGAAGACTGGCTCACTCACCCTTCTATTGCAAGTTCTTCGATGATTTGTGAGAAGGCGGTTGGTAAACCTCAAACTTATTTCAGAAACAATTGGCATGCCCAAGAGAACATCTCTTTATATTTATTATTATTGTTATTTTAATTTTATTGTGAGTAGTAAGACAAGGAGATTTGTCTTTCACAGAAATAAGTCTGTATTGATTTCGCCGTAATTATTTCATTACGAAACAGGTCAAGTGCATAGTAATCCTCTTTTCTGTAAACTCGAGTCTACTTTAAAACTAATTTTCAGCTTGTTGAAACTCGCCAATAAGTAAACTGACTTATACATATTTATTGTTAAAAATTACTTAAGGTCCTTTTCGCCATCCATACATTTGACAATAAAGGATGAAGGAAAATACAATTACTGATGTATGAATAAGCAAGCTCGATATGTGAAACACTAAAAAACACATTTTTATAATTTCGATGTTAGCATGGAGAAAACTCAATATATACATACTTTCAGGTAAAAAAGGTAAAGTGCTCCCCTGTGCTATGACACACGCCATGAAGGGGTATAGGGTTAGGGCACCACACTTTCTTGATCACGACCGAAGGTGGGGATGATGTGATCAGCACCACGCCCTTGGCCGCCTTTACCACCCCCCATCAGAGTTTCCTCCAGGTACCCACTTTTTACGACGCTTTCAGGACTAAAGATAATAATCAAAACGTAATTGTCAATAACAAGCCATTCACATCGGATTCTAAATTGAAATTCGTAAGGTAATATTAACAAATGACAACGATATTAAAAAGAAAATACAGATTTAATCCAAGTGACGCATGTTACTTTTCTATCCATTAACTTATATTCACTCAGAATCTAAAGGTTAAAATATACAAGACAGTCCTTACTCAAGAGAAAGAGGGACATAAAATTGTTTTTTGAAACTATAAACTCAAGAAAGATATTTGGAACTAAAAACATAAAACAGTTGAGTGTAGATGGCTACATATTACTGAACTGCACTCCTGACATTACAGTAATTAAATCAAGAAGATATCAGTGAGCAGGGTATGTACCACACAAGAGAGATGATAGAATTATTTACAGGATGTTGTTTGAAAACCTGATGGTAAAATATATCTTGGAAGGCCAAGTTTATTGATTTTATCCAGGATGGAAAAGTTATGTTGTAGCGGCAACCTTTGTGTTTAGTAATTCCAGATAATTCGTTAGTCATTTTGTGCCTATCTAGGTCAACCATTGCAATAGGGAATGACAACACGGGCATTTTGCTTCTAGACATTATTTCCGTAACCGGAAAGAAACTGCCAATCAGACAGATTTAATAGACCAGTCAACATCAACAGGCATTGTGTACAAGTTCTTGACAAAATTGAGGTTGTGTTGGTACACCGAACTGCTATTTGCTTGTAGATTATTCTGGGTCTCTCTTCTACGTACCTTTCCAAATTAAAGACAAGAATGAATTGATGAAATAGATGAAACTACGATGCTATTTCGTGGGACGTTAAGTTATTATCCGAGGAGAAAATTCTTATTCTTATGTATTGAGGTACCTAATTTAAAATTTTCTTTCAATCCACATGTTTGAAACATGTGCTTCTACACAAGTTCTATATGTCTCTGATCTGAACAATATGTTGCTTCTCGCCTTACTCGTTCTTTTGTGCGCTCAACCTGAAGTTAGATGTTTCTGATAAACTTACATTTCCTGTAAAATGCTTCTTTTCTTTCTCTCTGCTTTATTTCACACACCTTCGTGCCCAAATAATCATGCTTTATCGGTTCATCTTTCACATCAACTCACATTACTGAATGATATTACTTGATTTTTATGATGTAGATTTTACAGACTTTGTACAAGAAATTAATAAATTTTATTTCTTTTGCAGGTAAGATGTTAAACCTTTCGTGTGAGTAAGAAGCTTTTCGGTAAGTTAATCTTTATCCTGCACATTTTAATAATTGCGTGTGAAATTCCTGTACATAATTTTATTAACAATAGTCATAGTATATAACGAAAACGCATAATATACATTACCATGAAAATGACTTGTTTAACATGTGAGCATTGAGTATTGGTATAACGCTTAGAGGTCAGGGTGAACTTGATAAGTTGGCAATCACGTTTATTTGCAAATTTACTTTTAAAGTTAATTCGTTGAGTGGGCATATATGCAATCGAAATTGTATCTGCAGTTCAAAGTGAGATCAGACTGCTGAAATAAACGCTCGTCTACACCTAGATTCGAGTCATATTGAGTTCTCATTCATCAAAGAAAGAGTGATTTATTTAGATGGCCTATGTGCAGAGGTGCTCACATAAGGCGGCTATTTACGATACACTCTTTTGACCAAATATTACCTTAATCGCAGTGATTCCCAAACTTTTTCGTTTCACGGCGTCCGTAGTGTTTCAAGATTTTTCCGTGGCACCCTAGTCAGAATGTGAGGACTATATAACACTTGCAACGCTCGGTTAGTGTGGTTAGGTTGCATGACTTAAGTTAAAAAATAAACATACACTATCTGGCCATTCGTCACCGGACACCTGGAACGAGTACTTTAATCCGGTTTCAGGCGTCCGTCAGTATCGTGTGGGGCCACCTTTCGCAGCAAGTACAGCCACAACCCTCTGAGGAAGACTGTCCACCAAATTGCGATAGGTTTCGACGGGAATCCTGCTCCATTCCTCTTGCAAAGCGGCGAACAACTCTTTAGTGTTTTTTGGGGGGTGTGGCCTGGCTCTCAACCGGCGCTCCAACTCGTCCCAAAGATGCTCATTCAGGTTGAGATCAGGACTTTGGGCGGGCCAATCAAGTTTTTGCACACCCATATCCTCGAACCACGTGTTGATCACACCTGCCGTATGACATGGGGCATTGTCGTGCTGAAACAGATAAGGACCACTACCGAATTGTGCCCACAATGTCGGTAGCGCAGAATTGTCCAGGATCGTTAGGTATGCATCTGCATTCATGTTTCCACGCACTAACACAAGGGGACCAAGACCATACCAGGAGAAGCATGACCACACCATGATGCTTCCACATGCCTTTGGTGGGGTGTCCGGTGACGAATGGCCAGATAGTGTATATTTCAATTTTAGAAACATTTTATGTGTAAAAAGTACTAAAACCATATGTAGTCTAACAAGTAAGTGTCATTTCAGTGAAAATATTGGAACATTCCGCGGCGCCCACGGCGCAAATTTTGGGAACCACGGCCTAATGTATTTGACTATCTACGTCAAGAATCAGTGAGCATCTCTTCATAACTAATAGAGGCACAGAAACAAAAATGGCTACCCTGGTAATAGTTCAACACCTGATGATTATCTCGATCCAGTTCTCTGCCCGGGTGGGGCAATAATAGGGATTACGTGATCTCTCTCTCTATCTCAGAAACTATATAGAATATATATATATATATATATATATATATATATATATATATATATATAAATTTCACTAGAGTAAAAAAAAAGTAGATCTAAATTTTACTATAGTTTAATAGGTAGAAGAGGTCAGATAATTGCGATAGAAATTGTATCAATTGCTGGGCACATTCTGCCTATGGAAGACAATCATTCATTTGTCAACAATGAGCAAACTACTCAGGCTACAAATATGATGGCAGGCTGAAAGACTGTAATGGTAAAGTTCGACTAGTTGTAAGACCATATTACTGTATTGCTACATACATGATTACAATCTGTGTGCCTGTACTTGTACATGAATGAAACAGTAAAAACGAACAAACAATACATCGTTAAACTTTTATATGTTCAGGATAAGTAAAGCTATAAGTACAGCTCGTCAAATTTTCAACCGTAAGCAATAGAACGGAGCGTGTGTGATGCAATCAGCTGCTTACCATGTAATCTTCACCCTTCGTTGCCCACAAGTGCGGCGTTCGTCGACAAATCGTCGACACCTTTATTCAGTGCAAAATATTTGAATTGTCAGGGACGGGAAAACGGTACACAGCGAAAGCAGAGACGTGATATTTAACGTTGTTGAATTTTTTGACAACGAAACAAATGACTGTCCACTAGTTCACCAGATTGCCTGGGGCTTATCTCATCTTGGTAGTAGAGCTATACTTACATTGGTGCTGTCAATGTAATCTTATGTAAATATTTCCTAATGGTTTGTGCATTTGTCTTCTGCAGACACTAGTCAATTACTCAGAAATTCAGATGAACTAGAAACGAAAAACTAGTTAACTTCCATCGTTGCGATGAAAAGTCAATAACTGAAGAACTATCATAATTTCAAGTTGGAGCACATTGCTGTCATAACTATAAAATATATTCTACCTTTGTTTTATATTTTTTGCGTTTAAGTGGAGGGACAGATGGAAGTATAGTTTCACAACCTTGTCCTAACCATGTTACTGAGACGAGTCCAATGCTAACAAATAATTAGTATTTCAGTTTATATGCTTGCTGTTTATCAGTTCAAAATGTTGGAATGTTGATCCAAATGGGACAGACAATTATGGGCTGAATCTGCCAATTGAACATTATATATTTTTTCTGCTTCTTCTTTTTTCCTCACACCTTTTTCATAAGAAAACAAATGCAGTCTTATAATTGAATTCAATTGTGTTAAGCAACTGTGGTGTGTTGTTAACTGGTTTAAAGTGTTTCCTCAACTCTTTGAAAGTGTTATTTTATTAATATAATGTCTTACTGTAGTAACTACAATCATTGAGCTGAATCTTCTGTGTCTAGTTTGTGTGTGTTTGAATTCTAAGTCCAGTTTATGACCAGAAATGCTAATTGAGACTGTACCTATAATTTAAAGTGGGATCCGAATCACAACACTCTGTCTCTGTTGGAATTTGAATTTGAATTTTTGGGTGCGTCAGCACTGAAAGGCTATTTTGCACCCATCATGTTATACGGGGTGCAGCCTCTTATCTTACCTAAGTTAACTGTAATGTCGTTTACTAAAATTTAAAAACACTACAACAATCTGACTTCGGTTAAAAGCAGAGGCTGTAAAGGTGCACTCAGCACACATATGGACAAAACACAGACGCCAGAGACTCGTTTGTCTGCAAAATGCAGTCCAGGGTGTACTACGTGGAAGTGAGGTTCACAATTGGATGTCCTACGTGGAAGGATCACCCCGTACACCCATGTCTCTGTTGGAGATGGAACAATAACTCAAATATTATCTATTAAGCATTTGTGAACTGCGATGTGTATATATATTGTTTATATACCGGTATTTTGTCTTCTTCAGTTCAGTGACGTTAAATAGAAAGCACAGGATGAAACGTTACTGTACAGTCACGGACACTGCTGGGTTGTAACGATTCAATTGAAAGTCAGTGCGTTCATTACAACCTAGAACTGTCCGTGACTGTACGTCACGTCTCAATATCAGGGGTAGCGTTGCATTACAGGAAACCTCTTTCGCGTACTAATCACCCACAGCTCGTTAAATTTACGTTGCAACAACAGAAGAGGGAGGGATGAAACATAGATTCACTCAGGGTTGATGGAAACGGGAAAACTTTGCTTGCCGAAAGAAATAACAAACCTTGGAGTTGTAATGGACAGTAAAACAGGAGAGGAAGGCATTAAGAAGCAGAAAGACATAAAGAAAAGTAACAGGAGGGAAATAAAAGAAATGGAGCACGGAAGTCGATAAAGAATGTAGCGAATTGAAAAGGCGAAATGATAGAAGTGAGCCTCTACCGGTAAGGAGGAAAAGGGAAAGGGTGGGGTGGGGGGGGGGACCAGTCGAAAGCTGCAAAACCCATTTTGACTTTAAAGGATAATTTCATATCAAAAGCAAAGCCTGGGCAAGTACGCTTAAAAGCCACGGAAAATTTTATAAATACTTAACGGTACGCTCCGAGCTTTTAATGCCATTTTCTCGTAGGCCAATAATAAGGCAAGCTCCGGGAACTTGCTCCGTCAATTTCGAGTAGGGGGACGAGGTGGGGGGAAAGGAAGGGGGAGGCAACCCGCTGAGAGAATATTGCATTAAAAGTTGGCAAACAATGCTAATAGGATCTGGTACGCTCATGTTGACGCACATGCTTACTTACTCACACACACATTAACGCCACCATTTCGTTACTTAACCATTGTTCCCCCTGGCGGCCCTTCTCAGAACTTCGTAGCCTGATTAAAGGCGCTAATTACAAATGGCGGTACCGAAGGTCAGGCTGAAAAATTCATTGTCTTTCTGGAGGTCGGAGAGAGCTAAATCTGCTGATAATGCAGGAGCGCCGAAAGTCGCTCGGTGTTCTCCTGCTGTTGCTCAGCGCTCCTGATTTACATCTCAATTTGAATTTCATATTCTCCTTATTTGAAGAGAGAGAAGAAACACTTCAACATTGTAATTTAGATTCGGCATATCACAGGTATTCTGAGAGCAAGATGGCGCTTGTAACACCAGATGCTTAGAAGTCGTCAATAGGCATTACTGATTGGAATTCTTTGTAGAACATTCAAGAGGCTCTTAATGTCGACTGAATCCATTATGTTGTTATAGATATTTCAATTGGAAAACACGATGATACGAATTCATTGCTAAAAGTCTGCTTGGATCCACTCTTATCTCTTATCTTAATATAGTACCTGCCAAAAGTTTAACACCACTTGTTATGTGTTTTTCAGACAAACAGAAAAGTACATATGCGAGTGCTTTTCATGAAATAAACACTTTGATACAAAATTGGAATTATTATGTAATGCTATTGAAAAGTACATCAAGATCAAGAAAGTGTAAGAGCATATTAATGCAACTAAAGGTACAATTTGTAAAATCATTAAATCGGAACTTTGAAAATATACTTGGAAACAAACATTTCTCCTGAAATTATATGAATGAAGTGTGAAATTTTAATAGTCAATAGGTCGGTCCACCTTTAGGTTTCAAGCACATTTCCACACGTTTTCTCATGCTGCGGATCAATTTCTTGCATTCTTGGGGTGTAATCTCATTCCATACTTCGGCGATATGTTCACGAAGTTCCTGGACATTCCTTGGCTGGCGTCTAGCTACACGAAGACCAATGGTATTCCATAGGTTTTATATAGGATTCAGGTCCGGACTTCGTGCTGGCCAAGGTAACAATGGGATTTCCCTCGCTCGAATCCAAGGCATTGTTGCTGCTGACGTGTGGCAAGTCGAGTTGTCCTGCTGGAAGACGAAGTACCCGTTGTGGAGCTTCTGGGCGGAAGGGAGAATGTTATCTTTCATTGTTTCGATGTATTCTCGTGAATCCATGGAGCCAGGAATGAATCTCAAAATCCCGGTCCCTGCAGGAGACATGCATCCCCAGATCATGATTGATTGACCCCCACCCTGAACAGCTTGCACGAGACATTCGGGGAGAAGTTTCTCGGTTGCTGTCCTCCGAACTCTCACTTTTCGGGAGTTGTACAGCACTAATCTCGATTCATCACTAAAATGAACCTTACCCCAATGTTCCATGGACCAGTTTCTTTTATTTTTGCACCACTTCACACGATTTCTCCTATGTACATTGTTGAGCAATGCATTTTTGAGAGGAGCGTAAGACGCAAGTCCACATTCCCTCAGACGACGCGAAATGGTCATCTTTGGGACCATTTTATTAGTGGAATCTTCAAATTCCCTCATTATCGCTGGAAGAGGAGCTTTACGGTTACTCGCTATAATCCGGTCCTCGCGTACAGGAGTTACCCTGGGGCGGCCGCAGCGTGGTATATCAACAACTGTACCTGGCTGCTTGAATTTATTTATTGTGTTCGCCACGCAGGTTTTACTCACATTCAATGCGACTGCAATTTCTCTATGAGACCTATTGCATCTGTACATACCAATTATTTGCCATTTCAATGCCACGGGCACAGATTTTTTCCCCATTATCACGTAGCTTGCGATTCAAACAGTCTGTTTATTATCAAGCGTAACGGAAACACGTTTGGACTTGCACAATGCTGCTACTCGAGATATGTCTTTCTGCGCCATCTATTGACACACATTTCAACTAATGACTGATAAAATTTGTTCACTCCAGCGCAGTCGCTGAGGGAGATATTGTTATCTGAACACCTCTCAGTTTTCGCTGTATTTTTTAATTTTCAAATTTTAGAAAAAAAGCAAGAAACGAGAAAATTTTTCGGGATTTTTTGCGCCAAAACCTTCGTTCATGTTCCAGAATACTGGGAAAAATTCAGTACTGTCATAACGACGTCAATTAAGTATATACACATTCATTTGTACTTCAAAATGCTGAATTTTTCAGTTAAGAAATTTGATTTTCCACTTTCGTATCTCAAGAACTACAAGACTTATACCAAATTTTTTTCGGCGCACACACACTATATTACTTTCATACAATTTCACTCCATATTTGTACCGAAAACTTTTGGTCAGGATTAATTTATATGAAAAACGTTGGTGGTCTTAAACTTTTGGTAGGGACTGTACTACAGAATTTAAACGTTATTGAACGAAGAAAATGATTAAATACGAGGAACGTTTTTACAGATAAATATATTTTTTGATGTACGAAACAAAATCTCAAAGACAGTAGTGGTTACAAATGAGTTTACCTATTTCCTGCCCACTGTTTAATGTCTCCAAGATAAAGTACTGCAATTTCACTTTTGGCTGTTCGTACATTGGGATCCATGAGTGTTACCGTACAAATTGTCCACGACTATTTTCATTAACTTTTCTCTTACATCCTATGCATTCCTAAGCGATGGATTTTTATGTATGCAGAAGTTGCCAACAGCTTGTTTTTAGTTTTTTTTTAATTCTCGAAGCTCTTATTGGGTCAAATAACGTACAATAAAATGTTGATGGACAATTTGCACGGTAATACTCATGGATCCCAGTGTACTCATTCGAACCCCCCCACCCTCGAGCGTGCGTGTAAAATATCGTCCTTGCTAGTTTCAGCCCACAATCATCTATTTCATTTTCATGTCATTGTGAACAAAAAATGAAATTTGTATTATACATCCAATCATGAGTATCGGAATGACAGTGGTCTCATTAGTGGCTTCTAATATATAGTCGATATTCAACTTCTCCCGCCACATATATTACTCAGCATTTCGGACTTTATATTGTTGCAATTTCTTTTGCTATTCACTATTTTCAGTGTCACTCACTTTCATTACATAAATAACATAAAAATCCTTTAATATTGAGTCAGGCGACCGGGATACGTAGGAAGATGATTCGCCATACCAAATCCAGCGATTTGCGTTGTAGCAGGACATCTAGTGACAGTACAAAAATTTAAATATTTTGAGCTGCTATTCGTCACTAAAATATGTTCAAAGGTTTGTGATCACACTGTATTAGGTCCCTAGCCAGACTTTTATTTCGGGGGCTCGGTTCATCCCTTATCAGCAGCCGCCATCTAAAGGCGAAAGCGACCGGTGCGGTAGAAGCCGTGAAGATTAATTTCTCAGTAGAATGCTACTTATTATACACTATGTTTAATCCTGCTAAGAAACTAAACTTAATTACAACTATACACTATTTTCAATAAAACAGTAAAATGCTGACCAAGGCAAAATTTATTAACACACTATAAACGTAACGTTTCCACCTTCTAACAGGGTCTTCTTCAGACAAAGATTCAAAATAAATTCACAAAGACAAAGTTGAAAAATAATTTATTCTGAAAATTGTCTGAAGAAGTCCCTATTAGAGGATGGAAACGTTACGTTTATAGTTAATTTTGCAATAAATTTTGCCATGATCAACGTTTTAGTGTTTTATTGAGTATGGAAAGACTTAAAAGTGTTACTATTTTCAACGAAACATTTGTAGGATATTTTTTTGGGGGGGTTGGGTCAACTCCCAGAGCCCACTACCTGGTTTCGTGACAGCACTGTATTAGTTAATTAGGTAAATATTAGTGAAAAATTGTGAATAATGGGACCTCAAGCGTAAACAAGCGAGAGGTTGTTGATGAATTTTTCCCATGCATCTTTCTGCATGCAGATGACACACACTTTACTCTCAATACGGAAGCATTTCCATGCATCTTTCTGCATGCAGATGACACACACTTTCACTCTCAATACGGAAGCATTTCCATGCATCTTTCTGTATGCAGATGACACACACTTTCACTCTCAATACGGAAGCATTTACATGCATCTTTCCGTATGCAGATGACACACACTTTCACTCTCAATACGGAAGCATTTACATGCATCTTTCCGTATGCAGATGACACACACTTTCACTCTCAATACGGAAGCATTTCCATGCATATTTCTGTATGCAGATGACAAACATTTTCACTCTCAATACGAAGCATTTCCATGCATCTTTCCGTATGCAGATGACACACACTTTTACTCTCAATATGGAAGCATTTCCATGGATCTTTCTGTATGCAGATGACACACATTTTCACTCTCAATACGGAAGCATTTACATGCATCTTTCCGTATGCAGATGACACACACTTTTACTCTCAATACGGAAGCATTTCCATGATTTTGTTTGCACGCTCCTTTCCTCAGAAGAGACAGAGGAAACCATATGTGCCAATGCTGCAACGTAAAAGCCTTACTCCCTAATATTTACAAGAATTTTGACCCGGCGTCCCGACTGGGGAGAATGCCGGCGACATTGATCCTTTGTTTGCCGTCAACAGATATTGGCAGAAGTGAGGGAGTCCCATAGGTTACATCATACTCGGGTTTCTTGTCTAGCCGCTGGGTGTTTGTTGAGGCGGTTGAATACATCGGAAGTCCAATAACGGAGCGTAAAAGGAGAGAGACCCTGCTGTCTTTGCCTCTCTTCAAATTTCCTTCTTCGACGTTTTTCACTTCTTCTCCTTTCGGTTTGGTAATCCAGCTGGTTTCCAACTGCAGCGTGTTTTCTCTTCAATCTTTTGTACAGAAAGGTAGGAGAATTCTAAATTTTTTGAAGAGTTCTTGAAATATGAATTGTGTCCTTAAGGCGTTAAGTAGTTGCCTTGGTCTACACAATATTTGGTTATTATTGAACTTAAACTGTTAGTGACCTTGTTTATTGTCTTAAAAGAAACTAATCTGCGATATCCTTTCTGTACTTTTATATGATTTGACGTCATCTCATCGAGAGAAATAAGATATGAAAAATGCTATAGAGAATGACAGTGAGAAAGATTAGTAAGAATCATGAGAGAGAAAAGGAAGAAGCGAGAAGCAAAGAAAGATATTGATAGAGGATTAAGAAAAGAGGTGGAAAGTGAAGAACAGAGAGAGATAGAGTGAGTGCGTGAGACAGGGAGAGAAGGAATAAAATTAACTGAGAAGGACTGAGATGGAGAGGTAGAACGAAAAATAACTGTAGACAGATGCAGAGAAACAGAGAGAGAGAGAAGGAGAAAGAAAATTAACTGAGAGAGGGAGAGCGAGACAGTGATAGAGAGGGATGGAAGAAAATTAACAGGGAGAGAGAGAGAGAGAGAGAGAGAGAGAGGGATAGATAGAAAGGAATAACACAAAGAGGTAAGACAGAAAAAAAGAGAAGAAAAATAAAAGAATGGGACAGACATTGAGGTGAAAGACATTAAGAAGCAACAGTCACGAAGAACGGAAGAATGGACGAAGTAAAAGATACTAAGACAAATAGAGGAAAAGGATACAATGAAGGGAAATGGAAAGAGGCAAATAGGCAATGATTCCATATATCAGGGGTCAAGTGTACTCTTTGACCCTTTCTGCTGGTTCTGGAGCAAATCAGAGGGATTCAAGACGTATCAGGTATACTGTACCTCTGATCTCGAACTCACTTTTCGTTGTAATTGTACTAACTTGTGAAATTCATTATTCAGTCTCATCCTTTTTAGGGTAGAGCAATTTGAAGCCTTCACACTAATTTCTGTTTTGGCTCTGCCCATCTAGCTGTCACCACCCATCAAAGGCTGCGATAACAACGTATGCAGAAAATAAATGATGTGATACGTCGTTATATGAGTGTGTTTCTTACACGTGACTGTAGGCGTTCCGAATTATCAGAGTCTGACAAATTATGCAAACCCAAATTATCCGAGTATGTCGGAAGTAATGTGTATTCACATAAAAGGGAAACAGTTATGATATCTTACCTTAGTAAGCGGTTGTCTGGCTGTATGGTGTTCTGAAGCTAGTAGACTGAAATGAAATCCATGGCCCAACAGCTCTCCGAGACTGTTACTGGGTGACGCGTGATCGTGTCGAGTCCCATCGCCGCTGTTTTCTGGCTTTCGAGACCGAATCCCCTGCTTCATCTTTGTCAAGAAGCTCTCCAATTGCCCTCACGATTCTGGAACAACGAATTTGGTGTCTCAACAACGGGGTATCGAACCCGAGACCGCTCGCACCGAAAGTATAAGCGCTACCCATTTGGTTAAGCGAGCCCTAGCTGACTCTCATACAGACTGGGACATTCGCACCAGCTTCTCAATTCAAACTGACCAATTTCGAACTCCAGAAGAGTGACCTACTGGCAAAGTTAACCAAATTTGCCCGTAGTACACACCCGGTAAGTGCTTCTTGCAGGCCAACGAGGCTCTGGTGCCTGGATCCATGTCCAGGATAATCCGCAGTGGAGTAGTGTTGTCCTTAGTTTGTCTTTGTGTGTGGTGGTACTTAAAACATCAGCTTTTAATAGGTAAGGATATTGTAGTCCTCGGAGACCGTATAATGTTAGATCTTTTTAAGTAATGAATTAGTTATTAATAGCGTAACGTTCCGTAGTATCTTTTAATTATTATGTACAACGAAGTCCAACTGCCAGTCATTCCAATCAGGAAATATTCAGAAACATCAGAGGAATGCAGTGTCAGACAGCACTTAAACTCTTCCTGGTCATCAGCAGCATAAACATGTAAACAGGCGAAATCCAGGAAGAGGCTACAGGCCTGACAGTGCATTCGTTTAGAAAATTGAATTGCAATAAATGTCTGGAAGGCAAGGAGATCGAGGTCAGTTCGAATTCAGTTATTGAGGAGCAAGTTACGATTGAATAGAGAGAGAGAGGAGGAGGTTCTAGGGAGAGTGTGTTGACGCTAGTCGCAAGCAGTGATGTGCCGTAGACTATAAGTTTACGTCTACATGCGTTGTCTACACGTAATCTACGCGTAGATTACATTTGGTTGTAGTTTACATAGACTACGTAGACAATCTAAAGTACACAAAAATTAATTTTCAAGGGTTTCATGAAAGGAAAGTAACATTTTCAACTATATTGGTTCCTAACGAAATGAAAAGAATACTACTTACAACAAAATTTCTCTTCTCTTCTATCATCAACTATGGAAGAAGATAAATAGTATACCAAAAAGGCAACAGATGGCAGTCGTGAGGCAAGAGTGGTCTTGTTCCCAAAAAAAACACTAGAATATTTCTTTTAGGTTTCTTCCTAGGTGAGAAATTGTTCGAATTTGGAAAAAGGAGTATGAAAAGTTTCCTTCACACATCAGCAACTGATATGCAGTATAATTTTCTTCTAATTCCACGGCTCCCTTTGATAAGTTATCACCTTTCGCAATGTTGTTTACATAGATTACGTAATCTACGTGTATAACATAGTCTACGTGTAGAATGTAGACTATCGTTGTTTACGCGTAGACGCACATCACTGGTCGCAAGTCAGACTCTACGTACAGTCACAAGCATAACCTCTCCCAGCAGATCAGTTGGAGTACAGAGACAGGTATATCCTTACACTAGCCATGCTGATCCAGTCTTTAGGGATGTGAAACTCAAGTGTCATATGTTGCCATTCAAGTGTGAAAATTTAGTACGTCTAGCGACTTTCCACCAAGCTCACCACGAGCAGAAAGTGCTTTACCATCAAGGCTGAATGATGATTAGTGAGCTACATTCCCAAAAGATCCCCCATACCTAAGGGTATGAGACGATAGTTATAAATATTGAGTTGGAAATTTTTAACAAACGTATTTCATTTCCTTGTTAAGATCCAGTCCACGAATTTTGTTTTAGTGAAGAGGCTTATCCCCGTATCGTATGACGGGAAAAAATGGCGTGTGTGTTGAAATGTCCATAATGTAAAATTCAATCAATCAATCAATCGAACATCAGAGTGGAGGAACCCTAAGTATATTAGTAGTGGTATTTGTGGTATAACCAGCACCACTTACAAGTGTAGAAAGTATGAACCCCCCTGAAGCAGATTTGCCACACTTAAAACTAGCTCAACATGCCTATATGAGCTTATTCCTCAAGTGTGGAACCCTGTCTAATCCAAGATTTTTGTAAAAATGCCCTCTGGAATTTCTCAGAAAGTATGAACCCCCCTGAAGCAGATTTGCCACACTTAAAACTAGCTCAACATGCCTATATGAGCTTATTCCTCAAGTGTGGAACTCTGTCTAATCCAAGATTTTTGTAAAAATGCACTCTGGAATTTCTCAGAAAGTATGAACCCCCTCAGATTGATGTGCCTACACTTACAAAAGGTACTTCTGAGAGATTGTTGTCCATAATTCTGTCAAAAATATGCTGTTCTTGATGGCCACACTTAAACTAGGCCAAGACACACACACACACATATTTACTTCCGGTTTAAGTTCAATTGGGCACCAGGCTCAACTTGCATATCACCCACCTACACACACACACACACACACACACACACATATTTACTTCCGGTCCACTTCCGGTCCACTTCCGGTCCACTTCCGGTTTGCCTACTTCCGGTCTATTTGTGGCCAAGTTGTGGCCTATTTCTGGTTTATTTATATTGCATCATGTTTTGCAATAAATTATTATCCAGTATGGAGTTTTGATTTGAACCCCAAGAAATTGTATATAAATACCAAAGCCAAAAATATTAACACACATACACACATACACACACACACACACACACACACACACACACACACACACACACACACACACACACACAAGCACAGTGCTGAACCCAACTGATATTTTTATCCAGTATAGAGTTTTGATTTGAATCCCAAGAAATTGTATATAATAAACAACAACAAAAATTCCATAGCCAAACATACATACACATGCACTAGGTATACACATTAGGTATACAAAGCACAGTGCTGAACCCAACTGATATTTTTATCCAGTATAGAGTTTTGATTTGAATCCCAAGAAATTGTATATAATAAACAACAACAAAAATTCCATAGCCAAACATACATACACATGCACTAGGTATACACACTAGGTATACAAAGCACAGTGCTGAACCCAACTGATATTTTTATCCAGTATAGAGTTTTGATTTGAATCCCAAGAAATTGTATATAATAAACAACAACAAAAATTCCATAGCCAAACATACATACACATGCACTAGGTATACACACTAGGTATACAAAGCACAGTGCTGAACCCAACTGATATTTTTATCCAGTATAGAGTTTTGATTTGAATCCCAAGAAATTGTATATAATAAACAACAACAAAAATGCCAAGTCAAAAATATTGCAATCAGTGTAATAAGAATATATCCAGCCTCAATTGGGCCAAGCACCAAAAGATTTGTAACCCGGACAAATACAGAACTCCCACAAAAATATGCCCCAAATGCCATAGAAAATATAACATGCAATACTTCACATATACACATAAAAATACTTGTTCTGCACAGTCATCAACATTGCCCCCACAAGCATCCACATCTGGTCTGAAAAGAAAGCATGAAGCACCTGTTAATGCTGGACCTGCAAAGCAGCCACGCTATGAACCCATCCATAGCAGTTTTAATGCCCAACTTAGGGATTATCGGTTTGTATCAGAGCCAAGATGTGGCATTGAGAATTTTTTGAACAGTATAAATTCTGATCTGCAGGCAATTCTAAATGCACAAAATGGCTCTTATAAGCTGTCCCTCAAATTATTTACACAATATAAGAAACCAAATGGCACAAAATTTATACAGCCCCACATAACAGAAACTGTACCGGTATATTCAAATGCAAATTCAGACACAATAATAAGCAGTTTGATAGATCAATTGAATATTAAACATTCTGAATTTGCTGCAAAAGAGTCTGGATGGAGCCTATGCGGATCTCCACACAAGTTATATATTAATATTTCTGAATTCAGCCCATTACAAGGATCTACATATCTGCCATTACCTGCCAATATTAAAAACAAACAAGCCGTGGTTAATATTAAAAATAATGATGAGAAATGCTTTTTGTGGTGTATTTTAGCTGTTTTGTATCCAGTTTCAAGGAATCCTCAGAGAATAAATTATTACAAACAACATGAACATGATTTTGACGATGCAATGGAGGGTTTAGAATATCCAATGTCTGTTCAGAATATTGATAAATTTGAAAAAAGAGCCAGGGATATGAATGGCAAACAATTATCTATTAATGTATTTACTTGCTCCACTGGCAATTGCCCGATAGAACCTCTCAGAATCAGTACAATTGATAATGATTCTGCTATTCCGATTGATCTGCTCTTAATTGAAGAGGATGGCACAAATCATTACACTCTGATACATAATCTTCAAGCTTTAGTGAGAACACAACTTGACAAATCCAATACAATATTCAAGTTGTGCAGAAGATGTTTAACTGTATTTGATGGTAGAAAAACGGTGAAGAGGGTTCCTGAAGAGAATGCAGAAATTGCTAAGAACAAATTAATTGAGCATCTGAAATACTGTGGGAACCATAAACCTGTTCATATGGTGATGCCCAATCCAAATGAAAATGCCAAATTCAAAAAATTTGAAGCCTTGTTGGAACACCCAGCATATATTGTTTATGATTTTGAATCAATCCTCAAATCTCTTGCATCCTGCAATCCAGATCCTGAAGAATCTTCAATTACACCATACCAGCTACATGAACCTTCCAGCTTTTGTTATGTGGTTGTACAGGATGGTGTTGTTAGTAAAGAATATTCATACATGGGACCAGATGCCATCAAAATATTTGCACATAAAATAGAAAATGAGTGCCGTGACATAGCATCTAATATTTTATTAAAATCAAAGCCTATGCTGCCTTTAACAGAGGATCAGATTGAAGATTTCAACAATGCAGAAAAATGCCCGGTATGTGATTCTGAATTTTCAGATACAAATATCAAAGTGAAACACCATTCTCATACAGATGGTAAATATAAACAGGCCCTATGCAATAGCTGTAATATTAAGATCAAGAGACCAAAATTTATCCCTATATTTTGCCATGGAGCATCCAATTATGATTTCCATCATCTAATCAGGTACGAGGGGTTTGAGAAGCAGAATTTAAATATTTTAGCTGAAAATGATGAAAAATATATATCTATTAGCAAAACAATTAAAGTTAATGGCGTTCCTATTCACATAAGATTTCTTGATTCTTACAGATTTTTATCTGCTAGCCTGGATACACTGGCCACTCAATTATCTGATAATCAATTCAAAATCACACGTGCATTGTTTCCAAATCAGGACCTGAAATTAATTAGGCGGAAGGGTGTATATCCTTATGATTATGTTACAGATTTTTCTAAATTTGATGAGTGTTCCCTGCCTCCACAACAAGAGTTTTACAGCAAAATCAGAGCATCTGGAATCACTGATGAAGATTATCACCATGCCCAATTGGTGTGGAACAATTTAAAATGCCGGACATTTGGTGATTATCACATGGCATATTTGAAACTTGATGTGACCATCTTAGCAGATATAATGCAGACATTCAGAAAATCCTCCATGCAAAATTATAAACTGGACCCAGTGTATTTTTACAGTGCCCCGGGCCTAGCATGGGCTGCAATGTTTTTAAACACCAAAAAGCCATTGGATCTGATCCAAGATCAAGATATGTATCTGTTTATGGAGGAAAATATAAAAGGAGGTATGGTGCAATGTTCTCAGAGATATGCCAGAGCAAATAACATATATATGCCTGATTATGATCCAGAATTGCCATCAAATTATATATTGTATGTGGATGCAAATAGCCTCTATGGTCATGCCATGATGCAAAAATTGCCATATGCAGGGCTTGAGTGGGTTGAAGATTTCAATATTGAGGATCTTCAGGATTTTGATGACAGTGACTATGGCCTCTTCTTAGAGGTTGATCTGACAATTCCTGATGATTTGCACAATAAATTTTCTGATCTGCCTCCAATTCCCGAGGTTCAGTGCTCACCTGGCTCTAAACAGAAGAAACTGATGATGACACTGGAGCCAAAACAGGGTTATGTCATATATTACAAAAACCTCCAGTTCCTGATGCATCATGGTGTCCAAGTAACCAAACTTGGAAAATTTTGAGATTCATGCACTCAGAATGGTTGAAACCATACATTGATACAAACACAGAGCTTCGAACATCTGCAAAGAGCCAATTTGATAAGGCCTTGTTTAAATTGATGGTTAATTCTGTATATGGCAAAACAATTGAAAATGTCAGAAAACATACCAATGTTAAAATAATTACTGACCCCAGCCTGAGCAAAAAATTGGTTGCAAAGCCTAATTTCAATTATAGAAGAATTTATGATGAAAATATGGCACATTTCAACATGAAAAAAACAAAGATTAAGTTTGATAAACCTATTTATGTAGGGGCTGCAATATTGGAATTGGCCAAATTACATATGTTAACATTGTATTATGATGTGCTGAAACCTTTTTATGGTGATAATATAAAATTGATGTACATGGACACGGATAGTTTTATTCTTGATATTAAAACAGAAGATGTTTATCAAGATATAACCCAGCCTGAATTGTTTAAATATTTTGATACCAGTGAACATACAAGGATTCAACAACACCACAACAAAAAAGTGCCTGGCAAGTTAAAAGATGAGACACTTGGTGATGTTATTGTGGAATTTGCTGGGTTAAGTGCCAAGATGTATAGTTTTAAAACATGTAATGCTGTTGTCAAAAAGGCCAAGGGCATTGACAGAGTTACTGTTGAAAAAGAGCTCCAATTTGAAGATTATGAAAATTGCATCAAATCCCAGAATTTAATCAAAACATCAGAATCCAGAATCCAGAGTGTGGATCACTTATTGACTTCAAATGTTGTAAGAAAAGTGGCTCTGGACCCACATGATGATAAGAGATGCATTTTATCATGTGGCATTCATACTTTACCATGGGGGCATTGTGATTTGAAAAATGGGAATCAATGCCCAATTCCAGAGCATGATTTGAAATAAATAAACATGCCTATGAACTTATTTGGGTTCAAAAAACAGGCTATTATGGACCTGCCAACACCACAAGCCTCTTCTGATATAATATCTAAACTAAGTGCTTTGTTAATTATTCATCTGAACAGCATATTTACAGATGTTGATGATGAAACAGGCAAAATATTGTACATATTTAACAATAATTTAAATCATTACCAATTACCTGTAGGTGGGCAATTACAATTTATTACAACCCCTGAGGGTGATGTTAAAATTTCAGTAGGGAGAAATATTTATAGAATTAAGCACTCAAACATGGTTTCTGGCACTGTTTATACTGTTTCTGCTGGTGACTGCTTATATATTGAAGTCCCTGGATCTTATGACAAGCTTATACCCTTTTTTATAGAATTAAGAATCAGATACTCTATAATAAATAACTACTAAACAAAATGCCTAATGATATTTTTGGCCATACAAGACATGAAGATCACAGTGATGAGATTCTGATGCTTGATGTCAGAGTCAAGAAATTAAGAAGTGATTTACAAGCTTTACAAACAACACTCAATGCCAGTCTTCAATTAGAAATTACAAATTTACAATCACAATGCATGGACCCTCTTCTTAAAATTGATTCTGAACTCAAATTATTGCTTCAGAAATATACTGACCTGGCTACATTGGATAATTTTCAAAGTTTAGAAGAAGCTGTTGCAGCTCTTCAAGCCAAATTTAAGACCCAGGCTAACAACTCTGAGCAATTGAAACAACAATTGGAAGAGCAAATAAATAATGTCCAGGCACAGCTCCAAACAATTGTCAAAAGTATAAAATCACAAGAAGATTTTGATCTAGTGATTTCCACTCTAAAGGAACAGATTTAGTCACTCCAAATACCTAATCTGGACCCCTTGAACAATGCCATAGCCGAGGTTAAAGAAAAAATTGAGACACTTGAAAATTTTATGAACAATTTGCCATCTTCTGATGCTTTGAATGCAATAACTCGGAGTGTAGCAAATATTAAGTTGCAACTTGAAACATGAAGATTTTGGAAAAATTCAAAGTTCCATAACCCATCTTGAAGGTACAATAGCAGCAGTGCAAAGTGATTTGGCAAATGTACTAGAATCCCGATTGCCCGGGATTGTAGATACCCTTGTTAGTGTCCAGCACCAAATCACAAAGCTTGAAAACCTCAACACTGAATCTGAACTATCTCATTTTCATCACTTGATAGATGATATCCAAACAAAACTTGAAATTTTACAACAATCCACACCCTCTCAGGCAGATATAGCCCTGCTCCAAAATGCTATGCAAAATGTGGCTCATGCTTCTGAATTAAATGATGTGAAATTGGCACTTGAATTTTTACAAAATACAGTGTCAAATCTTCCTACATCACAGGAACTTAAAAATATTAAGAGAGCAGTGAATAGGATATTGAAATCAGAAGATATCAAGAATATCCAAGCAGAGATCAAACATCTCACTCAGACAGTGGCCACTCTTCCAACCAATCAACATATTAATGAACTGCATGCCCTGTTTGAGGATATCAGAAGGCAAATCCATGATCTTACTGCTCAAAATTCAAAATTGGCAGTTGTTGAAAATTTGCAACAAATTGTAGCTAATATCAAGCAACAGCTAGGGACCATGGAATCCAATCAAGCAAATGCTCTGTCTGTTTTTGCCACCCAGCTACAAGAAATTGTGCAACAATACAAGAAACTTGCTGTGGACATAAGAATCAAGCCGGGGCACGATGAGATTGTTAGGACCATCAATGAGCACCTTGAATCTGTAACAAGCAGATTGCTCACAGCAGAAAAGGAAATAACAGGCATAATTGACAATCCAAAACATTCAGTAATTCTTGAATTGTACAGCATCCCCAACAAAGAATATGATTCTCCATTTACACCAGGTGGCAAAATATATATGCTGTCCCCTGCACAATTTTATTACCAATTTTTTGTTGGGGGCACATTGAGACCAATCAAGATCAAATATTGGCTACAGCCACAGGCACACCACTACCCCACCTTATCAATAACAAATGCTGATAACAAAGTGAAAATCACCAGTGTAGAATTGGAGGATTTTACAGATCCCAATACATTGGAAACAGCCTATACTGAAGATGATGGCTCTCTGGAATTTAAAATACAAATAGGGGACAAATTATATTTAGAAAATCCTGCAGTATCAGCTGCTGAACACCCCATAGTTGCAATATTCTTGTTTACATATTATGTCTAGACAAATTATTGTTGATGAATTACACAGACAAGCCAGACATAATTTTAAGAGACTCCCAGTAGTCACAAAGGGCATAGATGATTTATGGCAGGGGGACTTGATTGAAATGGCAAGTGGACAGTTGAAAAACTTAGACAAAATCAACAAGGGCTACAAGTATCTACTCACTGTCATAGATACATTTTCAAAATTTGCCTGGGCTGTGCCACTCAAATCCAAGACTGGGGCATGTGTTACAGAAGCCATCAGGACAATCATCAATCAGAGTGGAAGATCCCCGCGCTATTTGCAAACAGATAATGGCAAAGAATTTTATAATTCAGTGTTTCAACAATTTATTAAAAGCCAGGCAATACAACATTATTCGAGTTACAGTGACCTCAAAGCCTCAATTGTAGAGAGATTCAACAGAACCTTAAAAAATCTTATGTATAAACAATTTACCCTGCAGGGTAATTATAAATGGGTTAATATTCTTCCAGAACTTCTACATAAATATAACAATTCTGTCCATTCCACAATCAACATGAAACCCTCTGAAGTAACTTCATCTGATGAGCAAAAATTGATCAGCACTGTTTATTATCCTAGATATCAGCCAACAACAAGAAAGGCCAAATACAAGGTGGGTGATCAAGTAAGAATCAGCAAATATAAGCACTTATTCAAGAGAGGCTTTACAAGAAACTGGAGCAGTGAATTATTTACAGTGGTTCAGGTTAAACCCGGGACCCTTAACACATATATAATAAAGGATCACCGAGGAGAAATTCTCAAAGGCAGGTTCTATGAACAAGAGCTCAGCAAAACTAAAGAGCCTGACACATATCTCATAGAAAAAATTATCCGCAGAAAAGGCAACAAGTTACTTGTCAAATGGCTAGGACTTCCAGAACACAGCTGGATCGATGCAAACAAAATAATAATATGAGCACCTGGGATGTTATAAAAAGGCTCCCAGAACCTGAACAACAGAATAAGAGAAATGGCAACTTGCTACCTGATAATATTAGGTGTCTTATTGTTGGGCCATCTGCTTGTGGTAAAACTACACTAATGGTTGATAATTTTTTATTGGCACCCAACTGGTTAGACTGGAAAAACAGGCACTTGTATGTTTTTTCTAAGAGCTTGGAACAATTAAAATATCAGCAGCTGATGAAGCTATATGATGGATTGGATATTGCCACTTTTGAACCAGATGTTAAGCCACTTCATGAATGTCTCGATAATTCTGTTGTTGTGTTTGATGACATTATATTGGATAATCAAAACAAGGTTAGAAATTTTTTTACACAGGGCCGGCACAAAAACATTGATTGCTTCTACCTGGCACAGACTTTTTCAAAAATACCCAAGCAGCTGATCCGAGACAACAGCAATTTTATATGTGTGTTTCATCAAGACCATACCAACCTCAAACACATACATGATGAATATGTAGGTGGGGACCTGAGCTACAATGATTTTTCTAAATTTTGCAGCAGGTGCTGGAACCAGGACAGTTATGGGTTTGTCACAATTGATATGACAAGAACACCCAATAGTGGCAAATACAGAAATAAAATCAACAATTTTCTAGACATTGAAACATAAATAAATAACCATGAAAAGGCCAATAATTGATGATCTTAAGTTAAGAGATTATCTTGTAAAAAGATTTAATGGATGGAAATCAGAGAACCGAGGAATTTATGAAAAACACAAACAAACAGAACAGCCTGTAATTGATGCTATTAATAATTTAGGTAAGAATATCAAAACTGTTACAGAGCAAAATCAAAATTTGCTCACAGAGCTTGTACCTGTAGCTGCAAGGAACATATTAGATTATCCATTCACCCCACTTTCAAGTATTCACACACCTAGTCCTATTGCTCCTAGAAGAATTGAGGCTAGTCAGGATCCTATTGAATTGGGTCTTCTTGCTCAAAAATATTTAACCACACCTAAAGACAATAAAGATGAGGTTTTTGGCTTATATGCTGACACAGAGCTTGATGGGAGCATCATACATAGAATTGGCAATTTCAGAGTAACATTTATGGGAGATGATATAATTGTATATTCAGAATCTCGACTTGGAGAAAAAGGTGCTTTTGTTAAGTACACCGGCACACCTGGATTGTGGGAACTGATGACTAGGAAAAGGCCTGGCAGCTATACAGATCAAGATTATGAGGATTACAAAGAAATATTAATAAAATCAGATGCTCTATACCAGAACAATGATCCCACACAAAAAAGAGTCAAGTCGAGCAGTGGAGCAAAATACAACAATTTAATCAAGCCTATATGGTCACAAATCAAGACTGGCAGTGGAATCAAACAATACAACACCCTGCCTAAAGAATTTGTGTGGGTTGATGATGTCAGGAAACTTGTAGATAGGTTATTGGTAATAGCTGGGGAGGAAAATGCTGGGAACCACAATTTTTACAATGAAAAGGTTGGAATTATGGACATGATAAGCACAAAATTGTCTAATTTTATAGTGAATGACACTAAGGGGATTGGATATCTTATAAAAATTATTAATACTCTACCACCTAAATTTTGGAATATTTCTGAGGGTCGGGGCCTTGTTAATGACATTATAAACAAACTGCCATTTGAACTACACATTCCAGGCTATCAGTATTGTGGTCCAGGCACAAAACTGGATCATAGATTAAACAGAGGGGATCCTGGTGTTAATCCTTTAGATGCTGCTTGTAGAGACCATGATATTGCATACAACACACATTCTGATCTTGACAAGAGACATGTTGCAGACAAGAAATTAGAAGAGGCTGCATTTGGCAGATTTGTAAGCAAAGATGCTTCTTTAAGTGAAAAAATAGCGGCATTGGGGACCACCATAGCTATGAGCACCAAACAAAAACTGGGGTGGGGGTTGTGAATATGTATATAATAAACCTACAATGAAGGCCAAGGGTGTTATGTATCAAATACCTTATGCAGGTCTCAAATCTCTTGGGCCTATTGATAGCCTCTTAACCAAAAAGCAGCGCAAGAAAAAAAATTCTTGTATTGCAAAGGGGCATGGTATGAAATTGTTGCTTAGCACCCCCCAATTAAAAAAATTACAGCAATCAAGAAAAAAATCACATGTGGGGGGATTCATATTTACCATCCCTGCCATCTTAGCTGCTCTCGGGGCTGTGGGGAGCTTGGCTGGGGGATCAGCTGCCATAGCAAAAACAGTAATAGATGCCAAGAAGAATAGGGCAGAATTAGATGAGCAGAGGCGCCATAACCTGGCAATGGAGAAACAGGGCAAAGGTGTTAAGAGAGCCATGAATAAGTTTAAAAAAAACAAGAGCCGCTTACAAACCAAGATATTGAAGCTTTAATCAAGCCACTGGGCATCAAACATTTTAGAGGTGTGTACATGTCTGATTCTCTACCAGAACAACCACTCAACAAAGAGTGTGGCATTGTTAATTTGGATAAGTACAAAAATCAAGGCACTCACTGGATCTGTTATCTTAAATATTTAAAAGATGAGGCATTTGTGTTTGATTCATTTGGAGGTGCTCCACCTGAAAATTTAATAAAATATCTAAAATCACCTAATCTTTATTACAATAATGCCCGTGTTCAAAACTTCAAAGATGTTAATTGTGGACATTTGTGCTTATCTGTTCTTAGATACATGTCTCAAATAAATAAACCATCAATTGAAGATTTTCAAAAAGCCTTGTGGTATCTGAAACATCATGGGGGTATTCCATCTCACCAGCCAAAATTCAATATTGAAACTCAAATTGCATGATGACATAGTGTATCCCAAAACAATAGCTCTCAGGGCATTTTATGGCATGTACCTAATCCCTAATATTACACACCACAACAATACAATTGCAGTAGGGGATGAAAAAATTGTCATTACTCCAGGGCAATATAATCTCTCCACTCTAAATGCTCAATTACCCAGAGGTATAGTATTAAGTCAAAATTCTGTCACTCACAGAGTAGAAATTGTATCTGCCACAGAAACAGTGGATCTGGGTACTATAGGAGAACTGTTAGGCTTTGAGAACAACACAAAACTTGAACCAGGCATCAAACACACTGCTATGAATATACCTAAATTCTTAGCCATAGAGACTCTAAATATTCACTGTAATGTGGCTGAGGGTATGATCACCAAATCAAATGGCATAGGCACTCACAAACAAACAGGCATTATTGCAACATTCAAGCCTAATTCTGAATTCATGGAGCCCATCATCTACAATCCATCCCCAACATTATATTTTCCTGTGTGTCATAATAGAATAGATTATATTGAATTGATGGTCACTAATGAAAAAGAAGAATTAGTTGATTTTGCTGGAGCCACAACAACTGCAATCATAGAGATTAATATTTAAATAAAAATACATACAAGAAAAAAGTGGAAAATATTGAGAGTTATGAGCTACAATCATTCCCCCCAAACAGGAGGACATTTGCAAATTTAAATCAACCCAACACAGAGATTGAGGTTGATCTTGATGTAGGGGATGGATTTATACACCCCCACAGAGCAGATCTATACATCAAATTTGATGTTGTAAAGCTCGATGGAACAGATTATCCGGCAAATACAAATATAAGACTTGTAGACAATTTTGTGCCGCATCTCTTCTCTGAAATTGAGATCAGAAAGCATGGCGTTGTTATAAACAGAGTGGATTATCCCGGCATTACCTCCACAGCTTTGGCCACATTAAAATTATCCAAAACCGAGGCTTCATACTACAAAATCGGTGGATTTGAGGCTGGTGATAAGATATTATCTAAAAACCACACAGTGCTGTTCCCTATGCGCCTATTGCCAGGATTCTTCTCGGATTTCAAAGATATTATGTGGAAGGGTGGTTTAAGAATCACATTTAGAAGAGCTGCCAATGATAATAATGCTTTGATGAGGTACAGTGCAATAAACCCTACAGGAGAAGCTCTGCCCAATACCCTACCAGATGCAGGCAAATGCATTATTCAGACTATGGAGTTAAGAATCCCTGTTGTTGAATACGAGGCCAGCTATGCTCTTAAATACAAAGCTGATATAATAAAAAATCCACAGATTTCTCTGCAATTTTATACATATCAATGTGTACAAAAGCCTGCTTCTGGTACATATTATGAGTTTGATGCTACAAATTCATTCTCCAGTATACAATATGACATGCCTGATTTTGTAGTAGTATTGTTTCAGACTGGAAGACACAATAATCAGGGAAAAAAATTCAAGTAAATTTGATAGCTGCAACATCAAGAACATATATCTTAAAAATGGCAGAAATGAGGTATTTCCTAGAGAAAATTATAATTTAGACATGTCCAAGAATGATTTCCTTAAATTATATGAGGCATTTTCGGCTTTCAAGAGAGTCACTACTGGCAATACTGACATGTATTACACACCAGATGAATTCAAAGCACAGAGACCCATGTTTGTAATTAACACTTCAAAAAGAAAACAGGTTGTGGTAAATGACAGAACAAACATTAAAATTATCTGTGAATTCCATGAGGCATTACCTGATGACACCATATGTAGTGTTATTCTCATAGGAGAAAAATCATATGTTTATGATGTAAGAAATGAGAGAGTCACGGAGCAATTCTAGAAGAATTACATTATTTTAATATTGATATGCAAGTTGAGCCTGGTGCCCAATTGAACTTAAACCGGAAGTAAATATGTGTGTGTGTGTGTCTTGGCCTAGTTTAAGTGTGGCCATCAAGAACAGCATATTTTTGACAGAATTATGGACAACAATCTCTCAGAAGTACCTTTTGTAAGTGTAGGCACATCAATCTGAGGGGGTTCATACTTTCTGAGAAATTCCAGAGTGCATTTTTACAAAAATCTTGGATTAGACAGAGTTCCACACTTGAGGAATAAGCTCATATAGGCATGTTGAGCTAGTTTTAAGTGTGGCAAATCTGCTTCAGGGGGGTTCATACTTTCTGAGAAATTCCAGAGGGCATTTTTACAAAAATCTTGGATTAGACAGGGTTCCACACTTTAGGAATAAGCTCATATAGGCATGTTGAGCTAGTTTTAAGTGTGGCAAATCTGCTTCAGGGGGGTTCATACTTTCTACACTTGTAAGTGGTGCTGGTTATACCACAAATACCACTACTTATATTTCTTCATTCTCTATCTTTCCAATGAACATTGTCCCTTGTGCTAACCTCTGCTATAACCTGCTCTGTTCCGGATATCTCCGGAGCAAGCGAACGAAAACAAGTCTCTGCGCAAGTAGTGACGCGAGATGGCTCCAGCAATGAACACATGAGAGGGAATGGGATTGCTTGGAAGGGGGAAAGCGACGGCAGTTATGAGCTTTCGCAGCAGCGTGTACCGATTCGCTTTCGATCCCTCTTCCCCTTCTCTACCGCTATGCGCGGCCTTGCTCCGGAGATAACCGGGACAGAGTATAGTCTACATGTGGCTTTTCAATTTGCTTTATGATTATTTATTTTTGCTCTTCCGACTCCAGCCCTTCAAATATTCATTATCTCCAGCTCGCACCTTTTTTGGTAGCGGAAATGTTATTAGGGTGATATGTTAATAGAAAATGCCCCTTGGCAGTATGCCCACCCGAAGATGAACGTATCAACAAGTGTGTGTTGAGGCGGGTGGAGTGGGCAGTTGAGAATGAATCACGTGCCAGTTCGTACTAATCTCTTCAGCCAACGGGCTACCATACTCGCGAGAGACATAATGGCACCACTGGCAAATCGTGCAGTCATGTATCCTTGATTCTTTTTTGTTTTTGCAAGCTCTTTGGCATTAGAATCAGCATTTATGCGATACGGGGCGCTGTTGCGAACGGGCCCTGTGACGGACTTACCTCCTATAAATTCATTCAGCCGTAAGCGACCGTTTTGCGATAACTGTTTCTCTCCAACGCAATCTACCTCCAAATCCTGTTGTTTATCTCACAGGTCAGAGAATGTCGTGACGCATGCTCCGACTTGCGTTTTTTTTTCCGACGTTCATATCGGTTATAAAAGAGCACAGGGAAGGGAACACTGTAACTGAAACGTCGAGGTGAAAACAGCAACTCCACTGCCGAGTGCGTTGAGTCGTCGACGCATTAGTTCTCCAGCTAGAATTCTGGATTCCAGTTCAGACGCAAACAGAGATGTTCACATGCGTGTGTGTGTGTGTGCTTTGATCAGTTTAAGTTACGAACTATAGTGTTACACGAGCGGAGGAGGTTCAACACCAAGATTCTAACGCGTATCCTGGACCATTTTTCACCCTTCTCCCTACTCCTTCTCTGAGCAGAGTTGCCTGGCTGCAGTGTTGCCAGCACCACAGTAGTAATGATTGAATGAATGAATTAAACGCACGGATATGAAAATAGGCTGCTGGGCAGAATTGCGCTGATATGGGAGAACCAAAGCGAGAGCTGGTGATCGTGTGATACTGTCAGTTTGTATCACATGGATTACAAGGACCAACTCTACAACGAGATCTTTCATTCTCCAAACACATGGGGTTGTGCTCCGACGTGGCAACAGACGAACTTCTGCCACCCGCCTGATTTCATGGCTGTGCGTTTAGTTAAACGTGTCGTTCTTCTCAAGAAGCTAAACCATTTGCTAAAACACTGTCATCATTTCCCAACACGGATGACAAATCGTTGGGAAGATTAAAACTGTCTGGAGAAAGTGAAATCGGCACATTCGAGAAGAATATGCCGAACAGTTATAACAGCCTTATATACACGACTCATTGGAGAGTCCAGCTACAACAGGAAATGACTATTTATTTATTTATACATACTGCCCATAACAGAGCTATTGCTCCACTTACAACGGGGGTTTACAAGTAAATAAATGTACATAGTATATAATATTCATATACGTAAACATAAATATTAACATATACAGGCACATAAATCAATTACATATACACAACGCAACGCAACGCATTACAAATTTTTAGACAAAATACTAATTAAAAATAAATTGTTTAATAACAGATACATAATTTTTTTGAGACAGCAAAATCGATGTTAACATTATTTTGTATTAGTAGATTATGAGCTTTACATATTATAACCATTACTAAATGTTGATGTACAATATGGGTGAGACGGCTGTGTCCAATTCTAAGACGGGCTAAATTGACCTCTTCCCGATGGGAAGTACAGTAGAGGAAAAGGTCTAAATATGGGCCCCCTTTTTATTTTGTCATTTTCGGAGGAAAAAAATAATATATCAAGCACCTGCCTTTAAAATGCATATCTGTGAAATATATACTTAAATGTAATAGCATGCTAAAGTATAGAAGGTCCCCCTTTGTTGTTTTTTTTAAAAAAAGCAATCTCCAAAAAATGGTAAAATGATGTATTTTAAAATTGTGGTCTAAATATGGGCTACTAGTGACAATATCATAAAAAGCAATTAAAATTTTAAAAAAGCAGTCATTTATCGCTAAAACATTATGAAATTCATATTTATGAATAAATCTGTTATTTTGAAAATCACGCGGAATGGGAAAAATCGAAATTAAGAAAAAAATCCAAACATTTGTTGGAAATGTGATCTCAGCATTAGACCTCATGTTATAGCCCATATTTAGACCATCAAGCTATTTTTCTTCTTCAATTTATTTTCGCTCTCTGTGATACATATTTCACAAACAAATTATGGCATTATAAAAGCCCACATTTGTTTTATGTACCGCTAATATCATAACCTATACAAAGCAGATGAGAATTCAGAAAACGCTGAGTTAAAACATACCTGCAAAATGTTTTCGGAGGTCGCAATTCTATAACAGCGTCTAAGGCCGAAACTGGCCACCACTTTCCCTTGCGAATTGGTGCCGCAACCTTTGTCCTTGACAGATAACCAGTTCCAATAGCCTCTGCCAGGCTGCAGCACCCGCAAGCGCTGATAACTCTAAAACCCATATTTAAACCTTCGCTCATATTTAGACCTTCTCCTCTAGTAGTGATTGCTACAAGACAATTGATAGAAAAACAATAGACCAGCTTCACTAAGTGAGGGTGCGTTAAGGGGTGAGATAGAGGTATGGTAACAACGGTTACAAGTTGCTGATTCTTAGGGGGTGGGAAATGGGAGAGCGGGACCTTCTTCAGCCTGTTTTTTTTTTTAATAACAGATTTTAGTGAAAGTCAATTGTCATTATAATAAGTGCAAGGAAGTGTAATGTTGAACGTAAATTCACAACGAAAGCAGTAATTCCATTATTTTTAATGCTCTAACTTATAACATTTAGTTTCAAGGTTAGCAATATGTTCGTCAAAGACATTGCATACTACTCGTATTTGTACAATTCTAGTTTTCCCTCGTTAGAAATCAATTTAAAGTACTGAATTTCCTTGCTGAACTCTTACAATTCCGTAGCTTATACCGCGTTTGTTACAACCTGTCCCGGTTCCCGCGCTAGCTGGTCGCTGGCTTTTCTGCGTGCTGGGGAAAGTCGAAGTCAGGCAGCCGATTAAAATACGCAACGTCTCAACAGTGTCTACGTAAGCGCCTCTCTTCTGGCTTCCATTCGGTCCTCGCTGCCCAGCAGACGATTTTTTCCTCGTTTCTCATTGGCACCGAAACTGTCGAGCGATTGCTAACGCGGGAAACGGGACAGGTTCTAACAAACGCGGTATAGTATCGGAATTCACTGACATATCGTTTTTTATCGGACACTGAATTTGTGCGTATATTGCTCTCATTTGAAGTTGCCTTTGCCCCTTTTTAATAGCCGTAATTGCGAAGATGTTCCAAAGCTGAAGTTAATCTTAAATTTTTATTTTGAACTTTGCTAACACTATTTCTCCGCTTGTTTCGACTTCAAATTTTATTTCTAATATTGTAAAAACATATCATGGTGGTAAATATGTTTAGTGCAGCCATCTAGCGTTCTTTATATAAATATGGTTCACACATCCTGCGTGTATGTTCAGATTCACACTTCCATACCTTGGAACCAGGATATGTATTCATTATTCTATCAGAAAAAGATAGAATATTTTTCTTTCTATTACTTTTTTTCTACTACAGAGGACTCCACGATAGCTTGGTACGTAACGTTGTCAAATTGCATTGAAACGGTATGGAATCCGATTCCCTGCGAGATCACATTTTAGAGTTTGGGATCTAACTTTTCAAACTGTGCGCTAAATTCAGATTAGACTACTGTACTGTGCGGAATAATAATTGGGATTTGTTTCCGCCTGTTCTTAAGAGTAATTACCAACCACACTATACTTAGCACATAAACTTATATAAATACATTATCATTAGGTAGTCTAGATCATTGGAAGAAAGATAAATCAAGTTTCACTTCAATGTTTGAAGTAATTACTCTGAATGGGGTGAAGCAAAACTCAAGTGACGAAAGTCAAACATCTGGTAATGACGTCATTATCACGTGGCGGTATTTAAAATGAATTCCGTTGCCAGTAGAAGGATTTGCTAGGCATGACTCTTAAGTACTAAAGTAATTTCATTGTTTGCCTCCTTACATAGAGCGAAGTCAATTAAGTGAACTTTCTTGAACCGAACTTACTCGAAAGCCTTCTCAAAGTCCAACTCCAAGTACCTCTTTATCGGACAACCATCTGTTAGGCGTTTGACATCGCTCCCACATGAAACGCACACACGCCATGACAAAGGATGCTGTCAACTTAGAGTTCCTTTGTCGTTTGTCTTTTTGTGCGTGCGTCGATTCCGTGCGTCTGGGTGCGGTGTGTTAATTAGAAAATTAAGTCGGCAGATGTCGTGAACATCGCGAGGTCGTTGTGTGCGTGATAGGTGCAACAGTCGTTCCTCTCGTTCCCGTCCCGCCTCTCTCTCTAGGAGCAACTGGAGGACCCATTAGGATTTTAATAGCACCGGTAAGGGGTATAAAATTCGTAATAAAATGTTCTCCACCGGCTCCCTTAATAGAGATAAAAACGCATTTACAGTCTCCCTAGATTAGACAGAATTCTTGAATTGCCAGGGTGGTGTGTGACAATCTCAATGAAGGTGAACGGATACAGATAGTGACAATTTGCGATTCTATTAAAGTACAGTGCATTACAGTATCAATGTCATCTAAATGAGAACTATCTTTTACATTTATCAACTCCTGATTCCATTCGCGATAGACAAGACATACATACACAATTTATACACAAGGAGTGGCGGGGTGGGGGCGAGTACGTCATGTAATCGCGCAACGCCTCTTTCTGTTTTGAGATTAGTCTTCATGTGGCAAACGTGTCCCTTCTCCCTATGATGGGGATTGCAATCTTCGACCTTCAGATTACTTTATTCTATCGCTCTATGCTCGCTTCCATGGAAAGTCGACTATTATTTTGCTACATTTAAGCTTTTATTTTACTTATTGAAAATGTATAATGTATTTCCGTGAACTCTACACTGCAAGCACTTGATGAAAATGAAGAAAGTGGAGAGAAAAAAATAAAGATAGAGCATTGAAAGAGCGAGGGAGGTTATGAGTAGCCAATTGCCCTTTCTACCTCCCTATCCTTTGAGAGAAAGAGAAATAGAGAAAGTAGTGTTTCGGCTATTACCCTTTCTCTCTCTCTCTCTTTCTCATCTTCTACCCCCCTCTCTTTTTATTGTCTCTCTCCTTTGTTTTTTCTCTTCCTTCATTATCTCTCTCTGTCAGTCTGTGCCTGCTTCTCTTAATTTTCTCTTTCTCTGTTTCCCTTCTCTGTCTGCTTCTCTTAATTTTCTCTCTCCTTCTTTCTTTCTCTGTGTGACTGTCTAATATCTTATTTCTTTCTTTCTCTCTCAATCTCTTAAAGATTTCTTCCATTTCTGAATGGCGTTTCATGCCAATATTTTACTACTTGTACTCACAGAAAGTAAGTTTCTTTGCAGCCAGTTTTGAAGGCTGAATAGTAAATAGTTACTTTCTACTTTACGAAAACGATCTTCACATTTTTCATCTCTATCATTAGAGGAATTAACATTTTTAAATGTACCAAATTATTAGAAACAAGATTCCTTAATAAGTATTGAACGAAACCAACAGTTTGAGGGTCTCAACGCGCAACAGGATCTCCCCCCCACTGCCTGTTATGGTATGACGTTTTTTTTTTTATGTAGAAAATTCTAGTTCTGCGCTTGCTCTGTAAATTGGCGCTAAAACTATGTGAAAAATGGAAGCCCGAGAAAGGAAATTGCATCCGCAGTATGCTAAGAATGACTCAAGTGTTTCCTTTTCAGAAGGAAATGTATTTCAGTGTTAATTGCGCACGGAATTAACTCAAAAATCCCGGTGGTAAACGTGCAATCGCTCATCCTTGTTCATGATATTACTTTATCGTCCCCCACCCTACCCCCTGTTTTTACGTTGACAGTCCGATTCCGCTTCCGTAGTATAAAAGGAAAAACAACAAAGTGTTCTTCCTCCTTTTATTGTCCCATGCATGATACCATCTGTGATTCCGCAGGTTACAATGCACTAGGGCGAAACCCAATTAAGATGCGAACCGTGATACTCCAAGTTGAAGTCGTGCTTGCCATGAAGTATGAAGCTCCTGGAGGTTGCCGTCCCGCGCGGAGGGAAGATCTGTGCTTCCTAGCTCCGAGCAAAATGAAGTTGCAAAAAAGAGGAAGACTTCTGGTGCATCTCGCAGGCTATCGGGGGCGGTTGCGTTCTGTTTCCACGATAAAAGAAAAGGAACAGGATGAGGTTCCGTTTGCTGCAGTTGGGGAACGCGGAAATGAACCGGAAGCATAAGTAAAGGCACTGCGTTAATTTCAACCCTTTTTCTTGTTTTGTTGCAGTATTGTGTTAGCTTATTGTTGCTAAGGCATGGTAGCAGAAGGGGGATATTTTCTACTGTAGCACTCACAGTTAATATATCCCTAATAAGTACAGGTTTACTCACTCTCGGCCCCTGGTTTTGGCTTATAAAAATCAATCTATTGGTCATAGTGTAATGAAATTTGCTGCGGGCATACCTTGGTGTATGAGAAGCATGGTGACGTCATTGGAGATGGCGCCACAGTCGTTGCGTGGGCATGTGCGTGCGTCTGAGCGATTCTGCAGTTGAATGCCAATCATACGGACGTGTGATTTCAGTCTGAGTTCTTGGCCCTGCTGTTGTATGCACCTGATAGTGGTTCGCGTTTGTTCGGGTTCGGTTGAAAGTTTGTGCTATAATCAGTGGTTCATGATTACAGTTCAGTAACAAAACAGTACAGTAACACTCGGTACTCAATGCAACAACGTGCGTTTATCGTTTGCACGCACTGGAAAAGGAAAGGTATATCATAAAAAGCCACAGACTATGCAACTGCAAGACGGCATTCGGCGGGAAATTGACGCTGTGACTCCTGATGTATTAGTGGTTACCTTTTGTAACATGGAGAGGCGTGTGCAGGCATGCATTGATGCTAATAACGACCACTTTAAACACTCGCTGTGACGTCAGCATGTTTATCATACACCAAAGTATGTCCTTATTAGTTATTACATTATGATCAATAGTTGGCTTTTTATAAGCGAAAATCAGGTGCCGAGAATGAGTAAAACACCCTGTACTATACAAATGATGCACATCTGGGCTACAAGAGCATTTGTTTACATAGTTTTTCCTCTTTTAATGTACGTAATTATGGAGCCTCCCTCGGTGGATTAGTCGTTAGGGCGTCTGACAGCCACATGGGAGACACGTGCTCGATTCCCGGGATAGAAGATCTGAGTTTGGAATTTTTCCGACCTTGTTACTCATATAGCGGCTCTGCGGTTCACCCAGCATCAAATAAATGGGTACCTGGGGGCAACCCTGAGGGTTGAAGGCGGTTGAAGCATGCTGTTGACCACATCACCTCGAAAATGGCCTAGATCCAGAACTGTGTGGCCCTAGCCCCATATCCCCGTTATATGCCTCAAGGCATGGGGAAGTTTACCTATTGATGGGATTGTAAAGGAACGCAGGAAGCGCCTCCCTTGCGCCGACCTCCGTGGCGGAATGGTTAGTATAGCGCGCTATTACGCCAGGCGTCCCGGGTTGAATCCCTGCGCATGGGTGTTTTTTTATGAGTTTCCCTTCATCAATTTGATCATATAATCAGTCATCTTCATAGTCGCGATTAGCCGAAAGCAATAGAAAAGCGTAGTAAAATAATCTAATTTAATCACCCCCCCCCCCTTTCCACCAGCTCTCCACTGGAATTACGTCCGCCCGTGCACCAGCTTGAGAAATATTCCAAATTTTCACCTGTTAACCGATTTGTGAAATACCCTCCCGCTTCCTCTTTACTTTCTGTCTCTCTCGAAGCTTAACAGTCTGTCGCACTTCCATTCCTATTCTAAATCTCCCTTCCCATTGTCACTGTCTTTCTTGCCCTCTCTTATTCTCAATTTCAGTATTCCTTCATCTCCTCTACTTTTCCACCCCTTCTCAGTCTCTCACCTTCACCCACACTCTCATCACGACGATGAATAATGAAATGAAAGATGAATGGAAAAAAGAGAGTAACTAAGAGATTCAAACTAAGGGCCTCGTGTTTTATTAGTAATCTCGAAGGGCCTAGTAATTCTAATGCTGAACAACATTGCCTGTTAGTAATACTTCTAAGTGTCAAACTATTACGTTGGTTGCTAATCACACAGATCTTGTTATTGCAAAGTTTAGATTTCAATATTTAGCTGTAGTGAAAATAAATATTCAGCATATACTATGAAGAATATTTTCATAGACACACAGCAGGGACGGCGCCAGGGGTGGGCACGGGTGGGCAAGCGCCCACCCAAAAATTCCTGTGCCCACCCGATTGCCCACCCAATCAAATTCAATAAGTACATATACTTGGAGATATATGAATAATTCGATAAATAAGTGTATCCTGGTGTTCATAACATGTATATTTTACTTGTGAATATCATCTATGCTAGAAATATTCACATATTATCAACCTATAAAAAGCCAATTTTGTCATTAGAAAGTGAAAGTAAATACTAGACCTATTGAAACAAAAATTGTGATAAAATGAATACTTCCATGATTAAAAGCAGCTAGTAGGCTTAGGAGGCTCAAAATTATGCAGGGTATGATCAAGATTAGATCAGAATTTAGGGTGAACTTGAGGACTGTAGCTCCGAGCTTCCACATACGTATATAAATCCCGCCCTGGGTATGGTTAAAATAATCTCCAAATAAACAAATAAAATCATCATCATAGCGTTACTTCCTCCGGCAAAACAATACATTATTTTGACTTTTTAATTATTATTATTAGAATAATTTAATCAAGAAGACTTAGATGGGCAGGCCATGTGACACAAATGGCAGAGGAAAAGAATAGTTTACAGGATTCTTGTTGGGTAACCTGATGGTAAGAGACCAGTAGGAAGGCCAAGACGATGATGGAGGGGTAACGTTGAGATGGACCTAAAAGAAATCGGCAAGGATCGAAAAGATTGGATTGATCTTGCCCCGAATAGGGACAGATGGAAGGCTTCTGTTGCTGAAGCCATAAACCTTCGGGTTTAAGTATGCTAGAGAGTATAATATAGTTTGTATTATCTCGGCATTAAAATTCCAGAAGTGTCCCTTTTTTATTTCATTACAATTTTTATGTACTTGTTATCTTCAAATATCAATATGGTATGCGAAATATCAACTTTATATTCATTCTACTAATAAGAAGGAATCACAGTAATCACTGCAATACTGAAGTGAATAAATTTTAATAAACCAGTTGTGTATGGAAAAAGCTACAGAATTATTCAATTGCTAATGAGTGGCTTATCCTATTTAGAAATCCTCTTTCCACACATAAATTTTGCCACATGAATCAGCCGAAAATGTCAACAGAATCTGTAGATGTAGCTGAAGTAGAGAAAAAAAGTTATGTCACGAAGTATCCGGAAGACGATTTTATTAGTTTGTTTCTAAGCCCACTTTTATGCTCAGATAGGCTAATCGGGACTAAACCTACAGTTTACCGTGTAGTCTGAACCAGTGTGCATTGTGCTTCCACCAGAGGAGGAGGGAGTCGAACACAGGACCTCTTCATTATAATGCGACAGCGTTATGCCTTTGTGGAAAAATATACAGAAAGAACTCGCACCAAACTTGGCATTTTATCACCACAGAAGATGCGTCCATTTTAGGAGGGCGATTGCCTGAGACAAATATTTGAGACTTTCGGAAAACAACATCATTGTTCACGGAATTAGCTGCCTTGATCTACTAATGAAACGCTGTGCAATTGAAACTACCATCTCAACTTTCTAAGAGGTATGAACTAATGCAACTCCATTTTTGGAAGAGTAAGTTGTGGTTGATTTGTTATATTTAACCTTTAAACCTTTCGAAAGTAACCCCTCTCTCGCCGCGGCCTTTGCGCGCGATTTTTAAATTTTTACACTTATTTCAGAAAAACGTTATATCTCTGAGACTATTTGAGCAATCTACTTCGGATAACTTTTGTTTGAAAACAAAAACATCGTAGCACGCGACCGTGTACAATTCAGAAAGCCCAAGTGAGAAAAACGGGGTTGTGAGGGGCCAAGTCCCCAAATTTCAATGAAAAAATCGGACGTTCGCCCCCTCTTCTTCCGTTATTTTGGAAAAGGGCGCAAACTTTTGCATTGTTTTCAAAGAATAGATTTTTTGCAACAAAGGGAACTTAACTTCTTTCAAGTCTCTAGTCCTCATACAGGCTGAAATATGACGCAATATGTCATATTAGAGAATAAATTAGTATATCTCGGAGACTATTTGAGCAATCTACTTCGGATAACTTTTGTTTGAAAGCAAAAACACCGGAGCACGCGACCGTGTACAATTCAGAAAGCCCAAGTGTGAAAAACGGGGTTAGCCTTTCGTTAGCCTAGGAATACTTCATGGACAATGAACAAAGAATTTGATTTCCGTGTGTGTTTTAAATCATTCCTAATAAGACGTTCATTTTAATCCAAACATTCAGTGGCGGCGGTTAGGAGGACCGGGAAGTGGGGGATGCAGTTCCATCGCCAAATTTTGCCACTTTTTGCCCCCGCACTATGGCCTCTTTATGCTAAGCCTTTTCTACCAAGAAAAAGTATATTGTCTTTGCCCCTCAAATGTTGGCACCCAGTCGCCGCTACTGCAAACATTCAGATAGATTTCTCAGTTGTACAAACCTTGTAAGCTAAAAAATGTGACCCCCAAAGAGTAATAAAAGTATTTCAGTCAAGAATTCATACGATGAAAATACTACGCTCAGGAACATGCATTTAAATTACGAGAAACTTCACGATTATCTACCGTCGCACTTTCTATCATTGTCAAGTATGTGCCTTGTATTTGCAACACAAGCTTAAACCTAATTCACATTTATTTCACTGTATTAACATGCATGAAAGAATGTGATTAGAATGTATGGCTGCGCATGGGCAAACACTTCCTTGAAATAATTGTGTCCATCAGAGACAAAGCGAAAGGAAATGGAACAAGATGCGAGAATAGATTAGAAAAGAATAAAAAGAAAACAAGAAAATGGAAGGGAAAAGAAGTAAGAAGAAAATCGGGAGTGTAAGAGAGAGGGGGATACATACGTCTTACATACACCATATAAACTATATATGGTCTTACATTTATACTGCCCACCCTAATCTATCAATAAGGAGCTTCTGCCCACCCGGTCGAAAATTTCTGGCGCCGCCCCTGACACACAGACACACACACATACACACAGAGAGATAGAGAGAGAGAGCGAGGGAGGGAGGGAGACGTTTTCTCTGTATACGAGTATAAAGTAGCGACTGTCTACTTAGCTTTTTCGAAGAAACGGATTGTGGTGAAACTTGGTATAGAGGCCATGGAAAGCTTGGGGAAGTGAAAATAGAGAGAAATAGTTCCAATTTTCACCATCAGGTGCAAATGTGACGCTTAAAATTATTCTTTCACTACTCAAAACCTTCTGGAGTCCGTTCCAAGCATCTGTTTCCCGTAAAACTTGGTATAAAAGCTATGGAGTCCACGGGGAAGAGGACGATGACGAAAAAGTTCCAAATTTTACCGCCACATTGAAATGTGGCGCTGAAGTAACAACAACCAGTAATTTGAGTTTTTGTCGGTACAGCAGTGTTCGCGAACGACCCTTTGGAAACATAAGACAGCGTGAGCAATAACCGCACGAAGAGTTTCCCGTGATGTACACTGTGCACCATATTTCAGCGCCACGGTTCCACCTCGTGGCGAAAATTTGAACATTCCACTTCGCCCCCACCCCCACACACACAATAAGATGCCCAAATTTTAACTTAAATTTAACTGAGGAAATTTTCCTAGTGATAAGAACAACCTTTATTATAAGAAATATCATTTTTTGAGTGCTATGTTGCGGAAAACGAACGTCCGTGAGCATATTCATCACAATTTTATGTGACTAATATGCATTCGTCATGTAAATATTGCTCTGATATTATCACAACTGATTCCATGTTTTGATGGAGTAGTATTTACGCATTGATTTTAGTTGAGCGTCTAACTAATTAATAATTAATTGCCGGGATACACAAACACATATCCACATCGGCGCCGGCGTACGCGTATGTAGTAACAAGAAGCAAATAGAGTGAATATACGTGTTAGGGATTTGTTAAGAGTATCTGCTATCGATTATAAGTGGGAACATATATTTCCTTTGTTTGGATCACGTGATCAAAGTAGTATAAAGTGCACCTTACACATTAAAAAAAGAACGCCCTGGTTTCGTTATGTGGGCGAAATTATGTTACATATCGTTATCACATGGGTGTACATTTGTGCCTCATGTCCTCAAGTTTTCATTAAGAATAGTCGGGCACCGTTGGTACCACACTTCGCTTCCAGGAGCGTGCAATGCAACATGGCAGCATTTGGAGAGGACAAGGCATTCTGTGTCTTTCAGTTCCGAGAAACAAAGTCTTGTTACAACCGTACGACCACAGTGGAGGACGAAATTTCAGAAAGAGACACCAACGGGGAAACGTTGTCATAAGTGCAGCAAACAATTCATGGTTGTTGTGCGAAGGGAAATCCAGTGTCGAACGAGTCTGTGAACCGGGTACGTGAAGTTTTCCAAAGAAGTGCACGGGAATCAACAAATCGGGCAAGTCGAGAGCTTCAACTACCGCAAACAAATGTCTGGACAATTGTCCGAAAGCGTATACGAATGGAACAATACTGCTGCAATTGCAGTTGTTGCAAGCGCTGACTCTTCTCTAGATGCCGCCATGTTGCATTGCACGCTCCTATCGGCGAAGTGTGGAACCAGCGGTGTGCGAGACACGAGCGGCAAGCGGCAGTCTTAGCAACTTGGGAGATACTGTATATGCCAACAGCACCCAATTTAGCGTGCCTAACCTATCCACATAGGCATATGATAGCAGAAATAATCATGTAAATAGGTTAGGCAGTTTAAATTTGTTTATATAAGCTATTATATTCATACGTGGATAGGTTAGGCAGGTCAGGTTTGATGCTGTTAGCATATACAGTATCTCCCAAGTCGGTAAGGCTGTCCCTAGCCACTCGTGTGTGTAATTATTCGAATAAAAACTTATTGACGTCAGGGACTGATGTACACATATATGATGACGATAGGTTCCATCAGTTCCCCCACAATAAAATCATGAAACCAGGGAGTTCATCTTTCATAGCCAACCCTGTATAGTGGGCTCAATATTTATAGGGCAAGTTATTTTTGTGAAGATTGGTTTTATAGTTTCATATTTCACTATCTATGTACATTGAAATATAGTAATATGACTTTTCGTTAGACAATGACGTGTTAGACGGACTTGCAAGACATATACAGCAGGATGCTTTTGAAGTTTTAACTCTTTCCTCTCCTAACATTATATTATCCACTTTCTCACATGACAACGGGCAGATTTCCTGTTAAATTCAACACTTTCTCCAGTTTCCTTTTGAATTGCACAACAATCAAAGTATTTTACGCCTGACTTCGGAACCATCCTGAAGATTCCCTCTGCACTGCTCAATATCCTACACCCCATACTTCTTTTGAAGGAAACGTAGGAAAAGAGGGAAGTAAAATACGGATACAATGGGGGAAGAGAGTTTGGAACACTTAAGCCAAGCAGCTGAGTTCAGGGAAGTCTAGGGGATTGGTGCCAGCCGAGCTAAGCTCCGGCGCAGGAAGAGACAAGAGACTTGAATCAATTTTTACGCAAGTCGACTGTTCTCAGGAACTTTTCTTTTCTTAACAATGTTCTGTTGTAAAGTTTCTCGCTTCTCTCTCTCTCTCTCTCTCTTTTTCTCTCTCTTTCTTAACTTGGTTAAATCCAGTTTAAATGTTAAACAACTTCCTCCGGAGACTTGACAGTCGTTTTCGACCGTAATATGGAGAGATTTTGTTCCCCCGAGAAGGGTCTGAAAATTCCTACTTTATTCTTACTTCAAGAGGGAGTGGATTAATTTTTCATCTGCAGTTTCCCTACTGCAGGGATCTGGTAGCTTGCGTTGGGTTTCGAATTATGCTTTGAGAGGCATGAACTTTCTATTTCATCAATATAATTCACGAAATAGAGAAATGAGATTTATAAGCCATGGAACGGCATTTCCACCAGCAATAAAGTATTCTCAGGGTTTCGAAATAAATTTGAAAAATCACACCTTAACACAAATTTTGAAATAAATGTCAGTTCAAAGAATTATGCTATAAAGGTTAAATTTCCACTTCTGAACCAATAAACGGAAATTACAACGCCTAAGCAAAGAAGGAAAATGCAAAACACCGTACAGTTTTGCAATTATATCTGATTTTACTATTTTAATTTATATTGATTGATAGATGGAATTGTTGTTTTAAGTCCACTTTATGCACAGTAAGACTAATCGGGACTGGACGTACAGTTTAAAGTGGGATCCGAACCACTGTGCCATGTGCCTCCACCATATTTTAATTTTTAATAACATTACTTATATACAGAGAATCAGGAATTGTTGAGTTTTAGTCAATAACGATTTGAAAATAATGTAACATGTCGAAACAGTACGTTGCACCAGGACCTTATCAAGGGTTGTGGAGGCCCCTGGGCAAAATGTTTTGTGGGGGCCCCCCATTTTTTTTACTAGGAGCGTTATTAGCTCAATATGTTAACCACCTGTAGACCTAGTTCTAGAATCAGTAATCATTCACAATCGAACATATCGCAGCTAGGTTTGCAGGGAGAATAGCGCAGTAAAATAAAGTTACAGGACGAAAATTGTAGCTCTATAGCAGCAGTAAAATTCTGCGTCTAAATGTCTACAGTATATTATGAAGAGTAAACACCGGAACTACAATATATAGTAAATACTAAGGGGGTTCAAACAGAAACAGAACTGAGCAGTAGACTGTACTTACGTACATAATTTATTATAAATGATATTACTTACAATTAAGAGTAAATATGTCACTACATATGCACGGTCCATCTACTGGACAGTTACCGACAGGTTCATTGTGGAAATTGTAGTAAGTACACTTTCTTCAAGAAAATTCCCAAAGGCTTAATACTTATAGTAGTCACAATTTTCTTACCTTTTTCGCCGATTTTTTTTTTTTTTTTTTTTTTTTGTGGAGGCCCTTCACGGTTTCCTTTTGGTGGGGCCCCCAGGGCAATTGCCCCAGTTGCCCATAGGCTAATCCGACCCTGCGTTGCACTAAGAAATACATATCTCGGAGCGAGTCTCAGTGGGGAAGAGGTAGTATCTACAGAGCTTCAGGTCGTACGTTTGAATCGCGGCGTAGGGGTAACGAATAGCCTTGTAATCAAGAGATCTCTGGAGAAAGGCATGGCACGGTGGTTCGGATCCCACTGTGGGTTCAGTTCCTAAATATGAGTGAAAAGTGTGCTGAAACAAACTCTATTAGAACCTAATATGATATGAATGCGAGCTAACCAAAAGGTCCGTATCAGTGACCAGGCTTGGATTTGGTGAGGGTTCTTGGGGAAGGCCTCAACTTGAAATTGCTTTAAAAGGGGCACAAAATGGGGAAAGAATGTAAGAATATTTTTAAATTACAAATGAAACATATGACAAATCAGTTCCCAAATAAATACCATACAGTCTTACCATGTTACTTACAAAATATATACAGATTCACCCCCTCTCGAAATAAGATTCTGGATACGCCACTGGTTCGGAGTCTAGCATAAAGGGATTTAAACGAAAAAACTTTAACTTCCTCTTTTTGCCTGCACCACACTAAGCTGAGTATGCGAAAAGTCCTTCCATTTTTCGCTGCGTTTACGTGGGTTATAAATTGTTAAAAAGTACCGCAACAATATCATATATGCCGAAACGCGATCTGAAGTGAATTTTTTACATTGTTTAAGCAACTCTTGGGGAAGGTGCGTTACAGAAGAGAATTTAATATTCACAATGGTACGAGCGGACGTCAGGAAAAAAAAACACAGGCCTAGAAATTAATCCAAGGTGTTTCCTGCAGAAAAAAAACACTGGCAAATTTCCAGCTCGCATTACGGGTCCATGAGTGTCATAAGCACATATAAAGTGAGCAACCGCCTGCATACTCCGTTGGAGGTTTTCGTGTGGATCGCTTCTGCCGGGGAACAAAATTATGTAATCTAATTAGTATGTGTTCCCCAATAGCTTAGACAAGGCTGTGGATGCCGGTGTGAGATAATATTTGCATGCATAGCCTCCCTCTTACCCGATGATTTTTTTCTCTCTCTGCTTTTAAGGGAAAGCGGGTTCATTTGGGCTTAATGAGGAGCTGCAATGGCTCGCATATGTTAAGGAAATGATTAGGAATACCGTGAATATTTAAGAAGGAATTGGTACGTTAAAAATAACAGATAGGTTATTCTGTGGTGTTAGAGGTTCTCTTTTGGTTGAGTGTTACGGCTACCAAACTTTTGGGACCAATTTCAAGCCTAATTCTATTTTCGTCGAATGCTGTGCTTCGCCTCAGTTCTTTTGCCCTGGTATTGCTCAGTTCACAATTGATGTAACTCTATACAGCGTGTTGTTAATGTTAACGACATTCACAAATTAAATAGTATAGCTTAATTCTTCATTGGAACGCCTGTTCGGTATCTTGGACAGGGGGTGCACGGCTTTGCGCCAATCACTCTGGAAAATGGTTTGGTTTTGCGCCAATAATTACCGGATCCTTATCTTTCCGTACATGGTTTTGCGCCACTACAGAAAATCGTAATTCAATGACTTAGGTTGGCAAGCATGATTTTCCGTCCCACTTAAACAGGCTGCGGACTGTCACCGAGATGGCGTGGTTAAAAATTATGCACAACCAACCATAAGTATACAAAATTGCACTTGTCAAACTGCAGTCTCTTACAATGGAACCTTTGTGGCATGTGAGATCAATTTCACGTAATGCATGCGTGAAATTGCTTTGCGATTATATTGATCAATGTAAGATTCAATTTTGAGGTATTTTTCTCTTAAAACGCTCCTCTTACGAGCGGGTTTTTCGAGGCCATTTATTTTAAGGTAAGTGTCGGTGAAAGGCTTCACATGCATTTGTTGTGCGATAGGCCGAGGCAGAAAAATCTGCCCATATGTGTGGAGGGTACGTAGAATCTTCTGCAATATAGTTTTCTACCAAATAATCACAGAACTTTGTAATTTTCTCATCTGATGACTTATCTTCGAACATGTCAATTGCGAAGCAATCAGAGACATCAACTGAACAACTGAGTGAAATGTTTTGTACAGTAGCTGAAGGTTCCATCCATATAAAGACAATCAGCATCGCAAAGATATTTTAGATTTCATTCACAACCGAATACTATTATGTTCTTTACGCTGTCATTAATTAGTACGAAATTCTCACCACGAACAGTCCTTATGGTCTGGTTTTCGACTGCTTCATGAACATCGCTCACTGATTTCGGCAATGGAGGGAGCATATTTCGCCGTGTTCTATACACAGCCTCTCGCAAAAGTTTCTTATCTGTGAAATGTAGCTGATTGATACTTGTAAGCCTTTCTTCGTTCAGCGCCGCGTACACAATGCTTGAGGGTTGTTCATGTAATGCACCTGACGCCTTCCGTTTACGTGAACCACGAATTTCTTGAAGTATTAAACTGCGTTCATTGCTATCGTGATTATGAATTATCTTCTCACTTTCAACTATCATGTCACTGTTCGTAATTATTATTGCTGTACACGACTTGTTTGTGCAACGCCACCGAACACGTCCATCTGAATATGCGTAAGCTTTCCTGAATTTATAATTGTCCTTACTTATTAGATCCTTACCTCTATTCGATGTCTCTGCGAGCAGTTCCATGATCGACCGGACCCCGGTGTAATGAAACGTGTAACGTTGAGGTGAAACACAGGGAGGTAGACGAAAGCCACGATCAGTCGTTGCCCTTGAGAGACAGGATTGCCAACCTATACAATTCTTAGCTCGGCTAGACATTCAAGAGTGGCGGAAAACATTCTTGGCGCAAAAGATACTGTGGCACTAAAATTTACAATTTGTTCATTGGCGCAAAACATTCGATTTTGGCGCAAATGCATTGCACCCTTGGACAGAGCTCGAGAGGAAGCTGACCTGACGCTTATCTGGTTTCGAGCCAGCATCTTTTTTCTCAGAAGCGCTATTGTCACTTTAACCCGCAGTGTTTAACATCCATTCATTCACTGCGGCGTTTATTATACTCTGAAGGTTTACATATTGAATAAAAAATAGCACAACACAAACTAGCAAAGATAACACAATCGCAACCTCGCGATAAGAAATCTCTTAAAGATGCTGAATTGGCAATATCTCATTTACTCCACGTGGACCTGACAAGTACTGACAGTTCTTGGACGGACGCTATTGGTGGGAAAGGTTTGAGGGGATGCATGTGGACTTGGTATGTGGTTGTCAGAGGGGAACTTATCTTTCGGAACCTTCTTTGAAATAAAGTGGTGTTCCGATGAGGACTGAAACTATACTGCTCATCAGTGGCGGCGATTGGGTTCCAAAACCAGGAAGGTAAGGTGTCAAAACTGGGGAGGGGGTAAATACAGTATATTTCCCTTTGCTGCTCATTCGTTTTGTAACATATGAAAAGGTGTAGTTAAATCCAAGATGGTCGTCCTTTCAAAACTAATATTTTTTTATCACAAAACCGTAGCGGGATGCTGGTTCTAGGGATTCAAAATCAAGGTACTGAATAATTGGCGCAATCTTTCAATTAGTTTCTTGACAAGCCAGGGCCAAATGGCTGTTCTTTGTCCGCCGTAAGAACAAATTCAACGCAAACAAACTTGCATAGCTTTTTAAAAATGCCATTGTTATTTTCCCATGGCCGATGTGCAGGAATCTATGCGCGTAGAAATATAGTCCACGCGATAAAGCCATACCACTCAGCGTACAGTAGCAGCTATATTGAAGTGGGACCTTACATTACGATCTGTAAGGCTACGACCTATCTGCATTTATAGCCCAGCGAGCACGGACGCGTAAAAGTATGAATACACGATTTTGATTTTCAATTCTGAAACCAATTGGAACCTTTGCTTGAGGTTCTCAAGTATGTCTTCAGAGAAGAGAACACTTTTTTTGTCCATACGTTCTCAGCAGCAACATATGAGGACCTTCTGGAAAAATATAACAGAGAATATTTCTAAGACTAAATAATGACAAAGGTAATATCTGAATAAAAACATGTTTATATACTGTGCCTGTAGATGGAAGAATAATTCTTTGACTATAAGATCGAATAAAAATCTCAAAAATAAATAATGTTTTGTGCATGCTATAATGTAAGAATTGAAATATAAAAGAAATAAAATACATTTTGCTCTTTTTACTCTTTTTTTACTATCCTACTAATTATAATTCACAACAGTCCAGTATGATGAAAATGAAAGTATATTAGGTTTTTCTTTCAATTGCCAAACAATTTACAACATTAGTAAGGTAATAAATACGTAGTATTGTTAGCAATGTATTTTTGAATATTTCGAAAAGGTAGCTTCCTGAGATGTACATATTGAAGTGACTGAATTTTTAATATAGTGGAAAAAGATTATAATTTGAGCTTTGATTCAAAAAATGAACAACGAACTCCGATAGTATGAACCGGAGAGATGTCATTCGGAACATTTGATTTAATCAAGTCTGTTTAAACACATCTTTATTAAACTGGTCTGTTGAAAAATACATCCTCTAAGTATGAAATGTTCACTTTTCACTGATGTATGTCACATCAGAAATCACTTCGTAAAGACACCCTGCAAATAACCAAACAAAGGGTATGAAGGTTGGTTGGTTGATTTGATGTTTTAGGTTCACTTTGTGCACGGTAAGGCTATGCGGGACTGGACCTACAGTTTAATGTGGGATCCGATCCACTACGTATGTGCTTCCAAAAAGGTATGAAGGAAATGATTACCCTTTGTTAGTGTTGATGAATATTGAAGTTGAGATTTTAATACACTTTACACACAGAAAGGCTAGTCTGGGCAGGACCTATAGTTTAATGTGGGATATGAAACACTATATGTCTCCACTGGGTATCGAACTCGGGACCCCTTGATTGCAAGGCGACGGCGTTATTACTACGTAATCGGGGAGGTCCTGTTGCGGTATGTGATAAGACAATTAGTTAAACTGTGTGACTAGATTTCCATATAGAAATGGAAGAATAATTTATTTATATATTTCGCAAAGATCCTTAACAGAATATAATGTTCCAATAATACAGGATTATATTAAAAACATTTATAATAAAGAATATACATTTTAAAAATTACATTTTAAAATTTAATTGATTGAGTTTTTACTTCAAGTCCACTTTATGTACAGATAGGCTAATGGGAACTCTGCTTACAGTTTAAACTTTGATCAGAACCACTATGTGCCTCCACCCAGAATCGAACCCGAGACCCCTTGATTACAAGGCGACGACGTTACCACATCATCATCTGGAAAGTCCAAGTGAAAGCATAACATAAACAAAGCTGAATTTGAAATAGTGTGTGTTTAAAGGAAAAATGATATTATTACAGATATAGATATCTCAGTAACTACATAGTCAAGGTAAAGAAACTACACAGGTGTAATCCTCAACTCAATAAGATTTATGCATAAAAAATTTCAATAAGAAATTGAAAGGTATGTGGATGTCACAAATGATTGTTCACAAGTGTTGAATATGCGCACCGCCTGTGACACGGCACACGTCAAGTCGATAGTAGTCTAGTTTCTGCCAAACACGCTGCAGCATGTCTGTGGTAACAGTATCCAGTGCGGCGGTGATTCTGCTGTAGTTCCTCTAGGCTTGTAGGATGAGAGGGGAACATAGAAGAGGCCCTTAACATATCCCCAGAAGAAAATTAGAAGGAGTCAGGTCTGGTGAACATGGCGGCCATTTCAAAAAGCACATTATCTTATTCACTAGCACGCCCGATCCATCTACCTGGTATTGTCTCATTGAGATACGCCTGCACAGTGAGCTTCCAGTGATGTGGTGCCCCGTCCTGTTGCAAAATGAAGTGTTCATGTTCGATTGCAATGAGTGTATTCATGAGCCAAATCTGAAGCATTTGCAGATAATCATCGCCGGTCACATTTCCGGCAAAGAAAAACGGAACTTGAAGATGATTCTTGAAGATGGCACAGAAGACAGTCATTTTTGGTGAGTCTCTCAGTTGCTCGAGTGTGGCATTGTGATTATCTTCGCCCCAAATGCGAACTGTTGACTTTGCCATTCGTGTGGAATATGGCCTCATATCTAAAAACAAGACATGTATCAAAGTTATCTTCATCCCACATTACACATTGACTTCTGAGGTGTTTCTACACATACTTTTAAATTTTCAGATTATTTGCACGAGAATTTGTAACGTTATTAGATTACGAAATCATATCAAATTTTTTGAAACACCCGGTACAATTACATTTTTTTGGACAAAAGTGAGTCTTGTAAAGAAAGTCAATGGTATTATTTGTTGAACAGCATATTCGGCAGGCTACAGCAATTGACACTCTGGGGTAGAAAATATGAAAATCATTCAGATCACTGAAAGCAGTACTAGTGACTTCTCGTCGACCCTCAGTGCAATCTTATACTGTGTAAACAGGGTGGAGAGGCTTACCCAGCTTGCTATCAAACAACTCTCCAGTTTGTGGACAAACGTGCGTTGGTCGAACCGCCTCCAACTCACCCCACATATTCCAGAACTCTGTTACCAGCTGGAAACTTGACCTCAAGAGTTTAATCTAATTCCTGCAACATCTGGCAAACACTAGTGGTCCAGCATTCCTTTTGGTTCGCCTTGTGGTTACCCTTCACTTGTGTACGGATTACATGTTACAAAGAAGTTAACAGCAGTCGCGGAGGAACTGAGAGTTTCTTCTCCATGAAAGCGGGGGGGGGGGGGGTTCCACTAAAATTAAACAAAAAGGTTTTGTATGTACTCTTATGGCACCAGAGACTTAATATTTACATGATCCATGATTGGGATATGTAAAAGTAATGGAATGCAGTGTGTCACCAATCTTGACTGTTACCAGACGAGTGATGGTCCATTTATTAGCCATGGTCCATTTAGACAACTTGCATGCCTATTTATAACTGGTCCGTTCTTGAAAGTGGTTACGTTATTTTTTGCAGGAATTGTCATAGTAACAATCAGAATTCATAGAAAAACTTAAAACGTTTAGCTTGTGTGTGTGTGTGTTGAAGTGTAGTAAGGCAAGACGCTATATCCAAAGATATCAGTATTCTGCATTTTTATTCAACATGAAACCACCCATTTCCAGTTACCCAAACTTGGGTTGCTTAAGAGCTAGAAACATATTAAACCAGTTCCACTCGCCCAGACTTGGGTTGCCAGAGGGCTATAAATAAATCAGTTCCCCTCAACCAGACGTGTTTTGGCAAAGGGCTAGATAACTATTAAACCAGTTCCACGTAGCCTACCTAAATTTCGGTTGGTAAAGGGCTACAAGAAAAGTTTCAAATATGTTATGAAATATTCGTCATTATTAATGTTCTAATTATAGTGTACTATAAATTACATAATTTATACGTAAACATAAGACTAATTGGAATACATGAGTTATCTTTCAGATTATGGAAGTTAATATTCCGTCATTTCTTTACTTGTCCCTTCAAATTCCCCTCTCAGTGTTTAAAAAATAGAAACAAAACGTTCTTCTTACATCAACAGCAATCAATAAACTAATATCATTCTCATATTCAGAAGTCGTAACATTATTGAATTGTTATTGACAAAGTCAATGAAGTGTTATAAGCTAAAATTAATATTATCACTAACGTATAAAGTATGCCAGAAAATATTATTGGAATAAACATACGTAGAAATTTTTTCTCATTAGCATTTCGTAAGCAACTGAATCACTTACGTTTTTCATTCTATGCTATTACAGTATGTTTAAGAGATAGAGATGGCATACACACCTTAGAATCGTGGAGTGTATAAAGATTTAATTTTATAGATTTGATTAGCGTATGTTATGATATCGTATCATCTACAGAATGATGGGGATCAGAACCAGACACTTCCACGATTAATCAGTGGGTGATGGAACTTATTCATCCTTCATCCTCGATGATGAGAGCACTTGTCATGTTAATGACTTAAACGCTTGGCAGTGCGAAAGGCACAACTAAAACTAAACAGCTTAACAATTAGAAAATACAATGGTCACTCATTGGGTTTTATGAACCTTTGAACCTGAATCATGGCTGGGTTAGGATAATTACCTGTCTATCTGAAGAGTGATGATAATTTCGAAGAATAAAATAAACTAAGTCCTCTCTAGGCTTCGTTGCTTGTTCACCAGGACTCGCCTCACTTTCCCTCAACTCCTTTCTCTAAGCTCCTCTCTCTCCTCAATCCAAATCAAAAGTCAGCTCTTTCTCAGTCTGTCTCTAGGTATATCACCCAGGCCATGGATCTCTTCCTTCATGCCGAATCGTGATTTTAACTGCCACTATGCAAACCGCTGACTCCATAGGCATAAGGAACAACCTATTTCCTGAATACCTCAGGAGGTTTGCATAGCACAACACTGTACATTATTCACATACCACAGAGGTTGAGACAACTGAGATAAACAAGTGAATGCCCTGGTCAACATGAAGCATCAGAGAGGCTTTAAATAAAATCTAACCTTATGGATTGATACGATGTCAATGTAGATTAATATTTAAGCATATAAAGTGTGAAATCTTTTCAAATGAAAGACCTTGAAAATCACGATAATAGCACCCATCAGTTGAAGCAGTGGGACATGATTTTGACACAACGTTGTGAAGAAATATCATAAAAGTTTTGGTCACGTAATACCAATTGTACAATCCCCCTATAGATTTGGACACTCTGTCTTGCTAACCACACGCTTAGATATGTGATTCGTATTGGTGTACTGATGATTTCTGGTCGTACGTATCAATATATTTAATCTAACATCATATTTCTGCTTGCTGTTTGTAGTATAAATTTTCCGTCAAGAAATTTTGACATATTGACTCCATATGATAAATTTACTTCTCATATCAACCTCCATAACATCAATTCAGGTGCCAGTTGTGACAAGCTTTCGACGTTTTTGCCTTTACGATTTCTATTTACGAAGAAAATTATATTTTTGTTTTACTTCTCTTCACGAAGAATTGACATATTTGGGTGCACAAGTCAGTTCACAAGTTGGTTCCGGTATGCACATGAATTCACAACTTTCAGTTTGGAAACAACTTTTGTTAGATGAATTTTACATGTTCTCATCATCTATTCACAAAGCAGTTTTCAAGTAACTTCTTCAAATGAATTGAAAATGTTCACTTTGACTTTTGCGATGGACTTGTGTTTTTACTGCAAATCCATTAGCATCTGCCCTCGCCCGAATTCTACTCTACTTCCTCCCAAATTTCAGTTACTGTTTGCAGACTATTCGATGTAGGTAAAAGTATAGGTTATGGGTAATGTGAATGTCCGAAAAAGATGACATGCTAACATGTAATAAGCATCATCTGAACTCCGTGGCGGAGTGGTTAGCACAGCGCTCTACGATGCACGGGGTCCCTGGTTCGAATGCCAGCCTAGCATTGATGTTCCTTGTGAATTTGCATTCATCAATTTCATCACATCATCATTCATCCTTATCTTTGCGATTAGCCAAAAGTTGCAGAAATGCGAAGTAAAATAAACCAATAAAGAACATTCGGACAAATATTTGATATATATATAAATAATATTTTTGTTAATTTGTCCAATGTGCACTACTCCCTCTTTATTTTTTGTCTTGTTATTACCAAAAGAAAAAAAACTGATTTTTAAAGAGAGTCAGATCTATTCTTCCCTCTCTTGCCAGAAATCGTCCTAATGTTGCAGCAGAACTGAACGTGTATTCTCTGCACAGATGAATCTAATTTCTGCACCGTGGAGTACGTTCGGGTTTCCTGATGCACATCGGAGGGACCTAAGTGAGCGAAAGAGGACGCTCGCCCCCTCTTCTGGCAACATTGGCACGAGGAGCGGGAGGATGTTTGCCCAGCTTCTGTCCCAGATAGCATCCACGCTCTTTTTCCACCCCCCTCCTCTTAACCACTCTTCATTTCCATTCACTTTCGTGCCCGACGATATTAGGACAGAGAGAGGGAAGAAAAAGCGCTGACCCTTTTACGCGAATATGAATTTGGATGGGCGGAAATTCGGCCTCCGATCCCGTCCATTTCAGAACTAACCAAAGCGAGGAATCCCGGGGAACGTTTTCCGGCCAAAGGCGACAGACCGTGCGGGCACACTAATGTGCCACCGCTTCTGTACAGATGATGGAAAAAAAGGGGAAGATTTCTCCGTCCCCTTTCCTCTCTTCGACCACAAAATCAGAACGTCTGCATCATATGACGAAAGCAATTTTCGACGTATCCCCGTAGGACGCTGTTGCATATGTGTGTTACGGCAACCTACATTCCCCGATATGTCCGTTTGAATAGAGGAGCAGTCGACGATTTCGCATTGTGGTCGCTGAATGGGTCGTGATTTTGGCCATTTACGGTACTTCTTACGCCATAGGGATTCGTTCCGGTTCTAAAAGGCTTCAGGGCTGTGAAATATGGACGAATATGCTTCACCGTGAATCAGGTGCAAATCTTTAAGGAAGAATTCACGCCGGAACGACAAGCGGCACATGATTTCATCAATTGAACGCAAGGCTTGTCCGGCCTGTCATGTCGCAACGGTGTGAAACGGTGCAGCCTGTCTCTTGTCGCTTCGGTGTGAATTCTCCCTAAAAATGTAGTGCTTTAGTGCAATGTGACATATTAACAAGTTACTTTCATCCTAAAACACAAATTACTGAAAATTAAGCAAGTGTTAATTAAAAGTTTCAAACAGAAACATCACTTAGAGTAACATTTTATATCTTCAAAAAGTAAGCAACTTATTTGTACAGTCTACTTTATATTTACTTTTAGTCTCTCATTGAGATGTTGATTCAGAACCTTGTCACTGAAGATTCCGGATTCGAGTCCAGGCCAGGACATGGATGTGACAGTCACTTCCTTGTTTTCGTCTCGTCATTGCTGATAATTGATTACTTGAAAGTATGATTATTATTTTTTTAGATCAGCAGCTGTCATGAAGCATCTAGACAGAAGCGACAACCGTCAGGCGACAAAGCACAATGTGATTTCGTAACGAAGCGGTAAGTAACACGTGTTGCTTATCTCTTAACGCCCATCATGTGTCGCTTCTCCTTTGAAAGCGCGTGCTGAGCCACCAGTGGCGGCGATTAGAACACTTAGATTCCTGTTTAAATTTAACAAACTATTATCTTCAGAAATCAAGCAGCGATTAGTTGAAACACTTATATATCCATTTCTCGACTATTGTGACGTAGTGTACTCTGGTAGAATAAATAAAACTTTACAAGCAAAATTCAAAAATGCCAAAATTTCGTGCATGCGGTTCATATTTTGCATCCCGAGGCGTGAACATATTTTACCTTCCATAAATAATAAGAATATCCTCAATATGTACCGTAGACGACTACTGCATACATATTGCCTTATCAGGGTGGCGACAGACCTGGAAAACCTGGAAAACCGGGAAAAGTCAGGGAATTTGAGGTGTCAAAAAAAGTCAGGGAAATGTCAGGGAATATCGTCTTCATTTACTTCGAACACTCTTTTGACGAAAATTGTTATAACTCGGGCACTATGGAAGAAATCTACTTCGGATAACTTTTGTTTTGCAGATAAAACATCAGCGCATGCAACCGTGTACAATAAAGAACGCTGAACCGAGGAAGGGGGTTTGGGGGGCGCGACCCCCGAATTTCAATGAAAAAACATAAACATCTGGAGTTTGCCCCCCTCTTCTCCCGCTATTTGGGAAGAAGGCGCGAACTTTAGTATTCTTTTTAAAGAATGGACATTTCTCAAGAGAATGAAACATGTTTCATGTTCTAGGGTGTCATACAAGTTGAATAATAAGCTAAAATGTGATTTATTGTTGTTGTTTTTTACGAAAAATTTGTAATTAGCATTTTTGGAGGAAAATTGTTATAACTCAGTCACTATGGGAGCAATCTACTTGGGATAAGTTTTGTTTTGCAGCTAAAACATCATAGCATGCAACCGTGTACAATTAAGATCGCCAAACCGAGGAAGGGGGTTTGGGGGCGTGACCACCGAATTTCAATGAAAAAAACATAAAAATCTGGAGTTTGCCCCCCTCTTCTCTCGCTATTTTCGGGAGAAGGCGCAAACCTTAGTATTCTGTTCAAAGAATGGACGATTCCAAAGAGATTGAAACTTGTTTCATGTTCCTGGGTGCCATACAAGTTGAATAATGAGCCAAAATGTGAAACCATTCGGAAATGTTTCATGGATATGTTGCGGAGAAGGAAGGGAGGTTGATCATCAATATGAATTTACCCAGCCTTGCTCCAGACCTGTGTCAGAATTTCAACCCAAACAGAAGAGTATGAGGGTCCAAAAAGCACATTCATGTCGTAATCTGCACCATGATACCATATAGTTTCATCGGGTCAGAACGACCTCACTCTGATGATACCATATAATATCATCGAGTAAAGGTTAAGCCTCTAAATATTACGTGGAAAATGCATTGAATTATATTTTTTTCTTGTCCGTTTGGGAGTAGTAAGGGGACTTGTCAACAGATGGAGGGGGATAAGAGCGAGTGGCGCCGTCCGATAGTTGTCGGACGTCGTAGTAAGGCATTTTGTTGGGCAAACTGAAGGAACATGGAAATAAATAGGTTCCATTGATACATACGATTTTTGCCGAATATCGCCACCCGATAAAGTATCTCACTACAACATGGGACAGAAATTGCATGGACTGCAACATCCAACAAAAATCGCATACATAAACAAGAAGAGCTTTAGACTCTTTATGCTGCTGGAATTTTATTGCTCTTCTGGCTCACTTCACCTTATTTAATGTAGCAGTGCTTACGAAGGTTTTCTTTCATCATACTGACGTATTACTGGTTTCGCACAAGTTAACATACGTTTACAATCACATTGCACTATTCTTAGATATCAAGAAGAATCCAACAAAACTGGATATATATTGAATACTATCACGAAAAAGTGAAACATAAATCTGCATTGGTGAACGTTATAAAAATTGGCAAGTGCATGCTCCCAACCTGCAATTTACTGCAACACTAGTATTGCAATGAAATTAACACCATTCTCTGTCCTGTCTGTTTAAACTCATGAGAGATGGTCATTAATCTCTCACTGAGTAAGGTTAATGTCCAATATTATGAAATAAAATACTAATAATAAATACGTAAATATTTTAATATCATATTTACTCGAATCATTCAATCATAAAAGCAAATCAGTTTCTTCAAGAATTGACTTTTTTCTGCCAGCCCTGCTAAATTTTCACTTTCCATCTACTGATTTATATGAGGGGTGGCCAGAAAGTAATTTCCGATTAATTTTTCGCAAACGCCAAAACCGTGAAAAATGGTAATTGCTGCGAAGTTATGTTTAGGAATGTGCAGTGATGTCTGGACACATTTTTCGCCCTTTCTAAATATCGAAATAATGCGAATTTGTCATAAAATGTGAATTGTTGGCGTTTTTAGCGATTTTTTTAAAAAATATGTCCTAAAACAACGAAAATTTCCATGAAATCCAACATTCTTGTCTTTTCTAGGCCTGTTTGTGTACATAGAACATGCAAGTTTTCCAACATTTTACTCAAGAGTAAACTATAGAGTTATACGTACATGGAATAATTCCGACAGCCACATTAAATCATGTATTTCCCAGGATTTTTCAACTTCTATGAAAACCATTTGCATCACAGAGTGTCAGGGTTCTAACAGGAGATCGAGTGCGTATCTACTGTCACACGGGATCCACATCCTCGTATTTGTCGCACGAGATATGTTTTGAATTACCAAGCTAAGTGCGCTCCATCAGCATTTGTCAAGCGAGTAATAATGGAGCTCAGTCGTTAGGGCGTCTGACTACTATGCAAGAGCCCCGGGGTCGATCCTCTGCGGGGGAGAACCGGGATGTTTTCCGCCTATTCAAACTGCTCCGGCACCCACCCAGCATCATATGAAGCTGGCACCTTGAGGAAACTTTGTGGGATAAAGGTAGCCAGAAGCGTGATGCTTATCACATCACCCCCACCTTTAGCCTTGATCAAGAAAGTGTGGGCCCCTAACTCCACACCCTTATACACCTTCATGGAAAAGTGCAGGGAAGCACTTCACTTTTACTTCCTCAAAAATCTGTTCCAACATATCAAACTGTCACGAAAATACGTAGACCATGTGATCTACAATGTAAAATAATCGTTTAAAAGCACAATGGAGTATTAAGTTTCAGTATATTTGGCAGATAAATGTTCTAAAACAAGAAAGCGAATTTTGGGAAACTTAATACTGACAAGTCAAAAAAAGATAATGCCAATTTTTTGGTGCCATTATATATCGATATCTGTCACGTGAGATTGATTGATTTTAATTTTTTGGGTGCGTTGCCACTTATGGTCATTATGCACCCTTCAGTATATACGGGAGAAATTTCATTATCTAAAATCCTTACCTTAAAATTAAAAAAAGGGGGTATGGAAAATAACTTTCCCAAAAGAACTCTTACGAAGAGGCGTAAGCCATGTGACTTACAATTTGAAACAGAAGTTTAAAAACACCATGAAGGAATAATTTCAGATATTTGCCAGAAAATGCGCTAAAATGAAAATGTGAATTTTGAGAATAATAACACCGTATAGTAAAAAAATAAAAAAATAAGAAAATACACCAATTTGAAAACAAATAACAAAATATCAAGGTCCCTACCGATTAGGCATAAATAAAACATCATAAATATCAGTTGTAATTTATTCCATTAGTAACAGTGAGTCTTAACCTAATTTTCGGCATAATCACCACCGTTGTTCTTGCATTTGTCGTAGCATGGCACTAAATTTTGTATGCCCATGGTATATGTGTTGGACAGCAAAAACTGGAACCATCTCTACCGCAGTGTTGCCCTGCCAGAAACCTCTTCAGTTAAACAAAAAGATGAAAGTCGGTACATTCAAGGCCAGGGCTGTACAGGGAGTGGTCCAAGATCTCTCACCTGAAGTGATGCAAAGGGCCTGTGTGTACTCAGATGTATGGTGTTGTGCACATTCGATTGGCCTTCCGTGAATTGTCTGCACCATCGTCAGACCATACAGGACGTCCGGTCTGCACACCTCACACAATTGCTGGTGGCTCCGTGCCAAATTCTGTGCATTGTAAGCTAGGCTCGGTGGGAGACTGTATGACAGCTGCAATCTTTAACCTAGAACTGTCCCAAAACGGCTGCATTGCAACTGTACTAGATTACTGCTACATGCCACTTCTTCCTGCCTGCATGGGTGTGTGTCTATCTCTGACCACCAGTGCTGCGTACAGGCAACATTGGAGCTTTTTTCAGGATGCCCCTCGTATATGAACTTTCAGAAGCTTTTATTATTAGAGTGTTCCTGTTTTAATGTATGGTTAGCTAAATCAGGTACCTATACAATGCAATTCTATAAATTCTTTGTGTTAAATTTCTAATACCTACATACCCTTTTCGACAGCATTAATGGTATAATTGCATGTTGTCAGTTTCACAGTACTTCACTTGGATATACTGTACTGAAGCAGAAATACCATTGATAATGTACGGAAATATGACACTTTATTTTGTTCGATTCAATTGTTTCACTTATATGCAAGAGTTAAGTTGTTTGCTTCAGAGAGAAGAAAGTTTGATGCATTGAAAAATGAGCCCGCACTCATGGTTCTTGCAAGCAGAGGGTTGCAAACCTCAGTGGAAATATCAACATATAATACCGAGAATGTATAAGGAGACTGATAAATTACAAATTGTATTTCTTAATTATCACTCTTCACTCTAATTTCATTTAGTCGTAACTTTAAAAATAATCAAGTATTTTATTTTAAACTTACAGCGTATGACAAAATTCCGTAATCCTTCCCTAGCTTGTGAATTGTAATAATTTTCCAAATTCACTATTTTGCAGTTTGAATTCAAATCATAGAGAATAGAGAAATTGAGTCAATTTCATAGAAAATAATATTGGTACTTAACAAATCCATACGTGGATCTGTATGAGTTTATTATTTCCATTTGCAAAAACATCGATTTAGTTTAGTTTGTAATTGTCAGGGAAAATGCAAATTTTGTCCTGAAAAACCTGGAAAAGTCAGGGAATTTCATTTCAGCTTGTTTGTAGCCACCCTGCTTATACATAAAATTATTACATCTGGCAAGCCGTCGTATCTGGCAGACATGTTGATCCCTCGCACCAGTATTCACAGCCACCATACAAGAAAGAATTTCAAATTTAACCTTCCACTCTGCAACACACAGGCATATCAGTCGTCGTTTTCATATTTTGCTGCAAAAATATGGAGTGCCCTACCTAAGACCATGTCGAGCATATCTAAAATAGAATCTTTCCGAAATGAAGTAAAGAATTTTCTTTTGGCAGAGCAGAGATTGTGTTCAAATACTATGTTGTAACTTGTATGTTTATGTTATGTATTTTGTCTACATCTTTTTTAAAATTTATTTTTATTCATTTTATTTTATTTTTATGTTGTTGTCTTTTCACAATTTTTGTATCATTTTATTCATACATTTATTACAATTACTTTATCAATAGATTTTGTAACTAAATCATACAGTTTATTGTACACTGTATTAATACTGTAATAACATAAGAAATGTAAATTTAAATGTAATCGATGACACGGGTTAGGTGGCAGAACAGCCTCAGGCTGAACCTCGCCCACGCAAATAAAGAATTTGAAAAAAAAAAAAAAATAGGGCTGGGGTCGTTGTGGCAGAAAATCGGCACAAAATATAAAAAAGAATGCAAACACAGACTTTCGTGCCCTATAGATTCCAATAGATTGTAACTTCAAAGCTATGTGAAGTTTCATTATTCTGGTAATATCTGTGAGAGGAGGGATGTACGTACTGCCTAGCGGGGTAATGGATGTAGAAATGCGCTCTATCGAAAAAGTAAAAGGGAAAAAAAAACATAGACTATATCTCTTGTCTGGTCTTAAGGCGGGCGGCATACAAGCTAACAAGGGAAGTGAGGGAAGTAACTGGGAAGAGACCAATGCAGCGCGATAAGAAACACAGCAGCCTGTAGAACGAGGTGCGCGCGGCACATCCTCCCGCGACTTCATAACTCCCTGCGCCACCGCTGTTGTCTGGTTGGTCTGCGCCGTATTCCCCCCTCCCCCACTTATCTTTCCAGCATGTAGGCCGACTGCCGTAAGACCGGACACGAGTTACAGTACATGTAGGTATTGAGTTTTACATACGAGTAGGTTATAGCTTCATTTGTGCAATTTTCTAAGTTTTAAGACTGGTATCATGTAGAATAGCTATTTTTTAATAATTATCTTGTACCGAATATTGAAAATAGTGACATAGAGATCAATATCTTTCTGCTGTACTAGCAGACGATGATTGCTACAAAGGTCTCTCCCAGTAGAGTAAGTACATGTAAGATGCATGGCACTACTCAGTGTTGCAAATTTCCTTAAGTTGTGTAATAAAAGTATTCCCTTGGCAATCGGACATTTAAGGTGCAAATCGTAAAGGGACATGTTCTTCGCCTTAGTCGGTTTTACTGTCGCTCCGAGGAAAGGAATCTACCATGAGACCTCTTCATAGTACAACGTTTCCTGGTTTAAAGGGAACAGGCACTAGTGTCAGACATGGGTGTATTTTTGTTATATAGCACCCTTTATCTGCCATGTCATGAAGATGACTGATGATTTCATGAAACTGATGGATACTCACTCATCCACGCCTGGGCTCGAATCCACAAACTTCATGGCGAGATGAAAAGTCAACAAGTTAGCGGGCTCGACCACCGAGCCGGCAGATATGGGCATCTACTGTCGGATTAAAAATTATAAATACTTGACATTGGATACTGGTTAAAAATTAACCAGTAGACAGATGTACATAAAAAGAGTTACATCAAAATTTACCTTATTCAATTCTGTATTAATCTATGCTAACCAATTTTTTTCAAGTATGTCTTCTATTCTTTATCGTCATGAGAACAAAAATGTGCCTTTTTTTTAGTTTCGAAAACAGTCGCTCTCTTTGAAATCATATAAATAAAAAACGGGCGGTCCGATCGTCATGAAATTTTAGGACTGTGCAGACAGAAAGGTTCTAAACACAATTCTTAATTTCAAGTTTTTGAAAAGTTGTCAAGATAAACGTTCAACTTTGCGAGACAACTTTCTTATTTGTACTGGTTAGTACTGCAAATGCAATATTTGCCTTGTTTCGAAGCTCTTTGCATATATTTTTAAAATCCATCATTGTCAATTCACATTACAAAACCAATATTATACAAATTTTTATTCAACGGAGTAAAGATGTGTGTTGAAGGTGGCGACACCGCACGCGCTGACTCGCAATGACAGCCCGCAGCTTTCACGGTTCAACGGGCATCGCTGTGTGCGATGTTGCCATGTTCAGCTGACCATTCCACAAGGGAGGCTGGCAAGACAGAAAGAATAGAAATATATGAAGAAATAGGACGAGGGAGAAAAATAAATAGAAGGAATGAAAACGATACATAAACAGACGAAGAGAGATGATGGAGATAGAGAAACATAAAATTAGAAGAGAGGGGGTTTGAGAAACAGGGGGTAAAAGAGGAAATCTAATTAGCAATTATTGCTACTTTTTACTGTTTAAATTTCTGTGAAACAGATTTCTGATTTTAAGATACTGGAATAATGCCATAATGTATTTCCTTCACAGTTACAGCTATGTCCTATGTCCTTTGGCTGATTATGAAAAACAATATGTGCATAATTATTATATTGACATAACCGGACTATTATCTTCAGGGAGTATAATCCAAGCAAAATAAATGTCTAAAGGAATAAATCTAATCAGCTTCCTTACGTTTATTATTTTAAGTAAATTTGGAAACCAGTGGCGGCGATTGGGTTTCAAAACTGGGGGAGGCAAGGACAGTTTACTTTTCCTTGGGAGATAGAGTTTAGCATAGTGAGGGGGCAAAAGTGGTAAGAAGTGGTGGGCAATTGCCCACCTAATCGCGGCCACTGTTGAAAATAATTGCCGAACCTAAAAAAAAAAAATATCGTTACGTATCCATTTGGCATGTTTTTGTACCTAAATTGTTTATCAAGTTGAGTTCAAATAAATCATAATAAAATCACTAAGTTGCTAACCAAGGCAGATTTATTAAGAAAAAAACACACTTAACAAGTAACGTTTCAACCCTGTATCAGGGTCTTCCTCAGCTCGTCCTGTTAGCGGACAGTTCATGGAGCGAACAGGTCATGGAGCGGACACAACCTGATTGGCATGTTATGTAGTGAACTAATCAGTTAGAAAATCTAAACTTCCCGCCCCTATGCGCTGCTGGCAGGCAGCAACCAGTTCATGGAGCGGACACGTGTTCATTGACTCCACCCCCCTCCCCGGGAAGCTTCATACTTCCTGTCCTGTCTCCTGTGAGCTAATTTCATTTTTGTGATATTAACCTAGCTGTTCGTTCCTGTTAAGTAAGTTCCAAATTTAAGAATATATAGATCGTAGAGACCAGGAAATAAAACCGTGTGCAATGTTTAACGGATGCTCGTACTGGAAATTTCGCGTAAACAAATCTGATGTTGATACGTGGCTTTGTGTCAATGAGAAATCGATGAAATGCAAAGGTACGATGAAGACCAAGGATGATACAATTTGAATTGTGACCGATCACCAATGTGTGCCCGACGAAGCCACCACCGAAGTTAGGAAAGCGCTCTCAAGAGTGAAAAAACGTGAAAAAACATGACTCAATCTTATTAGTTCCATTTTAACATCAAAATCGATGTTATAAGGAATCGCGTTTATTTATTCATTATTTTTTTTTCAATTCACTTTCGATTAAGCAGAAAGCGAGGACACCAGACTTTCTGTTCGTATGTGCGCAGCACTCTCTTTTCTGAAACCGGACGTCGTAGAGGAAGGGTGGCTTCATGTCTACGGACAGGCTCCAGCAGACGAAAAATTAACGAAATTTTTCGATTACTTCGTGGAGCAGTGGCTCAAAAACCAATTTGTGCCGATAGATATGTGGAGTTGTTACCAGCGGTGCCTTTGGACCCCCAGTCGCATTTCTGGTGCGAGGCACTACGACAGGCTCGCCTTCAGAATAATGAGGTGCCCGAATGTGAAGAAGGCACGCAGTTCCGGCTGGCACTAAGTATAGACCTTTTCGCACTTCATTGTAAGGATATGTACAAGTTTTGTTTGGCACAAAGTGGACGTAAATACAAATCCATCCACCATTTAGTAACACAATTTTCAGCGGTGCGGGGAAGGTCGATGAACTTGTGTCCGCTCCATGAACAGGTTGCTGCCTGCCAGCAGCGCGTGGGGGTGGGAGGGTTAGATTTTCTAACCGATTAGTTCAATAGACAACATGTTGTGTCCGCTCCATGCCCTGTTCGCTTGATGAACTGTCCGCTAACAGGACAGTTCTTCGTCTGAGGAAGACCCTGATTCAGGGTTGAAACGTTACTTGTTAAGTGTGTTTATTTCTTAATAAATCTGCCTTGGTCAGCAACTTAGTGTTTTTTATATGGAAACAAGGCTTAATTATATTACTATTAAATCATGATGTATTTTTATTTTTAAATCAATAATCACAAAGTTAATCTACTAATACTACGTATTTTCAAACCATGTAACATGGAATCGGTTTTCCAATATCATCGTACTCTCAGTTTGAATACAAGAGGGTAGCACGGTAAAATTAATAGTAAAAAATAAATTTAATTCAAATGCTTCTAAAAAAAGAAATGCATAAATAAGGACTGTGAGACAATAATATGCGAAATAACAAAAGTAGATTTTTAGATAAAAATAACGGTAAACCACTAAACTTTCCATGCTCTATTCGCACTTGGCTTAGACAATGATCTAGATAGATTAAATTTGTAGTTTCGAAATTAGAATTATATTAGGTGTTTGTAGTCTCATGGTAGAAAATGTACAAGTGCCGGATTCATAACTACGTAATATAGTACAGCTGTTTTGTGGAAAACGATTCATCCGATTTCCATAGAATTGAATTGTTTTCAGTCTACTTTACGCACAGACAAATCGGAACTGGACCTACAATTTAAAATGGGATCCCAACCACTGTGCAATGTTCCTCAATCCGAACCCGGGAACATAAGATTTCTAATTATTATAGAACAAATACGTACCTGTCAATCGCGTATTAACTTAGCATAAATCGAATAAATCAAGAAATACCAGTTCTGGAACATCAGGGTGACGGTTGTACAGTCACGGAAACTTCTGAATTGTAATAAGCCCATGTGCTTTCAATAGATTTGTTTCAACCGAGCAATGTACGTGACTGTACTCTCACTGTAACTCCGTAACTCTGCTTAAACGGACCGCTATATGTATTCATGGAATACATACGTAGATTTGCGTACTGGACAGTAACTTGAAAGTTCTAAATGCGAATTGTAAACAAGGCAGAGGTGTTGTTTTTTAAATGTAAGAAATTGTAATGAAAAAAAAAGCAGCGTAGGGAAATTCAGAACTAGCAGATGCATGGGTTGAGTTCATGGTGAAGAACAAAACTGAAAATTTACCAAGTCGACAGCACTCGTTTTAGGGCAACATAAGTTTACTATTGTGTAAAGAACGGAGTGCCCTGTCAAGAATGTTATGCTTCTCCTGATAATTCCCGCGTTATGCTTCGGCTACGGGACGCGCACAATTAACGTTCAAAAACGTAACAACTTCTCCTGAGATTTTGGCCTGTGTATGGGACCGGTGGCCACGCTTCGAATGAGTAGCGTAATGCGGTCATGGAAACCTACACCATCGACTGGGGGTTCGTCGTGACCACATGTCACCCCGTAAACCGTCGCATGATCTCCCACCTCGGCAGGTGGGAGCGAGGCCGACAGTCGGTAAGTAGTCCATGGACCTCACGGGCTGTTGCGCCACTGGTTATTATCCTGACTAGGTATTCACTGTTGTTGATGCAGATGTCCTTACAGTCGGAAGATTATTGAATATGTTGTACTTTTCTTATTTTTGTTATTATTATCTTAACTCCTGCCCTACACGTTCATATCTCACAATCAAATCGACTGAACTACAGTACATTGAATAAGCATCAACATTTCCTACACTCTGTCCCGGGAATCTGTGGAGCAAGGCCACGCATAACGGTAGAGAAGGGGAGAAAGCGAGTGGACGGAACAAAGCAGTGGTCGCTGCTGCAAACGACTGGTAGCTACAGCTGCGTTTTCCCCTCCCACGCGTTCATCGGTCGAGCTCTCTCAAGTCATTACTTGCGCAGAAACATGTTTTCTTTCGATTGCTCCAGAGGTTCTTTCGTTATTGCGAACAAATTAATACAAATAATTGTTTGAACCTCCTAAGAAATTTTAGTACATTCAAATTATTCGGAAACGTTTAGTGTGTTGATACCAATTAATCTCTTAGTTTTAACCTTAAAAGTTTAGAATTTTCAACTTGTATTTTATATTGGTCTTTGAGTAGCCATCCTGTTTTAGAATGTCACATTGCACTGGCCGAAACAAAGCTGTCCAATCAAGCAAAAGCCACATTTATTGCATAATTGCCTGTTCTTTTATTAGCAGAGTAGTAAAATAACTCGTAATAGCCTTCGTGTCGACACCGAAGCACTTTTTTTCTTGAATATGTCATCAACATTGATCACGCTAACGAGTTTGACAGATGCACTTAATCTTTTCGCCTTTTACATCTTTCTTCATTTGTCATTTGCTTCCCAATTATCAGCCTTGTACTTCCAATTGCGTAGTGCAGGAAAGTCACTTTTTTGTGCGTTTGTTCGTGGACATTGTTACTCTCCCAGTTCCCCCTCTGTATCAACCGTCTTTCTTCTTAAATCTTTCGCTAAGTACCATGAATGGAATTTTTTTTCTGTCACGCTACTGCTTGTCGTCTTCCCGTTTCGTCTAGTACGTGTTGTACAAATGATACATTACCACGCTAGTGGGAGATCAATCACGGGGTATTATTAATGGCACCTTTCGCGATGTACTTAGTACAGTTTCGGATGAGGGATCGATCTATCAAATTCGGTTGACGATTTTTATTCCTGTTTCTTTCCCCCCGGGCGAGGGTAATTTTGCCTCAACCTATCGCCATGCGATGCCACACTAGTTGTTCGTGATATTTCTCTTCTGCTGTGTTTCTGCTATGGAGCTGCAAGATACATGAAAACTTCTGGCATCTTCGTGTCGATAGCTTCGATCGTAGGGTGTACATAAAGTTCTTGGTCGAAATAGCTTTAATTGGTCGCATTTTCAGCTGGCACCTGGGAAACAGCGAATCAGCAATCAGATGAATTTTCTTCGGCTGACATCGGCCATTTTCGAGTCACAAGGCACCGAACGCTATTGGCGGGACGAAACAAATAATGTTTAAGACCGATGTCTCAGTAACGGATTATATTTCTAAGTAAAGTTGCCTGTGACATAAGAATTCAAAAATATAAAACGTTAAACTACAGTGTTACAAAGTATATACACAGCTATATTCCTTTCAAAATTTGTCAACACGTCACTGACGTCTTCGATACTTATTCGCACACACACACAATATAGATGTAGAAACAGTAAAATATATAAATATATAAATATAAATGAATGAATCGTTTATGTTCAGAATTATTAAGTATGGCGAGAATACGAATAAAATTGCCAAGGTATTCGGGGTGACTGCCAATTACTAAGTATATTCATATGGACCTACAAAGGGGTGATTGATTATAGCAAGAATTGCATTTAGGATTCACAGTATGCTAACCAGAAGCGTATATTCTAGGCTATCTAAGCTACCTGCAAATAGGGTTACCAGACGTCTGGATTTTCCCGGACATGTCCTACATTTTAACCTTATGTCCGGCGTCCGGGAGGAATTTGAAAAATATCATAAATGTCCTACATTTTGAGCGTTACATAATATTAATTATGAAAATAGGTAACAGAAGAAAATCATGCAAGTTACAAGACTATGGACTGCGCTTCCAAACTTAATGGTGAAATTTATTTTGATTCAGTCATTGAACAAAAAGAAAAAAGTTTGTCCTGCTATTAAACAAACGGGGAAAACGGAATCAATTAATGAACAAAGTTTTGGGACCACTTTCTGATAACGTCGCTGTTCAATGCCTGAGCAGAATTTCTTGCGTTAGGGTTTATACTGATGGAACGAGGTGTTGCCTATTCTTATTCAATATAATTTTATTGTAAAGCAGTTGTGTAGAGAACAAAGATATTCAGAGTGTCTGCCAGTCAAGAAAGTCATGGTAGTCAAGAAAATGTAAAGAAATCAACAAGTAAGAAGTCAATAAAAAGGCAATAAATTATTCTTGTGGTCAAGAATTTTTGCTATCATAATGACTGATTGGTTGATTTAGTTTATTTTACTTCACTTTTTCTGTCCTTTTGGCTAATCGCTAAGATGAAGATGAATGGTGGTAAGATAAGATGGATGAAGGGACAGTCACAAACATATAGGGACAACCGACACAAGCCCCACATAAGATTATAGTGGCTGTGAGTCCAGACGCCAAAGCCTCGCTAGTCTGCCAAACACAGTTCAGGATGCATTAATACGAGAAAGCAGATCTAATTCTCTTCTTAAATTCAGCTTCAGTTTTTATCTTAACTGGTCCTTTGGTAGGGGTTTCCATTAAATAAATACTTATTTTCTTAATAACTAATTTCCAACTTTACCTAAGTAGGGGTCCAATAAATAAAGGTTAAGAAAAACGGAAAAAAGGTCGAGAAGAGTCCAGAAAAAATCCAAGAATTCTGGATGTGTTTTTTTCGTAGATACCCTGTTATTGAACTAAAAACTACCCAAGATGAAACTTCACAAACCATTTGAAATTACGGTAATTGGTGCATTTATTAGTATGATTGCAAGTTTTGAATAGTGTTGCCCACGGGACGAGACGGGACAGGCTTTTAAAAATTCGAGACTAGACGAGGTTGACCATGTGTCATAAGACAAACGAATATTTTCGAGACGAGACAGCATTTTCACGAGACTCCACGAGACGAGACAGGCCAAAGTCTCGTCTCGTGGGCAACACTAGTTTTGAAATTTTGCATTTAAAAATTCATTAAAAATCCATTTTTTAAAACTGAAAAGTGTCATTTTTCAACTACTTTCTAACGTGTTCTATAGAAATATGTATTATTTATTGAGAATGTTTTGTGTCCTACATTTTGACTTAATGTCCTACATTTTGGGACAGCATGTCCTACAATTACCTTACAGCGATCTGGTAACCCTACCTGCAAAGCCCAGGCTCAGAAGAGAAGAAAAATCGATCGGAAAATGTGCATAAAATTGCTCATTTCAACGTGAAGATGGTGGCGTTTCAGGAGTTGGCACACTTATTTTTAACAAGTTGTTAGTTACTCTTATTCCTTACGAGTTGGCGATCTCGCCAGCTTTCTTTGAAATTCATAATACGCAGAAAAACACGGAAGGAGGCCCGTGAGTTTAGCATGGCGGTCATCTAGCATTAATGCCGTCAGTGTTGCGAACCCTCTGTTCCAAGCGTGGAATCATCCCTGGAACGGGGGAATTTTGGAACGAGGAAAGGGAAAATGGGTTGCTTATGACAGGCAAATTCCTCCCCCTCCACACAAGCAAATATTTTGTCCATTCGAGCATTATGACGTAGCGAGATCAAAATTCTGTACCCAGTATACGCCCAGGATACGCCACTGATGCTAACATATGATGCTATCGCTTTCAAAAATACGTGGTACCACAAAATAATGACACTGAGTTTGGTTTATTGAAGCTGCACAACGAAGATAAATTAAAATAATAAATTAGACAAATTATGACCTTGTCGAAACTCAGTTCCAACACCAGTGATATTGCATTCAAGAAAATACACATATTGCCATAAACGTTATCGCTCACGGAATATTGAATTATAATTTATTTTTATTCAGGAGTAATATCAACAACAGGCGCTGTGATTCAACATGCATAATATTCCTGCATTCTAACCTAAACAAACGTAAATATTTAATAGCTGTTAGCGTTTATGCAGGCATAATGTTTGAATACACACAGTGTTTGATTGGAATGTGTGTTCTTGTACATAACGTTCGCGACATGAGCATGAAGCGCAAATCATCCAGGAACGGAAATGTGTAATATCAGCTAAAGCGGTTATAACATATAAATCGAATCAAATACCGACAATTTCCGCTTCCTTGCAAGTACCATAAGAAATGGTCATTATCGTTGTTACAGTTTTAAAACGGTCCGTACATAGCCAACTGAATTACTGCGATTTTACATCTTTATGTATGATAGAATATTCAAAGTTAGGGGAAATAAGTTTGTGCCTGATTTTGTAACTTAACAGGCAAACTTTTAAATTTTATCGGTTCAATATTGTAATTTTACGCTAACTTGTGTCAGTATGCATATACTGTAAAGGCGACCGGAGCGTGGTGCTGATTACGTCACATTCAAAATGGTCTAGATCGAGAATGTATGTGGTCATCCCCTAGAAATGTGCCTTCATGGCACGGTACTACATGCACGGGGATCTTTACTTTTACTGTAATAATAACTAACTAACTCATGACTGCAGCAATACAAGCTTTCCATTTGTCCCTATCCTGAGCAAGATCTATCCACTCTTTTCCGTCCCTACCGATTTCCTTTAGGTCCATCTCAACGTTAGCCCTCCATCTTCGTCTTGGCGTTCCCACTGGTGTCTTACCATCAAGCTTCCTAACAAGAATCCTATAAACTCTTCTTTCCTCTCCCATTCGTGCACATGGCCTGCCCACTTAAGTCGTCTTGATTTAAATATTCTAATAATATCAGGATAGGAATACAAGTCGTGTAGTTCTAAATTATGCAACCTTCTCCACTCACCTGTCTCCTCATCCTTTCTAGGTCCAAATATTTTCCTAAGGATTTTATTTTCAAATACTCTTAATTTATGTTCTTTTTTTTAATGTGAGGGAACAAGTTTCACATCCTTATAATACTACAGGCAAGATTACTGTGTAGTATATTTTAACTGTTAGTTTCTTAGATATTTTACGGAAAGATAAAAGTTTATGAAGACAAAAGTAACACGCATTTCCTGAATTAAGCCTACTTTTTATTTCCTTTTTAATATAATAATAATAATAATAATATGGGTAAAATACAAGTTGTTAGGCTGAGCAGCAAGATATGAAACCTTAGCGCCCCCCCTAAGAAAAAATTCTACGGGCGCTCTTATGGTACACAGGGAGTAGCTGCGAAAGAACGCATTTTCTGTTACGTTTCTGTTTTCGGTGCAGTATAAGGAAAAGGCTCTGTAATTTTCCTCTTGAAAGAAGTGGAGGGGTTTAAGGGGGATAAAAACTAGAGAGAAGGGAAAGGGCTGTGGTTTTGCAACACTCATTCCGCTCTGAAGGGTGATTAAAGATTTCCTCATTCTCGATTCGAGTGTCCTGTCAGCGGAGAACAATGCACAACAGTAAGGTTATTACCGGAGTCGTGACATTCACCGTGCAACGAATGGATACCGGGCTCCCTGACTCTTCACCGGCTGGGAGGGTTGAAGGCTCTGGTTCCAGGGGATGGGGGAGGGTGAAGAGGGTGGGGGGGATGAAAGCCACGCCACAGGTTGTTCGTGCTCGAGATTGGAGCAGTTAAGAGTGGATGAATCAGAACCTGAATCTCGTAAAAGGGAGATAGGGTTGGTGGATGGGGGAATATGTTCTTGCTGGAGATCTGATATGTGTTCTCAGGATGTTGTATCGGCAATACCAGTAGAATACTGCACATCACTTGTTGTTGAGTTTTTTACTTGAAGGAAAATTATTGATACCCCATTCATTGTCTACTAACAATACAATTTCCTGAATTCCTTCATCTCTTGACTGGGTCTTAATTAGTTTTAACTGCGTTTACGGCGAGACATATTCCTTGAGTGCGAATCAGTAACCTAGATAGTGGTTACATGTTACGATTACGATGAAGACAATGGACCTGGATAGACGATTATCATCGCGATTAGCCGGAAGTGATAGAAAAGTGACGCGAAATAAGACGATACACTCTTATCCCGGAGCAATGCAATATTACCCATTGATATGCATGTACTCCCTGAGTTTGAGCCACTAAATACTAGAGTCATGTCATGAACATGGATGTTCCTTTATGAATGTTTCGTCAATAATTTCATCTAATAATCAGTCTTCATAATTTGCCTAAACAAATAAGAAAAATCTAATACGTAAATATGAAAATTCTAGCTCTTACTTTTCGTGACGTCATACATGAAGAATGATCATTTGAAAAAAGTATTGAACTATTAACTGGTATTTAATTAGTATTTTTCGCATATATCTTTTTCCATCCTTCTAATTTTAGTACATTGTAAGATATTTATGGTCATGTAATGGCTACGATTGATATTCAATTGTGACTCCACGGATAGATAGACGGAACGATGAGGTTCTACTTAGAGAATATATATTCTTCCAGACTTCTAATTCTATGTGTTATATATCAGATTTAGGTTTTTCGACATCAGTCATTGCAACCTCACTATTTTATAGGAAAGTTTGGCGTTAAGAAAATAACTTTTTTTTTTTTTTAACATTTTACGATTAGATTATTTTCAATTTATATATATATATATATATATATATATATATATATATATATATATATATATAGTAAAGTTGCTGCCGGCCCCCTACTTCATGTTAGAGTTCCAGGGCCTTTACCCTACAGAGGTATGCCCCTTTTCTATTTATGTCATGTTGTGTACTTTCATATGTGTTTCGCCCGACCCTGTGGCCGAGTGGTTAGCACATCGCGCTGCGACGCCAAGGGTCCCGAGTTCAAATCCCGGTCGGGCTTGGTTGTTTGTGAATGTCCATTCATCCATTTCATCAATCATCCCCATCTTCGCAAATTAGCCAAGAGGCACAAAACGCGAAGTAAAATAAACTAAATCAATCAATCAATCAATCATATGTGTTTCTTACTAACTTAAAAATATAAATATACTAACTTATATAAATCTGCCGCGAAAGAATAGTAAATCAAATGTGGATATTATCCAGATGCTATGAGGATTCCAAGAAAAGAAATTAACGTTTTTACTCGTGATGAGTTTCTAACGGAGTACACCCAAGTGCGTAAAAATAAGTTATATTTTCTCAACTATGCGTACATTTCACTGGACTGGTACTAACTTGTAGCTCATCAATTTTGCTAGGTCACGGGACAGTTCCACCTACCGGGAATAATTTAAAACAATTTAAATTTCTGAAAATATAACAATTTTGGAAAATTATATATTGAACTAAATCATAGAAGTCATTCGGTTCGTATGTGTATCTTGATTCATTTTGCTTCCAGTGCAAATGTGACTACATTGCAGTTTTTATTTTTGAAAAAATCCATGGCAATGAAACATGAAAAACAAGTTATAACCCCTTGTAAAATTTTACGTAATTCATAACTGAAATGAATATTACATGTTATTATTTACTGAATGAAGTACGGTAAATAATGAACTCATATTCAGTACCCAGAATTTATTGGGTTGAATATTTGTATTAATACACAGTGTTGGAAATACACATATTCTTTCATATTATTAACTAAATAATACATGCATATGAGATTGATTAAATTAATTTATGAAACCATTACCTTATACTATTTATGTTTGTTTCTAATGTACCAGAGAGTGTCAAGTGAAAACCTTAAATTGTCGTTGTTTTTATTTAATCGAGTTCTTCATGTAGGGTTGCACAAGTTTTCTCCATTTTATCATAGACCAACTGCTGATCTACATATAATTTTAAGTTTTGAGTTACTGCCTGTCTAATTCAAGAACAATAATCTTTGAGATGTACACATAGTCACTTTTGATCAACTGTAAGGAGTTTCCACTCATCTGCCTGCGAATTGAGGACATTGTCGAACTTTCCTCCTTCGTTTGTAAACTTGCTAGTATTGTAAGCATGAATAGAGATAATGAATTTTCATTTGCCAGAGAATTTCGATAGGCTTTAAGCTTCCAGAGGGCAATAAACCACCACTCTTCACTGGTGCAAGAGTGTGTGGAGGAGGCGCCATCTTAAAATGGCTTTTTGAAGTTCACGTGATCAGTGTTGCAGCATTGAGGTTGTTTTGTAAATAATAGTTAATGCCTCGTATAAATTTGAACTATATAAAGTCTATCATACATTTTTGCCGAACTTTTAACGTTTTCGTTTGATTCTCGCTCGTAGTTCTTTCATTAAATGTTTTCAGCAACATGAAAACTTACAATCATTTCTCCCGTTATTTTCCTTTGCTGAAGTTTCATTTTTAAGCAGTCCGGATGCATTGTTATTAATGTACGTGTCACTAATTCCGGTTTTCATAAAGGCAGCAACGGACATGTGTTGTTCTTGTGGCCGTTATAGTGGTTGTTTACCCCCAGAAGCTGGTAACCGAAGCGTTTAGTAACTTGAGCTTCGATCTGGTCGTAATGCCACGTAAATTGCTTTGGGATCCAGGATTACTGTGATAAACAGCCAGTCTTTACGCCTTACATCCGCCTGGGTGGCTAGGGTTTGGAGCCAATAAAAGCAGCCGAATCTGTTTGGGTTATGCTTGGGTCTTGCTCTTCGCACAACAGTCTTGCTACCTTGTGTTCTGACGTCAGACGAGGAATGCCTAGGTTAGGTTAGGCTTGTTAGGTTAGGTAACATTAGCATAAATGCAATGACAAATTATTATTTAGGCTAGGAGAATTAAACCTAGCTAGCCTAACTTAACAACGTAGGCATTTAGCCTATAATTAAAAATCTTTCTCCCGTGACGTCAGAACACAAGGTTGCTCAAGTGTTGTGCGATAAGTGAGACCCGTTATGCTTCCCCTTCAAGGTACTTGCCTTCAAGCGCTGTATGCAGATGATACTGCAGTAAAGTAACTGCAAACATTATTGTGCCCAAATGCACAACTACTATCAATAAGCAGTATTTGCAAAGTACATAAGGATTAAGTTTCTGCGACTAAATTTTTCGATCTTAATCCCAAAATCTCAAACTTATTTCTGTTTCAAATGCAATTATCCAAAGCGACTCAAAACTATCCAGTCACAGATATGTTCTGAGACCTTTGTTATTATGGGAGTGAGTGTACTTTTTTCCTTTAATATATCATCGTTCGAATCGCAAAACTTATTATTTTGTTAAAGTAGTTCAAGTACAATCACATGTTTGCAGATCAGTACCCATCGCCACAATTCAACGTACTACTCCACCAACAAGAAAAAAAACCTCTGGAGCTGTCATCCACCTAACCTATACCGCGTTTGTTACAACCTGTCCCGGTTCCCGTGCTAGCTGATCGCTGGCTTTTCTCCGTGCTGGGGAAAGTCAAAGCCAGGCAGCCAAATAAAATACGCAACGTCGCAGCAGCGTCTACGTAAGCTCCTCTCTTCTGGCTTCCATTCGCTCCTCGCTGCCCAGCAGACGACTTTTTCCTCGTTTCTCATTGGCACCGAAACTGTCGAGCGATCGCTAGCGCGGGAAACGGGACAGATTCTAACAAACGCGGTATAAGTAAGCGAAGGAGCGTGGGTGATGCAATCAGCTGCTTCCATTGTAATCCTGCCCCTGCCTTGCCAACAAGTGCAGCGTTCTTTAACACATCGTTGTCAAGTTTTTGTATCTACACGAAGGGGAAAAATCCGAAAGCAGAGACGTAACTTTCAACGCTGAATTTTTTGACAACGAATCAAGGGAGAGAGACGTCATAAATATGGCAACAGAGGAGTACTCGGGCACAAGCAAGAAGGATGCTGGAGAAAAAAAAAAACAATTGACTGTACACTTTCGTTCACGAATTCGTCGGGGTTTATCTTATTTCGGTAAAGCAGTAATATCAATTAACTAAAGACGCTTATGAAAGCAATGGGGCGTGAATATTTGTCTTTAACATATACCCACAGATCAATCATTTACTATTCCGTCGGTGATTGAATTATAAAATATATGGAATGTAAAAAAAACAAAACATAAATATATTCTGTAGGTTATATTTTCACAATTAGGGTATATTTCTACCATTTGGACAACATAGTTTGTTATAAATCTATCATCATGCGCGTATCTCTCGAATACACATGTTTTAGAAGTTTTAAATCTGTTCTGGGTTACTTATTAAGAGTCGAATCCTAATAGGTGGTACTAATTGTCCTATTGGAACATGTTTCAGCCGAACACATATTCTATGTGAAACTATTGAAATTCGCATGTTCTCTTCTTATGTTGCTTTTCTGAATGTTTAGGACAATCTCAAAGATGAGAATGAATGATGATGAGATGAAACTAATGACGTGGCACTTTCAAAGGAACACTTACCACACCTACTCTAGGGATCAACCTTGGGATCTTTGGTAGTGCTACGTCCCGCGTAGCGGTGCATTTCACAAGTACACTTACCTTATAAGCTCAGCAGAGCATGCTGGATAATCCCAGGGTTCGGGCTAAGTTACTGCGTTCCTCCTCCTTGGATCCACAGGTGAAGTCCAATGACAACCCACGAGATTGTCCTCATGATGCAGGTATCCACAAGTGCGAAATACACTTTCGAAATAAAGAAAAACCGGAATATGTTCAACTTTACGTTTATTATAGACACGCACGTATATCATGTTAGACTAAAATTACAATTCAAATACTTTCGAACGGTACAGCACGAGATGTGTAAGCCTACCTTTCCCGTAACGCGAAGCACCTCTTGCTACTTCAAATCTCTCCGCGCAACTACTAACCGTTTTTCTGGAAGGCGAAAACACCTCCTCAGTTACACAGTGTTACCAGACACAATAACCATTTAATACTAGGAAGTTTGATAAAAGCAAACAGTAATATATTAGAAATGTACAGTAATCTGGCACAGTGAATTTAGGTATGTGGTGGCAACAATGCAATGAAAAGCGCCTGATCTTCTCACACCACAAGAGTTTAAATTAATCAACAATGGCTTTCAAAATATAAGAGAAACGAACGGCGATTGCCAGAAACATGAAACAACAAATAGATATAAGGAATTTAACTCAGAAATTATTAACTTAGGCTTCACTAACTTGATTAAAATGAATCTTACAACAATCTTTAGAATATTTAAAAGCAAATGAAACGATTAATGTTGAAACTATGTAAATTGCTTAAATTTGCTGCTATTCATACTTGTAGATATGTGTATAATTTTGATTATAAAGGCGGCCATATTAGAAAATTGTTTGAAGGCATTAATATATTTATGAATATATATATATATATGAATTCTTAACTGTATAATACTAATAATAATAATAATATAAAATATAATAATAATAATAATATAAAACCACGAAGTAATGGCAAACGCGGGGTCATTATAGTAGCGAAGCCCAGCATTCAACGCGCTTCGCCATCGAGGCCACTATGAGACCTGTCCAATGTGCGCTTCTACGTCAAGACTTCCAGTTGTGATATCGGGTCGCCAGACCATCCGCGAAACCGATTAAGCGCGAAAATTAAATTTTCGCCGTTAATCCCGTTCTCGGTTTTGTCTTTCGCGGTTATACCGTTCGCGTTTCAATCAGTATCGTGCTTAATCATTTGCTCTTATTCCGTTTGCGCTTTGTCACTTTCGCTATAAATTCCTCTCGCGCTTAATCCGTTTCGCCATTGTTCTTTTCGCGCTTATTGCGGTGTTCAGTTTAGGTTTCGCGCTTAATCCGATTCGCCATTGTTCTTTTCACGCTTATTCCGGTGTTCAATTTTGGTTTCGCGCCTAATCCGTTTCGCCATTGTTCTTTTCACGCTTATTCCGGTGTTAAATTTTGAATTTGCGCTTAATCCGTTTCGTCATTGTTCTTTTCGCGCTTATTCCGGTGTTCAATTTTGGTTTCGCGCTTAATCCGTTTCGCCATTGTTCTTTTCGCGCTTATTCCGGTGTTCAATCTTGGTTTCGCGCTTAAGCCGTTTCGCCATTGTTCTTTTCGCGCTTATTCCGGTGTTCAATTTTGGTTTCGCGCTTAATCCGTTTCAGGGTTTTTCCTTTCGCGTTTAACCCGGTATTAAGTTTCGCGGTTCTGCCCTTTCGCGCTTAATTTCTTTCGCTGTGTTATTCCACCACCCCGCGATATCTTTGCTCGTCTCCATTCTCGCGTGTGCTTTTAATTACAATACCTAATACCATCCGAGAAAGACTGGCGGGATACTATTTCAGTGGATTGCAATATAGACCCCTCGCACCATTCCTGTCTCTACCACGCGCTCTCCCCTTTCCACACCCCCTTCCATTGGCTGCGAATCCACCCCCCGCTGCGCCACTGATGGCAACTGTTACCTGAGAAGTGAAAGCAACTCTGCCTCCGAGTGGAAGTGGGTGTCAGGAAATAAAATGCCTCGGCGCTCTGTATTAAAGTTGCAAACCGGCCTATTTTCCTGGCGTTTGTGCGTTTTTGCATGCGGGGGACTCACAAAGGTGGTTTGAGCGTGTGTAAAGCTGAAACCAATGTAAGCTTCTGGCCTTTGAAGGCTTTGAACCAAGGTGGGCGAATTACATAGTGTTAAGCTGTCGTAACTCTAATGTCCCTTGTTTTGCCTCTTTCATCCGCTGGTGTACCAAACAAGCAATTGTTCGCAATGTCTTTTGTTTCACTTTTTGTTATTATTTTGACACTTCTGTCTGGTACAAAGCTATTGTTGATGCGGTCTTGTTTTTTTTCCGAATTGGAAACACATGCAATTACCTCCACTTTATGATTAAATAACTCTTTCACCAGAAACCATAAATATGCCTTCATGTTTTAATATTTTTATTTCATTGTCCAATCGTAAATTGGAGAACTGGTTTGATGAAAAAGGAATCGACAGGTATCCCCCCCCCCCCTGTTTGGTCTCTGTACTCTCATATTAATTAAAACTTCGCGTAGCGAACGCAAATATTTACAGAATGTTTTCAATTTCCATGTTCAATATGTATTTCCTGTTGTAATTGGAACATTGGATTCAGAGATTTTGTGATAATTATTACAAGATGAATTTCTGACCAAATTAGTAATTAGGCTACGACTCTATAGAGATTTGAGTTGCATTTTTACCTGTAGTCATTCATTCTCTTCAATCTCGTATTTGACAAATGATATGTGCTTTCATATGTGGTACATAATTGGAATACTTGCTTCATATTACCTCTTCCAAGTATATTTCACTTGGCGAAGCTGACGTATTATTGAAAAAAAGCATCTGTAATTTTCAACCATAGAGACAGACAACTCAATTTACTATCAATTATATTGGGTTGCATAAATTACAAGGATAAAGTCTCAAATAGAGCAATCAGTGATGAGTTACCTATTAATTATATTTTTCTGGTGCTGAACTTCAGAAGGTTTTTGATGCACCTGTGCAGTCAATAGCACCAAGATTGGATTTGGATTGATTGGATTGATGTTTTGAGTTCACTTATGCACAGTAAGGCTAATCGGGACTGGGCCTACAGTTTAAAGTGGGATACGAACCACTATATGCCTCCACAGGGAATCGAACCCGGGACCTCTTGATTACAAGGACACCAAGTTTGGACTCACTGATTGAGGAGAGGTTTCAGCACAAAGGTCTGCTATCCTCTATCCAGGTTACCAAAAATGGTGTATGGCTCTGGTGGAGGACAGGTTTTGTCCTATAATTTTCTATAAAAGGGCCTCTTCCATGGCGCAGTGGTAGCGTCTTCGCCTTGTAACCAAGAGGTCCCGGGTTCGATACCCGGTGAAGGCACATAGTGGTTAGGATCGCACTTTAAACTGTAGGTCCAGACCCGACTAACCTTACTGTACATAAAGTGGACTTAAATCACCAAATCAACCAACCAACCAATTTCCTATGTGTGCCTTGGCATAGAGGAGGTGCCACGTCACTGGAGAAACTTGGGAAAATGTTGGTTCAACACTGATATCCATCAGGGATCAAATTTATCCTGAACCAAAGGAAAGATCGTCAACTATTTCTAAGTCTGGCAGAAATACTATCCGACATACATGTTTATTAGATTTTTATTTAACTTCGGTTTTCCGCCACTGCGACGAGGATTAATAATGATATGATGAAAATAATTGATACTTACACCCAGGCTGGGATTCAAACCCGGCTCCTGGCGTCGTAGGCGCTGTGTTAGCCACCCAGTCACCTTGGTCGGCTACATATTGACCTAATCATAGAAATACACTTAGGGCTACCCTTTTCAAATGTATATCAATAACTTTGTATGTAATATTTATTATGTAAACCTTATGTATAATGTTTTCTTATTTTGCAGGTAAGAAATCATTATGATCTGCCAGATCTCTAGTGAGGGAAACATATCGTAAGTATAGTTAAGATATCCTTTATTTCTACATTATGTGAGTATACCTATAGTTGACTCAAAACAAATATAAATTATGTTTCCAGAAGGTTTTGTAAATCTGATTAGTCACATAATAAGTAGCGAGTTCATGCATATCTTCTATATATTTTCTATGCCTCAATATTTCAATTTTAAGTTTGTTAGTCGTGAATGGATAGCCGGGTCTGGCGCTGTGATGGGTCATCTGTTTATTTTCCAAACATTTATTTGATCGCTTCAACCAGTTTAATCTACGAGTAACCACACGGACAACTCGTAACGCAAAGCTCTTTCACAATCACACATACAAGGCTATCCCTTCTACTGCGGTCTCTCTTCTATAGGCTTCCCCACTTCCCCACTGACACTTTTCTGACAGAATTAAGTTTCCGACAATCTTTAAGAAAGTAAGTGTAACTTCAATTTTTTTTCTGTACTATCTTTAGAAATTGGTAATTCAGCAGGCTACTGTAATATGAAACTTTAAGTAAGTAAGCAAGTAAATAAATAACTAAATACTTGTTCCTTCGATTCACTGCGAAGTCTTTGTCACCGAAAAATGAGTTTGAGAGCAGAAATAGGGTGTTAAAAATGGAATGAACATTAAATAAACTTAAGTACTCCCTGTCTGAAGAGAGTCAACGGAAAGAAGTGTTTGCTCAACTGAGACTCGACAAGGCTCAACCAATGAACCCGTGAGAGGGGAAATGGGTGAATGGAGGGAAAAATGCACTACAGCGACCAGCCGTTTGTAGCAGCGTGCACTGCTATGTTCCGCCCACTCGCTATCTCCCCTTCCCTACCGTTATGCGCGGCCTTGGGCCTTGTTTCACAGATTGCAGAGACAGAGTGTAGAAATACTAATTGAAATAGTAGTGTTACTTTCATACTAGGAATAGCCACAAAATCCGGATAACGGATATCCAGATTTCAAATTATCCGATGTCATTTTCGGATACAACGGGTAATCCGGATATTCGAATATCCGGGTAAATCAGATATAAGGAAAATTTGATATACGGATTATCCAATTATCCGAATAATACAGATTTGATGAAGGATCTGTAGAAAATCCAGTCAGTGAAATACGGACATGACGAATAAAAGAATATATGGATAGCCCGTAAAATGGATGTACGATAAAACTGTTCAGATGATGCACACATTTCGGATAATTTAAATATCCGGATTTGAGAAATCCGAATAATCCGTATATCCTGGTATCAGCATATCCGATATCTGGATATTTGAAATCTGGATAGAAAATTATCTGATATCCGGATTTAACCAACCCTATTTCATACACAACCAAATAATAGTAACAATAATAAAAAAATAATCGAACACTGTTTGTCAGACTCGTCGCTCCATGGATACAATTAACTGGCTCGCAAAGGTGGTGATACAGAACAGAAATCATGCTTCCATTTTTATTACATTACTAATTGATTGCTTTGCACAGCTTGAGACCCAGTCGTGATATTCCTGGCTTTTATTGCCGGCTTGGAAGTCTACAGCAAACTTTTCGAAAGTTAATAAAAGACTCGAGCGGTGACTAGCGGAAGCGTCGCAGCTTAATGTGTCAATAAACGCCGCTGTGCCCTTCCTGGAACCATCGATTTTTTTTCGTCCGTGCCCTTTGCGACGTTACCAGTGCAGTATTCACCCTCAGCTCCATCTCGCAGACGCTGCTATTAAGTCATTCTCCCCTCTTAACAAATCTCCGCGGGAGGAGAATGAAATAACTTGTTTCGGATGTAGATCACATCTCGAGATACAAGAGATGCACCTGCAGATACAGGTATGGGCTCAAACTGAGGGAGTCACAGTGTCTTTTTATTGCACCTTGTAAAGATATCTTGCGATCTGGCTCGCCGCCGCACGACACCTAGATTAAAAGCGTTCCCATCTACTATGTCGGTCTGCACGCGCCTACAATTCGGAATGAAATTATTAACCCGCACGCTTGGGGTCTTTTATCTGGATAGTGGAGGATTCCTTGCTCTCGAGGCTAAGATTACATCCCTAACAATGTGAGTGGAGGTTAAAAAAAAGAAGGGCCTGATAAGGTTGCTAGGAGTTGATTTCGTCACGCGAGCGAACCTTCGGAAATTACTATTAAAGTGTTAACCAGGGCCGCATCATTTCTTCGCTATGTTTTGCGAAGGAATTTCGACACTACGTGACTGAAATTAAGCAGAGAAGGGGTTGCTAGAAACTTCACGCTCCTTGATTTTCTCATATAAACTTCCTTTCGCACTTAGGCTATATGTATTTCATTGAGGAGTTTCATTTCGTCCATTCTTTTTCTTATATTAATCCGTATAACATTTATATTACTTCCGCGAAGTCTTGCTCAAATTTGTATCCACATATCTTCCAAGGAAACTTTCTTTCAATATTCGCATCGCTACTGAAACCATAATCATTCCATATTCACAGTATTATTTTTTTTACTTTATTCCTGAAAACCACTTTCAGCATTCTAGGGATTTCCTTCATATTTCTCCAAAGACAACTCCCAGCTAATTATATATTGTATTCTCCGGATACAAGTTTTTTGTACATTCTATTATTTCCAAGATATGCACCTGAGTATTGGCAAGTTCACTTATTTTTCTTCCAAGGTAAGTTTCCTTGCGTACTGACAATTGCGTTTATATGTTTTCCAACGTAAATTTCACTGCATACTGACAATTGCGTTTATATTTATTCCAAGATAAATTTCAAGGCATACTGACAATTGCTTTTATATTTCTCCCAAGATAAATTTTCGCGCGTACTGACAATTGCGTTTATATTTCTTCCAACGTAAATTTCACTGCATACTGACAATTGCGTTTATACTTATTCCTAGATAAATTTCAATGCATACTGACAATTGCTTTTATATTTCTCCCAAGATAAATTTTCGCGCGTACTGACAATTGCCTTTATATTTCTTCCAACGTAAATTTCACTGCATACTGGCAATTGCCTTCATATTTCTTCAAACGTAATTTCCTGAGCAATAACAATTGCGTTCATACTTCTTCCAAGATAAAGTTACTTGCGTACAAACAATTGCGTTTATATTTTTTCTAAGATAAGTTTTACTGCGTGCTAACAATTTCGTTTATATTTCTACCAAGATTTTTTTTTTCTGAGTACTAAAAATTTCGTTTATATTTATTCCAAAGTAAATTTTCCCGCGTACTGACAATTGCATATATATTTGTTTGAACGTAAATTGCACTGCGTACTGACAATTACATTTATATTTCTTCCAAGATAAATTTGTTCATGTTATTTTTGTGCTCCTTTTATGATCTCTGTTTTCACTTTTGTATTTCGAAGTTGCATCATACATTCTTATGTGAACTGCTGAATTAAGGTTTACAGCTATTCTTCAATAGGATATCATAAGTATAAAAATGAATATTTCTAATAACAATTATATTCATTCACATATTATTCATGGCAACACTAGATATTTTGAAACAAAGTACACGAGATAAGGTGCAAGACATGAATGGATATATGTTCACCAGAATATGGAAGTTTATTTGTTGATTACGGAGGAATAATCAAGCGAATGGGATTGCATGATTTGGTGATACATAAGGGATTGGCCCATTAATTACCAAGCTATTTACAAACAAATTTTATCCAGTTGACTATTGATTACTAATGCAGTTCTAATTGCTCGGCCTGGGCTTCCCCCATGCTGACTACCCAATGCGATTCCTCAAAGTCATTAGCTGTTGGCGGAAGGAAACCAGCTGAAATTTAATTCCGATGAACTGAAAATTGGGTTGCATTGTTTAGATGGCACTGTTGTTAGCGCCATTTTGGTTTTGTTAGAGTGGGTACACATTGAGGGGATTAATTCAATTCCTCCCTCCCTCCCTACTGGTTTACTTAGGGCGTCAGCTTACTATTCTGTATGTAGGCTAAACGCCAAAGTAATCAATTATGTTTCGACTTCCACCCTCGCCTGTTTCCTGTGCACGTGTATTTATTTTAAATATATTACACACAGTTGTTATTTCCAATCTGCACATATTGACATAAACATTTCGTGTGCTGTCCGTATACTGCGCGTGTGTGTAGTTTTGATCAGTTGTTGATGTTGCAATTACTTTGGTGCGTTCACCGTTTGGTTATTTACTTCCTTCACACCAGATGCGATCAGAGTGCAAATTAACAAGGGGGATTCCTCTACTAGACACAATCATTCATTGGATACAGTGACAACGCCAGAGAGGGAGCAAGGGGGCGAATGCCCCAGGAAGTATTCACAATCCTCTTTCTTCCCAACCATTTTATTCTTGCAGTGTTTAACAACACACCTGACTCACATAAAACTTGCAGGATATATACACCTGCCGTATTATTATTATTATTATCATCAATATATGTATTCTTAATAATATTTTTAAATATTTTTTTGTTATTTCGATTGACTATCAAAAATGAAACACATAAAGAGATTCAGTACAAGATGTTCACAGAATGAGAAAATCTACATTATAAGTCTTTGCGTTACATGATTCTCATATTGAAGACCTGTTTTCAGCAGTTTGCAATTGTTGGTTGTAGAGAAAGCAGCTAATGTTTTTCTGGGACGAAAAGTGGCTTCAAAATACGTGAGAAAATTATTGATTCATTATATAGTTGAATATTACAATGCAAAGATGTATTTCGATGTTTTCTTCTAATTTGTTGACAATTATTATTATTATTATTATCACATGAAATATTACTTCCAAGAAGACAATGGATTTTCTTGTAACCTATTACACCAGGGCTCGAACTCGTATCCCTGCTCATCGGCTTCTGGTTCGAGTGATGATCGAACCTGCGTTTTCCTCTCAAATTTCTACATGGTACACCTTGTGTGTGTGTGTGTGACAGAATGTAAAGTATTTACTTTCGTATTTACACTTAAATCCAGTAATGAATTCCCTCCCACCCAAACAAAATCAACGTTTGATATGTTTCGGCATCTAGACGAAAAAAATCAACTGAGCATAACTGAAAAATATTGCAGAAGACACGACAGATGTGAACGTGATAAATTCATGGTATGATAGCCCCATTTCAGTGACAAATAGAAGGAACATAAAACATGTTTTCCTTTATGCAAAAAAGAATGTCTGTTGCTCTTTCTAAAGAATTTTGGCTCTTACAGAGAAAAAAGGTTTTACCTCCCCTGTACCAATAATTAGAAGCTGAGTAAACTCCAAGGCCGCTTTGTACAAGGAGAAAGTCGAAAACATTCCACCCTTTGGTCACCCATCTAGGGAATCAAACCCAGGTCCCCCATGTTGCAGTCAGATGCCCTGCAAATGCAAACTGAGCCACCACAGCTGCGGTAGGTGTTATACTAAAAATGATTCGTGAAATTTCTTGTGTGTTCTATTTGGATGAGTTCAGATTTTTTTCTAGTTACTGCAACTGAACGTTTTATTGGCCGGCATAATATTACAATGAAATAAAATAAAAACGTAATACTTTTATTAATATACTAGCTGATTGTCCGGCGTTGCCCGGGTATTTATTTATTCCAATCTTGTATTAGACAGGTAAATAATGAATTCCAACTAGAGTGTAAAAGGAACTTGGAGTTAAACGGCATTGGGAGTGTCACTATTCATCTTAGCGACCCCGAAAACTATGGATTCCACACTAATATCGGTGGTTCACGATAATTTTTACATGCCACCCCTTCCCACCCCCACCTCTAGGGGTGCCAGGGGTGTCTTACCCCTACAGTATTTCTTTCCAGATTGCAAGTAATACGTGTGCCAAGTTTGGTTGAAATTGCTCCAGGCGTTCGAGAGTTATGCCGGAACAAACACACATATACACACACATACATCCATTTTTACATTGAAGATCACAGTGGAATAGAAAGCGACTTGTTTTTAGTTAAGTTTCATGTAATACTCTTGACTGGCTGAAATTTCTGAGGACAATCGCTTTACTTGAAAAACCATTAGGTATTGTGCGCTGTTCTTAACGTGCAATTTTCCGCTAGATGTCTCTGCCTTTTGCGTGCAGGAGAATTAGAAACGAGTGGCTTGTTTCTAACGTCTGCGCTCCCCTCGCCCCTTGTTAGTTGGGATTCTGTCACACCAGTAACGAGCGATCTCGTTAGGAAGGCCGGATCGAAGTTTAAAACAATTGGCTCCATCGAGTTAATGTTTCCGTATGTGAAGCAGGGTGAAATTGGCGCGGACTTACAAAAAGGGCGGGAAAATCGAATTAAGGATTGGCTTTATTCTTTCCGCCCCAAATGAGTCGCACGCGATCAAGTTTTTTATTAATCCCAGCTCCGCTGTTTCCATGGAGACTGTTTTTTTCTCCCTCCTTATTCCGAGGCTGCTTGCGAAAGACAGATTCAATCTGCGAGAGTTTTTTTATATTTACTCGCTACGTTCTAGTAATCAGCTTTCTCCGTTGCACATATGAAGCCAAAATACATTGTAATTAGCTATTATATACGCGTATAATATATGAATAGCGTAGGGAAGACGATTGAGTTGTGCAAAAGTATGTGCTCTGCTAATAGAGTTCGTCTACCTTCCGCGTGCTAAGTTTTTTATTGTAAAAGAATATGGGGATACACACCATACTATTTCTTCTCTTCCTAGGAACTGATATCCAGTTGAAGAGGCAACATTTTGACACCTTAGAAAAAATTGGGCGAGTCTCATGTGTACTACTTGAAACTGACTGTCACGAATACGATCCGCTTATACGACAATATACGTAAATGCAAACCTGTTGTTGGTAACTTTCGGATAGCTAATCGTATCTTCAAATTAAGAGTGCCAATTGGCAATGATGACGTATTTTCAAAATTTGAAACCGTTTAGCTAAAATTAAAGGATCTATTTGTGAGAATAAGATTTTTAATGCAAGTTGGCCTATACGTACCTCTCATACATGCCAGACTTGGCATCTGCTATTTCTTCTGTTCCTCGGAACTAAGTTGAAGAGATGAAAATTAAATATCTTATATGAGATTCCGAGATACCCAAATGTTCTACTTACAAGATATCTGTTGCAGTTCTAGTAATTTCCAAGATGTGGAAACTGTTGACTTGTGCTGACACACAGAGGAATCAATTGAAGTAATTTATGTCGGCTTATATTAACATGCCAATTCTTCTGAACACCTGATTTGATTTTCTTAGCATTGCTACTATGATGAATCGATGGTAATTAATCGGTACTGTTTATTGACTACAAACGTTATAGCATTTACGATAATGAAATGTAAGATACCGATATGCTAACATAATGTCAATCATTGATTATAAGTTATTTAGCCTCATGGATAGACAGACGGAGCAAGTGACAATAAAAATCTGACATCTATGTCGTGAAATATCCGTTTTCCTTCCACTGTCGTTTAAGTTTTCATTTAAGACTTGCTCTTGAAGTTTGCACATCCCCGTAGTATTGGGCAAACACATAACTTCACACAAGAAATCGAATATTTGAGGAACTACAGTTCCGCCGTCCTTATATCCTGCGCGGTAACCGCTTTTTTGGCAGTGACCCTCAGTTACCGCCCTTCCCTACGAAGGAACTCGCGGTCAAACAACCAATTACGCCCACCGCTTGGGCAAGATGTGACATCGTTAAAATTCCCCCTCCCCAAAGCAGCCAGTAATGCTACAGGATTTTGTCAAAATAACCTTTCTGCGCTGTGATTGCACACCGGTTCCTACACCGTCCCAAGAATAGGTATCTCATTATAATTGACGGTGACTGTACATTTAATGTTTTTTGAAATAGCAGTAGGTGACACGAAATTGTCTGTCACTGCCAGGCAGATGGACATATTGAGTGCACTATTATTCCATTGTTGATTGTCTTGGGTTATTTTACGTCGCTGTTCTGCCTCTTGACCAATCGCGAAGATGAGGATGAGTGATGATTGAAATTCATGAAGGAACACTCACAAAGGAACACCCATAATCAGGCGAGGATTCGAACCCTGGACCTCTGGCGTCGTAGCGCACTTTACTAACCGTTACACCACGGAGGTCGGCTAACATGCCATTGTGTTAGTTATTTGATAAATTTACCAGTCCACCAGCTTTTGTATGTAAAGTTAATAGTAGTGCCGTAAGTCAAATGGCCAAATTCAATTCTGGAATCTTGTTTTCCGTAAAACAAAGTGGATAACTTCCCCACTATATCTTTGCACCCGACTGCACATATGAGAGGCTTTATACGTTGACGTGTTTAGATCTTACATAAGTTCTGAAAATGCTTGCATATTTTCACACAGGAACATTTGAGCATCACAACTTTCTGCTCGCCTGTCTGCAGAGGAAGGGAAAGAGATCCTCTCTCTCTCTCTCTAACCCCAGCAGGGAGGACCCGCGCGACAAATAGAATTACCAGAGTGGAAGAGAACGACCCTGCGGATGACAGGGGGGAGGGCAAGACGTAAGCAGGGGGAAGGGAATCCCCCGATTAGGAAATGACGAAAAGGAGGGGGACTCTTAACCCCCCGCTCCTCTGTCACGAGCCGGAATTACAAACAACTCCTTTGCCTATTATAGGATTCCTTTCCGCGCAGTGAACTTGACACACTGAAGAGCCAGGGCATGAGTCAGTCGGCGGCTAAATTGCAAATAAGCATGAAGAGTCGTTGATGTGACGGTGGCAAAAGCGTATGGTGGCTGTTGCGTACAACCATGAACGCATATGAAAACAACTTCGCACTGAGCCTTCTGTATGCTCCAGAATTCAGTGTTGATAGTTCCTCAAGGAACATATATTGTAACAAACTATTTTTCAGTAGTTTTTAGTACGCTAGAACTTGTCTTTGTCTCTGAATTAGTTTTCCTAGTAATCAATAGATATCAAATTGTCAACTCAAACAGGTAGATGAAGCTGCCAATTGGGAATATGAATGTGTGAAGAAGTAGATATTTCATATCTCTTTTAGTCCACTAAATTATTAAATTGTAGTTTTATTTGTTGGCTTTAATTTTTAGACAAAATTTGTGTTCCATAGAGTTGAACAGGAAAACCCACACAGTCATATAATACATACACGTACTATAGTATTGTCGTTACAAGAATTGTAGCATTGCTGCACAGGGACTCTAACATTGCTCTACAGGAACTCCACCATTGCATACAGAAAATCCAATTGAATTAAGTCCACTTTATGCACAGATATGCTAATCGGAGCTGGACCTACAGTTTACTTAAAGTGGGATCCAAAACACTGTGCAATGTGCCTCCATCTAGTATCGAACCCGGGACCCCTTGATTACAAAAGGACGACGTTACCACTACGCAATCGGCTTACAGGGGCTCTAGAATTGTCGATGGCATGTCCTTTCTATCGCAGCGAGACAATTTTCTGGTGAGGTGCTGAAAGATTTATTTGAGTTTTTGTTTTAAGTTAACTCTTGTGCACATATAGACTAATCCGGATTGAACCTTCATTTTAAACTGTGATCCGAAACACTATGCAATGTGACTCTATCGGAGCTCGAACCAGAGACCTGATGGCGTAGTGATAACACTGGCGCCTTGCCAGTAATCCTTTTGTAATCAAAGGGTTCCGGGTTCGATACTAGATGGAGGCACATTCCACAGTTTTTCGAATCCCACTTTAAGTAAACTGTAGGTCCAGCCCCGATTAGCATATCTATGCATAAAGTGGACTTATTTCAATTGAATTTTCTGTATGCAATGGTGGAGTTCCTATAGAGCAATGTTAGAGTCCCTGTGCAGCAATGCTACAATTCTTGTAACGACAATACTATAGTATGTATCGTATGACTGTGTGGGTTTTCCTGTTCAACTCTATGGAATACAAAAATCAGACAGATTTCTACTATCTTGTTCCAGGTCTTCAACGATCCCTACTTGAGCGGTTCTAAACTAGAGAAGAGCAAATCTTTATGTATTTGGGCAATGCCAAGGATGCGTTCATGTCCACTTATAGTTCTCACTTCCCGGCTTTGAATCACTTACAAATTATGTTGAGGATACTTGCCCGAGTGTTCAAGGTGTCCCGGGTTCGATATTCGGTGAAGGCACATAGCGGTTCGGATCCCACTTAAACTGTAGGTCCAGTCCCGATTAGCCTTCCTGTGCATAAAGTGGACTTAAAACACCAAGTCAAGCAACCAACCAATCTTGACCGAGTTCCGCTACACTGGGTCATTACTTATACATACAAGGGGTGATCAGAAGAAAGGCTACAAGGGCAATACATTTCAGTGTAGTTGTAACAGAGTCAAGTAAATATGTGTGTGTGTGTGTGTGTGCTGATATCATGTACATCTCGTTGCACGTGGAGACGTGTTCCGTTCTGATCTCAGATAGCTGCGCAGTGACTGTTCAAAATGGCTGCACGTTTGAAAAACTGGCCAAGGACGGAAGTGAGGATTGTGATTAGTTCTTTTGCGCGCCGAAAATGTTTCGGCTGGTCAGGCTCATGGCGAACTTGTGGAAGTTTATGCTGAAGATGTGATGTAAAGGCAGAAAGTAGCATAATGGTTTCGTGCCTTTGAAGCGACGCAGTAAGAACTTCAAAGTGATCCCATCAGCTATAATAAAGTTCTGGATACTGTTTTCTGTGACGCGTGAGGCGCCTTTCTGGTGGAATATGTCGAACATTGACGCACTGTTGATGCCGATGCCTACTTATAGACACTTCAGCATTTGCGGGAGGCCTTCAGAAGGAAACAGCCAGGTCTTCTTTGCAGTGGGGTGATCATTCTTCATTATAATGCACAACCCCATACCGCACGTCGCATTGTCGTCACACGTCACTCTCCCCCCCACTCCCTTCAGTCTGGATTTGGTACCAATTGATTTCCATCTTTACTCTACTCTAAAGGAACACACTTACAAAGCAACAAAGATATGAAAACTGAAGTCGACAGATGGTTCCGAAATCTTGAGGCAATATTTTGTTCAGCCGGCATGAACATATTAATCTGACTCTGTTGTGATTGGTTGAATTGTTGTTTTAAGTCCACTTTATGAATAGATAGGCTAGTTTGGACTAGACCTACAGTTTAAAGTGGAATCCGAACCACTGTGCAAAGTGTGTCCACCAGGTATCGAACCCTGGACACCTTGATTTCAAGGCGACGACGTTGCCACTACGTCATCTGTGAGGCCAATGATGGTGTCATAAGTGTTTGAACGTAAACGATGATTATGTGGAGCAATAGGTTACCCACTTAACCACTCCCTCAACATATTTGTTTCCAGACTACAGAGAGTACCCTTTCATTTACAGGCTACGAAACCTTTTTTTCTGATCACCCCTCGTAAGAAGACGGACCATCGCATGCGTAGTTGTAATTTGGTCGCTGAGCTGAGTCGTGAAGAGCTTAAAAGTGTATATAAGACAGCCATCCGCTCATACATCTTATTAAATGTATGAGATGTTTTTTCTGGTACATCCCTAGGTGTTTAGCACTGCTACCATGCGTTTATTAAATATTGTTCTGCTATTATGCCTGGATGATAACCATGATGCATAAAAAGAAAACTTCTTTCTTTCTACCTGACGTCACGTTTTAAAACTTTTAACATGTACTCGTGTTTCAAAATGATTTGGACCGTTCCAACTCCTTATAATTTTTTTTATTAATTGTGCAATTTACTTAAAATTTTCTACTGACAGTACTATAACTGTCCAAGTTTTAGTGATAAAATTTGTAATACAGTAAATCCAAAATGCTCATTGTGAGCCCCCTTTGTTACCCTGCATACATGAGTTCGGTAGTTCAATTCTACACAGACCAGTTTCAGCATGTTTTCATCAATTGTACACAATGTCTTTGACAATCCCCCCCCCCCCAAATGGCAGGGAGTTAAGTCCAGTGATCTTGGTGGCCAACGTAAAAGTTGTTGATCATTTTGAGCAGCTCGCCCAATCCAGCGGTGTAACAGTCTCTCATTAAGGCAATTCCTAACATTGCGATGGAAGTGGCAAGGCTCCATACAGTTGACAGATAAAGTTTGCACTGTCGTGTTCAAGCTGTGGCATAAGCCACGTAGTAAGCGTGTGTAGAATTGTTTCTCCAGTCACAGTTTCTTCGGGAAAAAAGTACGGACCGTACACTTGAGAAGATGAAATGACGCAAAACACATTTGTTTTTGGTGAATCACGCATAATTTCAACGATTTTATGAAGCTTCTCAGTCCCCCAGATGTGAACATTTTGTTTGTTTACTCGTCCCGTAACATGGAACGTAGCCTCATCACTGAAACACGCTTTGTTCAAAAAGTTATCATCATTGCGCAACTCTTCGAATGATTAACAAAATTCATTGCGGGACTTGTGATCATTAGGTGTTAAATGTTGTAAGAACTGCACTCGATAGGGATACACGTGTAAACGCTTACGCACTACACACCTACTACTATTACTCCCAGTCTTGTTCAGCCTCCTGATGAAGCCACAAGAGAAACGTGCCAAGAGTGCCCATAAAGAAGGTAAAGATACCGCGAGCGCACAAGGCGGGGGCTGGGGGCGGTTAGGGCCCCAAAAATTCACAATCTCGGCGATATGTGGAGACGATGTGATCAGCACCACGCTCCGGTCTGCCACGTCCTCTCACGTGAGCATCTACCAGCTTAGCACTGTGCCTCTGGGCACAGATCAGGGTTACTAACGCTACAAATATATGGAAAGAAACAACAGATTTAACCCACTACTGAGGGTACAATTCGTACTATATTCTTGATTAATTATGTACAAATATTAAATAACTTTTGAAGTCTTTTCATACAGTAATTTTCTTCTATTCTTATTTTTTATTAATTCTAACCAATCTTCTTCGGGCTTCTTCTTCTTATAATCAATATATCATCTTCTTCTTATGGCCTCTTCTTCTTATAATCAGTATGGCATCTTCTTCTTATAATTAATATGGCGTCTTCTTCTTATATCCTCTTCTTCTTATAATCAATATGTCATCTTCTTCTTATAGCCTCTTCTTCTTATGATCAATATGGCATCTTCTTCTTATAATTAATATGGCATCCTCTTCTTATGATTAATGAATCTTCTTCTCCTTGTATTAAATTGCCTTCTTCTTGCAATTAATAAGGCTTCTTCTTCTTCTAATCGCTAATATTCCTTCTTCTATATATTTACATCTTTATTCCTCATCCTTTCGTTACTCTTTATTTACATCTTTTGTTTCGTTCCTTGATTTTTCTAAGGAACATTTTACATCCTTGCTATCTGGATTATTCTTTGTCCGTGGATCATTAAATGAGCTTCCCTTTATATCTTTGTATACACTCCCTGGAACGGTATGTATATCTATATGCTGCAACTTATATCCACGTTCTTGTTTAGAAACGTCGTGCAAAAGACCCAGTGGATCATAATTGATAATTGGAGGTTGTATTATTTCTCCTCCTTCCCTTACTCGTCTTGACAGAATAGATTCTCTTGTTTTTCTACCTCCTCTCTTTCCTCGTTTCTTTGGCATCCCTTTATACCAATTGACGTAAATATCGATCTTCCAAATAAACAAAGAGAAAGGGGTTAGTTAAAGATCGCCGCCTGGCCGGCGCTAACCTTAACTTGAAGCTACAATGTATGCGCCTCCAAATGTGCTTGGGTGCTGCCGAGAAATGGCGCTGCACCTGGGGAAAACAACCCAAAAGCCGCACGAAACTCTCAGTTCGTGGGAACTGTAATAGACACAAAATCGAAATTGCAATTCGACTCTTTACTTTTGTATATTAATCGCTTATGTCATTACTGAATGATAATTCCCCTTTTCTCCTTATTTATATCCTGTTATTATTTTAAACTTATTTATTTATTTCCTTATAATTAGTATTAATATATACAATCGTTATTTCATCACATCTGCTCTTTCCGTTGTCTCTATTAACAATCGTATAAGTTCTCCTGGGTGGTGCCATCTCTTACCCACTTTTCAAACTTATTTATGCAGCATCTTTTATAACCGTTGTTCCTCTTGCATGCTGCCATCTATGGTCCTTTATTTCAAAGAAAAGCAACGCAGTTTGTGTACGTGACAGGTCTCATTTATCACCAAGCGTTGCTCCCCCATTCTCTGGGAATCGAACCCAAGTCTCCCGCTTTGAAGTGAGGCACCCAGCCAATTGCGGCTTGAAAAGTGGCATTACCTGTGTGAAAATTGTGTGAAAATAACTTCCTTCTTCCACTATGTATTTAGAAAGGTTTTGCAAAGAGCAACATTATTGCTCAGTTGCCGTTCCCTCAGATGGCAACACTGAAGAGAGGCTGCCAGTTGAGAAGAGAATTGATTCCAGTAGTCCAGAGATATTGCGAGTCGGGTTCCAAGCTTCGTAATGAAAGCTTTCACGGCCTTTGAGCCCCCTCGGCCACTCCACATTACGCACGCCTCAGAATAGCGTCCTGTATGCTTGCGGTTGGCAAAGGATGTTACTACAATCCTTCCCCGGGCCGCCTCGGATGGATCTGTGATAGGATGATGAATGGCGGAGATAAGTCCCGCAGATGAAGAGGGTAAATGGGGATGATTACCCATTCAGCATTTTCCTCCCTCCCGAGTCCCGTCATCTATAATTTTACCTCGTTTCGCAGGGGGCGAGAGGGTTGGGAGACACCAAGAGCAATTGCAAAGGGGTTGGTCTTAAGTGGTTTTTCAGGGTGATTCATATTCAAAGCAGAATGTCAGAAACAGACTAGTGCCTTCATTGTAATTTTGGTATATTCAAATCTTTTCATGGAAGATGAAGGGGTTGGAGAAAATTGTGAAAGTTGGAGTCGGTGATGGGAAGGGTGTTTGGCTACTTATTAAGCTCTGAATGCGGTCGAAAGATCACAGTGCCTGAAAACTCATTATTGCCTACCTCTTTTATGTTGTGGCTATTGCAACAAAGATAAGAGCAAGGATTCTCGTTTGAATTCCGGTATGTCTATTTTTATTTCACCAATTCGCCATCCATCTTTATCCTATTTTAACATTTATCTAACTTTCGTGTCTTCGTTGTTTCTTTTATTATGTAATTCTGTATTCTGTGCATATTCATGTCTGGCTAGTAGAGAGTAGCCCCCGCTTGTACAGTAGGATGCATAAGTATTATCAAGCAAATTGTCCATCATATTTATTCACTTTGTTTTACATAATAAGAGCTTCCAAGAATTGAAACAAAACGCTAAACAAGCTGCATCTGCATACGTAAGATTCACTCTTTAAAACCACGTACGATGCAAGATAAAAATTAATGAAAATGATCATTGTCAATTTGACAAGCAATACTTGTGCATCCCATTGTATCTTTGCACGTCCATTCTTCTCTTTTTGGATAAAGTATGTGATTCTTATTGTTATTTCTAATCTTTAGGACGGAGCGTATGGTTGTTATTGTTAATTTGTAATATTTTCCCTAGTTTTGATGACGTGAAAATGTATTGATGTACCTTTACTTCTACATATTTTTGTCATGGCAATTACCATGGGTTTTCGTTGTAGCGAAAATAGAAAGCAAGGAATATGAATTAGCGTTGATGTTTAGAGCAGGAATTACGCATTACAAAGGTAATTTACATTTCTTAAATCTTGGATTTGTTTGAACAAAGAACTTCCCGTTAACTAAGTGGCATTCTATGTGCGTTGTACTCTCTCGTGTTCATGTTGTACTGTGTTTATAGCAGGTGTTTTAATGAAAAGAACGTGTCAGCCTCCACAGTAACATAAAGAGTTTATTATCAAGGACACCCGCAGGGAGATTTCTGGAAAGAGTTAATGTAATTTGAATGGTGAAATTTTAGCGATATTTTACAACAACAAATATTTTTTTTTGTGACTTACAAGCCTTAAGTTACAGCAACAATTATTATTATTATTATAATTGAAGTAATAAACAAACTTTCAGCCTGATATCTAACTATAAAAAACTGTTTTTTGTTCTAAATGAATTTATATGTTAAGTATACAGTTATGCAAATATGTATGGATATGCAGAATATGAAAATTATGTAAATGTGTGTATTTTTTAAAAATACAATAGTTAGTAATATTAATAATAATAATAATAGCAATAATAATAATAATAGCAGTAATTCTACTACTACTACAATAATAATAATAATAATAAAAATTTCGTTGACTGTCCCCCCTGAGAAGAAATCCTGCGCGTGCACTTGTTTATTATCATAACTGATATTTATTGCTTGGCTTCCCTCGTTTTCAGTCGCTTTTGGCTACTTGCGGCAATGAGAATTAATGGTGTCTATGTAGTTGACTACATCATATCCGATCGCCTCCCTCTTCTGCAATGCAGTTACTTGCAAAGTTAGTTTTCCGGGAAACTGAGCTAACGAAGCACGGTCATTGACTAACAGGCGCTAGTGTAAAAGCGATTAGACCAGTGAGTACCCTTTGCTAACTACTCTTCTTTTTCTTTGACTCCCTAAGTAAAATATAGAAAACGAACCCTCGCCTTTCCCTGAATTTTCCTCATATATTTGTTTGATAGTTGACAGCAAAGAAGTGAGCTCGTGACTAAAAATCCAGAAGAGAGTGGTTGCACTGACTACACACATCAACCAACAAAAGGCTATTGACAGGCCTTGGCTCTCAAATGGCTATTGTGCGTGTGTGTGTGTGTGTGTGTGTGCAAGTACTTTGAAGTTAGCATTAAGTAAGCTTCGAGTGCTGACAACTTTCAAATACAGACACACCGTTACGTACCTTCAAGTTTGTTTAGGAATTTACCCTTCGCTTCTCACATATTCTGGTAAACAAAACATCCTGTTTTATCTTAATGAAAGGTTTGTTCTTGTTGAAAGAAACTTAACAACAATTAAAAACTTAAATACACACACCGGTATTGTTTCTAAATTTTTCATTCTACCCTACCCTATTTTTAGCTTCTTGATAAATCTCTCACTTTGTTAAATTATGTTGGTAGGTTGGCATATTTAAACGCACTGCCATGAAAATAGGTGACTGGGCAGTATTGTGCTGGTGCACACATGGGAAAAGTATAGTGAGATCGGGCCAAGAGTCGCTGGTTCCCGCGCACTGTGTGGCAACGTCGACCGCGCTGCGTTGCCTAGTTCGAGCGTCAGATCAACATCTCTCTGGGGCACTTTCGAGTCCCATTTAGTTGTCATCCTTGACCTTTCGAGTAAATACTGTCAGTTTATGTCACATGGATTACAAAGACCAACTCTACAACGAGATCTTTCCTTCTCTTACACCTCAGATTGATTGATT